>NC_138769.1:46906970-47506970 GCF_965119305.1 Pelophylax lessonae | reverse complement strand
ATTCCACCACTCCAGGAACATCTTATTGAGTGTGTATATTTCTGTATGTTGAAGCTGACAGGCCCACAGTGATGAGTCTGGAGAGTTGGATCTGGTTATTCAACACATCTCTACATGACTACTGAGTGGAGATTTTGCAGCTGCATATCCAGCCTACCACAAAAACGCAGGAGCGTTACAGATTGAACGAACCAGAAAAAAAAAATGGATTCAGCAGAATTACCCACTCAAGTGACACAATTAACACAACAAGTAAATGCGTTAATACTTGCTCTTACTGAAGTAAAAGAAGTAATCAGACTCTGACGCAGCAGGTAACCCGTCTCTCACGGCTTACTACTGTTCAGCCCCCTGAACCTAAAATAAACCCTCCCCTAGTGTTTACAGGTGATCGGAAAAAATTTTGTGAATTCAAAAACGCATGTCAATTGCTTTTTTTGTTAAAACCTTGTACATACTCTACTGATCAGATTAAAGTCTGTACCGTTATTTCATACTTAACGGGTGATCCCCGGGCCTGGGCAGACTCTCTCTTTGAGAAAAATGATCAGATTCTCAATTCCTATTCCTTATTTCTAGCAGAACTCGCTAGTTTATATGAAGACACCAATAGGCAGAGTACTGCTGATATTCAATTAAGGGCTTTAAAACAAGGAAGGAGACCTGTAGAAGACTTTGTAGCAGAGTTCAAAAGATGGACCCTTGATTCAGGGTGGAATGATACATCTCTGCGAACTCAATTCAGACTCGTGTTATCAGAAGCTGTTAAAGACGAGCTCGCCCGAGCGGATTTACCTAGCACCTTGGATGCCTTGATACAACTTAGTATCAACATCGACAGACGACTACGAGAAAGAAGGGCTGAAAAAATGGGAATGCCATTAACTAGTCCTTCTCAGATTGCGGCCGTTGACCCTACTCCCATGGAGGTAGGAACTATACGTCCACCTTTATCGACTACTGAACGATCCAGAAGGAGATCCAGAAATCTCTGCATGTACTGCGCATCCCCGGATCATTTGATATGCGTCTGTCCCCTTGTCCGCAAAAAAGAGGGTGAGTGTTCACATGTCTTGCTAGGAGGATTAACGACTTCCTTTTCTAACCCCTATCTTTTTGTTCATTTAACATTACAGTGGGACCAGACTAGGATCACCACCAAGGCTATGATCGACACTGGATCTTGTGGAAACTATATTGATGCACGTTTTGTTACCTTAAATAAAATACCTATTATTTCAAAGCTTAAACCTGTTTCTGTTAGTTTTATTAACGGTATTCCATTGTCTTCTGGTCCAATCACCAACCAGACACAGGCACTCCTTGCCACTGCCAACGAGTCTCATGTGGAGACCATCACCTTTGATATACTAGCCTCACCCCATTTTTCCATTATTTTGGGACTTCCCTGGTTACACACACACCAACCAATCATAGATTGGAAAAGACGGACTTTGGCCTTCCCTTCTCACTATTGTGAGATTACGTGTAACCTCCCATCTTATGGAAAGATCCTGTCTGTGGTGTCAGATGAGATTGCACCACTATGCTATCAGGATCTGTCCGAAGTATTCCTTGAGAAAAATGCACAAGTGTTGCCTCCCCATAGGGATTATGATTGCACTATCGATCTACTCCCTAACAGCAAATTGCCTTTCGGTCATGTTTATCCCCTTTCACAGGATGAACTTTCTCATCTCAAGGAATACTTGGATGAGAATTTGAAAAAAGGGTTCATTAGACCCTCTACTTCTTCCACAGCTGCAGGACTTTTCTTTGTCCGCAATAAGGATTCCAGTCTTAGGCCTATTATCGATTATAGGCAATTAAACACGATTACGATAAAGGATCGCTATCCTTTCCCCCTCATCCCTGAACTGATTGAACAAGTGCGCGGGGCTACTTACTTCTCTAAATTAGACCTGAAAGGGGCATACAACCTAATCCGAATCCGTGACGGAGATGAGTGGAAAACAGCATTCAGAACCAGATACGGATTATTCGAATATCTTGTGATGCCATTCGGGTTGTGTAATGCTCCCGCAGCCTTCCAAAGGTTCATAAACAACATCTTTAGAGACTTACTTGATGTCTGTGTCGTAGTATACCTGGACGATATACTTATCTATTCGCGATCTATGCCTGAACATATAAAACATGTAAGACTTGTGTTATCCAGATTACTCTCACACAATCTATACGTGAAATTAAAAAAATGCTTATTTCATAAGGAAGAAATATTATTTCTAGGATACATCATATCCAAAACTGGAATTAAGATGGATATGAGCAAGATATCCTGTATTCTGGACTGGCCTATACCAACAACTCGTAAGGCATTACAGCGATTCCTTGGATTCTCCAACTTCTATAGGAAGTTCATCAAGAACTTTTCCGCTATTGTGAGACCTCTCACATAACTGACAAGTATAAAGAAACCATTCAAATGGTCAGAAGAAGCGAATCAAGCTTTCTGCTTGTTAAAATCAAGCTTTACCTCTGCTCCCATACTACGCCATCCAGACCCATCCCTCCAATATATTCTGGAGGTAGATGCGTCAAATATGGCAATAGGAGCAGTTCTCTCCCAACGACCAACAAATACTTCACCACTCCACCCAGTTGCTTTCTTTTCAAAATCACTAAGCAGCCCAGAGGTGAACTACCCAGTAGGTGAAAAGGAGTTACTTGCCATAAAACTGGCACTGGAGAATTGGCGACATCTACTCGAAGGTACCCAGTTACCAATACTCATATATACAGATCATAAAAACCTTCAATACCTCCAGACTAACAAAACTCTCTCCCACCGACAGGTACGATGGTCATTACTCTTCCTAAGATTCAACTTCCTAGTGACCTACACGCCTGCAGACAAAAATAAAAAAGCGGATTAGCTATCACGATTAATCGAAGATAACTGCGCCGAAATCCCTTCCATTCCCATAATACCCTATGAACTTGTCCGTTCCTTGAAGGAAGAGATTTTGCACAGTATAGGATTGGATTCACCTCCACCACAACTGAGTACTGATGCAGAAGGCTTCCTCTATTACAACGACAAACTTTACATACCCCCTACTATGCGCACCAAGATTTTGGAGTTGTCACATGATGTGCCCATGGCAGGACATATGGGTATGACGAAAACCCTTAATTTGCTTACCAGGCAGTTTTGGTGGCCTGATATGAAGACGTCTGTACAAAAATTTGTTTCTTCATGTGACATCTGTGCAAGGTCCAAGATTGACACTACAAAACCATCTGGTCTACTCTGCAGTCTACCAATACCCCAGGTTCCATGGGAAGTTATATCCTTAGACTTTATAGTAGAACTACCACCTTCTAAGGGATTTAATACCATTCTAGTGTCAGTGGACCACTTGACAAAGATGGCACATTTCATTGCTATCCGTAGACTACCTTCGTCTAAACAAACAGCGGAACTACTGATGAAACATGTGTTCAAGTTGCATGGAATTCCAAAGACTCTTTTGTCCGACCGTGGTTCACAGTTTATCTCTAAATTTTGGCAAGCACTTTGTCAAATATTACGGATTGAGCGAAAGCTCACTTCTCCCTACCATCCTCAGACCAACGGACAGACTGAAAGAGTCAACCAGTGCATTGAGCAATATCTACGTTGCTATACATCATACCTACAGGATGATTGGGTGGATCTCCTCCCTCTGGCGGAATTTGCTTACAACAATGCAACCCACAGTACTACTAAGCAAAGTCCGTTCTACTTGAATTATGGGTTTCATCCCACTCTTCTTCCACCACGCATCCTGCCATCAAGTAACCCAGTAGCCTCGGATTACCTTACCCAAATAAAAGACTCTCTGGGGTTACTCAATACCACTATATCACACGCTCATAGTCAACAAAAAGGTACTACGACCTTCGTAGAAGACCTTCTCCTCAGTATGCTATTGGGGACCTTGTTTGGCTATCAACAAGAAACTTAAGATTAAAAATCCCTAGCAAAAAACTTGGACCTCTATTTTTGGGACCCTTCCCAATTAAGAAACTTATTGGAAAAGCTGCAGTACAGCTCACCTTACCAGCAGATCTTAAGATTCATCCCATCTTCCATGTGTCGCTACTGAAACCCCATGTTCCTAACCAAGGAATAAGGCCTACCATCTTGCCTCCACCTCCAATACAAGTTGAAGGCGGAGAAGAATATGAGATCAAAGAGATTTTGGATTCTCGCATCCATAGAGGAAGACTCCAGTATCTCATAAGATGGAAGAACTATGGACCCCAAGACGACACCTGGTTGGATACCTCTGATGTTCATGCACCTAGGCTTATACGAAGGTTTCACTCGAAATACCCAGAGAAACCAGTGCTATAGGCCTTCCGGAGCCGGCCTTAAGGGGGGGGGGGTACTGTAAGATTCTGGTACCTCTGGTACCCTTAATAATCTATTTCCTTCCAAATATGCGTCCCACCTTTCTTACTAGGTGGTACGCATACACCTTTAAGACAGATGATGTCATCGCTGAGCGCCGCAGAGCGGCTATTTCAACCGCCGGCGTTCTCACTCACATCGTTCGTTCAACCTGCCTTGTGTATCCACATGCTTTCAAGCCTGTCTTGCTGTCGGAACCTCCAGCTGGTTGCTTCTACCTGGAGCAGACCGGAACCTCGCTACTGATCACTGTATCTCGCTACCGGATCTTCCCCTCTCTACTGGACCCCTCTACTACTAACATTTACTAGTGATAAGTACCCCACAGGGGAATCCTCCATAACCTACTTACGCTATCTATCATCTGCACTGTTGCATAGATTGCTAGCTCTTGAGCCTACTACCATCTATCATCTGCACTGTTACATAGATTGCTAGCTCTTGAGTCTACTACCATCTATCATCTGCACTGTTACATAGATTGCTAGTTCTTAAGTCTACTACCATCTATCCTTGCACCGGGTTAGTCTATCCTGTAATTGTCATCTGCTGTCCTTACCACCTGTCACCATACTCGATTACTAACCTATCTGCACTCTACCTGATACCATCTAGTACTCTCCTGAACAAACCTATCAAGTACTTACCATCTCTATCACTGTTCACACCTGTCCCTTCAGCACAACACCTTCATACTGTCATATACATTCCACCACTCCAGGAAAATCTTATTGAGTGTGTATATTTCTGTATGTTGAAGCTGACAGGCCCACAGTGATGAGTCTGGAGAGTTGGATCTGGTTATTCAACACATCTCTACATGACTACTGAGTGGAGATTTTGCAGCTGCATATCCAGCCTACCACAAAAACGCAGGAGCGTTACATTTTCATGTAGATTCTCTCTCAGCAGTGAGCGATCACGGGTGCCTGGCTGCAGGCGCGCGTCTGACGTAGGGCTACGTCAGTTCTCGCAGGAGGGCCAGCCTACCACAGTATATCTGCGGTGGGCGGTCCGGAAGAGGTTAAGGAACAATTCCACGTTTAATCTAAAAAACCTGGGAAATTATTTAATCTTTTTTTTTTTTTAAGAAAATGGTGGAAGAAGATATCAAATAGGTGGAAGTGAAAGGAAATCTACATGAAAAAGTCTGGAAAATCAAGAACATTGGAACTAGAAAGGAAGTAGTGATTCATCCAGCTGATAAAGGAGGAGGTTTGTTCATTTTAAATAAAGAGGATTGTGAGAGTGAAATGGAAAAATCACTCAGTGTGGAGGGCACATACAAGAAATTAGCCAATATAGTAAAGCCCCCTCCATCGCGGGGGTTACATTCCGGACCCACCTGCGAAAAGTGAAAATCCGCTGAATTGAAATACCCTATTAAAATACACTGTAGGCATGTTTTTTAACTGTCACTGTACTTTAAAAAACATTTTAAGGTTTTTTAACACACTTTTAAATTAACAGAAACACATTTAGCAAGAGCAATGGAAAACACAAAAATATTTAATTACCAATGATTTAATTAGTAAAATAATATAAATAAGTCTTACAGAAAAAAACGCAAAATACCGGGACCGCGAAAACTGAACCGCGATGGAGCGGGGGTTTATTGTAATCCTAAAAGGGGCTATGAAAAAAAGCTGAAAGCCTTCGTGAAAAAAGAAAAAGAAAAAGGCTTCTTGACAAAAAAGGAAGCAAAATATCTGGTCCCAGAGGCGGCCAAAACACCAGTTATATACTATGTGCCTAAAATTTATAAAAAACAAAAAACACCTCTGGAAAGACCCATTATCTGCGGAATTAATTCACTTTTTTCTGGATTAGAAATATCCGGATCAGTTCCTACAACCAGTAGTGAAGGAGGGAAGATTCTATGTTAAGAACAGTAGGGAATTAATTTCAGAGATTAATGACATAGTATTAGGAGAGGAAGAATTACTAGCCACTATTGATGTTAATTCATTATATACTAATATAGTACAAAAAGATAGACTAAGAGGAGTAGAATGGGCATTGCTAAGGCATACTGACTTGAAACAAGAGCAAATTAAATATATCCCTGAAGGCCTAAATTTAGCCATGACTAGTAACTATTTTTGGTGCAAGGGTGATTATTACATCTAAACGAAGGGAGTTACCATGGGAGCCAAATATGCCCCTAGTGTGGCCAGTATCTTCATGAATAAATGGGAAGAAGAGCAAATATATAATATACAAAGAGAGGAATTGAAGTTCTATCGCAGATGCATTAATGATATTGTGTTGATCTGGAAGGGTTCGGTAGAATCCCTACAGGAATTTTTTGAGGAGATCAATCAAAATATATATGGGATAGCGTTCACTGGAAGTTGGAGCTATACTAGTGTGAATTATTTGAATCTCCAACTTTACAAAATGAATAATAGGCTGGGTACAAGAACCTACTTTAAACAAATGGACCGAAATGGATACATCCCTACAAGAAGTTGCCACCATCCTAAGTGGATAGATAAAATACCCAAGGGACAACTCCTAAGGATATGGAGGAACTGTAGTGACCGAACAGATTATGATATTCAGGCTGACACCCTGATTAAGAGATTTCAAGAGAAAGGTTATGACAAAACAGAGCTGGAACATCTGAAGGAGAAGATAAAAACTACAGATAGGGACACACATTTATAAGATAAAAGAAGAACCACAGGAAAGACAAAAAGGATGGACAGATCCCTGGAAAAAATTGTAAGGAAGCATTGGGCAATTCTAAGATCGGATAAAAACCTTAAAAAAATCTTACCGCAAGGCCCAAAGTTTATTTATAGGAAAGCGCCAAACCTAAGAAACAAACTTGTCCACAATGTAGTGGACCCCCCCTAAGGACATTAATATTTTTCCTGAACTGAAAGGGTTCTTTAGATGCCAAAGATGTCTAGTATGCAAAAGTAGCAGCAAACAACAGAGAAAAAAGAACTCCTGTAGGTCCACAGTTACTGGGAGAGAATATAAAATCAAAGAACTCATTTCATACAATAACACACATGTAACATACATTATAGAGTGCCCTTGCCAGTTGCAGTATGTGGGGAGAACCACAAGACCTCTACATGTTAGAATACAAGAACATATTAATAACATCAAAAAAGGATTTTTGAAACATAGTGTATCCAGGCATTTTAGGGGAAAACATCAACGTAACCCTGGGGTCATGGCTTTTTATGGAATATATAGAATCAAGGGACATTGGAGGAACATTGGAGAGGGGACATTAAAAGAATAAAAGTCTCACAAAATGAAACTAAGTGGATTTTTTTACTCAATACCCTCCAGCCAGAAGGCCCAAACATATTGATTTAAATTGTTTTCTTACTCGTTTTTAAAAATAATTTGCTTTTTAAAAACAATTTTCTTCTTAACGGCATGATAGCATTTATAGGTCCCAGATAGGAATTATATAGGTAACACCATCCACAATATAGGTTTATGATCTCTTTCACCTTCCTTTCCTAACTTTTTCATTTTTATTTACATTTAGAATAATAATAAAAAAGTTAACATTCCCCACTCCTTGGGCGGAGCCACCCTCCACTGTTATTTTTACATCCTCCTTTTTATAACACTTCTCCCACATTTTTAATAATTTTTAATAATTTTTTACATTTTATTATTATATATATTGTTTAATATTTACTAAATATCCTCCTTTTTATATGGTTTTATATGGATTATATGCATGATTTTAAAACATATCTGTTTATTGTTGTATATTCTGTGGCCTATACCAGAGACTATGGAGCACGAGCCCAAACGATCTAATTAAGGGTAGATTGTGCCCGTCCTATTAGCACGGTTCACACAATGAAATTTGACTGTCACGTTTGGCTTTAAGGAGTTGCTAGGCAACTCCTATACACATTGTTCATTACCAGACAAGAGATGTGTTTTAAATACGGCCGCTATACCATGTGACTCGGGGTTGCTACGTTACAGGATTATATAAATAACGTGAAGTGAGGCAATATGGCGCCGCTCCTGATGACATCATTGTGACAAAATGCGTAGGGAGGTGCCACGAGCGTCTTTGCATCACGCCGGCATGGGCCGGAATGGAACCTGGACTTCCTGTTTGCCTCTCAACACTGTATTGAGTTCACATTGTAGTAAGTGTTTTTTTTTTTGGCATATAATAAACGTATCCAACTGGTATATGCTAAGGACTTTCTTTTTATCTTTGCATGGATATGAGCACTAAGAAGGGGATTTAATCGGTTGCCGACCGCCGCAAATACATTTACTGTGGCGGTCAGCCCCGGCCAGGCAAAGTGACGTAGGGGTACGTCACTTGCCTGTCACTGACTTGTGAGCCAATTTTTGCAGTAACAGTGCATATGTATAGCACTGATTACTGCAGTAATGTCACTGGTAACCCCAAAAGTGTCAAAAATGTCAGTCAAGGGTCCGATCTGTCCGCCGAAATGTCGCAGTCCCGCAAAAAAAAAAAAAAAATCGCAGATCGCTGCCATTACTCGTTAAAAAAAAAAACACCCAAAATGACAAAAATCTTTCCCTTTGTTAGTAAACAATAACTTTTGCGCAAACCAATCAAAATACGCTTTTTGCAATTTTTTTTTACCAAACATATGTAGCATAAAGCAAATTGGCCGAAAATGTTAAAAAATTTAGATTTTTTCATTTTTTTGGGGGGAATTTCATATAAAAAATTTGAAAAATATTGTTATTTTTGCAAAATTTACGCTCTTTTTTTGTTTATAGCGCGTGATCAAATACCACCAAAAGAAAGCTCTGTTTGTGGGAAAAAAAGGACGTCAAATTCGTTTAGGTACAGCGACCCACGACCGCGCAATTGTCCGTTAAAGTCATGCATTAAAAAAATCGCAAAAAAAACCCTGGTCAGGAAGGGGGTAATATCTTCCGGGGCTTAAGTGGTTAAGGTGACATTTCGCTGTGGACCCTGAATCGGCTGATCCGGTCGGCGCTACCTTTCTGACAGGCCTGACACCCCCTAGAGGGGAATGAGCACTGGTGAGTGTGGGGCCAGCAGAGGAGCCCGGCTTGTGGAACACCACCAATGTCACAGATAATTTTGGAGTACTTTGACATGTCACTTTATTCGTAGAAGATTTCTCTTTGCAAAAGATATTGTTTATATTTGGACACAAACTTTCAAAGTCTTGTTTAGCACTTTAATGCAACACTAGCCACATTTAATCAACCAAGTAGAGGATTTTTCTTGGCAATAGATATTGTTTTAGATTTTTAATTCAACACCAGTCACTTTTATGATATAGATTGTTACATAATATGGATTTGTAGTTTATGCACGTGTAGCACTACTCCCTTGGGAGCTGCTGGTTACAGATTCCCCTGGGTTACCCATAGCAACAACTTGACAATATAGCATATTCAAAGTGCTCGGCTCAGTCAGAAAACAGTCCAGAGGTTTTGTTTTTTTTGTTGTTTTATTTGAGAACTTGGATAGGAGAAGGGATGAGTGGGATACTCCACCCTTGTCTTAATGCAAGGTTGCTGTTAAATTTAGTTTGCTGAGCCTTAACTAGCTTGGCTGTAATTATTCTGTGGTCATTGAGCTTCCCTTCTTAATCTAGGTTTGACTGCGTTTCTCCCTTCCGTCAGCAGGTGGCACTGTAGCCTCTGACACTAGTGTGAGAATTACAGTTAAACAAACTGTTAATGTCCATGTCTCTCTCAGCCAATTACAGTGTCACTACGGCATTGTGGGAGATCTTATTTAAGAGGGGGGAGGTCCAATAATCGGTCTCTTCCCGCCCGGACCCCCTTGGGGGAGGGTGTGTGCTGCTGTTTGCTGCTGACTAGGCCTGAAGCCTGAGGCCTAGTCAGATACCTGGGATTCTGCTGAGGAGAGCCAGCGACCCACATGGGAAAGATCATCCACAGACATCCAGTAACCTGTGTGAGTAACCTGCTTGTTTCTTATGGAGGACAGCTGTCCAGACAGTACAGACCACAGAAAGGGATTGTGTCTAGTGGAGAGAAGATGTCTCCCAGATCAATCTGAAGCTCATGGATACCTAATGATTCTCAAGGTCTGCTATCCTGTACTGCTGTCTGAATACCTGTCTTTTGCAATGGGAGTCTGCCTAATAGACTGTTCTTAAAGGGTGTCCTGGACCCTACCCCTCTATCCCCCGGTTCATTCTTGTCCTGTTGAGAAGAAATAAACTATTCTTGTACTTCAGCATAAAAGTGACTGGCGCCCAGCATTTATTTTACCTGCATCACTACCCACCATGCCTGACAATCCACACCCACAGGAGGTATGTAGCCCCTCTCTGCCTCTGAGGGTTATCACTAGGCCCTAGGGGGTTCTGGGGGTCCGCTACATCTGGCGCCCAACGTGGGGCGAAGCGGTATTTTTGTGGTGGTCGCCTATAGCAACCGCGCAGGAATCACCGTTTGGCTCCGTGGGAGAGTGGCAAGTAACATCTTTTGTACCTCAAAGACTGTGTTTTGTCCTTTTAACAACGTGGGAAGAACCTAACTGTCTCTTTGCTCTGGGGAGAGTGTCAGCCTGGTCTTTTGTCACTTTACGCCAGGGCTGAAGGGGTTAAGGCAGACTCCAGAAGATTTTTGGCGCCGCAAAGGAAAAGAGGCGGGCGCTGAAGATTTTGCTTAGCGGCTGGACCAATCCCTTGGCAGGGGGAGGGGTCGCTGTTCCCACGCGGAGGAAATTAAACCGCGCTTGTGTGCGCAGTTACCTGGCTGCACGTGTTGGAAGAGTGTGAAGATGGCGCACTTTGGAATTCCTTCTTCTGACCTGAGAGTGTTTGTGCCAGGCATCGGTTCTAGCCCCGCTGGGCTGAAGGAAGTCATCACTGACACCGGGGTGCGGTACACACCTAAAGGGAACCTGGTGCTGTACACGGCTGGAGGCTACGAAGCGATCGGGCTGACATGTGTGAAATGTTCTGGACTGGCTACTAGTATTCGGCCCTGGATCACCTGCGGAAGTTGCGGGGAATCGCTGTTGGAGGTAGTCTCACCGGCCTTATCACCCCGGGTGCTGCAAGTGGACTGGCTCAAATGTGTTGCAACTGCTGATTCTGGACCGGCTCCAGTGGTCATTCCTACTGTTGCTCTACCTGCTGAAGCTCCTGTTCCTTCTACTTCTTCAGCTACAGTGACCGCTGCAATGCCGGACATCCCAGTGACCTCCCGCCGTGGTCGCGGTCGAGGTCGCCTACTTGCTTTAATGATGGGATCACCGGAAAAGAAATCGCCTGAACCTGGTAAGCCTGATATGGGTGAGGGTGGCGTACCTGTTGGGACTGTGAGACCAGTGTCTTCCTTGGGAGCAGAGTCAGGAGAGTCTGTTGCTATAATTTCCCGGTCTAACCTGCTCCCAGCTGAAGAGTTCTCCGCAGAGTCAGACTCTGATATAATGTCTGACCGAATCTCAGAACTGTTCTCTGACACTGTGTCATTTTGTGAAAATTGGTCTGATAGTGAGACTGAACCGCAAGTTGAGCCTACAAAGGAGGATGTCCATTCACCCAATATTACCTCCAGTATTAGGCCTACCTTGCCTTTGCCTGCAAGTCATGAATCTGGTCCTGCAAGTGTCCCTCCAAGACCAGATACAGTTGCAGGGTATCCTGTCAAGTGTGCTCCAGATACGCCTGTGTTGCTTGGCTATGGAGACCCTAGAATCTTGTCAAAATTGACTAAGTTTCAGCGAATTGTGATGAAGAAAATAGCTGAGAAATATGGCTATTTGTATCCTTATGTGCCAGAGTCTCTTGTAGCTGAAATTCAAGACAAGCGGGCTCAATGGATTGACAGTGCAATCAGAGATTATCTGATAATTCCTGTATACAGAAAAATCTCTGAGTTGTCACCCAGACAAGCAGAACAGTACACTAAAGTTCTGAAAACCTGGGACTATGGTCGTCATATATACCCGGATTGTGTCATTATAAGGAGGCCCAATCAAGCTGATGCAAGGCATTACATCACCACCATTGGATCTTCTGGGAAGCCTATTCAACTGCCTGATCCACGATACTACTGGTGATGTATAAAAATCTGAGTTTCTGTGTCAAAATTCTATGGAATACAGCTATGTGATGTCAAGTTTGAAGCTGTATCTGTCTCACCAGAAGCTGTTCTTCTTTTGAAAGTTGCTTTGGGGACACTCCTGTCTGTGCTATGCTACTGCTGGGCTGTGTTCTGAATTGCCAGCAGCTACAGGAGGTGCCCTGACAAGTGACATGCTGACCGGTCCCTTTTCATTGTCAGCGTGTCTTGCTTATGGGAAAGGTGAGATATAATTACATATGCAGTGGGACTTTGTTGCTATGGAAGTGAATCAGCAAAGCTCATGATGATGATAGTCCTCTGCAATTTTTGTGTGGCTGTGTTGCTCCTGGAAGTAGCCATGCAAACAAGCTCAAGTTAAATACCTGCTGGCTTATGCTTTTGAATGGTCAGCATGCTTCCCATCCAGGTGTGAAGAAAACTAGCCTTAGCCTCCTGGAGAAAATGGCTGATGCTATCTTTCAGTTATTTGTGTTGCCTGATGTTTGCAACACTACAGTTCAGTTTTTGAAACTAAGCGTTGATTTAAGGCTTAATTTACTATGTAAGACAGTTTTGGTACAAACTACTGAACTCGAACTTTCCTAGAAAGGAGTATTTTCCTATTTTTGAAACCTATGCAATAAGTTAAAGTGCCTGCTGGACTTTGGTGTAACAGAGCCAGCAAGAAATGATCTTCGATAGCAATGTTGGTGCACAGACTATTGGGACTCTGGGGTCACAGAGACCTTGTAAAATAGTTAGTTAGTCAGGTAGGCTTTGCTATTGGAAACCGGCAAGTCCTTCACCTGAATTTTTGGAACTCATGGACTGAAAAGTTTTTTTTTTTGATGATGCAAAGTGTTTTCTGTTTTTCTCCACTAGATGGCGTGAGAGTGTCTATCCTAGTGAGCAGTAAAATTCTATACTATTATTAATATAGTTTAAAGTGGATTATTTTCTCTGATGTGTTGGCATGTTTCAGGGGATGTGCCCTTATCTAGGGGGTCTTATCTGTTCTTCTACCCCTGGAGATAGGCACCTTCTCTCTGACATGCAATATTTTGTATATATTCATGGTAAATTGAGTAGAGTATTAGGATGTGATAATATGTGTTTGCTTATTAAAATCTTGTTTCCCTCGGCTGAGGTTAAACAACATTTTAGATGTATATACAGTGGGTACGGAAAGTATTCAGACCCCCTTAAATTTTTCACTCTTTGTTATATTGCAGCCATTTCCTAAAATCATTTAGGTTCATTCTTCTTCCTCATGAATGTACACATAGCACCCCATACTGACAGAAAAACACAGAATTGTTGACATTGTTGCAGATTTATTAAAAAAGAAATACTGAAATATCACATGGTCCTAAGTATTCAGACCCTTTGCTGTGACACTCATATATTTACCTCAGGTGCTTTCCATTTCTTCTGATCATCCTTGAGATGGTTCTACACCTTCATTTGAGTCCAGCTGTGTTTGATTATACTGATTGGACTTGATTAGGAAAGCCACACACCTGTCTATATAAGACCTTCCAGATCACAATGCATGTCAGAGCAAATGAGAATCATGAGGTCAAAGGAACTGCCTGAAGAGCTCAGAGACAGAATTGTGGCAAGGCACAGATCTGGCCAAGGTTACAAAAAGATTTCTGCTGCACTTAAGGTTCCTAAGAGCACAGAGGCCTCCATAATCCTCAAATGGAAGACGTTTGGGACGACTAGAACCCTTCCTAGAGCTGGCCGTCCGGCCAAACTGAGCTATCGGGGGAGAAGAGCCTTGGTGAGAGAGGTAAAGAAGAACCCAAAGATCACTGTGGCTGAGCTCCAGAGATGCAGTCAGGATATGGGAGAAAGTTGTAGAAAGTCAACCATCACTGCAGCCCTCCACCAGTCGGGGCTTTATGGCAGAGTGGCCCGACGGAAGCCTCTCCTCAGTGTAAGACACATGAAAGCCCACATGGAGTTTGCTAAAAAAGACCTGAAGGATGGTGAGAAATAAGATTTTCTGGTCTGATGAGACCAAAATAGAACTTTTTGGCCTTAATTCTAAGCGGTATGTGTGGAGAAAACCAGGCACTGCTCATCACATGTCCAATACAGTCCCAACAGTGAAGCATGGTGGTGGCAGCATCATGCTGTGGGGGTGTTTTTCAGCTGCAGGGACAGGACGACTGGTTGCAATCGAGGGAAAGATGAATGCGGCCAAGTACAGGGATATCCTGGACAAAAACCTTCTCCAGAGTGCTCTGGACCTCAGACTGGGCCGGAGGTTTACCTTCCAACAAGACAATGACCCTAAGCACACAGCTAAAATAACGAAGGAGTGGCTTCACAACAACTCCGTGACTGTTCTTGAATGGCCCAGCCAGAGCCTTGACTTAAACCCAATTGAGCATCTCTGGAGAGACCTAAAAATGGCTGTCCACCAACGTTTACCATCCAACCGGACAGAACTGGAGAGGATCTGCAAGGAGGAATGGCAGAGGATCCCCAAATCCAGGTGTGAAAGACTTGTTGCATCTTTCCCAAAAAGACTCCTGGCTGTATTAGATCAAAAGGGGGCTTCTACTAAATACTGAGCAAAGGGTCTGAATACTTAGGACCATGTGATATTTCAGTTTTTCTTTTTTAATAAATCTGCAACAATGTCAACAATTCTGTGTTTTTCTGTCAGTATGGGGTGCTATGTGTACATTCATGAGGAAGAAAAATGAACTTAAATGATTTTAGCAAATGGCTGCAATATAACAAAGAGTGAAAAATTTAAGGGGGTCTGAATACTTTCCGTACCCACTGTATGTCTATAGTATAGTAATTGATATTATGAGTAGGTTGCTAATTTTTCATACCCACAGCTTTCTCTCTCGGCTGAGGTGAGACAGTGCCTTTGGTGAGTATGGTTTTTGCCTTATAACACTGTAGGATGTACTGACAGTCAGTTAGTCAGTTAGGAAGTATTGTAATGTACATATTGTTTCCTATTTTTGTTTCGTGTGGAATGCCACACGTATTTGTACACCAAAGTTTAACCCTTTCCTTTTTTACCCTTACCCATCCATTTTTCCCAGGACATCCACTCTCAGGCTTGAGAGTCTCTGTCTCGGCAGACTCCGAGGACGTAGTCTCCTTGGCAGGGGGAGTGTGTAGCACCCATGTCTTAATGCAAGGTTGCTGTTAAATTTAGTTTGCTGAGCCTTAACTAGCTTGGCTGTAATTATTCTGTGGTCATTGAGCTTCCCTTCTTAATTTAGGTTTGACTGCGTTTCTCCCTTCCGTCAGCAGGTGGCACTGTAGCCTCTGACACTAGTGTGAGAATTACAGTTAAACAAACTGTTAATGTCCATGTCTCTCTCAGCCAATTACAGTGTCACTACGGCATTGTGGGAGATCTTATTTAAGAGGGGGGAGGTCCAATAATCGGTCTCTTCCCGCCCGGACCCCCTTGGGGGAGGGTGTGTGCTGCTGTTTGCTGTGGACTAGGCCTGAAGCCTGAGGCCTAGTCAGATACCTGGGATTCTGCTGAGGAGAGCCAGCGACCCACATGGGAAAGATCATCCACAGACATCCAGTAACCTGTGTGAGTAACCTGCTTGTTTCTTATGGAGGACAGCTGTCCAGACAGTACAGACCACAGAAAGGGATTGTGTCTAGTGGAGAGAAGATGTCTCCCAGATCAATCTGAAGCTCATGGATACCTAATGATTCTCAAGGTCTGCTATCCTGTACTGCTGTCTGAATACCTGTCTTTTGCAATGGGAGTCTGCCTAATAGACTGTTCTTAAAGGGTGTCCTGGACCCTACCCCTCTCTCCCCCGGTTTATTCTTGTCCTGTTGAGAAGAAATAAACTATTCTTGTACTTCAGCATAAAAGTGACTGGCGCCCAGCATTTATTTTACCTGCATCACTACCCACCATGCCTGACAATCCACACCCACAGGAGGTATGTAGCCCCTCTCTGCCTCTGAGGGTTATCACTAGGCCCTAGGGGGTTCTGGTGGTCCGCTACATAAACTATGCACAATTGCTGGGACTTCTATATAACGCTGAGTGAAGAAGAAATACTGAACTGTACTGCACTGTGAATCACTCTTCAGGGTCCTACTTAGCACCCCCTTTGTCCCTATTCTTCAGGGTTCTGAAACTGGCACCCCCTTTACTCTGACACTCTGTGTGAGCTGGCCCCTTGATCCTCTGACTTCAATGGAGTGGTCTCCCTTCCTGGGCAGACCCTTTGGCAAGTCCCCTGGTTCTCACGGACACTGTTTTTCCCAGAAGACTCTGCCAGAAGCTCCACTGTCAGCTGTACTGGATCCTCTGTGACTCAGCTCCACACCTGGTCCACTAGGCTGACTGCCTAACACCACTTTCCTCATGCAGCAGGAGGAGAGACAAGCCCTCAGCCTCCTCCTGGGACTCTGCTTCCCGCCAAAGACGCCCTGTCACATGTCCACCCGGCTTTTATGAGCAATCCCAGGATGCACTGCAAGAGTGCCCTCCCACTGGGACTCCCACAAAAGCCAATGTGTCACTGGTCAGGTTTCCTCCACTGTCCAACAGGTTCCCCTATTGGATGTAGTGGAGACACCCCCTTGTTCCCAGTGAATCACACCTGGGAACATGCAATAGGCAACCTAATAGCTCAAGCTCCCCTGATAGGCAGATGGAGCATACGATGCTTTGAACCTAGCACCAAATTAGACACACCTTTTTAGCACTGTGACACTTAACATATTCTTATATAGTAGTATAATAAGGTGCAAAGCACTCAATACTGGAATCTAGCACATAATGAATTCAAATTTTATTTAATATCTCAGCCATGAGCTACATTATATTTCACTAATAGTCTGTTGAAGATCACACACACCTGAAGGTATCCCCTTTCCCTGTCTACATGGGAAATTTCCAACAGCATATTGACATAGGAAACTATTAACTCTAGCAGCGCCAGACCCATTAATCATTCCTTTATTTTTATCTACTCTTCCTTCTAGGGATAGTAATTGGGTAGGCAGCAACAGCATTTGAATTTTATATTTCATTCCTTTACATTGAGCGGGACTGTGCTTATTATCTTGTTATTGTCAGTACTTGCTCTTATTCTTGATTTTTTTATAATTTCATATTACTATTTAACTTTCTCTCTGTATTCTGAGTCTAACTCCGTATTCTTTGGTAATCTGGATTTATGGATGTTGCACATTGCATCCCTCCTTGTGAATGCTGTTTTGTATTCTCAGTCTCTGTTTTTACTCTGTATGTATGGACTCTGCACAGTAGCACTTCTCCCTTATGCTGAATTATATTCTCTGCTTTTGTTCCTAATTTGTATGTATGGAGTGTGCACTTCTTCTCTTCTGTGTGCAGGGTGTAGTTCTCGGCATCACTTTGTTCTATTTGAAAGAACGTTGCCCAGTGCAGTTGAGTGCAGTTCTGTGCCTATACCAATGCTCACTAGAGTTAAACTATGCCCATAAAAATGTAGCCATGCTTATTTTTGGCACAGCCGCTATAGATCACCCTATAACAGATTCCTCCAAATTGCCATCTTTGGACCTAGTATATATGTACCAGAACTACTGTTACTGATTTATGCAGAGCCTTAAACTACTCTAGTGGACAACTCCTGAGTGAAGATCTTCTTTTCTACCACAAGATGGCAATGGTGGGTGTGTTCTATTATTAAACTTTAAACTTGGAGCCCTTAATGCTGGCAGATGTAGTCTACGCCACAGGCGGTGCCATTACTATTGCTGGAAAATAACTACCAGTCCCAAAGTACCTGAGGACGCAAGGAGCCATAGAAGGGGGGTATTAATCAAAAAACCAGAGAAGGAGCAAGGGGAGTCAGAGATTGACCAAAGAGGAGTATGTTGCCAAGAGTGAGAAGAGCTGTTTATGGTTTTGTTGCCAGGAGTAACCAGCAGGCTGGCACTGTTCAGAGAGCTGCTGGATTTCTCTGCAGATCTATAGACTGAGTTTGTTTGGGATTTCTCTTCCCACTGCTTCGGTCGTAACTTAAAGCTGTCAGAGGATTGCTGGGAAATCTTTCTGTACAGTAACACCTAGAGATCTGGGCCCCCCTGACCAAAGGCTGCTGCAGGAACGCCAAGGGTCTACCACCATTCCAACCTGTACCCTCTTCCTGCTAGACAGCAGGAGAACACCAGGAGCATCATCTACACACATAAAAAGGGCCCCTCCATCTACTCAGTTTGCTGCTGAGGAATAGCAGAAGGAGAGTGGTGAGAGGGTCTTTGACCCACAGTTATTCTGTTGCTGAGATTGACTAGACCGCTTTTTTGAGAAACTTGTACTTCACCTGCATTTACACTCAATTTCCCTAAAGCACCGCTTGTTCTGTTGGCTAGGCCCAAACTACCAAGCTGACTTGCAATCCAGCCCTTTTCCTTAGGGCTCTGAATCTTAGGGCTTCTACTACTTTCCTACTCTTACTACTTTCCTGAGTCTTAGGGTACTACTTTCAAGCCTATCTCACTGGGTGCAGGACTGCCAACACCTATATACATAGAAATATCTACCATGTGTTCAAACGTATTCAAGGGCCCCAACATAGTGAGCAGAAAAGCAACTTTAAGAAACAAACATGATTTGTGATTGGGGGCAGTCAGCCTCCACTTCCTGTGTATTGGAATCGTGGGGTGTCAGTCAGATAGTGATGGGCGAACAACCCCCATTCGGTTCGTACCAGAACATCTCGAACAGGGAAAAAGTTCTAGCGAACATGCAAACTCTATTAAAGTCTATAGGACACAAACATAAAAAATCAAAAGTCCCAATTTTAAAGGATTATATGCACGTTATTGCCATAAAAAGTGTATGGGGACTCGGGTACTGCCCTGGGGGACATATATAAATGCAAAAAAATGTTTTTAAACAATTGTTTTTAAAAGAGCAGTGATTTTAATAATGCTTAAAGTGAAACAATCAAAATGAAAAATTCCTTTCAAATATCGTGCCTTGGGGTCCCCTTAATGTGCCTGTAAAGTGGCACATCAGTACGATGTATGGAGCCTGCTGCAGCAATACTGACATTTCTAATGGAAAAAATGTCATTTAAACTTGCTCGTGGCTGTAATGTATTGTCGCCTCCCGGTAATACAGATAAAAAAAATGAAAAAAATGGTGTAGGTCCCCCCCAGTCCATATCAGGCCCTTCGGGTCTAGTATGGATTTTAAGGGGAACCCCACACCAAAAACGTGATGTCAGAAGGGGGTGGTGCCACCGTGTGATGTAATCTGGTGGCCCTGCTCCTTGTCTATAAAAGAACTGTGAAAGCTCAAGAGCGTCATTCAGTGGGCACGCGGGTCTGCCTCAGAAGAGGGAGAAGCGTCTTTCAAATTTTTTTTTTAATTTTTCGGGTGCGGTGGGCGTTGTGATTGACAATGGATTAACATCGGGGGGCACTGTTTTTTTATTTTTATTTTTGAATAAACTGTCTTTTCTGTTTATTTTTTTGTACACTTTTTTGGTGAATGGGTAGGGGTATGATGTACTCGATACCATTCACATGGGGGGGCTGGGATTTGGGGGCCCCCATCCATAGACCCCCCACAACCACAGCCCAGGGTTGTCGGGAAGAAGCCCTTGTCCCCATCAACAAGGGGACAAGGTGCTTTGGGGGGGACCCCATGCCATTTTTTTTTTTATTTTGTTAAAGGGTTCCACTTTACCACTTAAATACAGGGCACTTTCACCCCCTTCCTGTCTAGACCAATTTTCAGCTTTCAGTGCTTATTGGCATCTATGGGAAGTATTAGTTAGCTTGGCATTGTACTGCTCCCCGTCTTTAACATTGGTGTCTATGGGAAATATTGGTTAGCTTGACATGGCACTGCTTACGAACTATAAGGGACAAGAACACAAAACTTGGGGAGCATGGAGAGGGGACCCAAGACTACAACATATCCATGCATTATAAAAGTGGGGTATAACCTGAACACTACACTGACTGTACTAAACTAACACACTATCCACTAACTACCTGCCTAATCTCTATTATAACACACTATACACGGCTGCCGTGTCAGCACAGCAGCTTATATAGTGTGGGGCGTGGTGGCACCCTGCCTTTGGTCAATCATGGCTCTGACAGGACATTGTGCTGTGAATGGCTAAAGCATACAGGTCAGGTACATGCTTTGACCAATCGACAGTAATTCATTCACTGCACCAGCGCAGTGCATTATGGGGTGCTCATCGGGGGGGGGGGCAAACTTCCCGCCGAGCGCCCCATTTGTTTGTGTGTTAGGTGAACACACGAACAGCTGATGTTCAAGTCTAACTTATGCTCAACTCGAACATCAAGCCCATCCCTAGTGTCAGGGTGGCGTAGGTGGCACCCCAGCAAAGTGGGAAAGAAACTAGTCAGAGGGCTTTTCAAACTAAAAGCTCCTATAGGGGTGTGCTGCATATGGATACTGAACGTCTCGGTGAAAAAGATCTTTCAGTAGACATTGAAGTGAAAACCAGACCTGATTGCAGTTAAGATGATTAATTATGAACTTAATAAGAGGTAGGCCAGGAGAAGGAGGAATACCCCAAAACCGAATGCTTGGGCTTCGACATTGAAACATTTGCAGACAGCAGGGTCTGGCACACCGCACATCCCTTAACATATTTTGCTTCCCCTCCATTTTCATGCTCTGCGGTCAGGTTGGTGCTGTATTGCTGTATTGCTTAACTGCATTGGAGAAAAATGAGATCACTGTCTGTGCTGTCTGTCTGTCAGTTCATATAAAACCTGATACATACCAAGTTGTATGTATGATATCTTTCTAAAAAAATGAGTCACTGATTCACTGATCATTCTGCCATGAAAAGTTCACGCTAAGGCACCTCATAGGGCGACAACGTTGTTGGCATTATTTAATACTTTGTATATTATTTATCTTACCCCGGGCTTTTTCCCATGGCTTGAGGTTGAAGTCACCATCCTTCCTTTTTGTTGAGGTCCCAGGTAATGCTGAGAACCCAAAGTCTTGTAAGAAGATGCTACTTTGCTGTGCCAGGGCGTCTTCAGCAATGGAAGAGATCTCATCAGAAATAATAGTGACATCAGTCGCTGGAGTAAAGTAAGTATGTAAGTATATTTACTAACCTTTTTTCCTCATGGGAATTTTTATTGTTTTGGTTGCACCCTTGTCTTTAAACAGGGGCTACCAGAATATTTTCTAGGTTGTAGCTAACCTGGTTGGTTTGTAGTCCTTTTGATAAATTGAGTTTTCTCCTAAGTCTGGTGAGGTGGTGGTTCCTCCCTTCTGTCAGTAGTTGACACTGTTACCTTTGGCATTAGTACGATGAACTATGAACATGCACACTTCTCTCAGCCAATCAGTATGGCCACTGACCGTGCTGGGAGAGAGTATAAATATGTGGGGATGTCTAGTGATTAGGGTCCTCCCATACAGACCTTAGTCTGGTGTGGATGTGTGAGAAACAGCTGCGTTGAGTGGGGCCTGATGCCTAAGGCCTGGCCATGTGCTCAAGGCTCTGCCAGAGAGAGCTTGTTTGTGGCCTGGAGGCAGGAGCAAAGGGATGGAGGTCTGAGATGAAGTACCAGAGGTTACTCTTCCATAAGCCGGGGACTTATGGAGAGCTGGGGAAAGTGTCAAGACAAACTCATCCAAGGGAACCCCACATGATACTCTAAGTTTTCCGTTGCTTTAGGAGAGACAGCTGTTGCTACGTAGATACAGAATTTGGGGTGCAGTCCTAAGGCCCTTGTTCCGTATTACTGTCTACCTGGCTATTTTTGTGTCTTTGGAGTCTGCAGGTCTGTCTGCCTACTGTCCTAGGGTGTCCTGTGCTCTAACCCTCTCTCCCACATTTTGTTGTTGTGAGCAATAAACTCAGTTTTGTTCAGTCTCAAAGTGACGGGTGCCCATTTTTCTGCAACCATCCACACCCACCATGCCTAAGAACCAGCACCCTGAGGTAAAATGTCAGACCTCCCTGATGTTGGGGTCAGGGGAGGGGGGGACGCTACATTTATGAGGTTTTTTTCATATTTACACTGTTTTGGGGCAAGGGAAAAAATACAGACCTTGCTTAGCAGTAGTAGTCACCTAAATGAAATGCATAGGTTTTGTATATATTTTATTTTTTTCTGTATTTATTTTGATCAGGGTTAAAAAATTTTAACCAATCAGCCATATTTTTTTGACCACTGACAGGTAGAATAAATGCCATTAAATAACTTGTTACAATGGCATCTGAAAGTCAGATGGAGATATTAAGCAGCAAATTAACATGTTGTCCCTGCAGTTGATGTGTTGAAAGCAGAAAAAATTGGCATCGCACCTTGTTGTGTATGGGCTACGTAGCTGCAGACTAATCAGGGTGCCCATGCTAATCCGTGTCCACAGCCAAAAGCGTCTACAATGGGCATGTGAGCATCAAAACTGGACCACAGAGCAATGGAAGAAGGTAGCCTGGTATAATGAATCATGTTTTTTTTTTTACGTCATGTTGATGGGGAGGTGTGTGTGCGTTGCTTACCTGTAGAAGAGATGGCACCAGGATGCAGTATAGAAAAAAGATAAGCCCGCTGAGGCAGTGTGATGCTTTGGGCAATGTTCTGCTAGGAAACCTTGGGTCCTGCCATTCATGTGGATGTTACTTGACACGTACCACCTACCTAAACATTGTTGATGACCAAGTACACCCCTTCATGAAATGGTATTCCCTGATGGCAGTGCCCTCTTTCAACAAAAGAATGACACCCTGCCATACTGCAAAATTGTTCAAAAAGGGTTTGAGGAATACAAGTTAGAGGTGTTGACTTGGCCTCAAATTTCTCCAGATCTAAATTCAATGGGGGATCTGTGAGATGTGCTGGAAAACAAGTCAAGTCCACGGAGGCCCAACTTTGCAACTCACAGGAATTAAAGTATCTGCTATTGATGGCCTGGTGCCAGATACCACAGAATACCTTCAGAGGTCTAGTGGCATCCATGTGTCAGGGCTGTTTTGGTGGCAGAAGGGGGACCTACTCAATATTAGGTGGGTAGACATAAAGTTATGGGTGATTGGTGCACATAGTGGCTTAAGTATGCATTGATTGCATATGAATATGTAGTCTTCTATCGATCCAACAGGTGGTAATTCAAGATCTTTTGTCTCCTTACCACTTTCTATAAAAAAAAAAAACAAAAACAGTAGCCCAATCTGATTACATACAAAAGTAAATACAGTGCCTTGAGAAAGTATTCGGCCCCCTTGAACTTTGCGACCTTTTGCCACATTTCAGGATTCAAACATAAAGATTTAAAACTGTAATTTTTGTGAAGAATCAACAACAAGTGGGACACAATCATGAAGTGGAACGAAATTTATTGGATATTTCAAACTTTGTTAACAAATAAAAAACTGAAAAATTGGGCGTGCAAAATTATTCAGCCCCTTTACTTTCAGTGCAGCAACCTCTCTCCAGAAGTTCAGTGAGGATCTCTGAATGATCCAATGTTGACCTAAATGACTAATGATGATAAATAGAATCCACCTGTGTGTAATCAAGTCTCCGTATAAATGCACCTGCACTGTGATAGTCTCAGAGGTCCGTTTAAAGCGCAGAGAGCATCATGAAGAACAAGGAACACAACAGGCAGGTCCGAGATACTGTTGTGGAGAAGTTTAAAGCCGGATTTGGATACAAAAAGATTTCCCAAGCTTTAAACATCCCAAGGAGCACTGTGCAAGCGATAATATTGAAATAGAAGGAGTATCAGACCACTGCAAATCTACGAAGACCTGGCCACCCCTCTAGACTTTCAGCTCATACAAGGAGAAGACTGATCAGAGATGCAGCCAAGAGGCCCATGATCACTCTGGATGAACTGCACAAATCTGGCCTTTATGGAAGAGTGGCAAGAAGAAAGCCATTTCTTAAAGATATCCATAAAAAGTGTTGTTTAAAGTTTGCCACAAGCCACCTGTGAGACACACCAAACATGTGGAAGAAGGTGCTCTGGTAAGATGAAACCAAAATCGAAATTTTTGGCAACAATGCAAAACGTTATGTTTGGTGTAAAAGCAACACAGCTCATCACCCTGAACACACCATCCCCACTGTCAAACATGGTGGTGGCAGCATCATGGTTTGGGCCTGCTTTTCTTCAGCAGGGACAGGGAAGATGGTTAAAATTGATGGGAAGATGGATGGAGCCAAATACAGGACCATTCTGGAAGAAAACCTGATGGAGTCTGCAAAAGACCTGAGACTGGGACAGAGATTTGTCTTCCAACAAGACAATGATCCAAAACATAAAGCAAAATCTACAATGGAATGGTTCACAAATAAACATATCCAGGTGTTAGAATGGCCAAGTCAAAGTCCAGACCTGAATCCAATCGAGAATCTGTGGAAAGAACTGAAAACTGCTGTTCACAAATGCTCTCCATCCAACCTCACTGAGCTCGAGCTGTTTTGCAAGGAGGAATGGGCAAAAATTTCTAGTCTCTCGATGTGCAAAACTGATAGAGACATACCCCAAGCGACTTACAGCTGTAATCGCAGCAAAAGGTGGCGCTACAAAGTATTAACTTAAGGGGGCTGAATAATTTTGCACGCCCAATTTTTCAGTTTTTTATTTGTTAAAAAAGTTTGAAATATCCAATAAATTTAGAAATTTCATGATTGTGTCCCACTTGTTGATTCTTCACAAAAAATTACAGTTTTATATCTTTATGTTTGAAGCCTGAAATGTGGCAAAAGGTCGCAAAGTTCAAGGGGGCCGAATACTTTCGCAAGGCACTGTATGAGTCAAAGTAATGAGACTTTTTTTTATTGGTCTCAATGCAAGATGACCATTGGATATATGCATCCTCTGCTGTGCTGTCCTCTTTAGATAATCCACGGTGTTCTGGAAAGCCTCAATCATGTATTATAATTTTAGTTATTACATATATACTTCATATAAAAAAACTATATAAAACAACAGTCCAAGTATTTTAAAAAAAAACATTAAATTAACCCAGATTTATTATAAAGGTTATTTAAAAGGAGAGGCACGTTGTTATTTTTTTTTTTTTTGCTGTTTGTAGCCCAATTGGGGAGATTTCTCCTAGCTACTTCCCTTGTGATAACAGTATCATGGGAGAAGAGGTTCTAATTCTTCCCCACTTAACTGAAAAACAATGTTGATGCTGTTGTGCCAAGTGGACTTTTCCCTCTTTCACTAAAAATCACATCAGGATGCAGTTCTTCATGCTGGTATGAAATCAGCTGACATTCATTACACGATTACTCTTTTCCCACTTCTTGCTTCAGTGAGGCACTGGTGATGTAACCAGGGCCTCACGGATGCATCCTGGGAAGGCTACATCACCATTGCCTCAACCCTCAGATGATGTGCACTGTCGCATGCTTCAGAAGGTAGATGCAGAGTTCCAGGCAGAAATTCAGGAAGGATGATTGATTAATCTGCCTTTAGTGCAAATGGCCACCATGAGAAGAATGGGGAGGAAAGTAAGAATAAAGTAGGCAAAGAATAAAAAGTCAGCAATTATCACTAAATATCTGTTTGTAGAGTGAAGGTGCCTTTGTTGTGTTGTGTCTTTAAGAGGGATTTCCCTTTACGTCCCATCCTGCTGATAATATTGTCCCAAGAACAGGAACTGAAGGAAAATCTTCTGAATGAGGTCACAGTCAGCATTAATGTCCCAAATTAATCACATACATTTTCCAAATGTTCCCCATTCAGAGAGTTACACAGTGCAAATAGAATCTCTGGAAAGTGGAAAGTATTTATATATGAAAAAAGTGCATCTTAACATTCTTCGTCTTGTGCTCTCTGCAAGGCATCCCAATAAAGTATAATTTCCTGTGGTTTGACCCGATGTGACGTCACAAGGTTCCGATAGGTACACACAGAGAATTGAGGCTTTGATATAAAAAACACTGGCTTTTTGTGAAGTTTCTGCAATGTGATATTTAGTTTCTCTAGACACATCCCTACGTATACGTCCTCCAGTTTAAAGAATGGTATGGAAGGAGATATGTTGTAGATCTTTTGAGCAACATCTACAGAGAGCACGTAACCCGTACCTGAACAAAACGGGGAGTATTTATTACCATGGAACTCATTTTTACTTATGTACCACTTGCTGTTTTTATCACGTATAGGGGAGTCATTTGGCTTTAGAAACCCTGTGAAAAGATTTGAAGTCTGGTTTTTACGCATGAGAAGTTCGACAAGGTAAACCGTATTGACAAACATGTCAGAGTCCGTTTTCATGACATAGTGAGTCTGAGGGCAATAGTGAGCAATCCATTCCATGCCCATTAATGTTTTATAAGTCAAGTTGTAATAAGTGTCTATGAAGTCTTTTTGGATGATGTCTTTGTAAATGTTACGTTCTTCTGAAAAAAGTAAATCCTTCTCAGGACTAGGAGAGGGATTGGTGCCAAGAAGAAAGAAGGTCACCACTCGTTTTCCATGGATGAGTTGCTCCTGCCCCCATGTTTTTCTGATGGCCATACGCACTGTCTTCTGTTCGTGTTTTGTGGTTACCAGCAGAACCAAGAATGGAGAGTTTTGATTGCAGTAGGCTTCAGGCAACTTTATGGAGGGGTTATTTTTTAAAACGTCATTGTAAATGAAGTATGAGAATATGCTCAAACACGGAAGTATTACAAATACCACAATGATCATCGTTTTGTGAGCCATCTGACAAATAGAGAGGGAGAAGTGTCAATAAGTTTTGTATCAATAATTTTACAATAAGGTATTGGTAATGATAAGATAAGGTTGAATCTATATTTAGCTTTAAATAGAGTGGGGAAAGACTAAGGTTACTGTGTAAAATCTTGAAACTCACTGTTTGGTTTTATCTTAAATTTCTATGATGAATTAAATTGTACTGTAATCATTTGGTATGATGTTCCTGTCTCCTTTAACCCTTTTGCTGCCACAGGCATGCAAGCAGATGCAATTTGGCAGGGCTTGAGTCCTGAAGGAACGTGTGGGAACGGCGTTCCTGCACTTTTTCCACAGCAAAAATGCAGTTCCTTTTGAGTCGCATAGTGAAGGTGAAGAGTCAGGACTTACTTGCTTGAGGATTGCTCCTCCTCTGAACCCCTGTGTGTATATGAGTGCCTTGGCACCGAGGAATGTACAGCTGTAGACCCGTCCCGGGACAGAGAGGGGCAAGGAGGGGGAGGAGCCTCCAGAGATGAAGGAAGTGCAGCCTCTGTTTACACACACAGGAGGCTCGTCTGTCACCCTGCTTAACCCTTCCAGTGTCGCCTGCATACCAGCTCATATTTAAAGCAGTAATAAACCCAAACATGTCATCTATTGCAGCTTGTCAATCATTAGATGTGGTGGCTGCATTTGTTTTCTTTTTTCGTTTTTTTTTTTCTTTCTGTCTTCATCTAACTAGTAAGAACAAAAAATAATAAATATACTGGCGCAAAGAGAATTAGTGCTGATCCCTGTAAACGGTGAGTGACAATGAACAAATTTTATCATTCATTAAAGTATGTGTGGTCATATAACATGACAAGTCCGATGCGGCGGGTAAGGGTTCACAAGAAAATAATGCACCAAAAACCATCAAACTGTGACAAGTCTTATGCAATGTTGTTGATAAGAGATGGGTGCTGGCTCGAATGACGGCTGCTCTATGTCAAGCAAGAAGGGGCTTGTTCAGTAACTGGAAGAAAACAAAAAGCGCCATCGGAGTGCAGCATAAAATATTTATTAGGGCAGAAGCAACATAGTTACTCACACTTTAAACAGAGTGTGCTTCTGGCTCAAAAGATCAATCCAGATGTATTTGTCCCCTGGGAGGAAGGAAGACTTCAGGATGGCCTCGGCGGCTCCAGCTCCTTGGACGTGGCTGATGGATATCAGTCTCGCCCAGTGGTGTATTTAGGTTTTGTGCTGCCCTAGGCCGGACTAAACTCGTGCACCCCCTAATTTAACTACGACCCACCCCTTCCTGTGAAGGCCACACCCTTTTATGTTTCAGACCCGCCCTGTCATCTGTAAATCCCACCCCTTCCTCATTAGGCTCCACCTTTTCCTCTTAGAGCTCCATCTCTTCCTCTCTGTACCTTAAAAGTGGGTACAAAGTGCCTACTTGTATATTTTGTGGTTTTGTATGGGTACGTCATTTTGGGGAGCGTTCCTGGGGGCCCCGCTAGGCAGCGGGGATGCCAATCCACAGGGCCGGTGGCTGCAATTGCCGCCGGGCCCCCGCGATCACTCCACACTGAGAGAGAAGAGCAGTCTGCTGTTGTACACGCGGCAGACTGTTGTTCTCTCTGAAATGATCACAGAGCGCCTGTGATCCTCCTATTTAGGATCACATGTATCTGTGGTCATTTCACAAGTCCCCCCCCCATACAGTTAGAAAACACCCCCTAGGCTCACATTTAGCCCCTTGATCACCCCTGGGTTAACCCCTTCCCTGCCAGTGTCATTATTACAGTAACAGTGCATATTTTTTGCACTGATTACTGTAGTAATGTCACTAGTCCCCCCAAAAGTGTAAAAAATGTCAGTTAGAGGTCCGATCTGTCCACTGCAGTCCCGCTAAAAATCGCAATTGCCGCCATTACTAGTAAAAAATGAAATAAATGAAAATGACATTTCTCCTACTTTGTAGACGTGATAACTTTTGCGCAAACCAATCAAAATACGCTTATTGGGATTTTTTTTTAACAAAAATATGTAGCAGAAAACAAATTGGCCTAAAAGGATAAAAAAAATTAGATTTTTTTAATTTTAATAACAAAATTAATAAAAATTGCAGAAGTGATCAAATACCACCAAAAGAAAGCTCTATTTGTGGGAAAAAAGTACATCAATTTGTTTAGGGTACAGCGTCGCACGACCGCGCAATTGTCCGTTAAAGTAATGCAGTCCTGAATTGCAAAAAATGGCCTGGTCAATAAGGGGGAAAATCTTCCAGTCCAGAAGTGGTTAAAGCTTGGAGCACTTTGTAGTACATGAACTTTCACTGCCTGTGAACTGTTAAATGCGTTTGCATTGATTTCAGCATGCATGGAGCACTTTGTACACGCTGAAACCAATGCAAACTCTTTTACCAGTTCACATGCAGTGAAAGTTCATGCACTGCAAAGTGCTCCATATTTGTTAAAAATATATTTACTGCAAAAATGTAATGGAATTATTAATTTATAATTGTAGCAATAGCAGTGGGTGGTAACCTAAAATCGTGATTCCTACCTGCTGTTGGATGTCCTGACCTGGATGGGGGTTCCCTTTTCCTCCTCTCTCTCCTCCTCCTCGACATAGATAGACCCTGCCCCGTGGAGAGGTTAGTCCCTCTTACATGCCGCGCGGAGGGTGGGTAGGTGGTATCCGCCCCCACCCACTCATTGAAGTGCATCCGTCTGGCCACTCACTGCCGCTCTATGGGGGCAACAGTCCCTCCCTGCCTGGCAAGTATGTACGCCCCTCAGTGCTGGGACATGGCCATCCAGATTCCAGTGCCCTGGGCAAAGATGGCAAACTGCGCCCCCCCCCCCCCATGTGTATTCACAGTTCACATCTCGATGTTAGTGTGACACCCGCTGGGAGTGAAGGCAGCTTCTCTTGTCTCCAGTCATGTGATATGTCAAATGATAAGACAGTCTGCCCTCACTCTATAGTGGCACTGCGCTGAGACTGAGGCATTGCACGCAGTTCCGGGGAGTTTGCAGTGTGGCCCCATTCACTTGAACAGGTTGCCTTCAGCAGATGGTAGTGCATGCTGAAAGTGACGGGCAGTATAATTCCTGCCACTGCTGCAAATCAAAATATTACAGCAGTGGCATCTGTAAACCTCTAGCTGCTGCCTCTGCAGCTTAAATGACAGGAGTGATAGGGAGCTGTATTATGAGGCTCAGCAGCATGTTTTATTGCCCGCCCGCCAACCGCAAGTGTAAATGAGCCCATGGCTAGGTTCACACTGTTACAGGTGGTTGCATGTGCGGGACAGCGTGTAAATGGCACCAATTCCCACAACCACCTGCAGGAAAAATTCCCTGCTCTTTTACAGATGCACAAGGCTGCCATTTATTCTTATTGGCACCCCCACACATCTGAAAATGCAGCACCTTTTTTGGTGCGGGACATTGCATGGTGCTTTTGCACCATGCGATTTCCCTTCGGCTGCATTTTCATAAAGTTGCAGGGACCTGTTTCCTGCAGGTACAGTAGTCCATTTAAATGAATTGGCTGCTGTGCCTGCGCAAATGTGAGTCACAGCAAACGCATTAGAGTGAACATGACATAAAAGTCACCTAAAAGGAAAATACATACAGCAAGGTGCCTCCAACATATTGTACTTAATAGCACAAAGTCACTTTATAAAATACTTCTGCTGAGTACTTCCCTAATTATCAATAATATACACAGTGCTCAGATAAAAAGAGCAGAACATCACTGCATTGTACCTGTAATTCTCAGAGTTCTTGGGTTTAATCTGGGCTGCTGGGCATCTTCTATCTGCTTCTGTCCCCCATCTGAGTGTCAGCCTGCCCTCCACCTGCATTGCTTTAGTATTCTTAGCTCTGCCATGAGTCCCGACATTTTCTTCATCTTCTGCCAGACTCTATCCCCGCCCACTGGCCCGCCCACCACGTACAGCACTTCCCTAGACCATTAACTACAGGTCTGATAGGAGGTGGGCGGGGACAGAAGATGCAGAAAACGCCGGGACTCAACCTGGACACAGAGCTAAGAATTCTAAAGCAATGCAGGTGGTGGGCGGGCTGATGGTCGGGGACAGAAGCAGACAGAAGATGCTGAGACTAAACCCGAGCCCTAAGCATACAAAAGCCTTGCAGGTGGTGCTCACATTATCAGCACTTCACCTCCGCTGCGCCCTCCGTCCCGCCCACCCCTTGTACGAGCCCTGACGCGGCGACGCCCCTTCACTAAAAGCTGGAGAGTGGAGACTGTGTGTGTGGGAAGAGGCGGCGACAGGCAGGCAAGGACCAGGGGAGCAGACAATGAGGCGGGACTCAGCACGCAAAGTGACAGGAGCACTGCAGACAAGCAGGCGAGCCTCACAGAGTGGATCGGTTTTTTTTTTTTTTTTATGCGGGGACGGCGGCTTTTTTGCCGCCCCCCCGCAAAGTGCCGCCCTAGGCCTAGGCCTTGTCGGCCTAGGCCAAAATACAGCAGTGGTCTCGCCGCAGCTCTGCAGACTGTCCAGCAGCTTCTCCTGTGCTGGACTTCTGGGTGCAGGGGGGTTGTCAAAGTGACGCGTTCTTCAGGCCTGAAGAAGGATCGCATGCTCCGAGAACGCCTTTTGTTTTCCTCCAGTTATCTGACTAGTAAGAAACCTCTTGTATTAGGACTGAATAATAGATGTCACTCCCGCGCTACCTTCTGTGTAATACAACCAGGGCTCGAGTCCTGCAGGAACGCATAAGAACAGCGTTCCTGTACTTTTTCCACAGCAGGAACGCCATTCCCGTTAGCAGCCGCATCTTGCAGGACTGGCCTTTAAAGTATGCGAGCTGAGGCAGAGGGCATGGCCCACTGACGCCCAGGATCGGCCCTGCTGTGGATGTGCTGGAATGGGAGGGCATCTGTGCCAATAGGGGGCGGTCTGCCCCGGGTGCCACACATTGGGGGGTGGGATGTCATCCCGGCATGCATGCCCGCCCCTCCCTTGGTCCTCATCCTCCAGCCGCCGCTGTATCAAAGTCCCGCCCACTAGACTGGCTTCAGTGATAGGCGAACACTGATCCAATGCCGGCAAATTGAATCAGTGTGACATATATTATAGGAGCTGGTCTAGGAGGCGGGACTTTGTTACAGCCAGCGCCAGAGGAACAGGAGTTGAGGGGAGGACGGGTGCACTGGAATATTCAAATCTAAGGTCCACAACACAGCGGGAGATTGCCACTGTGTGTTATCCATCCAGGCACTAATGAGGCTGCATTGCTGCATTGCTGGGCACTGGTAGGGCTTTATTGCTGGGCACTGGTAAGGTTGCATTGCTGGGCACTGGTAAGGTTGCATTGCTGGGCACTGGTAAGGTTGCATTGCTGGGCACTGGTAAGGCTGCATTTCTGGGCACTGGTAAGGCCGCATTGATGGGCACTGGCAAGGCTGTATTTCTGGGCACTGGTAAGGCCGCATTGATGTGCACTGGAAAGGCTGGGTTACTTAGCACTGGTCAGGCTGTATTGATGAGCACTGGTAAGGCTGCATTGCTGGGCACTGGTAAGGCCACATTGATGGGTACTGGCAAGGATGCATTTACTTGGGCACTGATAAGGCTGCAATAATGGGCACTCGTAAGGTTGCATTTGAAGGACACTGGTAAGGCAGCATTTGATGGGCACTGGTAAGGCTGGGTTGCTTAGCACTGGTCAGGCTGTATTGATGGGCACTGGTAAGGCTGCATTTGATGGGCACTGGTAAGGCTGCATTTGATGGGCACTGGTAAGGCTGCATTTGATGGGCACTGGTAAGGCTGCATTTGATGGGCACTGGTAAGGCTGCATTTGATGGGCACTGGTAAGGCTGCATTTGATGGGTACTGGCAAGGTTGCATTTACTTGGGCACTGGTAAGGTTGCATTTGAAGGGCACTGGTAAGGCAGCATTTAATGGGTACTAAGCAGAATGCATTTGATGGGCACTGATCAGGCTTCATTGATGGGCACTGATTAGGCTGCATTTGATGGACACTGATCAGGCTGCAATGATAAGAACTAATCAGGCTGCATTTGATGGGCACTAAGTGAGTGGCCTGGGGCCTGGGCCGCACTTTGCACAATCAATACAGGCAGCAGGAGGAGAGGGGCCCTGGGCCAGCACACTCAGAATTCCCGGTCTCACTAACAAGCGTGCAGACACCTTGGGGCAGGAGGGCCCCCACATATCGGAGCCTGCATAGAAACATAGTGCAGGAGGGGCCCCTCGGCCTCAGAAAGACCCTGCATAGAAACATAGTGTAGAAGGGGCCCCCAGTCATTGCAACTTGTGTTAGAAATTCCCTGTGAGGAAACCATTATCACACATTGTGCTGTTTTTTTTTTTTTGTTAGTAAAGAATACGGGTTGGATTACTTTGTTGTTACATCTGTGCTATATTTATTTGTTTAATGTATGTGAGTTTTGGAGGTGTCCTCATAAACTGGCACTTTACAATAAATGTTTCACTTTATTTGCTAAAAAAAGGAGTATGTTTCATATATACTGTATATATATATATATATATATATATATATACATACATATACATACACACACACACTTTTTTTTTTGTTTAGGTGGGGGGCAATTTTCCCACACTTTGTTTCCCGGGACGTGACCCCTGCAACTTGGCCTCTATTCAGCTGTGCCAATGGAGTGGGATCTTTAAGAAGGAATTTTTCCTTAAGAGATCCTGTAGTTGTCACAGAGGTTGCAGCTGTCTTATTGGATCCAGGAGGGGAGCAAGCCAGGATCCAGTGACAGATTTAGCAGGTAGAGATAAAGCAGAAATGTAGTAAATTGTATGGAGAGACATGATCTGTCTAGCAGGTAGCTGGCACCATCCCCTAGGGTAAGAAAACAATTTGTAATATAGTCAGGAGTGGTAGTGGGTGAAGAGGGATAAATGGGGAAGACAAATTGTGGAAAAAGTTCTACCAGACCTGGATATGGGGATTTCAATGTGCCTTAAGATTAAAAACAATGGGTTACATTTTAAAATTATTTGTATTTATTGAACAGAATACATCATACATGTTAAAAAAGGAAATACAATCATAATAAAGTATAACAGTGCATGTATTTTACATGTCACATACACTATAAGTGAACTGTTTGTGAATCTATGCGTTTCGCTCACATTTAAGGAGCTTCTTCAGGATCCATAGCATACATGCAGACCAGATAAACTTTAATCATATCATAGTATCTAAAATGAACAATAGTTACATAGTTAGTGAGGTTGAAAAAAGACAACAGTCCATCCAGTTCAACCTATGATGTGTGTGTTTGCTTTTAACCGTACATTGTATACCCCTGTATGTTGTGGTCTCTAAGGTGACCATCTAACAGTTTTTTGAAACTATCAATGCTCCCTGCTGATACGACTGCTTGTGGAAGAGAATTCCACATCCTTACCGCTCTTACAGTGAAGAACCCCTTACGCATTTTAAGGTTAAACCACCTTTCCTCTAGTTTTAGTGAGTGGCCACGCGTCTTATTGTATTCCCTTACTCTGAATAGTTTGTTCCTTATGCCAGGGTCGCCAGTACAGTATTTGTACATTGATATCATATCCCCCCTCAATCTTCTCTTCTCCAGAGAGAATAGGTTCAGTGCTTGTAGCCTTTCCTCATAGCTGATGTCCTCCATTCCCCTAATTATTTTTGTTGCCCTTCTCTGGACTCTTTCCAATTCCAGCACATCCTTCGTGAGGACCGGTGCCCAGAACTGGACAGCATACTCCAGATGTGGCCGGACCAGAGTCTTGTAGAGAGGGAGAATAATCTCTTTATTTCTGGAGTGAATCCCCTTTTTTATACATCCCAGTATGCCACTGCCAAGCCTGTTGTCTACCAGTACCCCCAAGTCTTTTTCCATCTTAGACTCACCCAGAGGTTCCCCCCCTAGTGAGTAGCTTGCTTTCTGGTTTTTGGCCCCCAAGTGCATTACTTTACATTTTTCAACATTAAACCTCATTTGCCATGTAGTTGCCCACCCTGTTATTTTGTTCAGGTCTGCTTGTAAGGTTTCCACATCCTGCATAGAAGATATTGGCATGCCTAGTTTAGTATCATCTGCAAATACCGAGATTGTACTAGATATCCCCTCCTCTAGATCATTTATGAATAAATTAAACAGGATTGGTCCCAGGACGGAACCCTGGGGGACCCCACTTTCCACACCCGCCCAATCCGTGTACTCCCCATTAATCATCACCCTCTGGACTCTCCCCTGGAGCCAGTTCTCTATCCAGGTACTCACCTTATGGTCCATACCTACCTTCCTTAGTTTGTACAGTAAGCGTTTGTGGGGAACGGTGTCAAAGGCCTTTGCAAAGTCCAGATACACCACATCCACCGGCTTACCTTTATCTAGGTGGCAGCTCACTTCATCGTAGAAGGTTAATAGATTGGTTTGGCAAGAACGATTTTTCATAAATCCATGCGGATTGCTACTAATAATACCATTTTCATTACTAAAGTCTTGTATATGGTCCCTTAATATCCCCTCCAAAATCTTGCAGACTACAGATGTTAGGCTGACCGGCCTATAGTTCCCCGGGATACACCTCGGCCCCTTTTTAAATATTGGTACCACGTTGGCTTTTTTCCAATCAGCTGGCACCATACCCATCTGTAAACTATCCTTAAAGATCAAGAATAAGGGTCTGGCAATCACCTGGCTGAGCTCTTTAAGAACCCTCGGGTGCAAGCCATCCGGTCCCGGTGATTTATTTATGTTAAGTTTCTCTAGTTTAGTTCTAAGTCTATCTTCTGTTAGCCATGGCGGCATTTCCTGAGGTGTGTTTAGTTCGGCCTTACAAGCTAGGTTCGTGTAGCCCCGATTCTTTTGTGAAGACTGAAGAGAAGAAATGATTTAACACTTCCGCCTTTTCTTTGTCCTCAGTAGCCATATTACCTTTGTCATCTTTTATGGGGCCAATGTGTTCTGGCCTCGCTTTCTTACTGTTTATATACTTAAAGAACTTCTTGGGGTTCTTTTTACTCTCCTCCGCTATATGTCTCTCGTGTTCTATTTTAGCCGCCCTGATTTCGCCTTTACATTTCTTATTACACTCTTTGTAATGATTAAATGCTGCCAATGACCCCTCAGTCTTGTATTTTTTGAAGGCCTTTTCTTTAGCACTAATATGCAATGGAGTGGGATCTTTAAGAAGGAATTTTTCCTTAAGAGATCCTGTAGTTGATATAATAGATATCAATATATATCAAAGCAGAAACATAGCCAGTAAACAAGCCAAAGGTTGGTAACAAGTGGTTTAAGGTTGGAATCAGGTGGAAGTGTAGTCAAGGAACAAATTAAATGGTTGCAAAGTTAAGGACTAGAGATGGCCTTGCGGTTCGCCCAGCGGTCGTTTTGCGGCAAATTTTGCTTGTTCGCTACCCGCCAAATTTGCGAACACATGGCGTTGTTAGCAGCGGCCATATTAGTTTACATTGTGGAGAACTTTGACCCATGACACAGCCGTCAGGTGGAATGGGACAGCCAATTAAAACATTTCAGCACATGGACATGCCCCCTACCCTATAAATAGACCTGAGCTGTCGGCCATTTCACATTCTGCTTTTTGTCAGCGTAGGGAGAGGTTGGCTGTGTTCATGAGGGAGAGATTGCCAGACACAAATAGCTCCGTGAAGATCCACAAAAGTCATTTTCAGGGCTGGTATTTCGGTATAGGTCCAGTCTCTTTTCAGGTTAGGGACAGGTATCCAGTCTGTGCTTTAGGGGCAGTTAGAGAGATCGTCTGCAGTCACACAAATCGCTCTGTTAATGTCCACAAAAGTCATTTAAAGGGCTGCAATTTTTGGTATAGGCCCAGTCTCTTTTCAGGTTAGGGGCAGGTATCCAGTCTGTGCTTTAGGGGCAGTTAGAGAGATCGGCTGCAGTCAGTGGCAGCCTGTCAATAGGGGGCACAGGGGCGCTGCCCCCCCAAAAAAAAGTGCTTGCTAACTGTGTGGGGGAGGTGCTTTGACTGGGGGAAGACAGAAACTTGTGTTTCCGCTTAGCAGAAACACAAACATAGAAACATAGAAACATAGAATGTGTCGGCAGATAAGAACCATTTGGCCCATCTAGTCTGCCCAATATATCTGAATCCTATGAATAGTCCCTGGCCCTATCTTATATGAAGGATAGCCTTATGCCTATCCCATGCATGCTTAAACTCCTTCACTGTATTTGCAGCTACCACTTCTGCAGGAAGGTTATTCCATGCATCCACTACTCTCTCAGTAAAGTAATACTTCCTCATATTACTTTTAAACCTTTGCCCCTCTAATTTAAAACTGTGTCCTCTTGTGGTAGTTTTTCTTCTCTATCTTCCCCTCTCACAGAACGGTGATCTGCCATGTTTACATAGACAGACTGCTGTTCTGCCTCTCTCGGGAACGATTGCCGGATGCCGGCGAACATCGGGTCTGCCAGAGCCGCTGATTGACTCCCGCTGTGTCCAGTAAGGAGCGGGTCACTGGTGATGCGCATGTGTTCCCCAGACCTGGAAATGTAAATGACCTACAGGTACGTGATTTCACGCTGAAGGGCTGCTCTGCCACAGTACATGTATGTGGGGCGGTCCTGAAGTGGTTAATGCGTTTTACCGCATTCCAGTACAATTCAGTTCAGAAAAAATGCACAGCATGTTTTACTTTTTTTTCTGGAACTGGAACTGACCGCACTGGTGTGAACTACTATCTGTGTTTCTGATGCAGAATAAAACGCACTGGACTACTTTGTACATGTGGTGTGAACACGCCCTAAGAGTTAAAAATGTATAAAAACTCTTGCACTCACCACCCTATATTCTAAAATAATCTGAGCGGCAGCAGTACTCAAAGTGTTATTCAACTTTGTGATTACATACTGTAGTTAATCTGGTTTAAAAAAGTCCATCTAATTCAACCAATAAAAGGGGGAAAAAAAAGGGAAAAAATAACAATGCTACATACACAATCCTATACCCACAGTTGATCCAGAGGAAGGCAAAAAAAAAAAAAAAAAACAGCAAAGCACTATCCAATTTGCGCTAGCAAGGGAAAAAATTCCTTCCTGATCCCCTAAGAAGCCATTGGATATTTCTGGAACAACTGTACCTATGTGGTACAATTTATTTATTTTTATACACACTTTTAGAGGTAAAGCGGTGTTCCAGCTGGGGAAGAAAAAAATTAAAAGTCAGCAGCTACAAATACTGTAGCTGCTGACTTTTAATATATAGACACTTACCTGTCAAGGGAGCCCGCGATGTCAGCACCCCAGCCAATTTTCGTATCAGCTGCTGGGTGCTGCCTCTGCCATTCATTCTAAGGGAAACCGGCAGTGAAGCCTTTCAGCTTCACAGCCGGTTTCCTACTGCGCAAGCGCAAAGCGCAATGCACATTCTAATTGGCAGGGGAAGGAGGAGGGGGCTGAACTTCCAAGGGACAGTGCTGTGGTGCTGGATAGTGGGAAAGGATACCTGTCAATAACAGATACCCATTCCTCCCTCCCCCCTGAAAGGTGCCAAAATGTGGCAACGAAGGGGGGGGGGAGAAGCAGATAAGTGGAAGTTCCACTTTTAGGTGGAACTCCGCTTTAAATGGATGTGTCACCCAGGGATGGAGTTCCTCTCTCACTATAGCTTGCTCACAAACTTCCTCATGTGGCTTGAGAAGAAACAAATTGAAACGCATTGTCTCCTGGTTAGAGGTGGTATGCTCATTTGGTCGTTTACTGGCTGCAGTAACTACAAATCTTGGATGTCCATTGCATTTGATTCAGCTAAGTACAGAGCCTGTAGGCCTGATTCTTAGGCAGCTAAATCCACAATGTTTGCTGACTTATCTATTGTGCAATTCAATCTTGGTGGAGGAACGGGAGGAACAACAGCTTTTGTTTCCATCTCAATGGGAGCGGGAACTTGCAATTACTTTGATGAAAACACAAAAGAATAAGATCCTAACACTGGTGCATAAATCTTCTATGGACTGCAAATATCAGAAGGTGGGATATAAAATATTAACTAGGTGGTACAGAGTCCCCGTGCTGATGCATAGGATGGGAGCAGATTGCTTAGACAGGTGTTGGCGTTGCGGGTCGGAGGCGGGTTCAATGCTCCACATTTTTGGACTTGCCCCCTACTGCGACCCTTTTGGATTAAAGTTGCGGCAGTCATTAGGCAACTGACTGCAGTCGAGGTAGGAGACGATCCAGCGTATTGTCTCCTCCACCTCACGAGAAGTTCAATCCACAGATATAAGATGTCCTTGACACTCCGACTTCTCAATGCTGCAAAGGCATGTATTCCAGCCATGTGGAGACAAACTCAACCTCCGGGAAGTAGATTATGGTACTCAAAAGTTAATGAGATTTATAAGATGGAGGAGTTAACTGCCACTTTAAAGAACTGGGAGGACCAGACTAGAGACCGATGGAGGCCTTGGGTGAATTTCACCGGTACAGAGGCTTATAAATTGAAAGTAATTTAATGTGGCTCCTCATGGAGTGCACTAGATTTTTGTATTGGGCTACCCTGGAGGCCCTATTTTGAACTGTTTTTTTTTTTTTTTTTCTTTGGGGTTAGACTATGATAGGCATTCTTCCAAGGCACAGAGATAGGCAGTATGAGTGCCTTTCTAACTCGGATGACGATGATAGGAGACTTATTATGGGAAAATTCTCTCTCCCTTTTTTTTTCTTTTTCTCTCTCTTCAATGATTTCTCACACCGCAATTAAATAAGGTTTTTTTTTTTCAGTTAGGGAGTTTGTATTCTTATCACGTTGTATTAAGTTTGAATTTGCATTTTTAATATTTGACACGAGGAGGAAATTACAATGTGTAGCATACGGTTTGAACACCCTTTTTTTTTTTTCCCTATCACGATGTTTAATATTCACATTTTTTCACTGATCATGATGTGGGTTTTTATCCACATTTCTCCCTAACAAGTACAACATTTAAAATATTAGATAGAATACACTCTGCTAGAAGACGTTTTGCGGTCCTGTGAAAGCGTTTTGCCTGCTGTGTTTGCTGCTGCTCTGCACTGAGCCCACCTAGGCTTCCTGTTGAGTACTTGTACCCCAGGATTGGGAGTTCCCCCCCCCCCTCCGCTTCCTTCTCTGATCCCGTTGTCCGGCTCATCACTGCAGGTCAGCGCCAAAATAGAAACCTCTCCACCCTCCTGTGGTCAGTCCGCCCTTAACAGGTACTCAAGGCATTGGGGTTGGGGTGTGTATAGGGGGGGGGGGGAATTGGAGCACTATTCATGTTCCTGGCCCCCTGTCTGTGGCCTCTTTTGTTTCCCTTGTTTTACACCCCTTCCAGTTCGATATTCGTCACTCCTCACATAGGGGCGATCATCAATCAGGCTCACACCACCGGCACTCCTCTTCAAGATCAGCTCGGAGGTCCTCGTCGGGCTCCCAGCGTCATAAAAAGGCGTCTGCATCAGCTGGCCCCTCACGAAAAACCTGACAAAGCGGGTTGTTGTTGGAGTTGTGTCACCTGGGTCCCTGAAAATAAGTCCTTATGTGCCAAATGTTTTTCCCAGGCTGCGGGAGAAAGGGATACTGTCACGGAACCATGAACCAGACGTACAACAACAGATAAGTGAAAATAAAAAGGCTTTATTGAAAATCAAGCTGTAAAGCAAAAGTCCAAACGGATGGCGAAACCGAGGCAGAGTCCTTGCGAAGCCAGAGGTCAGGAACCAGGAGGGTAGTCGGACGAAGCCGGGATCAGGAACCAGCAGGGTAGTCAGACGAAGCCAGGATCAGGAACCAGCAGGGTAGTCAGACGAAGCCAGGATCAGGAACCAGCAGGGTAGTCAGACGAAGCCAGGATCAGGGACCAGAAGCAGCAGCAGTCTTAGAAGCATGTGAACACAGGAGGACCAAGCAAGGAACTGAAGCCACAGACCTCCTATATATATGAGCTAGGCATCCAGCTCCTCCCAGTGGGAAGGAGGAACCGCAGGGTGGGAGGCTACAAGAAACCCAGAAACCAAGATGGCCGCCAGCACATGTCAAACGAAGGAGAACAGCAAGAAGGTAAGACCATGACAGATACCTCTGATCAGTGCTTGGAAGCCTTTGTGAAGAGGGTCGTGAAGGATTCCTTGGCTGAATTGGGTGTCGGACAGACCCAGGGCTCTGAAGCGATTCCTCCAGGCTCTTCTGTGAGTACAGCCTCAGGAAGATTTTGAGTCATCTCATCTGAGTCACCAGTCAGCTCTCCTTTCGGATAGCGACTCTGAGGCAGAGGATCCTTGTCTGGGCTTTGAGTTCGCATTAGTCCCTTCCCTTGTAAAGGCGGTCAGGGAGACCTTAAATTGGGAGGATCCAGCTGTATCCCCTCCCAAACAAAAGAAGTTTTTTAAACAGCTCAACAAGGAGCCTCTTAACTTCCCTTTTTGGGTGAATAGGGGGAGATTATTTCAGAGGAATGGAGTAAGGTGGAGAGGAAGAACTCCATGATCTCCAAGATGTCCTGACTGTACCCGTTCAAGGAGGAAGATGTTAAAAATCTAGAATCTCCTCCCTTAGTGGATGCAGTGGTAATGAGGCTGGTTAAGCATGTGACCCTTCCGCTGGAAGATACGGTCTCTTTCAAAGATCCTTTAGACAGGAGGATGGACTTAGACAGGAGGATGGACTCAGATCTGAACAGGATCTATTTGACGGCAGGTATGGCCTGTAAACCGGCCTTAGCCTTAGCAGCCTAATCCAAGGCTATGGAATCGTGGGCCGGTGTGGTAGACGAATCCTTCAGAGGTGTGTCAGAGGAAGTGGCCAGAAGTTCCCCGATCCTGGAACTAAGGATGGCCTCGTTGTTTCTTGGGGAGGCTTCTATAGACCTGATCCGTCTCCTGGCTAGGGTTTTGCTGTCCTCAGTAACAGTGAAGCAGGCTTTATGGCTCCGCCCCTGGGTTGCTGACCCAGAATCCAAACAGGTTTGGTGCCGCATTCCCTTTGAAGGTTCTTCCCTCTTTGGGAATAAGCTAGAAGAGGCCATAACCCGAACTACAGGGGGTAAGTTTGGCTTCCTTCCCCAGGATCGACGCTCTTTTAACATATAGAAGGGGCAACCAAGCAGGAAATATGTCCCAGATTGGGCCAGAGAAGCACGTACCTACAGGCCTGGCCGAGAGTTTGGTCGTAATTGGAGGTCAAGACAATCCTCCTCCCGGAAGACTCGCTTAGGCATGTCGGGTGGGGGCATGGCTGCTATGCTTCCGACATGTTTGGGCGGCCTCAATTCGGGACCCCTGGACCGTCAGGACAGTGTCATCAGGTCACAAGTGGGTCTTCAACGAGATCCCCAGGTCAAGATTCCTGCCTACAACTCTACCATCTTCAGGAGAGAAGCGTCAGGTACTGCTTTCCTACGTAGAGTCTCTGGTGTCTCAAGGGGCTGTCATTTCCTTGCCAGAGCCTGAGCGAGGCTAGGGAATTTACTCCCCTCTTTTTCTGGTCCAAAAGAAAAAGGGCTCATGGAGACCTGTTATCGACCTGACCTTCCTAAACCGGTTCATAAAGAAAGAAAGGTTCAAGATGGAGACTCTTCTTTCTATCCAACAAGCGGTACAACCAGCCGACTGGATGGTGTCCATAGACCTAAAGGACGCGTATTTTCATGTCCCTGTTGCAGAGGAGTATCAGAGATATCTCCGGTTTGCCGTAAGGCACTCACACCTTCAATTTACCTGTCTCCCCTTCTGGCTTTCCACATTTCCACGGACCTTTTCAAAAGTCTTGTTGGCTGTGGTAGCTCTGTTGTGGACAAGAGGCATTCGGCTCCATTATTATTTGGGCGACCTCCTCCTTCTGTCTCAAGACAAAGACCAATTGCTGGTTCATCTAGATCAGGTTGTGTCTACCCTCCAGATGTTCGGTTGGCTTTTGAACATAGAGAAAAGCCATTTGATCCCAACCCAGTCCCTCGTCTACCTCGGGGCTCTGTTCGACACAGCAAGAGCAACACTCTCTCTTCCAGAGGAGAAAATTGTGGTGGTCCGGGACAGAGTTTGTCCCACCCTCTCGACTTCTCATCTCCAAGCGCGTCAATGCCTGAAGATTATTGGGACCATGGTTGCAGTAGTCCCCATGGTGAAATGGGCCTTATGGAGGATGAGACCCTTTCAGAAAGGGTTCCTGCAGCAGTGGGACACATGGCACCTAGATCAGCCCATCTTCCTGACTCCAGCCATGAGAGCGAGTCTTCCATGGTGGCTGTGTCGAGATCACCTGTTGAACTGTCATTCACTGATGCCAACTTCTTGGGTGGTGGTGACCTCAGACGCCAGCAATACAAGTTGGGGCGCTCACTGTCTCACGGAGATGGCTCAGGGCAGGTGGAGCTTCCCCTCTCAAGGGATAGTGTCCAATGTCCTAGAACTACGGGCAGCATTTCAAGCGCTGCAAGCGTTCCACCACCTGACAAAGGGTCTACCAGTAATGCTCAGACTGGTCAACACCTCGGCGGTCGCTTATGTGAGACCTTGCTGCGAGAGATAGAACCAATCATGTCCTGGGCACAGAAGAATCTATCCAACCTATCGGCAGTCTACATTCCACGAATCCAAAATGTCCAAGGCGACTTTCTGTCTCGTGTGGACAACAACGAATGGTCCCTCCACGAGGAAGTATTCAGCTGGATCCTGTCCCTGGGGTTTTCTCCAGAAGTCGACCTCCCCCTGCAACCGCAAGCTGCAGAGATACTACATGAGGTTCAGGGATCCCCAAGCTCTCGGAGTGGATGCTCTCTTGGATCAATGGAGGTTCCAGAAAGCATATGCCTTCCCTCTAGTCCCAATAATATTGCAGTTTCTTCGGAGGCTCAGGTCGAGGGAGTAGAGATAGCGGCGGTGATTCCATTTTGGCCCAACAGGCCTTGGTTCTCCCTTCTGAGACTTCTCAGTGTTCAAGATCCAATCCCACTGCCCATCAGACCAGATCTATTATCTCAGGGGTCTGTACTCCATCCTTGCCCTGCTCGTCTACACTTGAAGGTGTGGTTGTTGAGAGGAGGAGGTTGCAAGCTTTAGGTTGCCCCGAGGAGGCAATTTCTACTCTCCTGAGTGCTAGAAGAGGCTCGACGAATAAAGTATACGAGAGGATCTGGGCGATATTTTCCTCACATCTGGCTGCAAGGCCTGATCCTCAGTCTTCTATTAAAATCCAAGATGTACTGAGTTTCCTGCAACCTGGTTTGGATCTCCCTTTTTCGATGAGCTCTCTCAGAGTCCAAGTATCAGCTATCTCAGCCTTTACGAGAATTTCTTGGGCCAGTCATACCCTGGTACGTCAGTTCTTCAAGGGAGCAGTAAGAATCAGACCTCAAAAGAAGCCAAAATTCCCCAAATGGGATCTTCCTTTGGTGCTGGATTTTCTAGCTCATCACATTCAAGATACATCTGAGTCTCTTAGCATCAAAGAGCTGACTTTGGTGATAGTCTTCCTGGTAGCCGTGACTTTGGCAAAAAGAATATCTGAAATTGGGCCTTGGAGGTACAAGAGCCTTTTTTGACCTTTTTTCCGGACAGAGTGGTGCTTATTCCTATGCTGGACGCAAGACCAAAAGTTACCTCTGTCTTTCATAAGAATGCTGAGATCTTGTTGCCTACCTTCAGGCAGGAAGAGGGCTCACCAGTCCACTCAAGATCCATTTCCTCCTGGATCATTCAGGCCATTCAGTGGGCTTACAGGGCAAAGGGCTTGACCCCTCCAGTGGCGGTTACGGCTCGCTCGACTTGGAGTGTTTCCACTTCCTGGGCCGTTTCCAGACATGTCGCTCCTGATGTAATCTGTAGAGCAGCATCCTGGTCTTCCATAAATACCTTTTTGTCTCACTATTGTGTTGAGCCAGCGGCTCTTTCTTCTGTTAATTTTGGTTTACTAGTCCTGTCAGTTGACAGAGTAAATTAAACTTTTTTGTTCAGCACCTGCCCACCCTGTTTGTGTACGGCGAGTTATTTCCCGATACGTATGCTGCCATGGAGTCTGTCAGGGAAATGGAAAATATATATCAAATACTTACCGTAATTTTCCTTTCCTGATGGACTCCATGGCAGCTGGAGTTCCCTCCCGGATTCTGTGGAGGATAGTTACAGAACACGTGTGCTGAACAGGCGCAAAGATTTATGGGAGTGGATGTCCTATAGGGTAGTTTTGGATCCGGGACTAAACCCGATACGTATGCTGCCATGGAGTCCATCAGGACAGGAAAATTACGGTAAGTATTTAATATAAATTTTTCATTTTCATTCAAGCTCAGTGCATATGTGTCTGCTTAATCTGCATTTAAATAAGAAAAAATAATTTTCCTTCATATTTTACTTTGACATACAGTGTTTAGACAGACACTGCTTTTTCTAATCTGCTTTTCAAAAAGTACCAATGTAAGGGGAAAATAATTATTTTTCAGTATTTAGGGAAAAAAAAATATTTTTCAGTTTTTCATTCAAATGGGGTTTTTTTTTTATTCAATAGCGGAATAGAACAACTACAGTATCCAACCTGTTAGGCGTGCGGTGTGTAGCGGCCTTTTCATGCAAGCTCAGTGCATATGTGTCTGATGTGTTTTTTCCTTCATATTTTACTGTGACTTACAGTGTTTAGACACTGCATTTCAAATCTGCTATTCAACCAATTAAGGGGACAATTATTTTTCAGATTTTCATTCATACAGTGCGATACACCCATTGCCTACTGTTGTTGTATTCCGCTTTGTAATAAAAACCCATTTAGGGGAAAAAAATAAATTGCAGTTCCAAACTCCTCCTACTCCTCATCCAGCCTTTTAGGAGTACAAACAATAGTAATTAGGGCCTAGTGTGGTTTTGTACCTGTGAGATACATACACTTTTTTTGATCATATTTTCTATTCCGCTATTCAATAAAAACCTTTGGGGAACAGTTAAATTGCGGGATAGTCTGTGTTGGTACGTGTGAGATCCACCTTTCCAAGTTTTTGGGGTTCATCTCATACTTCTGAAGATTTGAGGGTGCTGCCTGTTCCAAACTCCTCCTACTCCTCATCCAGCCTTTTAGGGGTACAAACAATAGTAATTGGGGCCTAGTGTGGTTTTGTACGTGTGAGATACATACACTTTTTTTGATCATACTTTCTATTCCGCTATTCAATAAAAACCTTTGGGGAACAGTTAAATTGCGGGATAGTCTGTGTTGGTAGGTGTGAGATCCACCTTTCCAAGTTTTTTGGGTTCATCTCATACTTCTGAAGATTTGAGGGTGCTGCCTGTTCCAAACTCCTCCTACTCCTCATCCTGCCTTTAGGGGTACAAACAATAGTAATTGGGGCCTAGTGTGGTTCTGTACGTGTGAGATACATACACTTTTTTTGATCATATTTTCTATTCCGCTATTCAATAAAAACCTTTGGGTATAAACAATTAAATTGCGGGATCGTCTGTGTTGGTACGTGTGAGATCCACCTTTCCAAGTTTTTGGGGTTCATCTCATACTTCTGAAGATTTGAGGGTGCTGCCTGTTCCAAACTCCTCCTACTCCTCATCCTGCCTTTAGGGGAACAAACAATAGTAAGTGGGGCCTAGTGTGGTTCTGTACGTGTGAGATACATACACTTTTTTTGATCATATTTTCTATTCCGCTATTTAATCATAACCTTTGGGTATAAACAATTAAATTGCGGGATAGTTTGTGTCGGTACGTGTGAGATACACCTTTCCAATTTTTGGGGCGCATCTCATACTGCCGAGGATTTGAGGGTGCTTCAGTCTGCCTCCTGCCTGTTCCGAACTCCTACTCCTCATCCTGCCTTTAGGGTACAAAAAATTGTAATCGGGGCCTAGATTGTGTTTGTACGTGTGAGATACACCGTTTTGTAAAATTTGTCCTATTCCGCTATTCAATATACACCCTTTTGGAGTGTAAAAAAATTAAATTACGGCATAGTCTGTATCAGTACGTGTGAGATACACCTTTTAAATTTGTTTGGTGCATCTCCTTCCCCCGCCAAGGATTGTAGGGCGCTTCAGTTTGGCTCCTGTTCCCAACTCCTCCTACTCCTCTTCCTCATCCTGCCTTTAGGGTACAAAAAATTGTAATCGGGGCCTAGTTTGTGTTTGTACGTGTGAGATACACCGTTTTGTAAAATTTGTCCTATTCCGCTATTAAATATACACCCTGTTTGAGTGTAAAAAATTAAATTGCGGGATAGTCTGTATCGGTACATGTGAGATACACCTTTTTAAATTTGTTTGGCGCATCTCCTTCTACCGCTGAGGATTGCAGGGCGCTTCAGTTTGCCTCCTGTTCCGAACTCCTCCTACTCCTCTTCCTCATCCTCCCTTTAGGGTACAAAAAATTTTAATCGGGGCCTAATCTGTGTTTGTATGTGTGAGATACACCGTTTTTTATCCTATTCCGCTATTCAATATACACCGTTTTGGGGTAAAAAACATTAAATTGCGGCATAGTTTGCATATTTGACTGTGAGATACACCCGTGCGATACTGTTGTTGTTTTGTTCCGCTATTCAATAAACACCTTTCTAGGGCAAGATCTTAAATTACAGAAATATGAGGAGACCGTCAAATAGGGGCCGTGGCCTGGGTCGTGGTGCTGCTGGTAGAGCTCCTGTTGCAAGGAGAGGACGTGGTCGATCTGTGCCAGCTACACACACAAGTGAAACACCTTCCTCAAGTGTTAGTAGGCGACAGAACCTGCATCAGTATTTGGTAGGGCATCATACGCCTCTAGAAGTGATGAGGCCAGAACACAGAGAGGCGATAGTATATTGGGTGGGAGACAATGTGAAGGAACTGGAGGCACTGTCAGCAGCAAACCAGTCTACTGCAGAAAGGTCAGAGTTGGCACCTGCAGCCAATGTCCAACCGTCTTTCACCTCACCCCCTTGCAAATCAGGCAAGCAGTCTGAGCCCAAGCCATACAGCAGTCTCTTCTTTTTGATGACTCTGTCAGCAGGGTTTCCCAGGGCCATCCACCTAGCCCTGCCCCAGAAGTGGAAGAGATTGAGTGCAGCGATGCCCAACCACTTATTTCTCAAGATGAGTACATGCAAGGACCATCGCAGCACGTCTCCGATGATGATGAAACGCAGGTGCCAACTGCTGCGGCGTTCAGAATTGTGGAGACCGACAAGGAGGTCAGGGGTGAAGACTGGGTGGAAGATGATGTCGAGGACGATGAGGTCCTCGACCCCACATGGAATGAACGTCATGCAGGTGACCTGAGTAGTTTGGAGGAAGAGGCGGTGGTCGCACAGAGCCACCAGCACAGCAGAAGAGGGAATATGGTGCAGAAGCGGAGCAGCCGTGCCCTAGACACTACGCCTGCTACTGCCCAACGCAGCAAGGGAACGAGCGCACCAAAGTCAGTTCAAAGGAGTTCTCTAGCGTGGAAGTTCTTTAGAAAATGTGCTGATGACAGGACACGAGTGGTTTGCACCCTGTGCAATCAGAGCCTGAAGCGAGGCATAAACCTTCTCAACCTGAGCACAACCTGCATGATCAGGCATCTAAGTGCAAAGCACGAGCTGCAGTGGAGTAGACACCTTCAAAACCAAGAAACGTCTCTGGCTCATCCTGCTTCCTCTTCTGCTGCAGTCTCGGCCGCTCCAGCCACATCTGTAGTGATACCGGCACCTGCCACCCCGCAAACAGAGGATCTGTCAGCAACACCACCAATTGGGTCACCAACCATCTCCACAATGTCCCATGGAAGCGTTCAGCTTTCCATCTCCCAAACACTTGAGAGGAAGAGGAAGTACCCCCCCTACCCACCCACGATCCCTGGCCCTGAATGCCAGCATTTCAAAATTCTTGGCCTTTGAAATGCTGTCATTCCGTCTGGTGGAGACGCATAGTTTTAAAAACCTTATATCGGTGGCTGTCCCACAGTACGTCGTGCCCAGCTGCCACTACTTTTCCAGGCAAGCCATCCCTTCCCTGCACAACCAAGTGGGGGAAAAAATCAGGTGTGCACTGCGCAACGCCATCTGTGGCAAGGTCCACCTAACTACCGATACGTGGACCAGTAAGCACGGTCAGGGGCGTTATATCTCCCTAACGGCACACTGGGTAAATGCAGTGGCGGATGGGCCTGAGGCGGATAGCAATTTGGCGCATGTCCTTCCACCACCGAGGATTGCAGGGCGCTTCAGTTTTCCTCCTGTTCCTAACTCCTCCTACTCCGCTTCCTCATGCTCTACCGCCTCCTTATCCGGACAGCGTAACACCTTCACCACCAACTTCAGCACGGCCAGGGGTAAACGACACCAGGCAGTTTTAAAACTTGCCTGTTTGGGGGAAAAACCACACACCGCGCAGGAGTTGTGGAGGAGCATGGAACAGCAGACAAATGAGTGGTTGCTGCCAGCGAGCCTCAAGCCCGGCCTGGTGGTGTGCGATAACGGGCGAAATCTCATAGCAGCTCTGGGCCTAGCCGGTTTGACGCACATCCCTTGCCTGGCGCATGTGCTGAATTTGGTGGTGCAGAGGTTCCTTAAAAACTACCCCGATATGTCAGAGCTGCTTTAGAAAGTGCGGGCCGTCTGTGCGCACTTTCGGCGTTCTCACCCTGCTGCTGCTCGCCTGTCAGCGCTGCAGCGTAACTTCGGCCTTCCCGCTCACCGCCTCATATGTGACGTGCCCACAAGGTGGAACTCAACCTTGCCCATGCTGGAAAGACTGTGCAAGCAGCAGCAGGCCATAGTGGAGTTTCAGCTGCAGCACGCACGGGTGAGTCGCTCTGCGGAACAGCACCACTTCACCACCAATAACTGGGCCTCCATGCGAGACCTGTGTGCCTTGTTGCGCTGTTTTGAGTACTCCACCAACATGGCCAGTGCCGATGACGCCGTTGTCAGCTTAACTACCCCACTTCTATGCCTCCTTGAAAAAACAATTCGGGCGATGATGGAAGAGGATGTGGCACAGGATGAGGAGGAGGAGGAGGAGGATGAAGAGGTAACATTTCCAAGGCTTTCAGGGTAGTCATTCACAAGGGGCTCCGAGGGTGGGTTCCTGCACACACAAACGCCAGGGACACAATTGTCCAGCAGGGGCACAGTTCTGGAGGATGAGGAGGATGAGGAGGAGGAGCTGGAGGAGGAGATGATACCATGTTCACAGCAAAGTGGCACCCAGGCCAGCTCATGGCCATCACTGGTGCGTGGCTGGGGGGATACAGAGGACACGGACGATACACCTCCCACAGAGGACAGCCTTTCGTTGCCTCTGGGCAGCCTGGCACACATGAGCGATTACATGCTGCAGTGTCTCCACAACGACCGCAGAGTTGCCCACATTGTGCTGATTACTGGGTGGCCACGCTGCTGGATCCCCGTTACAAGGACAACGTACCGTCCTTAATTCGCTCACTGGAGCGCGATCGCAAGATGCGCGAGTACAAGCGCACGCTGGTAGACGCGATGCTGCTGGCATTCCCACCTGACAGCGGGGCCATAGTGGAAGCACAAGGCAGAGGAGGAGGAGGAAGAGGTCGCCAACGCAACCAGGGCACCGCCAGCACCTCAGAAGGCAGGGTTAGCATGGCCGAAATGTGGAAAAGCTTTGTCAGCACGCCACAACAAACAGCAGCACCAGCAGCTCATATGGAACGTCTTAGCAGGAGGCAGCATTTCACCAACATGGTGGAGCAGTATGTGTGCACACGCCTAGACGTACTGAATGAGGGGTCTGCCCCCTTCAACTTCTAGGTCTCCAAGTTGGGCACATGGCCTGAGCTTGCCCTTTACGCCTTGGAGGTGCTGGCGTGCCCTGCAGCCAGTGTATTATCTGAACGGGTATTTAGCACGGCTGGGGGCGTTATCACAGACTAACGCTCCTGCGTTTTTATATGGTGTGGATTTTCAGCTGCAGAAATAGTTCCACGTCAGCAGTCATGTAAGAGATATGCTGAGATACCATTCCCAACTTCAATGACTCATCATGTGTGGAAGATCTTATTTCAGCCAGTAAATACACACAATTAGCAAGCTGGTTCTTAGAGTGACTTTATGCATGTGGTAACACAATGATGAAGGTTGAGGGATAGGTTGAGTGGAGGTGGTAGGTGATAGACACTTGAAGGTGAGACAGTAGCAGATGGATGCAGGAAGGTTTAGCAATGTTGTATGATAGCAGGGTGGTTCAGGAGAGGCGGATGATCCAGTAGCGGGATACAGGGATCAGCGCAGCGAGGTTCCGTCAGCGAAGTAAGCTTGCAAGCATGGAAGCTTCAAGCAAGGTTAGCATCCAGATAAGGGTGTTTGAACGAACACATGTGAGTGAGAACCGACGCCTTAAATAGCCATCTAGTCCGGCGCTGAGTGATGACAGCTCCAGTCTTAAAGGTGTATGCGCACCTTTCCAAAAGTAAATGGTAGGGCGCATACACTTGTGGAAAGTGTAATTTAGGGTACCAAAGGTACCGGAACATTACAATACCCCCCCCTTAAGGCCTGCTCCTGAAGGCCTCTGGAGCTGGTTTGTCTGGGTATCTCGCATGAAAATTGCGGATTAATCTAGGGGCATGTATGTCAGAGGTGTTTAGCCAGGTGTCGTCTTGGGGCCCATAGTTCTTCCATCTAACCAAGTACTGAAGTCTTCTTCTGTAGATACGAGAATCCAGAATCTCTTTTATCTCGTATTCTTCTCCACCTTCAACTTGTACAGGAGGGGGAGGTGGAATATTAGGCCTTATTCCTTGGTCCGGAACATGGGGTTTTAGTAGCGACACATGGAAAATGGGATGGATTTTTAGGTCCATTGGCAATGTAAGCTGCACTGCAGCTTTTCCAATAAGTTTCTTGATTGGGAAAGGTCCCAAGAACAGAGGTCCAAGCTTTTTGCTAGGGATCTTCAGTCTCAAGTTTTTTGTTGAGAGCCAAACGAGGTCCCCGATAGTATACTGTGGAGAAGGTCTTCTACGAAGGTCATAGTACTTCTTTTGTTGACTGTGAGCGTGTGCAATGGTAGTATTTAGTAAACCCAGAGAATCCTTTATTTGGGAAAGATAGTCTAAGGCTACTGGGTTATTTGAAGGAAGGATGCGTGGAGGGAGAATAGAGGGATGGAACCCATAGTTCAAGTAGAACGGACTCTGCTTGGTTGTACTGTGAGTTGCGTTGTTGTAGGCAAATTCTGCCAGGGGGAGAAGATCCAACCAATCATCCTGTTGGTAAGAAGTGTAACAACGTAAATGCTGCTCGATGCATTGGTTGACTCTTTCAGTCTGTCCGTTGGTCTGCGGATGGTAAGGAGAAGTGAGCTTCCGCTCAATCCGTAGTATGTGACATAGTTCTTGCCAGAATTTAGAAATAAATTGGGATCCACGGTCAGACAAAAGAGTTTTTGGGATACCATGTAATCTGAAGACATGTTTCATCAGAAGTTCTGCGGTTTGTTTGGACGAAGGTAGTCTGCGAATAGCAATGAAATGTGCCATCTTTGTCAGATGGTCCACTGACACCAAGATGGTATTAAATCCTTTGGAAGGAGGCAATTCTACGATGAAGTCCAATGACAGAACCTCCCATGGAGTTTGGGGTATTGGTAGACTGCATAGTAGACCGGATGGTCTCGTAGTGTCAATTTTGGACCTGGCACAGACATTGCATAAAGAGACGAATTTTTGTATAGATGTTTTCATGTCAGGCCACCAGAATTGCCGAGAAATCAAATTGAAAGTCTTTGTCATACCCATATGTCCTGCCATAGGCACATCATGCGATAATTCCAAGATCTTGGTGCGTAGGGTAGGTGGTATGTAAAGTTTGTCGTTGTAGTAGAGGAAGCCTTCTGCATCGGTAGTTAGTTGTGGTGGGGGTGAATCCAACCTTCGAGTAAATGTCGCCAATTCTCCAGAGCCAATTTTATAGCAAGCAGTTCCTTCTCACCCACGGGGTAATTTATCTCGGGACTGCTCAGGGATTTAGAAAAAAAGGCGACTGGATGAAGTGGTGAAGTGGGGGTAGGTCGTTGGGAGAGTATTGCTCCTACTGCCAGGTTTGACGCATCTACCTCCAGAATGTATTGGAGGGATGGGTCTGGATGGCGTAATATGGGAGCGGAAGTAAACCTTGTCTTTAACAAGTGGAAAGCCTTATTTGCTTCTTCTGACCATTTAAATGGTATTTTTATGCTAGTGAGCTGTGTGAGGGGTCTCACAATAGCAGAAAAGTTTTTTATGAACTTCCTGTTGAAATTTGAAAATCCCAGGAATCGCTGTAGCGCCTTGCGTGTAGTTGGTGTAGGCCAATCCTGAATCTAGGATATTGTACTCATGTCCATCTCGATTCCTGTTTTGGATATAATGTAGCCTAGAAAGAGTACCTCATCTTTATGGAACAAGCATTTCTTCAGCTTCACATAAAGATTATGTGCAAGCAATCTCGATAATACAAGTCTTACATGTCTTATGTGTTCAGACAGGGTCCGTGAATATATAAGTATATCGTCCAGATATACCACAACACAGACATCTAGTAAGTCTTTAAAAATATCATTTATAAATCGTTGGAAAACTGCAGGGGCATTGCATAGGCCGAATGGCATCACAAGATATTCGAACAATCCGTATTTAGTTCTGAACGCAGTCTTCCACTCGTGTCCATCACGGATTCGAATGAGATTGTATGCTCCTTTCAGGTCTAATTTTGAAAAATAGGTAGCTCCACGCACCTGCTCAATGAGCTCAGGGATAAGCGGTAGAGGATAGCGATCTTTTATTGTGATAGCATTCAATTTCCTGTAGTCGATGATAGGTCTGAGACTTGAATCTTTATTGCGAACAAAAAAGAGTCCTGCTGCTGTGGAAGAAGTGGAAGGTCTAATAAAACCTTTTTCCAAGTTCTCATCCAAATAGGTTTTGAGATGGGCATCCTGTGAAAGAGGATAAACATGACCGAACAGCAATTTGCTATTTGGGAGTAGATCAATGCTACAATCATAGTCTCGATGAGGAGGTAATGCTTGAGCATTTTTCTCAAGAAAAACCTCAGAAAGATCCTGATAACATAGTGGTGCAATCTCATCTGTCACCACAGACAGAATCTTCCCGGAAAACGGGAGGTTACACGTTTCCTCGCAATAACAAGAAGGGAAGGTCAAGGACCGTTTCTTCCAATCTATGGTTGGTTGGTGTGTGTGCAACCAGGGAAGTCCCAACACAATGGGAAAGTGGGGTGATGGTATTAAATCGAAGGTAGAAGTCTCCCTATGAGACTCGTTAATAGTGACTAGAAGTGCTTGTGTCTGATCGGTGATCGGACCAGAGGATAACGGAACACCGGTAATAAGACTTACTGAGACAGGTTTGAGTTTAGAAATAATAGGAATTTTATTTAAAGCAGCAAAACATATATCCATATAATTTCCACAAGATCCTGTGTCAATCATGGCCTTAGTAGTAATCCTGTTCTGGTCCCACTGTAATGTCAAAAAAACAGAAATGTAGGGGTTAGTGAATGAAGTTGTCAATCCTCCTAGAGAGACATGTGAACACTCACCCTTCTTTTTGTTGACTAGGGGACAGACGTTTATCTTGTGATCCGGGGATGCACAGTACAAGCAGAGATTTTCATTTCGTCTTTTGGCTTTTTCCATAGTTGATAGCGGTGGGCGTATGGTTCCTACCTCCATAGGAACGGCCAGACTCCGAGAGGAAACGGATAATGGCATTCCCATCTTTTCAGCCTTTCTTTCTCGTAGTCTTCTATCTATGGTAATACTGAGTTGTATTAATGCATCCAGGGTTTTTGGCAGATCCGCTCGGGCGAGCTCGTCCTTAACGGCTTCTGATAGGCCAAGCCTAAATTGGGTTTTCAGAGATGCATCATTCCATTCTGAATCAAGGGTCCATCTCTTGAACTCTGCGACAAAGTCTTCCACAGGCCTCCTTCCTTGTTTCAAGGATCTTAACTGAAGATCAGCAGTACTCTGCCTATTGGGGTCATCATATAGGCTAGTGAGCTCTGCCAGGAACAAGGCATAGGAGTTGAGAAGCTGGTCGTTTTTCTCAAAAAGAGAATCTGCCCAGGCTCGAGGATCGCTTGATAGGTAAGAAATAATAGTACAAACCTTAATGTGATCAGTAAGGTAGGTACGAGGTTTTAGCAAAAAGTAACTCACATGCGCTTTTAAATTCGCAAAATTTTTTGCGATCGCCTGTAAATACCAAAGGGGGATTTATCTTGGGTTCAGGGGACTGAGCAGAGGTAAGTTGTGTCAGTCTAATTACCTGCTGCGACAGAGCCTGATTGTCTTCTTTTAATTCAGCAAGTGCGTGTATTAACGCAGATACTTGCTGTTTTAATTGTGTCACCTGAGTGGTTATTTCTGGAACTATTTCTGCTGAATCCATTTTTGGGTTCGTTCAATCTGTAACGCTCCTGCGTTTTTATATGGTGTGGATTTTCAGCTGCAGAAATAGTTCCACGTCAGCAGTCATGTAAGAGATATGCTGAGATACCATTCCCAACCTCAATGACTCATGTGTGGAAGGTCTTATTTCAGCCAGTAAATACACACAATTAGCAAGCTGGTTCTTAGAGTGACTTTATGCATGTGGTAACACAATGATGAAGGTTGAGGGATAGGTTGAGTGGAGGTGGTAGGTGATAGACACTTGAAGGTGAGACAGTAGCAGATGGATGCAGGAAGGTTTAGCAATGTTGTATGATAGCAGATGATAGAATAGCAGGTGGACATACAAAAGAGATCAACCCAGTGCAGAAAAGTAGCAGTAGTCTCAAGAGCTAGCAATCTAGTTTATGCAGATGTGATAAACAGTCTCTACTATGCAGAGCTAGATAGTGTAAGCTTAGTATAAGTTTATAGAGAATTCCCCTGCGGGGTACTTAGCACTATTAGCGATACAGCCGAAGGGTGGTTCAGGAGAGGCGGATGATCCAGTAGTGGGATACAGGGATCAGGGCAGCGAGGTTCCGTCAGCGAAGTAAGCTTGCAAGCATGGAAGCTTCAAGCAAGGTTAGCATCCAGATAAGGGTGTTTGAACGAACACATGTGAGTGAGAACCGACGCCTTAAATAGCCATCTAGTCCGGCGCTGAGTGATGACAGCTCCAGTCTTAAAGGTGTATGTGCACCTTTCCAAAAGTAAATGGTAGGGCGCATACACTTGTGGAAAGTGTAATTTAGGGTACCAAAGGTACCGGAACATTACACAGACAAGCACAGCCACCTGCCCAGAGACAATGTGGACAAGCTCACGTTCATTAAAATGAACCAGGCATGGATCCCACGGGACTTTTCCGTACCTTGTGCAGAATAGCGATGGATACCGACCTTACCCAGCCATTGTTCTATTTTTGCTCTCACTCTTTTGGGGTGTACCCTCATTTAAAATTTGTGAAAAGAAGCAGTGTTGGCTACCTCGTCCTCCTCAGGGCCAGATTAACGTAGGGGCTATTGGAGCTGCAGCTCCAGGCCCCTACCTTTATATAGGCCCCGGGTTGGCCATATTCACTGTTACCGCTCTTCTGTCACTTGTAAAACACAGAAGTCTGGCTTCTATGTTCGCTTCCCCAGGCAGCTCCCTCAGAACCTCCCCACACAGCACGAAGGCCGGGCAAGGAGGGACAGTTGCCGATGCATGGATGTGTTTATGGGCTTCAGAGACAGCATCCCATGTTGAATTAGGCATGCATGGCTGCACCCTTCCTCCTCTGGGTGCATGCCAAGGCACGGCCCTTAAGGCCCTTCAAAATCCTCAGCACCAAGCCCAGCTCTTTATCCGGCCCTGGTCCTCCTCCACTGCCGCTTCCACCTACACCGCCCATAGGTGTGCGCAGCCTATTGCATTAGGGTGTGCACCCCAAAGTTTAAATACACATGCATGTGTTTGCCTACATGTACATGGCCCCGATACATTACTCTCCCTGCTGGCAAAGAGAAATAGAGCAGAGCAGGTCCGAGGGAGATCTTTCCCATCTCCTCACTGGCAAACAGAGCGATAATGCTATGTGCCCTAGGTGATTAGGGTGTGCCCAGGCACACCCGGCACACCCTGTGCGCACGCCTATGAGACCGCCACATCCACCACCACCTCAACCTCCCTCCTACTCCATATGGGCCTCGTCCTTCAGAGATGAAGAACATTGTTTTATTTTTCTGTTTTTTTTTTTGTTGTTTTAAGTTATTTCCCTATCCACATTTGTTTGCAGAGCGCTTGCCATGCTCTTAACTACGTTTTGCTGCCATTTGCAGCACTCTAGCCCTTTCCATTGGTGTTTTAGAGCCATTTTAGTGCCTGAAAGTTCGGGTCCCCATTGACTTCAATGGGGTTCAGTGTCTGGGAAAAGTTCGGCAAAAGTCCGGGACACGGACCCGGACTTTTTTTTAAAGTTCGGCTGAACCGGCCGAACACGGACATCCAGGTGTCCGCTCAACTCTAGCCATGACAACCCCTGCTCCAGCAGCCAGCGTGTCAGTCACTTTCACATAGTGGAGATCCATTATATAGTTCCCTTCTTACATACAGCCTTGCCGCTGTCCATGGAGGGCTGTCAGGTGTCATTATGTACACACAAAGACCAGCGCTACCCCCTTAAATGTGCAAATATATATATATATACAGTTCAAATATGAATAACTAGTATACAAATTAGACATATTTAGCAAAAAATACACTATATTGTCAAAAGTATTGGGACGCCTGCCTTTACATGCACATGAACTTTAATGGCATCCCAGTCTTAGTCCGTAGGGTACAATATGGAGTTGGCCCACCCTTTTCAGCTATAAGATCTTCACGTCTTCTGGGAAGGCTGTCCACAAGGTGGGTTAGGAGTGTGTCTATTGGAATGTTTGACCATTCTTCCAGAAGCGCATTTGTGAGGTCAGGCACTGATGTTGGAGTCTCCACTCTAAATAATCTCAAAGGTGTTCTATTGGGTTAAGGTCAGGACTCTGTGCAGGCCAGTCAGATTTCCTCCACCCAAAACTCACTCATCCATGTCTTTTAGGACCTTGCTTTGTGCATTGGTCTAAATCATTTGGTGGAGGGGGGATTATGGTGGGGGGTTGCTTTTCAGGGGTTGGGCCTGGCACAGTGAAGGGAACTCCTAAGGTGTCAGCATACCAAGACATTTTGGACAATTTCATGTTCCCAACTTTGTGGGAACAGTTTGAGGATGGCCTGTTCCTGTTCCAACATGACTGCGCACCAGTGAAAAAAGCAAGGTCAATAAAGACATGGATGAGCGAGTTTTGACTGGCCTGCACCTCAACCCAATAGAACACCTTTGGGATGAATTAGAGAGGAGACTGTGAGCCAGACCTTCTCATCCAACATCAGTGCCTGACCTCACAAATGCGCTTCTGAAAGAATGGTCAAACATTCCCATAGATACACTTCCAAACCTTGTGGACAGCCTTCCCAGAAGAGTAAGGCCTCATGCACACAGGGCGTTTGAAAAAATGAGCTGCAAAGGCCGTTCTGATGCTAGGAAAAAAGAAGCAGCTGTAAAAATGTGCTTTTAGAAGCGTTTTTTTATTGGAGTTAATGCACGTTTTAGCCATGTTTAGCAGGGTTGGTGTTTAGCAGCCTTTCTCTGTCCTCTATTTTCCAACGTCAAATTCAACCACTACAGCTTAAAAATGTCTGACGTGTTCTAAGTCTGTACGCAGCCTTCAGCAGCGTCGGGCGTTTTTACAGCTTAACACTGCTGCTCCAGAATGCGCTGGCCCTGTTTTTTTTTTTGTTTTTTTTTACAGCTTAAAAATGCCTATGCCACTTGCAGCTCCTAAAAGCCTGTATGTGCATGAGGCCATAGAATAACATGAAGAGGACTTTTTAAGCTGTAAAAAAAAAAAAAACATCTGACGCTCCTAAAAGCAGCTGTAAAAACACCCTGCGTGCATGAGGCCTTAAAGCTGTTATAGCTGCAAAGGGTGGGCCAAGTCAATATTGAGCCCTACAGACTAAGGCTGGCCATACAGCTGGTGTCAGATCACGTCGCTGCGCAGTTATGAGAGAGGCGCGTTCTGGAAGGACGTCATATGACATCCTCCAAAAACAGCAGTGCTCCCACCCGGCCGTCATTTTATTATGGGCCAGGTGGGAAGGTCACTTATAGCACTTTGAATGATGCATATACACTCTATTGTCAAAAGTATTGGGACACCTGCCTTTACACGCACAAACAAACTTTAATGGCATCCCAGTCTTAAGCTGGCCATACACTATACAATTTTCTTGTTCAACTTTGCTTTAGATTTACCAAAACCATGTGATATAGGGTCAAACCTAAACACTTTCAATGTGTATGCAATCTGGCAGGCCCTTGCACTACATAGTTTAAGGTAAATCTAAAGGACTTTGAATAAGAAAATTGTATAGTGTATGGCCAGCTTAAGACTGGGATGCCATTAAAGTTTGTTTGTGCGTGTAAAGGCAGGTGTCCCAATACTTTTGACAATAGAGTGTATATGCATCATTCAAAGTGCTATAAGTGACCTTCCCACCTGGCCCATAATAAAATGACGGCCGGGTGGGAGCACTGCTGTTTTTGGAGGATGTCATATGACGTCCTTCCAGAACGCGCCTCTCTCATAACTGCGCAGCGACGTGATCTGACACCAGCTGTGTCCACCAGACACAGCTGATGACTGATTACTGCACTGGCCCAATCACAGTAGATTACATGACAATTGTAAACAATGGATGTCTTCCTTTCCTGCCATGCATTGTATACAATTGTGTTGCTAGCTGTGATTGGTCACAGTGATCACATGGTACAGACAGGGCCAATCATAGCCCATCTTTACCATGTGATTAGCTTTGACCAATCACAGCTAATCACAACAAATGACACTGAATGAACCAGTTTCATTAAGTGAAAATGGTTGCTTATACCAATGAAAAAATGCATTGGTATGTACAATAATTATGTGTAAAAAAAAAAAAACCTGATCACTTACTCAGAGTGGTAACACTGTATTGCTGTCCTCTCCACAGTGTGTTAGAAAAAAAGTAATAAAAAAAATTATAAAAAAGTTATTATTTATTTATTTATTTATTTTTACGTACTGTCACCAGTCAGTGTCCCTGATCACCGCCACACCTGGTTTATGATAACGCTGTACTGCACAGGTGACAGTATGTTTGAAAAACAAATGTGAAAAATATATTTTTAAATTTCTTAATATTCCAAATATTTGTGACAAAAAATTACAACTTCAAAAAAATTGCCATGCCTCTTACTAAATACCTTAGACTGTCTACTTTCCAAAAAAGGGGTCATTTGGGGGGCATCTGTACTGTCCTGCCATTTTCGGGCCTCAAGAAAAGGGATAGGTCAACAGTATATCAGGATTAATCAATTTTCACATATATACCATAGTTTGTGGACTGTATAACTTTCCTACAGACTAAATGACTAAATACTATACACTGATTTGGGTTATTTTCACCAAAGAAATGTAGCAGACTACATTACCTAAATTTATGAGGAAAGATCATTTATTTGCAAAATTTTATAACAGAAACAAAGAAAAACTTGGGTTTTTTTCTCAAAATTTTCCTTTTTTTTGTTTATTTAGCAAAAATTTAAAAATCCAGTGGTGATTAAATACCACCCAAAGAAAGCTCTATTTCTCTATTTGTGTGGAAAAAAATTATAAAAATGTCTTATTGGTACATTGTTGCATGACTGCACAATTGTCATTCAAAGAAAGCTGAAAATTGGCCTTGGCAGGAAGGGGGTAATATACATAAATTCCAAATGATGCTTCGTTAGGCTTCACTCCACTTCAAATATAGAATCCTATTCATACAGTGTGTCACCCAGGACACAATCCCCCTTCATAGCATAATCCACTAGAGATGTGATTTTTTCATTTCTCATTTTTCATTTGTTTTGGAATTTGTTTCATATATTTGTTGTTCCAAACCGATTTGTTTTTTCCGGAGGTTGTTTTGGAAGATTTGGATTCATTTGTTATGTTAGGATTCTGAGATTCTGATGTATCCACCTCCATCCAACCCCAACACAATAAGTAGGAATAACCCTTTTTCCTTTTTATACTGTAACTATTAATTACAATATGTTTCCATTTCAGAAGTATTATGTGGTGTATTTTGTATAATTTAGGCTACGCTCACTAGAATAAAAATGAATAGATCTGAATCAATTTGGATTATTCCTTATGTAGTTACGTTATTTCAGGTGCTTCAAAGATTAACAAAAGGCCAAAAGTATCACATCCTGCCATCCAAATGAAACAAATTAATTTGTTGTTTTCGTTATAATTTATTTCAGATTTGTTGAAATGTCTTACTATTGTACATACATACATACATTCGAATCTCTGAATAACTAAAATTGTCTGAATTTTGATTATAACATAATTGTACATAAAGAAACGAAACGCACATGTTTATAATCCACCTCATTGACAAACAGTGCCTAAGATCCTACTCACTCCCCTGAAATTTACTACCCCTTATCTCTAGGGAAGTCATAAAACAGTTGGCAAGTTATTTTGAACACTGCCCAGTATTTTTCTCCTCTCATCTTCCTCGGTTTCTTACACTGAACTTAGATTCCAGTATTTGCTCCTCCACTCGCCACCATATATCACATTGTAGCACCCCCCTGACCACTAGAGGCACGGTGGCGTCTCCCAGAGAAAGGGTGGGCTGGCATTTCACCTCAGGGCATAGACTATTAAGCATAGTGAACAAATGGAAAAAGATGGAAGTCAGTGACTTTTTAAAGCAGAACAAAAAAGGTGTTATTTGCTCACTCAAAGAAATGTAATAGAGCGAGGTGTAGATGTTCAGAGCACCAAAAAAACAAGCCGACAAACATGATATTAGGCTCCTCCAAAAATAGACAGCAGTACAGAAAAGAGCCTATAAGCTGTACTCAGCATTTTGTACCCTTTTAGCAACAGCTGTCTCAAATAGCAACCTTGACCTTGATGCAGAAATTGACTGAATGAGTCCATCTTGATGCTTTCCCAGACTCTCTATAGTTTCCCCCTATGGCAGAGTAACATTTGGTGCTCATCAGTTCCTTCAGTGTCCTCCAAGAGGCTCCCAATCAAAGAGCATTGAGCATATGGTTAGGCTCAGGCTTCAGGCCTAGTCATACAGCTGCTCCCCAAAAAAGAGCCTTCAATCTGTACCCAGGGTTCTGTTCCTTCTTAGCAACAGCTGTCTCTAATAGCAACCTTGATGCAGAAATTGACTGGATTAGTCCATCTTGACACTTTTCCTGGCTCTCCACACTTTCCCCCTGTGGCATAGTTCTCTCAGGTCCTCATCAGTTCCTTCAGTGTCTGCCAAAAGGCTCCTAATCACAGAGCCTTGAGCACATGGTTGGGATCAGGCTTCTGGCCTAATCACACAACTGCTCCTCACATATAGCCTTCCATGGCCTCAGCCGGGGAGGAAGAGAGTGATCACTTGGCCTCCACAAATATTTATACTTTCCCCTAGTGTGCACCAGTGGCCAGGAAACTACTACTGGTTGGTTGAGGGAGGTATGAATATTCACAAACCAACTTCACTGCAGCTCATCATACTAATTCCAGAGATATCAGTGGCACCTACTGGAAAAAGGGAGGAACTACAGTCAAACAACTCACATTTAAAACACTTGTTTTATGCCACTATCAGTGTGTTGACATCCTCCAGGGTTTGTTAATGGCATCTGACATTCCAGAGCAAGGGATTTAGTTTAGCTGTGACACTGTCCCATGAAAGCATGCTAAATATTGCATCTAGCAAGCTTCTCTATTATTGGTCTGCTTGCATAGACTGCTGTTCAGGCCTCCTGCTGGACAGATCTTTGCTCGCTGGGCAGGGTGTCTCCTGGATGAGACATTAGGTTAGTAGAGATCCCTCTGCAGCTTCTCTTTCTTTCTCTTCAGCTCCAGCCTGAAGGCAGAGCCCCCCATCCCTGGGGACCCCTCCCAGGCCTCACAACACATGTACCTGTCCTCAACGTGTTTTGTCCAATGAACATCCTCAGGAGAACCCATCCCTAAGAAAGTCCATTGGACAAAATGTGCTAAAGGAGGGTGCACAGCAGCTCAGCAAGTTTTGTCCACTGAACTTCCTCAGCAGAGTCTATTGCCTGAGAAAGTCCTTGACAAAATACATTGAGGGCGGGTACACATGGGATGTCAGGTATCACTAAGGTACCTGGAAGTATCTGGACATGCTTATAATGGCAGTCAGTATATGCTTAATATAGTGGCTAGGAAAATACTTTATGAATGTGAGTTGTTTGCTTTATGGTATTTTGATAAAGCGCTCTACAATTTTAGGCTATGAAGATTTTTTTGTTTAACCACTCAGTGACAGCCCTATAGCAGTTTTACTGCTACAGGGCGGCCGCTGTGTGTAGAATAACATATATATATATACATGATCCAGCAATTCCGGGTAGCGGGCGCGAGTGCGAGTTGCTGGTCCCTGCCAAACACTTAGTACACAGGCAGAATGACAGTCTACCTATGTAAACAAGGCAGATAGCCATTCTGTCAGGAGGGAAGATGTGGATTCTGTGTTCCTGCAAAGAAGGGACATGGATCCATGTCTTCCCCTAGTACAAGCACCTCCTTCACAATAAGAAAACACCAGCTAGTCACACATTACCCTTTGATCGCCCCTGATGTTTAACCTCTTACTAGTGTCATTAGTACTAAACATATCCACTGTCATTACAGTGACAGTGCATAGGTTTAGTACTTATCACTGAATTAGTGTCACTGGTTCCCAAAAAGGTGTCAAAAGTGTCAGTTTTGCCTCATTTCCACTGAGCGGATCGGTTCGGGTCAGTTCGGTACGGTACTCTATTTTGAGTGTTTCCATTATAAAAGTGGCCCATACAACCGAACCAAACCGCACCATTCCTGGTCCTCCTTCAGATGTAGAGCCATAGGAAATGGTACGGTACGGTTAGGGCGGAGCTACTGGCGTCACACGATACATTCCACCGATTGGTGGACAGGAAAATGTCAATGCTCACGTCAAACGAAAGCACAAAACAAACACCACGTTTGGTGTGAACCCTGCATGGCCCCTGGTGGTCCGACTTGCAGTGGAAATGCTCACCTGAATAGGCCGGACCATTCTAGCCCTTCCAAACTGTACTGACCCGAACCGTTCCGCTCAGTGGAAACGAGGCAATAGTGTTCGATTGTCCACTGCAATATCGCAGTCCCACTACAAGTCACTAAACACCTCCATTACTAGTAAAAAAATTAAATCTCATATTAAAAACAAAGATGACCAGCGCTATGGAGTGTGTTAAAAATTAATTAATAAATATTAGAAATTCAAGATATAATTAATAGGTGGAAGTTGCCACCAACCCCTGGGTTACAAGGGTTAAAATATGAGATAAAAAAGAAAGAAAGGTTGGTAAAAGGCGCTACCTGTGAATATACTGCTAAAATGATACTGTGTGTATAAAATCACTTAATGTGCATAAACCAATAGCAAAATTCAAAAAGTGCAAAGGTGCCAGTGAACTACAGAAACAAGGGGGTTAGTTCACTGGCACCTTTGCACTTTCTACCATTTTTTGAATTTTGCTATTGGTTTATGCACATTAAGTAATTTTATATACACAGTTTAATTTTAGCAGTATATTCACAGGTAGCGCCTTTTACCAACCTTTCTTTCTTTTTATACACACAGTATCATTTTAGCAGTATATTCACAGGTAGCGCCTTTTACCAACCTTTCTTTCTTTTTTATCTCAAACCTATCCCATAGTTTGTAGACACTATAACCTTTGCACAAACCAATCAATATACTCTTATTGAGATTTTTATTTAACCAAAGTTATGTAGTACATATTAGCCTAAATTTTTAAAGACATTTGGTTTTTTACATTTTTTTATTGGATATGTTTTATATCAGAAAGCAAAAAATATTATTTTTTTTCAAAATTGTCTCTTTTTTTGATTATAGCGCAAAAAATAAAAAACGCAGCGGTGATCAAATGCCACCAAAAGAAATTTCTAGTTGTGAGATAAAAAGAACATACATTTTATTTTGGTACAGCGTCGCTCGACCAGGCAATTGTCAGTTAAAATAGCGCAGTGCCGTATCGAAAATAATGGCCTGGCCAGGAAGGGGGGTAAATCTTCCAGAAGTTAAATGGTTAATATGTAGTATATGGTGGTGGGTGGAGGAGGAAATATTAAAGTATACAGTAATGGACAAAACTCCTCCCTAACCGGCCACCATTTTGGGAAAGACAGCCATCTTAAGGACTCTGGTAACGACCATTTTAAGCTAGCAGCCATTTTAGTGTGGTATATATCCATTGCGGTTTATTTGATTATGATTTTCTGATTATCGTTTATTTCCTTCCTTATAGGTTTTAAATTTCATGCTAAAGAGTAACAAGATTACAGTCCCAGCCGTATGAACCATATTCGATTTTTCTCTAAAAACTGATTTTTGTTTTTATACGTTTTTATTAGTATCAAATTTAGCGCAATATTAGCGATTTAGTCCCCCGTTTTGCATAGCCGATTCTCACTCCAACTGCAGCGGAGTGACTGTTGGCTGCGCAATTCGCAGACAATTGTGGTCTGATTATATAGAATACTTATCTATGGTTTCTATTATACCTGGGCAAAACGTAATCTTGCTTTCTTTTTAGTTTTATTATTGAACTACATATCACATTGCATTTATCGTTTTAAGTTTGTATTTTATGTAAAAGTTATTTGTGTCACCTCAAGTCTAACTATTTATTGTGAATACATGTCTTGTGAATAAATATACTTATATATTCCCTACTGTAGTCTGTATTCACTAAGATTTGTATATGCTGTTAAAAAGAAATTAATCGATTAAAAATAACTCATTATATTCGTTCATAATATTCTCGAATGTGTAAAACGCACAACATATTAAATGGAGGCACTGCTGAGATATCATTAATTTCTTACATATGCCAATCATAGTTTTGATCGTGGTGACAAAATTAAAAACTTTGTATAAAATTGTTGTTTATCAATTGTGAATTTTGATCGAAAAGCCCTAAAAATGTCTACAGAAGGTGAGGTTCACGCTGCCAACTCTGGCAAGGTGTCAGTCCCTAGTGGTAATCCCACAGCCCCAGTAGATTCTGCACAGATCAAAGATATGTGGAAACGCCTCTCTGAGTCTGAAATGGTGGAACATGTAAAAGCTGGTATAGAGTCATATCAAAATCCTCAAAAGTCAGGCCAGTTATGTGGCATCTGACACATGGGTAGAGGAAAACCCAATGAATGAACTCCCCAATAGCTTCTCTAACACTGAAGACGTCAGGAAGCGTGATCACATACTTTAGAGTCATGGCCAATCTTACTGTATCTCTGTGAGGAACTTCAGCAGAGGAGGAATTTAGTAAAGTTCCAATCTCAACTCCAAGTAAAAGAAAGTGAGATAAGGAACCCCCTTGAGCAGGTGAAGGAGACCTCTATTGGGACACATCAGTTAAGAGAATGTAGCGTGAAACTGCAGAATGAAGTAGAACTGTGGCAAAATGCCCCCTAGCGAAAGTTGCAGAGTAACCAGCTGTGGAAAATTAGAAAAAAAAAAGTGAAACAGATCAAGTCAGGACAGGAAGTCATTAGTAAACAAATAGGAGAGTTACAAAAGGCTATGGTGTCCATGCAAAAGGGTAATGCCTATCAGTCCTGCATTAAAAATTTAGTAATTAATCATAGACCCAGATATGACTCCCAGTCTGATGGTTATGACTGAGACAGTGGGGAGGAGTCAGGCAGAGAGTCCACGTCCTACCCCCAGCCATCTTCTAAACATAGGACAGAAATTGGGCAGCCATGCATAGACAGGTATGAGTCATAGCAAGGTCACAGCAATAAGACGAGCACCCCTAAAAAGATACCGGACGCTTCAAGAATTATAAAGTTTTTTAAGAATACTGTCCCGATTTTTGTTAAGAAAGGGTCCTTACTTAGACATTACTGATCACCTTGAGGCCTATGAAAACACCCTTTCTGTGTTGGGCCTGGAGGATGACCAGTCTAGGGTTAATTTCTTGCCATGGGTATTTGAGACTAAATACCGGGGATTCTTCGAATTTCTGAAAAGTCTATATGGTACTTGCTGGCAAGAAATTAAACACCACTGTCATTTAGAATTTGGCCCATATAAGAACCTTACCGCTGCTAGAGCTGCTATCTACAACCTAAAATGTACTCAGCACCAAAGCCCCACTGAATTTTTGGCTGTACTCAAAAGTGCCTACTACTTAACAATGAAGGAGCCTGAGTACAACCACCGGGAATTTAAATCCCTATTCTTTGAGGCATTGCCCACGTACATAAAAATAAGTTTGGCAAGGGACTACCAGTTGGGGTGTTCACTGGAATGGTTGATGAAAGAGAGCGACAATTTGTACTCCATCCAACAGACCAGTGAATACAATGAAAGGCGTGAACCTGTCACCAAAATTGTGGCAGAAACACACCTTTCTCCTCAACCCTCACACTGGGAAAAAAGGAGCAAGACTTACGCTGAGGTAGTAAAAGGAGACACGCCACCTAGGCCCCCAAGGGGGACACTGGATACCCCGCCAATCAGGAGGGGGGAACAGAGGCCACCTCAGGATTTCCCTCCAAGGGGACAGGGCCCAAGGTTTAGAAGAATCTATAGGGAGTATCCCCAAAGAGCCCAATTTACCCTTGAGGATGGAAACCCCTGCTATGCCCAATATCCTCAACAAGGGGGACACACACAAATAAATAGGGATTTTCCCCATCCTATAGCTCCCCAAAATCCTCAGGAAGATCGAGAGCCATTAAGGCCTAGACCCCCACGCCAGAACAGAGCAAGTGGTTCTGATGGGGATCTGTCCAATTTGTTTGAACCCGAGAGACATAGCCAGTGCAGGAGGCGGAGCCAACAATCCAATTCTGAAGAGGTTTTCAGCAGAGTAGATGCCAAGTTGGATCAGATGATCACTTGGTTCACTCAGGGCACTGCAATCCAGAACCATAATAATCCCTCTTTAGGAACAAATCCTGTGGCCAGCCAAGGGCCACAAAATCCTTAAATGCCCAAGTGGCCAGGAATCAGAGGGATACACTGAATGGAGGCATAGGAGACAGAGGTTCTAACACCATTTTATCCCCAGGTCACAGTATTGAGGATCCTGAAATCCCTGCCAGGGGATCTTGGTCATTAGATACTAACTACCCTTCTATTTTTCAGTGGTCACTTCATCCCTCTGACTTAAACGGGTCGTCAAAGCGGGCACATTTTGAAAAATCACCAAAGACGGTGATACCAAGGAGGATCAAACCATAGTGACGTAATGAAGTCAAGAGGTTAAAGGTTGTATTACGGTAACCAAGAAGGAATCCTCAATGTCAGGTAGTTTTGTTGCCTCCAATAAATTGCACTGATGCTCCAAAGGGGGAGATATTATGTTTTTCCTCCCAAGTAGAAGGTAAATTCTATCAAAATATTGTATTACTGTTCAATTGTTCAATAGAGATGGCCTTGCGGTTCGCCCGGCAGTCGGTTCGCGGTGAACTTTGCTTGTTTCGCTACCCGCCAAATTTGCTAACACATGGCGTCGTTCGCGGTGGCCATATTTGTTTACATTGGGGAGAACTTTGACCCGTGACACAGCCGTCAGGTGGAACGGGACAGCCAATTGAAACATTCTGACACATGGACAGTCCCCCTACCCTATAAATAGACCCAATCTGGCGGCCATTTCACATTCTGCTTTCTGCCAGTGTAGGGAGAGGTCTGTTGTGCTCATCAGGGAGAGTTTGCTAGACACATATAGCATTGTGAAGATCCACAAAAGTCCATTCCAGGGCTGGTATTTTTTGGTATAGGTCTACTAGTATCTTTTGTGGTTGCTTTAGAAGCAGTTAGAGATCGGCTGCAGTCACAAATCACTCTGTCAATGTCCACAAAAGTCCTTTTCAGGGCTGGTATTTCGGTATAGGTCTTTTGAGCTTAGGGAGAGGTATCCTGTGGTTGCTTTAGGGGCAGTTAGAGATCGGCTGCAGTCACACACAAATCGCTCTGTCAATGTCCACCAAAGTCATTTAAAATGCTCCAATGTCGTTTTAGGGTCTATTACAGTCTCTTTACTATAGGGCCAGGTATCCTGTGGTTGCTTTAGGGGCAGTTACAGATCGGCTGCAGTCACACAGAAATCGCTTTGTCAATGTTCACAAAAGTCATTTAAAATGCTCCAATGTCATTTTAGGGTCTATTACAGTCTCTTTACTATAGGGCCAGGTATCCTGTGGTTGCTTTAGGGGCAGTTAGAGATCGGCTGCAAACACACACAAATTGCTCTATTAATGTCCACAAAAGTCATGTAAAGGGCTGCAAACTTTTTGGTATTGCTGTGCAGTGCACTAAAAAGGGGGGGGGGGTTGGGGGAGGGGGGTAATCCACAGTATAATATACTTTGTAGAAAGCATATTATAGTGGATTAGTACTATTATTGTGCACTGTGCAGTATTGTGACAGGTGTGGTGGTGAGACTGAGCGTTTCTGCAGCAACACTACACACAGTGACAAAAGCACTTATGATGTATTATAACTGGTGTGATAGACCAATTGCCCCCTCCCCCCAATGCCACATATTGAAGTGGGGTGTTATCTGAGTAAACTTTTTCAAGTGTATTTGTGTCATGCAACAATATTGCCTAGTTTGCTGAGTGAAGTCTGGTACACACAGCGCCTAACTCACTGGCCAATTTTTTGAACTGGTGTGCTACACCAATGCCACATATTGAAGTGGGGTGTTATTTAACAGTATAATTTTCTAAGAATGTATTTTAGTCCTGCAAAAATGTGGCCTTTTGCTGTGTAAACAGTGCTACACACAGTGACAACAGTTACTGGCCAATTATTTGTAGAACTGGTGTAATAAACCTGTGCCCCCCCCCCCCCCCAATGCCACATATTGAAGTGGGGTGTTATCTGAGTAAACTTTTTCAAGTGTATTTGTGTCATGCAACAATATTGCCTAGTTTGCTGAGTGAAGTCTGGTACACACAGCGCCTAACTCACTGGCCAATTTTTTGAACTGGTGTGCTACACTAATGCCCCCCCCCCCAATGCCACATATTAAAGTGGGGTGTTATCCGAGTAAACTTTTTCAAGTGTATTTGTGGTATGCAACAATATTGCCTAGTTTGCTGAGTGAAGTCTGGTACACACAGCGCCAAACTCACTGGCCAATTTTTTGAACTGGTGTGCTACACCAATGCTCCCCCCCCCCCCCCCCCAATGCCACATATTAAAGTGGGGTGTTATCTGAGTAAACTTTTTCAAGTGTATTTGTGTCATGCAACAATATTGCCTAGTTTGCCGAGTGAAGTCTGGTACACACAGCGCCAAACTCACTGGCCAATTTTTTGAACTGGTGTGCTACACCAATGCCACATATTGAAGTGGGGTGTTATTTAACAGTATAATTTTCTAAAAGTGTATTTTAGTCCTGCAAAAATTTGGCCTCTCACTGTGTAAACAGTGCTACACACAGTGACAACAGTTACTGGCCAATTATTTGTAGAACTGGCGGACTGCCGGACCGGCAGATAGGGAGGAGAGGCCGGCAGAACTTGCATTGCAGAAGAGGTAGAAAGCAGACTGCAAATGTATCAGGAGCGAGCCATCAACCATGTACAGTCACATCTGGCGCTCCCAGGACGCCGGCACATGGCTCCGCAGTGTGGGCTTTTATTAATGTGTCCTTTGCTGACACCAGTGTTGCCATCTGCAGCCTTTGCAGTCAACGCATAAGTCGTGGTAAGCCCAACACTCACCTAGGGACAACCGCCTTAAAAAGGCACCTGAAATCCCATCACCAAGCCCAGTGGGAGTAAAAATGTCAGAACCCACAAAGCCACACTCCATGCTCTCCCCTTCCAGCCTCTTCACCTTCTCCTCCCCTTTCTCCTTCTCCTGTCTCCTCACAGTTGTCCAACACTCCACCTTCCATGATGCCGTCGTCACGTTTTTCTGGAAAAAGGCAGGCTTCTGTGGCCCAAATGTTGGAGCGTAAAAAAAGGTGATCGACAGGTGTCCGACTTCATCGGGTTAACGGCCGATGTGGACGCTCTGAGGAGTGATGAAGCCCTGGATTACTGGGTGGGCAGGCTTGACCTCTGGCCAGAGCTTGAACAATTTGCAATGGAACTGTTGGCTTGCCCCCCGTCCAGTGTCCTGTCCGAAAGGACGTTCAGCGCAGCAGGGGGGATCGTGACCGATAAGCGCACTCACCTAGCTCATGGCAGTGTAGACTAGTACTGTCAGAGAAACGGCCATGCTGCAACTGGCAACTCTGCCAGTACTTCCAATGGCTGCAGTGGACTCAGGCCATAGACTCATTGTCAGTAAAATGGCTGTGCTGCAAATGGCAACTTTGCCAGTACTTCCCATGGCCGCAATGGACTCAGGCCATAGACTAATTCACTGGCCTTTAAAAGGACTCTGCTCAGCCCATCAGATTGCTGGATTGTCTTCAGCTCTTACGGTTTCCTGAGCATTGCTACTTCCTGGATTCCAGTTTGACCCGGCTTGTTCCTGACCTGTCTGCTCTCTCTCCAGTGTTTGACCCCCGGCTTCGTCTGACCATCCGATCCTGCTCCAGTGTTTGACCCTCGGCTTGTGTGACCATCCCTGCTCTTTTGCCCGATCCCGGCTTGCTCAACAGACTTGCTTCTGCTCAAATCCCCTTGTCTTGGCGCCTGTTTGGACTGATACCTGTGTATGACCCTCGGCCGGGCTTTTACCTGCACATTGCTTGATTCCCTGGAGGCCCTGAAAGTTGTTCCGGATACCCTTGTGAACCTTTACCTACACTCCACAAGCATCCAGTGCTCCTTGGGACACGTCACCTCCTGTCCCACTTCCAGGAGTGATTCGCACCGAGCTGCAAGGGAAGCCCAGCATTTCGGCCTCTACCAAGAAGTGATCTGACAGTACAATCCAGCCATGTCAGAGGCCGACAGAGGTGCTTCCCAGCTCGAGGCTCTTTGTCAGCAAGTCTCCTATTTAACACAGGTGGTCCAGAGACTGCAGGACGGTTATTTCAATTAGAGGGTCGAGTGTTGAACCTAGCTGGCGCACACCATCTCCTTCCGACCCCAATCAACCTCCCGCCAGCTCCGGGGGCACCTCCACTCAGCAAGCACCAGCCAGCCCTGCTCAGGCAGCCATGGTTTTCCCACCTGAACCCAGGGTACCTACACCCGAACGCTTCCGTGGGGAACGGAGAAGGTTCAGATCCTTCAACAATGCATGTCTCTTGTATCTAGCCCTTCAGCCCAGAACCTTCTCTTCAGCGACAGTCAAAGTAGGGTTCATAATTTCTGTTGTCAGGAGAACCCCAGACCTGGGCCCATATCCTCCTTGAGCAAAAGAGCTCCTCATTGAACTCTGTAGACTCCTTCCAGGCCATGGCCCAGTTATATGAGGACCCCCAATGGACTGTTACGGCTGAATCAGCCCTACATGCCTTACAACAAAATAAACGTCCTGTAGAGGACTATACCATTGACTTCCGCAGATGGGCGGCGAATACAGACTGGAATGAGGCAGCACTCAAGTACCAGTATCGTCACAGATTGTCTGAAGCCCTTAAGGACGAGTTAGCTCGGGTAGAAACCCCTACGTCTTTGGAAGGTCTAATCTCACTGGCAATCCAACTGGACAGGCGCCTGTGGGAGAGACGCTCAGAGCGCCTTCAAGGGGCCCAACCTACCTGGGTACTCCCGAAAGTCCCACTTGCTGCTTCATCCCATCCTGGGCCTTCTGTCTCCGGGGGATCAGAAGGAGAACCCATGCAGATTGGTCTAATCCGTTCTGCCTTGACCCCCGAGGAAAGACAACGTCGCCATCAAGCTAACCTCTGCCTTTGTGGGGAATCTGGCCACTTCCTACGCAATTGTCCTGTGAGACCCAGTAAGTCCTATTCACGGCCTCTGCTGAATTGTCAAATCGCTGGGTCATCCCCTGCTCATCTTATTCTCCCTGTCTCCCTACAGGTAGCAGAAAAGAAGATTCAGCTTCTGGCGATCGTTGATTCCGGGGCATGTAGTTGCTTTCTGGACCGTTCTTTAGCTCAAAGACTGGGTGTCCCCGTGCAAGCTAAGGAACAGCGACTCCATATTCTTCTGGCTGATGGTTCTTTGCCCAGTTCCGGGCCTGTTACTGAAGAGACATGCCCCATCTTCACCACGACAGATTCTCTTCACCAGGAATTGCACAGATTTGACGTCCTTTCCTCACCAATGTTTCCCATTATTTTAGGACTTCCCTGGCTACAAGCCCACAACCAACAGATTGACTGGGTTAAGAGAAGGATCTCCTTCACGTCTAATTACTGCCTGAACCATTGTTTCCTACACTGATCTGATACTTCTGCTGCTTGCCTGGCCGTCCGACCAGTACATGATCTCCCGGAAAATGTCCCCGCAGTTTGAGGAATTCATGGACGTATTTGATTAAAAAAAAGCCCGAAGCTCTGCCTCCTCACAGGCCTTATGATTTCCCTGTAGGAGCCGAGATTCCTTTCGAAAGGATATTCCCGTTATCTGAGAAGGAGCTGGAAACCCTCCGGATCTATATTAACGAAAATTTGGAAAAGGCTTTTATCCGCCCCTCCTCCTCACCAGCAGGGGCCGGGATATTCTTTGTCGAAAAGAAGGATGGCACACTAAGACTTTGGGTAGATTACCGGGAGCTTAATAAAAATACTATTAAAAACCGGTATCCTCTACCTCTTATCCCAGAACTGTTTCAACATTTCCGGGCAGCTCGGATCTTTACCAAATTGGATCTGCGTGGAGCTTACAATCTTGTTCGCATTAGAAAAGGAGATGAGTGGAAGATGGCGTTCAGAACGCGGTTTGGCCATTTTGAGTGCCTGGAAGCCAAGAGCCACACTGGTCCTGCACTCTTCAGCTTTGCGTTCACAGGCAGATCAGTGGCTGACAGTGAACAATTTGTCAGTTGGTAAAATGGTGTGAGACAACGGTGCCAATCTGCTGAGCGCGCTGAAACAGAGCACAATAACACACGTGCCATGCATGGCACACGTCCTGAACTTGGTGGTGCAGCGATTTGTTGCCAAATACCGTGGGGTCCAGGACGTCTTGCGGCAGGCCAGGAAAATCTCGGGCCATTTCCGAAGATCTTACACAGCCATGGCTCGCCTTGCTGAGATTCAGCGGCGACACAACCTGCCCCTCAGGCGTCTTATTTGTGACTGCCCGACGCGATGGAACTCAACGTTGCATATGCTCGATAGGCTGCTACAGCAGAAACGTGCAATTAATGACTTCTTGTTCGAACTCGGCGGCAGGACAGGTTCTGGGGAGCTTGGGTTTTTTTCACCTCGCCAGTGGCTGCTCATGCGGGACGCATGCAGACTTCTGCAGCCATTCGATGAGATCACCAAACTGGTCAGTCACGGCCAGGGTGCAATAAGTGACATACCTTACGCCTTCTTTCTGGAGCGTGCATTGCGTCGTGTCATTGATCAAGCCGTCGAGGAGCAGGAGCAGGAAGATCAGGAAGTCGCAATGTTGAATGAATTCCCAGGGGGTGCTACTCCATCTGAGACAAATCAACAGCAGGAGTTTGAAGAGGAGTCAGAGGAGGAGGATGGTGCTGGGGGGGGATGAGGAGGAGCAAGAAGAGCATGCTTTAAACCTTTCTGGGATCCCTGGTGTTATCCGTGGATGGGGGAGGAGAGCGAGGATGACATTATCCTGGATGATAAGCTGGAAGCAGGCCATTATACCGCTTCCAGTTTAGTGGGATTGGGGGCCTACATGCTGTAGTGTTTTAAGAGGGACCCCGCATAAAACGCATAAAGGCCAAGGACCATGTACTGGGTGGCAACATACTTAGACCCCCGGTACAAACACAAAATGGCGGAAATGTTACCACAATCACAGAGGGCGGTCAGAATGCAGCACTTCCAGGCCTTGCTGCGGGAAATGCTGCATTCTGCTTTTCCTTGCGCTGGCAGAGGAATTTCCAGTCACAGAGAGTTAGTTGCGGGTAGCAATCCAACAGCGCCTGCAAGAAGAGGGCGGTTGGAAGATGTCTTGGTCACTTCAGATATGAGATCCTTCTTTCAGCCGAACCATCGACAGCTGTGCTCCCGATCCAGCATGAGGGAACGCCTAGACCGACAGGTGTCCGACTACATCGGGTTAACGGCCGATGTGGACGCTCTGAGGAGTGATGAACCCCTGGACTACTGGGTGGGCAGGCTTGACCTCTGGCCAGAGCTTGCACAATTTGCAATGGAAATGTTGGCTTGCCCCCCATCCAGTGTCCTGTCCGAAAGGACATTCAGCGCAGCAGGGGGGGTCATGACCGATAAGCGCACTCGCCTAGCTCATGACAGTGTAGACTACCTCACATTTATAAAAATGAATGAGGCATGGATCTCTGAGGAATTCAACACATGTGACCAGTAGACCAGGTTTCATCGAAATTTCTCCACCCACAACAATTCCTGGTCCTTGGCTTCGCTACATACAGCGGCATAAAAGGCATTTCTTGTCCATTGAATGGCAACTTTTTGGGGCCTTTCTGTGAATGCCTAATGTACCTCCAGCCACCAAATACTAAGTTCTTTGCTGTCAGTTCAAACCATGTGTGCTAATTTTTGGAGCCTATACAGGCCGACACTTACAGTTCTGTGTACTGGGAACGCCTACCATACCTCTAGCCATCAAAAACTAAATTTTTTGCTGTCAGTTTAAACCATGTGTGCTAATTTTTGGAGCCTATACAGGCCGACACTTACAGTTCTGTGTACTGGGAACGCCTACCATAACTCTAGCCATCAAAAACTAAATTTTTTGCTGTCAGTTTAAACCATGTGAGCTAATTTTTGGAGCCTATACAGGCCGACACTTACGGTTCTGTGTACTGTGAACGCCTACCGTACCTCTAGCCTTCAAAAACTAAGTTTTTTGCTGTCAGTTCAAACCATGTGAGCTAATATTTGGAGCCTATACAGGCCGACACTTACTTCTGTATGCTGTGTGAATGCCTAATGTACCTTCAGCCACAGAATACTACATTCTTAGCTGTCAGGGAAACCCATGTGGGCTATTTTTTGGTGCCTGTTATGGCCGACACTTACTTCTGTTACCTGTGAATGCCTAATGTACCTTCAGCCACAGAATACTACGTTCTTAGCTGTCAGGTAAACGCATGTGGGTTATTTTTTGGGGCCTGGAATGGCCGACACTTACTTCTTTATCCTGTGAATGCCTAATTTTTCAGACTGGAAATGAAAAACAATGGGTCTGTAAAGGTTCCGCCAAATTGTGGAATGGATGCGGACCCATTTTACAGATGTGTGAATGGACCCTATATGTATTAGACAATGTATTTACCGGCTGCTGTCAGTTCTGGCTGATTTATGAAAAAAATATATATATTTTTTGCTGTAAAAAAAAAAAAAAAATTGAGGGCAACTTTTTCAATTGCAATACTTCTGTTATGACATTGTCCATGTGCTGGGACTATTTGTGCACAGCTAGTACGTCTTTTGTGGCTGCAAATATGACCTAAAGGTTTTTAAAGTTCGCCTCTCATTAAAGTCAATGGGGTCCGCCGCGAATTCGCGTTTCGCTGACTTTTGACAAAATTTGCGGCTGATTGTTGTTGATTGGTACAGACGGCAATGTTTACCAAAAATGCAGCGATCATATGGGTCATCTTACTCCTTGGAGCCCAGCTCAGGACGGAACCCCTCATTGAATCGGGTCCTTCTTCAGGAATCATGCTGCGAGACGCCCTGGATTCTTGTTGACGGAGAGGAAGATTTGTTTTATGATATCTTTGTGGATTTGATCCGAGGATATCCATTGAGAGGAATCGCAATCCTATGTTCAGTTGAAGAAATGCTAGAATTGTACATTGCATACGTGTAAACGAAACTCTCTATGTATGACACTCTAGACCACATGTGTCAAACACAAGGCCCGCAGGCCGAATCTGGCCCTCCAGGCCATTTCATGTGGCCCTTGCAGCTGCAGGTGATGCTCCCGCCCTCTGGTCCTCCTCCTGACCCTGAACTTTTTGCTTTCCAGCAATGACAACAGCTTCTTCCCAGCAGCAGCACAAGATAAGGTGCACTGTGATGTAAGGGAGGGTGGGGGACTCAATATCTGATGGTGGGGAGGCTCTTGATGTCTGATGTAAGGGTAGGGGCTGCTCTGGACATCTAGTCTTACAGATACAACCAGCCCTTTGAGGGCAATCATAATGCTGATGCAGCCCAAGATAAAATTGAGTATGACACCCCTGCTCTAGACTATGCGGAGTCCATTCATTATCCAACCAACGTTCAAAGAGATTTCTAACAGTTGTGACATAGCTAACAATAGCTAAGTCGCTACAAAATTACACTTGGGATTGATTTTTCATTTCACCGCCTTGCTTAAAAGTTATGAACAAATCCCAATATGAACTACTCTATTTTAAAAAGAGAACAAGACATTTTTTTTCTTTTTCTCCTGACCTTATTCCCAGATATGTCTAAGGTTGTTCACCTGAATACTGGGAAGAAGGGGGGGGGGGGGGAATTGTCAGGATTATTAGGGAGATTAAATAAAAGAAAAATGGAATTATGTCATGGCCACATATATATTCTGTTCTATATAGAGACTTTGAGCAGTTGGCATCCATTTTTTAAAATGTTACTGAAAGTTCAAAGGTTCTTTTAAACAAGGTGTCTATTGCAGGAGATTTTAAGAGGTTTAAACAGACATTCTGCCATTGACCTGAAGTAATAAATAAATAGACTGTTAACTTTCTTTAGATAAAGTCTAGCTGATGCTATACCAAGATAATCGTATCTGTGTGTGTTAGACCCCGTTCAGACAGGGGCAACGCAACTTGCATTGAAGTCAATGCAAGTCGCCTCCAGGTCGCCCCAAAGTAGTACAGGACCCTTTTTCTACGTCGGAGCGACTTGTGTCGCTCCTATTAAAACGGGTCCTGTACTATTCAATGGTGAGCGACCCACCGCGACTTGTCAGGCGACAAAGTCGCCTGACAAGTCGCGCTAGTGTGAATGGGGTCTAAACATGAAAAATAGTGTAGCATTTTCTGTTTAGACTCATTAAAAAAAATATGTTTTAAAGATACATTATAATCCTATGTAAGAGAACATAACATAAAAATAGATATTTAGAACTAAGGACTGGAAAGATCGTAAGGAGAATCAGATGCCCTGGGTTGACATTTGATCCTGTAGCCAATGCAACGTGACCTCTCAGACAATAAGATTTGGCTGGTAAAGTATGTTCCTATTTTTCCTATAGACATTTGATCTTCTTTATTTAGATGCACCTAAATGATCCATCACCTAATCTGTTAGCATCAAGATTTGAAAATAAATCATTCTAACTGCAGTATGATTGGTTTAATTCTTCTTATCTTGGGATTTCAAGCTCATTTTGGCTTTTAGTAAATGGTTCAGTCATGATGTATTTTTATAGTAGATTAACTAAATAGAAACATAATTTTATCAAAGCAATCTGGACTTTTTTAGGCGTGGTACAACAATGTTGATCCATGCAACTGTATTTAAAACATAGAGATTGAATATCTGTTAAATGAGAGAGAAGTCACTCGTCAAATCTGTCATATTGGTTACCATCTTTTATGTCTTCATGGTAGATTATTAATCATCTTCTAAAAGTCTTTGGTTATTATGATCATTTTATTATTCTGAGACAAAATTCTTTGATTTTATTCTCATATCACCTGTGTGATCTATTTCATTGTATTTTATTCTAAACTTTGTGTTTATCACCAATTATATTTTGACATTTTATCTTGCACTGTAGTATTCAATAAATATATATATTTTTGCACAGAATTATATGATCCTCCTTATCTTCAGTTTAGTGTCACTTAAAACGATCTTGCATTTTGTTGATTTATGGAAATAAGTTGAGAATCTCCTAATTTACAGATCTTTGCTTATTTGCATAAATAGACACTGTTATATCAGAGCAGTATAAAGATTCTGACAGTAATATAGGGTTTAGGAAGATAAAAGGGGAAAAGTACTGAGCCCTGACTTTGTTAAACTGTTCTATGACCTAGAGATAAGGGGTCATAAACTTCTGCAAAGTTAGCTGGATCCCAAGCACTATTTGTCACAGAGTTTGTTTATGCTGTGAGGGGGGATTGTGCGTTGTGGGACACATTAGTTATTATTTTAACCACTGTATATACATTTGCACATTTTAAGGGGCAGTGCTGATCTTTGTGCTTAGTTTTGTATTGGTTGTCCAGGGGGAAAAAATAATTTCAGCTTCTGAAAGGAATTTTACAGAAGCAGGAGGGCTTGGTACATTAAGACTTACTTAACATCACTGTTAAGCTGCATACACCGTATTCCAGATGCCAGAATCAGCGTATTCTTACAGCTGAAATAACACGCATCCAACGCACTATTCCCAACGCACACGTTCCTATGGAAATGGCTGTGCATATAAGTGGGTGCTTAAGCGACCTCCAGCTGGAACTGTGTCAAGTCAGAGGAAGAGAATGTCACCAGGACACCAGGGATCTCCAGAACGGGTCCAAAGCTTTATTCAAGGATCAGATTATTTGAAGGATTTTGGAGCCACGCAGGACCCCTTCATCAGGCATGTGATAAAAGCCACATGCCTGATGAAATGGCCCTACATGGCTCCGAAACGTTGCAATTTGCTGTAACTATGCAATCGTTGAATAAAGCTTTGGACCCGTTCTGGAGATCCTTAGTGTCCTGGTGACATTCTCTTGCTCTGAAATAACAGGCATATGGGTATAGAAGTGCTCACTTAACCTATAACAACTAAGGACAGGCTGACAGTGGCCGCCGCTGTTCACATGTATCCGCATACCACGATTTTATCTGCATTTAGGAACGGATGTCCGAGCAAAGGACGCAGTCAGCTGCAGAATGTAGCCAAGACTGACGGATCTGGAAGCCCAGATAGGTGACTAGGAATTCCTGAGTGTTGGGACTCTGGGGTAGGGTTGCCACCTCATCCCTTTAAACCAGGACACACATTAATTACACAGGTTCTGTGGCTGATTAAGCTGGTAATTAAACTCAATTAGTGCCTTATGCGCATTATATCAGCCTCAGAACCTGTGTAATTAATATGTGTCCTGCATTAAAGGGATTAGGTGGCAACCCTACTCTGGTGTCTGTCCAGTAGTATTACCAGGGTAAGGGCTTCAGGGACCCACCCCCAGGAAATATCAAAATGATATTTTTGCGAAAAATACACTAAAATCATTATTAGTGGACTAAGGCACAACTTACAGTAACTTACAAAATTCCTGTTAAATCTAAAACTATATTGAGTTAATAAAAAAAAAAAAAAACTGTGTAAATTAGATCTTGGGGCTCATTCACATGGGCGATGTGGCCCATACATTGCAAATCATCAGTTTATGTGGCTGGAGGGGCCTGCAGCTGTGCAGGCAGCCTATGTTAGGCTATGGGGATGCAGCAGCTGTTATAAACACAGGTGCAGGTCTTAATTTGACAGGCGTGTGGGTGCAAAGTGCACAGTCCCACTCTCCCACTCCTAGAGGCCACTCACCCACACCTTCACACCTGTCAACTTAGGACCTGCCACTGTGTTTTTACAGTCGCTGCATCCCCATAGAGTAACAAACCGCATAAACAAACCATTTATTCACATGGCCAGAGTACCTGTCTAAATGAGCTCCTAGGGCTAGTTCACACGTGGGGTTGGAGGGGCAGTAAAACCCCCCAAGCATTACCTGCAGAGGAAGTGGCTGGGGGTGTACACATGCTGCGGCAGGAATTATACCCCCTGTCGCTTTCAATGAGTGTAGTGCCGGCCAATTGGGACCCATTCGAGTGAATGGCACTGCTCTGCAAGCATTTCACATGATTTTGGCGTGCTGGTGGGGGGATGAAGAGGTCTAAAGCAGGAGGCGAGAAGTCTATATAAAGCCTCCTCACCGCCTGTCATATGCTCTTTAAAGAGCAATCAGAACATGGATCACTCTTCAGCGAGGATCAAAGCAAGTGTGAACAAGCCCTTAATTATGTGTTTTATCACTTTTTAAATTTTTAACAAACCTGTTGGGGGGGGGGGAGGGGGCTTTTGTAAAATATCAGTGGTGTAAACAGAGCATCCTCAATCCCTTTCTATGCAGTCTAAGCTGAACTTCAGATGATTGAGAAGGAAATGCTCTGTATAGAAGCTACCTATGCATTCATAATCTGAGGCATAGTAAACACATGCTTCAGTTATCCACGAACACAGCAGCAATCACTTTTGTTCGCTCACTGTGTTTATTCACGAAAGGAAAGGCATATTTACTGCCCCCTGCTCTCCATCCTGACACCCATTCCCCTGTGCCCCACAGCTGCTGCAGCTGGCGGTAGTGATAGGAGAAGCCAGCAGCGCTATGGGGAGGAGGGTGTACACATGGGGATCAGAGCTGTAGGAAGGGTGGGGGGTTCAGATCATAGAGGGGTATGATTAGAAAGGCGTGAGTGCAAATCCTGGAACACATCCCCCTGTGGCTCCCCCTGCAGAGCAGAAAATAGGGTGAAAAAAAGATCAATCTACTCATCAGAGAGGAAGAAATTAGCAGACTGCAAAAAAGGCCATTCAAATAAATGGAATAGAATAGAATAGAATAAACAGATATTTACAAATCATCAATACTTTTTCTTGGGTAGCCAAGTGCTTGTCTAAGAATGGAGAGAGAGAGAGAGAGAAACACAAGCTGCAACTGCTCTCTGTAGCTGCTGCCCTGCGGTGCTTAAATAGTTAACAGCTGTATCAATGAGAGGTTAGAGCTCCTGGGCAGGAAGCAATGCACTGTGGGTAGTCCAGAGGAGAGAGACTCTACTGTAATTGAGGAACTTTTTGAATTGCATTTCCCAGAGGGGGATCGCCAGGAGGGTGCAGAGAAGAAACTGTATTAATCGTTGTGTGTGACCGGATAGTGAGCTGCAATATTGGTGGGACTGGTTAGCTGCTGCTGTTGGGATTTACTATCTGCTGCTAGAGTAAACCCTTTAGCAACTGACCGTACAGCTATCTTGTAGCCTTATTGCTGCTTGCAGGGCAGGCTCTACTGCACATATTCTCATGTGCACTAACAGTACAACTTGGCCCCAACGCTAGCTGGCTGAAGAGTTAGGACAAAAGACTGTCCCTTTACAGCTGCTACACACAGACCTTCACCTATTGCTTATGTGCAATGTATCCTTCAAGGGACATTGCACCATATCCTAGCCATTCTTCTAGAGTGCACTCTAGACTAGTAATAGTATTATTATTCACATTGCAGTTAATGCTTATTGCACTATTACCGACTTTGCTGATTCATGACCTCATGACCTAATGCCAGTCTAGGTGTGCAGAGTTCGAATCTAAGTTACCTTGATATTGCGATTATACTGTTTAGAGGGCGGTGTCTGAACCTACCTTCTGTGTGCTAATTTCTGCTAAAACTACCATTTATTCTAACTTGTACCAATACATAGCGTTTGTAGCAGGATTCCCAGCCGTTTTTCTGGTTATGGGTCCGCCAGGGTTACCACTAACATCAACAGCACATTAAAGCATGTTCTCCAATTGTGAGCACTGAGACAAGGAACAGTCCAGTATCTTTGGGTTTTTATGTTTATTGTGAACTTGGATTGGAGAAGGGATGAGTGGGACACTCCTCTGGGTCAACTATGCACAATTTTAGTGGGACGACTGGAAAAAAACCCTATTAGCGCTGGCTTGATGCTGGCTGGATGCCGGTCAATGCCGGATGACGCTGGTTAACACTGACTTGCTGTCTGTTAATGCTGAATTGACTTCTGACACTCATGTGGCACAAACTCCTAGTTAAAGCTTCCTTTACCCCTCTTTACTGAGGTAGCTACTTATAAGACTGCTGCATTGCTTAACACTTCAGGGCGCGCTCCGGCACCCTCTTTCACACACACTTATCTTCAGGACTTAAACACTGGCACCCCCTTTCCAAGCTCCCGCTACTGGTTAGCTGGCTCCTGGATCCCTCCGACCTTCTGGAGTGGTCCCCTATCCTAGGCAGACCCCTGGGCAGTTTACAGTACACACGACACTGCTTTCCTGGAAACTTCAGCCCCAACAGCTCCACTCGGTCCTCAGAACACTGGATCCCTCTCTGCAGCTCAGCTCAACCTTCTGTCCTATAGGCCGACCACCAAGGACACCTTCACTCTCGCTATCAGGAAGAGAGACAGCTATCACCCTCCTCCTGGGACTCTGCTTCCCGCCAAAGACACCCTGTCATGTGCACCCCTCAGACTTATACCCCTTCCCAGGATGCATTGCGCTAGATTCTACCCTCTGGGATAGATACAAGCCCTGGTGTGCTATTGGCCAGGTTTCCTCCACTGTCCAATGAGAGCCCCCATTGGATACAGTGGGGAGACTCCCCAAGCTCAACAGGCACACCTGGAAACACATGACAGCCTGCTGAACAATCAGGCCTCCCTGATAAGCAGGCAGGACCCCCTTTATAGGTTTTCCTAGCACTCACCTAGGAGGGTGCTACACGTTCATTTACCACTAGTGATGGACGAACATCGGCAGGGGCGGTTCGCGAACGTCAGCCGCAAATTTTCTCAAAAGTCCGCGAACCGCGAATTTGCGGCAGGCCCCATTGACTTTAATGGGTGGCGAACTTTAAAAACCTTTAGGTCATATTTGCAGCCACAAAAGACATACTAGCTGTGCACAAATAGTCCCAGCACATGTCATAACAGAAGTATTGCAATTGGAAAAGTTGCCCTAAATTTTTTTTTTTGTTACAGCAAAAAATATATATATTTTTTTTCATAAATCAGCCAGAACTGACAGCAGCTGGTAAATACATGTCTAATACATATAGGGTCCATTCACACATCTGTAAAATGGGTACGCATTCATTCCACAATTTGGCAGAACCTTTACAGACCCATTGATTTTCAATTCCAGTCTGAAAAATTAGGCATTCACAGGATAAAGAAGTGTTGGCCATTCCAGGTCCTATAAATTAGCCCACATTGGTTTACCTGACAGCTAAGAATGTAGTATTCTGTGGCTGAAGGTACATTAGGCAGTCACAGGATACAGAAGTAAGTGTCGGCCAGTATTGGCCCCAAAAATAGCCCACATGGGTTTACCTGACAGCTAAGAATGTAGTATTCTGTGGCTGAAGGTACATTAGGCATTCACAGGATACAGAAGTAAGTGTCGGCCAGTATAGGAACCAAAAATTTGCCCACATGGGTTTACCTGACAGCTAAGTACGTAGTATTCTGTGGCTGAAGAGACATTAGGCATTCACAGGATACAAAAAAAAGTGTCGGGCAGTATAGGCCCCAAAAATATGCCCACATGCATTTACCTGACAGCTAAGAACGTGGTATTCTGTGGCTGAAGGTACATTAGACATTCACAGGATATAGAAGTAAGTGCCAGCCATAAAAGGCCACAAAAATTAGCCCACATGGGTTTACCTGACAGTTAAGAACGTAGTATTCTGTGGCTGAAGGTACATGAGGCATTCACAGGATACAGAAGTAAGTGTCGGCCTGTATAGGCTGCAAAAATTAGCTCACATGGGTTTAATTGACAGCAAAGAACGTAGTACTTGATTGCTAGGAGGTACATTCGGCATTTACACGGGATACAGAAGTAAGTGTCGGCCTGTATAAGCCCCAAAAATGAGTTCACATGGGTTTAACTGACAGCAAAGAACGTAGTATTTGCTGGCTAGAGGTACATTAGGCATTCACACAGGATACAGAAGTAAGTGTCAGCCTGTATAGGCTGCAAAAATTGGCCCACATGGGTTTAACTGACAGCAAAGAATGTAGTGTATTTGATGGGTAGAGGTACATTAGGCATTCACACAGGATACAGAAGTAAGTGTCAGCCTGTATAGGCTGCAAAAATAAGCTCACATGGGTTTACCTGACAGCTAAGAACGTAGTATTCTGTGGCTGAAGGTACATTAGGCATTCACAGTATACAGAAGTAAGTGTCGGCCTGTATAGGCTTCAAAAATTAGCTCACATGGGTTTAACTGACAGCAAAGAACATAGTATTTGATGGCTAGAGGTACATTAGGCATTCACAGTATACAGAAGTAAGTGTTGGCCTGTATAGGCTCCAAAAATTAGCTCACATGGGTTTAACTGACAGCAAAGAACGTAGTATTTGATGGCTAGAGGTACATTAGGCATTCACACAGGATACAGAAGTAAGTGTCAGCCTTTATAGGCTCCAAAAATTAGCTCACATGGGTTTAAATGACAGCAAAGAACGTAGTATTTGATGGTTAGAGGTACATTAGGCATTCACACAGGATAAGTGTCGGCCTGTATAGGCTGCAAAAATTAGCCATTCAATGGACATGAAATGCCATTTATGCCGCTGTATTTAACGAAAACAAGGACCAGAAATTGTTGTGGGTGGATGGCGGTCTGGCAGATATTTGTGGCCTGTCATGAGGAATTTCAATGAAACATGGTCTACTGGTCCCATGTGTTGAATTCCTCAGAGATCCATGCCTCATTTATTTTTATAAATGTGAGGTAGTCTACACTTTTATGAGCTAGGCGAGTGCGCTTATCGGTCACGATTCCCCCTGCTGCACTGAACGTCCTTTAAGACAGGACACTGGACGGGGGGCAAGCCAACAGTTCCATTGCAAATTGTGCAAGCTCTGGCCAGAGGTCAAGCCTGCCCACCCAGTAGTCCAGGGGTTCATCACTCCTCAGAGCATCCACATCGGCCGTTAACCCGATGTAGACGGACACCTGTTGGACACCTTTTTTTACGCTCCAACATTTGAGCCACATAAGCCTGCCTTTTTCCAGAACAACGTGACAACGGCATCATGAAGCTGGAGTGTTGGACAACTATGAGGAGACAGGAGAAGGAGAAGAGGCTGGACGGTGAGAGCCTGGAGTGTGGCTTTGTGGGTTCTGACGGTGTTGCTCCCACTGGGCTCGGTGATAGGATTTCAGGTGCCTTCTTAAGGCGGTTGTCTGTAATGTTCTGGTACCTTTGGGTACCCTAATTACTCTTTCATAAGTGTATGCGCCCCACCATTCTCTTTTGGTAAGGTGCGCATACACCTTTAAGACTGATGCTGTCATCACTGAGCGCCGGACTGGATGGCTATTTAGAATCGCTGGCTCTCACTCACATGTGTTCGTTCAAACTGCTTTGTGCCTTGATGCTAACCTGTCTTGAAGCTCACATGCTTGCAAGCATACCTCGCTGTCGGAACCACGCTGCGCTGATCCCTGTATCCCGCTACCGGATCATCCGCTCTTGCCGAACCTCTCCTCTGCTACATTGCTATTAGTGATAAGTACCCCACAGGGGAAACCTCTATAACCTTTATACTAAAGCTTACACTATCTAGCTCTGCATACTAAGGACTATTACTACATCTGCATTATCTAAGATTGCTAGCTCTTGAGCCAACTACCACTTGTTCTTGCACTGGGTTGATGTCTCTTGTATGTCCACCTGCTACTCTGTCATCTACTACCATACATGATTGCTAAACCTATCTGCATCCCATCTGCTACTATCTTACTTTCAAGAACATTTCCTTTCAAGTGTCTGTCATCTACCATCTCTACCCAACCTGTCTCTTCAGCCTATCATCACTGTGTTACTATATACATAAGTCACTCTAGGAAACATCTTATTGAGTGTGTGTATTTACTTGCTGAATTGAGATCATCCACACATGATGAGTCATTGAGAGTTGGGAATGGTGTCTCAGCGTTTCTCTACATGACTACTGAAGTGGAATATTTCTGCAGCTGAAAATCCACATCATACGTAAAACGCAGGAGCGTTACATTGTCCCTAGGTGAGTGTTGGGCTTACCGCGACTTATGCGTTGACTGCAAAGGCTGCAGATGGCAACACTGTTGTCAGCAATGGACACATTAAAAAAAGCCCACACTGCGGAGCCATGTGACGCCGTCCTGGGAGCGCCAGATGTGACTGTACATAGTTGATGGCTCGCTCCTGATACATTTGCAGTCTGCTTTGTACCTCTTGTGCAATGCAAGTTCTGCCTGCCTCTCCTCCCTCTCTGCCGGTCCGTCAGTTCGCCAGTTCTACAAATAATTGGCCAGTAACTGTTGTAACTGTGTGTAGCACAGTTAACACAGTAAAAGAGGACAAATTTTTGCTAAACTAAAATACTATCTTAGAAAATTATACTGTTAAATAACACCCCACTTCAATATGTGGTATTGGGGTGCCATTGGTGTATCACACCAGTTCAAAAACTTGGCCAGTGAGTTTGGCACTGTGTGTACCAGACTTAACTCAGCAAAAGAGGCATTATTGTTGCAGGACACAAATAAACATGTAAACGTATACTCAGATAACACCCCACTTCAATATGTGGTATTGGGGGGGGGGGGGCATTGGTCTATCACACCAGTTATAATACATTATAAGTGCTTTTGTCACTGTGTGTAGTATTGCTGCAGCAACGCTCAGTCACCACACCTGTCACAATCCTGCACAGTGCACAATAATACTACTAATTCACTATAATATGCTTTCTACAAAGTATATTATACTGTGGATTACCCCCCCCCCCTTTTTTAGTGCACTGCACAGCAATACCAAAAAATTTGCAGCCCTTTAAATGACTTTTGTGGACATTAACAGAGTGATTTGTATCACTGCAGATGCCGATCTCTAACTGCCCCTAAAGCACAGACTGGATACCTGACCCTATACTGAAGAGACTGTAATAGACCTATACCGACATTGCAGCCCTTTAAATGACTTTTGTGGACATTAACAGAGTGATTTGTGTCACTGCAGATGCCGATTTCTAACTGCCCCTAAAGCACAGACTGGATACCTGTCCCTATACTGAAAAGAGACTAGACCTATACCGAAATACCAGCCCTGAAAAGGTTTTTTGTGGACATTAACAGAGCCATTTGTGTGTGACTGCTGCCAATCTCTAACTGCCCCTCAAGCATCGACTGGATACCTGCCCCTAACCTGAGAAGATACTAGTAGACCTATACCGTAAGAGTATAGTAGACCTATACCCTGAAAAGGACTTTTGTGGATCTTCACAGAGCTATTTGTGTCTGGCAATCTCTCCCTCATGAGCACAGCAGACCTCTCCCTACACTGGCAAAAAGCGGAATGTGAAATGGCCAACAGGTCAGGTCTATTTATAGGATAGGGGGCATGTCCATGTGCTGAAATGTTTTAATTGGCTGTCCCGTTCCACTTGACGTCTGTGTCATGGGCCAAAGTTCTCCCCAATGTAAACTAATATGGCCGCCGCGAACAACGCCATGTGTTCGCAAATTTGGCGGGTAGCGAACAAGCAAAATTCCGACCGCCGGGCAAACCGCAAGGCCATCTCTATTTACCAGAGGGGCTATGGGCTTGGATTCGAGGTGCAGAACAGAGAACCCAAATCATCAAGTGTCTCCTTTGTGGGTAGCATTACACTTAAATGGATGCAGGTCCAAAAACATTACACCTAAAATTGGAAGGAGACCACTATAGACCAAGAAAAGAAAATAAATACATAGAGATATTATTGAGTATCAGGAAAACAAGGTTTTTGACTAAGTATTATAACTAATGTGGCTGATGTTACTCCTATTCCATCCGCATATATAGTACCAGGTATATGACATTTTGCAGAATTCTTCATTTAAAAATTGACAAAAGTATGAATGGACAGACAGAATCCCCTGACTTATACAATATTAAATCCTTTTTGAACACTTGAAACTGATAAACAAGAAATACAAGAAAACCTTGAATCGAAGAATTACTTGGATCAAACAAAAAGAAACATTTACAGATCCTGTCATCACTGGCAATACTTCCTTAATACATTTTAAGAATAATTATGATGATACACAAATCACATGAGAGAAAAAATTAAAAACAAGAGAAGTGGAAACCATAGGTGGCAAATATAAGAGACAGGCAGAGAGAAAAAAAGATTTTGAATATTCCCACCACAAATGCCATCAACATGTACAATCTTTTCTTCCATGTACTTACTAAAGATGAGGTCTTGTTAAAAAAGTGTCTACATTTAATCTCTGATTGTAAATTATTATTTTTTTTTCAAAGATTTACTTGGAATCTAGTTAAAAATGTCACTGCCTTCTTTGCAAGTTTTTTTCCCACCAGTAAAAAACACAGTGACTAAGTGGTTAGAGCTTCCTCCTGGCAGCACCAAGGTCATCGGTTTGCATCCCAATCATGGCACTAACTGCATGGAGATTGCATGTTCTCCCTGTGATTGTGTGAGTTTTCTTGCACACTCCAAAGACATGCTGGTAGGTTACTTGGCTCCAATCACTGGCCACTTTATTAGGTACACCTGTTCAATGGCTTTGGAACACAAATTGCTAATCAGCCAATCACATGGCAGCAACTTAATGCATTTAGGCATCTAGACGCGGTGAAGACAACATGATGAAGTTCAAAAACCGAACATCAGAATGGGGAAGAAAGGGGATTTTAGTGACTTTGAACGTGGTATGGTTGTTGGTGTTAGATGGGCAAGTCTGAGTATTTCAAAAACAGCTGATCTACTTGGATTTTCACACCCAACTATCCCACGGGTTTACAGAGAATGGCCAAAAAAGAGAAAATATCCAGGGAGCTGCAGTTATGTGCAGGAAAAGGGTTAGAGGAGAATGGGAAGACTGGTTCGATACGATAGAAAGGCAACAGTAACTCAAATAACCACTTGTTACAACCAAGGTATGCAGAATACCCCCTCTAAACCCACAACACATCGAACCTTGAAGCAGATGGGCTACAGCGGTAGAAGACCACACCAGGTGCCACTCCTGTCAGCTAAAAACAGGAAACGAAGACTACAATTTACACAGACTCACCAAAATTGGACAATAGAAGATTGGAAAAACGTTGCCTGGTCTGATGAATCTTGATTTCAGCTGCGACATTCAGATGGTAGGGTCAGAATTTAACGTAAACAACATAAAAGCATGGATCCATCCTGCCTTGTATCAATGGATCAGGCTGGTGGTAATGGTGTGGGGGTTATTTTTTTGGGCACACTTTGGGCCCCTTAGTACCAATTGAGCATAATTTAAGTGCCACGGCCTACCTGAGTATTGTTGCTGCAAGAGAGAGAAAGTTTGGGGCTTTAAATGAGGCACATGTAACAATGCACCTCCATCCCTATTTATGAGAAAAAAAAAACGAGGAAGTTTGGGACTTTGAATGAGGTGCGTAGCTCACAGATGGTATATGATGCATATGAACATAGTATAAATCAATATACATAAAGATACTATAAACACAAGTATTTTATAACTTAATTGGCAGGTTGTAAAGATAGTATATCAGGTAAATAGTATATCTGGTAAATACATACATCAAAGATACAATTGTAGACATAGCAGATTACCATGGGAATATAAAACTAGAAGCTGATTGCGTATAAGATCACAATAGAATATTGATATATAGTGGGAAATAGTGAACATAATAACAAAATCTGAAAGCACATTTATAACCAAAAATTGCATCCTAGAGTGCTTGATGCGTTTCGTGGAATTGCTCCACTTCCACAGGAGCAGATGCAATCTGTAAATAAAACAGCTTAAGATATTAAGACATAGTGCTAGGTACTGGGGCTGTCTGTAAATGTCTCCACTGGGAACTGTGGGAGTGATACCCATCAATGTAAGATATAAAAGTGAGGACTGCAGGAAAAAAGGCAAATCCCCATTGTGGTAGCTCGACCAGCAGACCAAAATAGATGATTCTTGTGCTGTCTAGTGTATTGTCTAGTGCAGTGATGGTGAACCTTTGCACCCCAGATGTTTTGGAACTACATTTCCCATGATGCTCATGCACTCTGCAGTGTAGTTGACCATCATGAGAAATTTAGTTCCAAAACATCTGGGGTGCCAAGGTTCGCCATCACTAGTCTAGTGTATTGATCTTAAATATGGTGCCAAGTGTCCCCTGAGAATGTACAAAAAAGTATTGTTGCTGACCATGTCTATCCCTTTGTGACTACAGTGTACAAGCAGGATAATGCACCATGTCACAAAGCTCAAATCATCTCACCACTGGTTTCTTCAACATGACATTGAGGTCACTGTTCTACAATGGCCCCCACACTCACCTCATCTCATCCAACAGAACACCTTTGGGATGTGGTGGAATGGGAGATTTGCATCATGGATGTGTAGCCGACAAATCTGCAGCAACTGCATGATACTATCATGGACCAAAATCTCTGAGAAATGTTTCCAACACCTTGTTGAATCTATGCCAAGAAGAATTAAGGCAGTTCTGAAGGCAAAGGGGAGGTCCAACCCGGTACTAGCAAGGTGTACCTAATAAAGTGGCCGGTGAATGTAAATTTTGTATGTATGAATGTGAGTTAGAAACCTTAAACTCCTTGAGGGCAGGACCAATGTGAATGTACAATATGTATGTAAATTGATTGCACTTTATAAGCACCTGAAATAAATAAAATAACAAATGCTGGAGATGCAACAAAGCAGAAGGCAATTTATTCCATTTATACTGGCAACCCATTCTGGCTGAAAGTACATCAGAAAATCCCCTCAGTATCAGGCCATACACCTAGCATGCATAAGCAATAGCATGCAATGTCAAGCTGCAGCTGCCAAAGCCGGCAGAATATTAGCATGCATAAGGAAAGAGATGTATTCCAGAGATAAAACTATAATCCTTCCACTTTATAAAAAAACTCTGGTCCGACCGCATCTGGAGTATTCTGTCCAGTTCTGGTCGCCAGTCCTCAGGAGGGATGTGTTGGAGCTGGAGAGAGTCCTGAGAAGGGCAACTAAACTAAGTAGGGGATTGGAGGACCTTAATTATGTAGAGCGCTTACAAGCACTTGATTTATTCTCCCTGGAGAGGAGAAGCCTGAGAAGGGACATGATAGCGATTTAAAAATACCTCAACGGTGATCTCAGCACAGAAAAAAAATCTATTCAATTGCAAGGATTGCATGAGGACTCAAGGACATACCATGCGATTAGAGGAGAAGTGTTTTAACCTTGGGCTACGCAGGGGGTTGTTTGCAGTGAGGGCTACAAGATTGTGGAACTCTATATTCTCTTTGTTTCCTTCCCCCTGTTTTGTTTCCATCACTCCTTTTACCTTTTCTTTTTTTCGTTTCTTAAATAAGGACTCTCAAATATGGGAGTAACTGTAAGAGCCGGTTCACACAGGCGCGACCCGACTTGCGGGGCGACCTGTGAAGTCGCGGTGCGCAGCTCGCACCGCGACCTCGGAGCGGCCGGCACGGACTTCATATCATTGAAGTCAATGCAGGTCACTCCCGGTCGCCCCAAAGAAGCTCAGGACCCTTTTTCTAAGTCGGAGCGACTTGTGTCGCTCCTATTAGAACGGGTCCTGTGCTACTCTATGGCAGGCGACCTGCGGCGACTTGTTAGGCGACCAGGTCGCCTGACAAGTCGCTCCAGTGTGAACGGGGTCTAAATTGTGTAGGTTATGCTCTGCGTTTTCTTTTTTGCTTACAGTGTTGAACTGTGGAAGTATAGTACATTCTATTTTGACATTTCAGTCATACAACTGTAACAATCCTACAGGCTCACCTGAGTCAGAGGACTCCTGGCTGGAGGTAGGAGAGGAGTCCAGTGGCAAGGACCGCAGGCAGGTAATAGGTGCAGGAAGTCTGGCAGAGGCGTGGTCAGACAATCCGGGTTGGCTACGGTGGTAGCAGTGCTGGATACCGGAAAGGACACCAGGTAGTACTCTGATGAGGACACGGGTTCATCAGAGGTGCGGAAACTAAGTGCTAGCTGGTTTTTACTAGAGCCCCTGATGGTGGGGATAGACTGCGCTGCAAGCTAACACCAGGTCGCGGTCCTCAGGATCACCCAGCCAGGCAGAGTGCAGGTTTGGTCCGGAGGCAGAGGAACAGACAAGGGATAACCAGAGAGAAGTCAGACGAGCCAAAGGTCTGGGCGAGCAGCAGTAAGTGATTCCTGCTGAGAGGAAGAGCTACTAGCGATGATCGGAAGAGAATCCGGCAGGCTGGTTGTATCTAAGTTGATCGATCGATCAACTTGGTACATTCAGCCTGTCTATTAACGGTTCTAATCTCAGACGGTTCAGCAGGGACGATTCAAACCGTGTATCACTGGCCTTAGAAGCTCAAAAGGGTCACTGGGAATGAAGCACAAGTTGTTTTTTGATCTTGGAGTGAACTTTCCAATAGGGACACCTGACCTGATGGCGATTGCGGAGAAAGAACGATCTCCCTCTTTTGTAAAGATTTCCTTTTATTCCTTGTTGAGTATCAGTGATAAGAAGTGAAGGGAAATCTCTTCAACTGGACAAAAATAATGAATAAAAGACAATGGTTTTCCTTTCTTTACTCTTTTTTTTTTTTTATATAACATTTTATTGAAGTTCAAACTCTGTTCAACAGACGTATATTACAACCATGTAATAAATATACAATAAAAGGTACAAAGTTTAAGGCAAGTGTTCATAAAATGAGAGCATACTCGTTAGTGCGAGGAACTCCAAAAGTAAGCGGTAACCTCTGGAAACAAGAGATACCAACACGAAATATACCATTTTATGAAACTACGGGGAGGGAGGGAGAGGATGGGGGGGGGGGGAGGGAAAGGGAGGAGAGGAGGAGTAGCTAGATAGATGTGCAGAATGGCAAAGGGAGCTTGCTATGTGGGGCCATGTGCCCACCAGAGAAGCTCTTGTGTGGGGTATAGACATACATCAGCATGAACCTTAACATTAACAGTAGCATTGGGCACCGTCTCAAACTGCCCCTTACAACATAGAAATCAGCAAGGTATACCTAGAAACAGAAAAAAACCAACACATCCTCTTCACTGGACTCGACATGCATTGGTGGCGCTTGGCTCCCGATTGGGCAGTGGCGGCCTGTGCATAGGGGGAGCCAGGGCGCCGCCCCCCCCCCCCCCCCTAAAAAAAGGAAAAAAATTACAAAAAGAGCAATAAAGTTTCAAAAAAAAAACGCGTTTGCCGGCCTATGTGGAGGCTGTGGGGGGGGGGGGGGGGTTGGGGTTTACGACCCAGAAGAGGCGCCGATTGGCTGCCTTCTTGGGGCGTAACCTGGGCGCAGGTCATAGCGCTAGGACACCCCCACTTTCGTGATATCCTGGCTGTGATTGGTCCAGTCTCCAGCCTGGTCCAATCATCATCCAGGACATCCGATGCTGACCCCGCTGACGTCGCGTGCGTCAGTCACGCACCGTCACCGGCGCAGACCGCAGTAATTGTCAGAAGAAAAAAGCAAGAAACTGCTCTCACGGACCTGACCTGGCTGGAGGATTGTGTCGGAGGACCGTCGGAGGACCGGAAGGTTCGTCTCGTCTCTCAGTGGCAGTGCACTCTCGGTCTCACTCTCGGCCCAGACTTACCCTCCTCAGGGCTCCCAGACTAATTTCTGGACTCTGAAGCCTCTTCCTGGTAACAGCCTCAGGTAAGCAATCAATCCCTGCCCTGAGCTTAAGCAAAACCAACAGACCCAGGCCAGAATAAAAAACATCAGCACAGACTGGGGACAGCCTAGCACTGCAGTAACACATTCTAAAGAGGCATAGCAGCATTTTTAGGCAGCTCCCCACAACTCACAGTCACAGAAGTATGTTTCTGCGTACCTTTCTGGGAAAGGTGAGCTGGGGTGCACAACATACGTAATGTTACCGCAATCCATTTGTGTATACAGACCCTAAAAATGCTAGGTCACTGGCTGTCTTTCATTTTTATGATTTCAGAATAAAATACCTCCAACAATCAGAAAATATATTTTTTTCCGGGTCTGTAATGGATTTCCATGTGCCCGGCCTAGCTTATAGATTGATTAGCGTAGGTTGCCTGGCCCTGCCTTATACAGCTATCATAGGGGCATGTATACTGGTCACTGTGAATTGAAGGGGGCATGTATACTGGTCACTGTGCATTGAAGGGGGCATGTATACTGGTCACTGTGCATTGAAGGGGGCATGTATACTGGTCACTGTGAACTGAAGGGGGCATGTATACTGGTCACTGTGCATTAAAAGGGGCATGTATACTGGTCACTGTGCATTGAATGGGGCATGTATACTGGTCACTGTGCATTAAAAGGGGCATGTATACTGGTCACTGTGCATTGAAGGGGGCATGTATACTGGTCACTGTGCATTGAAAGGGGCATGTATACTGGTCACTGTGCATTGAAGGGGGCATGTATACTGGTCACTTTGCATTGAAGGGGGCATGTATACTGTCACTGTGCATTGAAGGGGGCATGTATACTGGTCACTGTGCATTGAAGGGGGCATGTATACTGGTCACTGTGCATTAAAAGGGGCATGTATACTGGTCACTGTGCATTGAAGGGGGCATGTATACTGGTCACTTTGCATTGAAGGGGGCATGTATACTGGTCACTGTGCATTGAAGGGGGCATGTATACTGGTCACTGTGCATTTAAGGGGGCATGTATACTGGTCACTGTGCATTGAGAGGGGCATGTATACTGGTCACTGTGCATTGAAGGGGGCATGTATACTGGTCACTGTGAATTGAAGGGGGCATGTATACTGGTCACTGTGCATTGAAAGGGGCATGTATACTGGTCACTGTTCATTGAAGGGGGCATGTATACTGGTCACTTTGCATTGAAGGGGGCATGTATACTGGTCACTGTGCATTGAATGGGGCATGTATACTGGTCACTGTGCATTGAAGGGGGCATGTATACTGGTCACTGTGCATTGAAGGGGGCATGTATACTGGTCACTGTGCATTAAAAGGGGCATGTATACTGGTCACTGTGCATTGAAGGGGGCATGTATACTGGTCACTTTGCATTGAAGGGGGCATGTATACTGGTCACTGTGCATTGAAGGGGGCATGTATACTGGTCACTGTGCATTTAAGGGGGCATGTATACTGGTCACTGTGCATTGAGAGGGGCATGTATACTGGTCACTGTGCATTGAAGGGGGCATGTATACTGGTCACTGTGAATTGAAGGGGGCATGTATACTGGTCACTGTGCATTGAAAGGGGCATGTATACTGGTCACTGTGCATTGAAGGGGGCATGTATACTGGTCACTGTGCATTGAAGGGGGCATGTATACTGGTCACTGTGCATTGAAGGGGGCATGTATACTGGTCACTTTGCATTGAAGGGGGCATGTATACTGGTTACTGTGCATTGAAGGGGGCATGTATACTGGTCACTGTGCATTGAGAGGGGCATGTATACTGGTCACTGTGCATTGAAGGGGGCATGTATAATGGTCACTGTGCATTGAAAGGGGCATGTATACTGGTCACTGTGCATTGAAGGGGGCATGTATACTGGTCACTGTGCATTGAAGGGGGCATGTATACGGGTCACTTTGCATTGAAGGGGGCATGTATACTGGTCACTGTGCATTGAAGGGGGCATGTATACTGGTCACTGTGCATTGAAGGTGGCATGTATACTGGTCACTACATTGAAGGGGTGAAGGGGGCATGTATACTGGTCACTGTGCATTGAAGGGGGCATGTATACTGGTCACTACATTGAAGGGGCATGTATGCTGGTCACTACTTTGAAAGGGGGCATGTATACTGGTCACTACATTGAAAGGGGCATGTATGCTGGTCACTGCATTGAAAAGGGGCCTGTACTGTGGGGTTTGTGCTAGGGGGGCCTGTACTGTGGGGTTTGTGCTTGGGGGCCTGTACTGTGGGGTTTGTGCGTACAGAAATGGTGAGAAATTTCCGAGGACCATCGGATATGTGGAAAATATGCCGGTGCAAGATTTTAAATTGTTGCTCCCTCCAAAATTCGTTTGTGATGAAACGACGAGTGGTCAGGTAGCCTGATAGGATGCGGTGATGTGCAGTCTCAGAGTAGAGTAGAACATTCCAAGGTGTCGCTACCTGATTTGATATGCCTTGGGAGAGTTCAGCATGTAAGGGCTTGTAAAGATGTCTTTACTCTTTTTTAAAAAAAAAATGAAATAAAATTCTAGATACACATTTAAAGTTTATTTGTGCTCTAATTGTGATCACTTCAAGCTGTGGGTTGTACCCAAGGCTGGAAGCTCTGCTTTGTGACTGAGAATGCCTAAGTGTTGGGATTTAGGGGTTCAAGCAGTATTACATTTGTAATCATATATACAGTGCCCACTCACATTTTAAGACAAGTGAAAGATCACTACCATCAACATTTAAATATTCCATTGTTATCACTGTTTAGGATGCCCTTATTAAACCTAGTACACACAGGCCAAATGTCGGGCGGTATCGGCCAGTTCAATAAAAACCGGCCGACATTTGGACTGACAGAAGCTGACCGATAAAGGTCTGCCGATTGTCTTAGAGTGCATACCGGAGTGTTCTGGTGGGGGGGATGTCCCCCTGTGAGAACACAATTGCACAGCAGGGGAGATCACTGTACTAACATCACATAGTTAGTACAGTGGCTCCTCCTAAACTGCCTTTTTTTTTTCATTCAGCCGTGCTGGGCTGAATTAAAAAAAATACTGCTAGTATGTACGAGGCTTTAACCGCTTGCCAACCTCCAACAGTAATTTTACTGCGGCAGGTCGGCTTCCCTGGGTCCAGCGACGTAGACCTACGTCACTGGACTCTTAGTGATTCCGGGGGCGCGCGCGCTGCTGGAGCCGCCTTCCTCCCCCGATCGCCGGGGAAACGGTGAGAAGAACCGCCTGCTTATGTAAACAAAGCAGGTGGATCTTCTCAGTGACAGACAGGAAGAAATCAGCAGATTCAGCAGAGCTGAAACTGCAATCTCTGTGTCTGTCACAGAACCCCCCCCCCCCCCCACACACACACACACACACACACGTCAGTAAGCGTGAGGCTCACATTTAACCCCTTGATCACCCACAGTATTAACCCCTTCCCTGCCAGTGTCATTATTACAGTAACAGTGCATATTTTTAGCACTGATTACTGTAGTAATGTCACTGGTCCCCCCAAAAGTGTCAAAAATGTCAGTTAGGGGTCCAATCTGTCCGCTGCAATGTCACAGTCCCGCTAAGAATCGCAGATCGCCGCCATTACTAGTAAAAAAAAAAAAAGAAAAACAATAAAAATGACATAAATCTTTCCCGTAGTTAGTAAACGTGATAACTTTTGCGCAAACCAATGAAAATATGCTTATTGCAATTTTTTTACCAAAAATGTTTAGCAGAAAACAAATTGGCATAAAGAAAAATCATTTTTACATTTTTTTTTGGGAATGTCATATAGCAGAATGTAAAAATATTGTTTTTTTTTTTTTTTTCAAAATTGTCGCTCTTTTTTTGTTTATAGCGCAAAAATTAAAAATCACCCAGGTAATCAAATACCACCAAAAGAAAGCTCTATTTGTGGGAAAGAAAATTACATAAATTTAGTTTGGGTACAGCGTCGCACGACCGCGCAATTGTCCGTTAAAATACCGCAGTGCCGAATCACAAAATAGGGCCTGGTCTGAAAGGGGGAAAATCCTTCCGGGGCTAAAGTGGTTAAAGAGGAAGTAAACCCTCCTCTGACACTTTTACCTATAGGTAAGCCTATGATAAGGCTTACCTATAGGTACTGTAAATATCTCCTAAACATGTATCGTTTAGGAGATATTTACCTTACATGCAGCCAGTGAGGTCACTGGCGCATGCGCTCTGAAGGAACGGCCGCTGATGCCGTTTCTTCAGAGTCCCGTGCCGTGACTGTCGGCTCCCGCGCGCGTGCGCGGGAGTGACGTCACCGCGGCTCCGGCCAATCAGATGGCCGGATGCCGCGATCCCAGAAGACGGGTGACTGGACATGTCGCCCGTCATACAGGTGAGTGGGCGGCACGGCGGGGGCTCGTTCTAAGGTAAGTATTTCATAATGAGCTAGTATGCGTTGCATACTAGCTCATTATGTGTTTCTCTTACAGGTTGCAAAAAAAAAAAAAAAAAAAAGGTTGTATGGGTTTACAACCTCTTTAAGTGTACACACAGACCCATCTGTCCCACTGTGATTCATAAAGAAAGAATTAGCGCAATTCCTGTGGGTTTGTCAATAATCTATCCAATATTGCACTATGAGTGCTGCACCCCTTAATTATAAATAAATTAAATAAGGTGAATAAATAAATTGCTAATGAATTATATGTGAGAAATAATGTACTGATCACTGAAGATCCAAAAAGTGCTCGTGCTTGAAAGAGTGGTTTAAAAAATGTGCTTAACCAAAGTGCAAGTGCAATGTGTTTCTCCTATGGCAGCTGATTGCTGCTAATCACTATTATAATGTGTGTTCTATACCTCTTAAGATTTGTTATTTTAAATGTAAACAGGTTATAACAAGATTAGTTCTCTAATTAGAGGAGCGCTAGTGCAATAAATTATTCTTATATTACGAAAGTGCTAAGTGCAGTTAAAAACATTTTGCATAAATTTTACCAATTATCACAATAAATACCAGCAATAAATTAATTATGTGAAAAAAGTCCATCAAATAAAGTCCATGTTAAATCATCCAGTGACAAAGTGCAAAGTGCTGTTTATCCAAACACAAAGTGTTCACGGTGTTCACACGTGAGGATCCTGTATAGTAACTAAGTAGAACTACTTCACTACTGTACTTAAGTACGGAAAGGCAGTATCTGTACTTTCCTAGAGTAGAATTTTTTTCTCCTACTTCCACTTTTACTTCACTACATTTTTTCAATGATTTCAATACTTCTACTCCAATATTTTTTTTTTTTGCGCTGCGTAGTTACTCGTTACAATTATAAAAATTACCACTGCCAGAACAGTAGATGGCAGGTTTGATGAAGCTCAAAACATGTGTATTATCAGCGCATACAAAAATAAATGCTACTGTATGCATAAATAAAAGCTGCATTTGAAATAATAAAAAACAATATGATGTTCAAACTTTTAACTTCTTTCTTTAATAACTACATAACACAGTACTTGATTTTTTTTATTTCAGTACTTGAGTAGCAATTTTTTTTCAAAACTACTGGTACTTTTACTTTCAGTACTTGAGTAGCAAAATTTTAAAAAAAACGACTTGCAATACTTAAGTGCAAAAAATGTTGAATACTTTAGTACTTAACCCTATTAAAGGATAGGATTGTGGAACATCTTAAATCCCATGGATTGCAAGATGAAAAACAACATGGGTTTACTTCAGGGAGATCATGTCAAACAAATCTAATAGATTTTTTTGACTGGGTGACTAAAATAATAGACGGTGGAGGTGCAGTAGACATTGCATATCTAGATTTTAGTAAGGCTGTTGACACTGTCCCACATAGAAGACATCAATAAACTGCAGTCATTGAGCATGGACTCCCATATTGTTGAGTGGATTAGGCAGTGGCTGAGTGACAGACAACAGAGGGTTGTAGTCAATGGAGAACATTCAGAACAAGGTCATGTTACCAGTGGGGTACCTCAGGGATCTGTACTGGGACCAATTTTGTTTAATATCTTCATAAGTGATATTGCAAAAGGCCTCGATGGTAAGGTTTGTCTTTTTGCTGATGACACAAAGATATGTAACAGGGTTGATGTTCCTGGAGGGAAACGCCAAATGGAAAAGGATTTAGGAAAACTAGAAGAATGGTCAGAACTCTGGCAACTGAAATTTAATGTGGATAAGTGCAAGATAATGCACCTGGGGCGTAAAAACCCAAGGGCAGAATATAGAATATTTGACACAGTCCTGACCTCAGTATCTGAGGAAAGGGATTTAGGAGTAATTATTTCAGAAGACTTAAAGGTGGGAAGACAATGTAATAGAGCAGCACGAAATGCCAGCAGAATGCTTGGATGTATAGGGAGAGGTATAAGCAGTAGAAAGAGAGAAGTGCTTATGCCGCTGTACAGAACACTGGTGTATTGTGCGCAGTACTGGAGGCCATATCTCCAGAAGGATATAGATACTCTAGAGAGAGTTCAGAGAAGAGCTACTAAACTAGTACATGGATTGCAGGAAAAAACTTACCAGGAAAGGTTAAAGGACCTTAACATGTATAGCTTGGAAGAAAGAAGAGACAGAGGGGATATGATAGAAACTTTTAAATACATAAAGGGAATCAACTCGGTAAAGGAGGAGAGCATATTTAAAATAAGAAAAACTACCACAAGAGGACACAGTTTTAAATTAGAGGGGCAAAGGTTTAAAAGTAATATGAGGAAGTATTACTTTACTGAGAGAGTAGTGGATGCATGGAATAACCTTCCTGCAGAAGTGGTAGCTGCAAATACAGTGAAGGAGTTTAAGCATGCATGGGATAGGCATAAGGCTATCCTTCATACAAGATAGGGCCAGGGACTATTCATAGGATTCAGATATATTGGGCAGACTAGATGGGCCAAATGGTTCTTATCTGCCGACACATTCTATGTTTCTATGTTTCTATGTTTCTATGTACTTCTACTCAAGTCACTTTTTGATTGAGCACTTCCACTTCTACTCAAGTCACTTTTTGATCGAGTACTTTTACTCAAGTATGGGTTTCAAGTACTTTATACAACTCTGCTTATTAGTTTGCCTAAATCAAACTCACCAGAGATTTTGCTGGTAAAATTATGAACCAGCAAAACAGCATATTCATCCTGGGGAGAATAACCATATATTAAGGAAGAAGAGATTCCAGGCTGATCTCTGTTGTGGCTTATGCTGTTTTGCTGGTTTATAATTTTACCAGCAAAATCTCTGGTGAGTTTGATTTAGGCAAACTAATAAGGCACTGTGGGTGGAAGGATCCTCTCGCGTGAACACCGTGAACACTTTGTGTTTGGATAAACAGCACTTTGCACTTTGTCACTGGATGATTTAACATGGACTTTATTTGATGGACTTTTTTCCACATGATTAAATTATTGCTGATATTTATTGTGATAATTTGTATAATTTATGCAAAATGTATTTTACTGCACTAGCACTTTCTTAATATAAGAATAATTTATTGCACTTGCACTCCTCTAATTAGAGAACTAATCTTGTTATAACCTGTTTACATTTAAAATAACAAATCTTAAGAGGTATAGAACACACATTATAATAGTGATTAGCAGCAATCAGCTGCCATAGGAGAAACACATTGCACTTGCACTTTGGTTAAGCACATTTTTTAAACCACTCTTTCAAGCACGAGCACTTTATGGATCTTCAGTGATCAGTACATTATTTCTCACATATAATTCATTAGCAATTTATTTATTCACCTTATTTAATTTATTTATAATTAAGGGGTGCAGCACTCATAGTGCAATATTGGATAGATTATTGACAAACCCACAGGAATTGCACTAATTGTTTTCTTTATAAAAATTGTCTGTAAAGCACTGCTATAGTGGATTGGCTGAATTTCCGATAGGGTTTCCTCAAATAGCAACAAAAATTGTTGATTATCCCATAGATCACTTTGGACAATGGTGCAACATAACATTGAAATCTATTTTCAGAGATTTTACACAAAAGTCTAACACACACAAACACCACCAGGTTCTGAATGGATTTAAACCCATAAACGTTTTGCATCTAAACTGAATCAAAGCACGGCTTACCTGCTGAGAGATTATTATCCACTTTGCTTAACCAAAGTGCAGATCCCGCACCTAGCTGTCCTGCAGGTTAATCCCTGGTATGTTTGTTTTCAGAATGATTCTGCATCGGAGGCTGTAAAATGGAAAGCTCTGGTCCTAGCACCTCCCTGCTGCAACCTTATCTCCACATGTTAGAGTATAAAAAGTAGATAACTGTACATCAAGGAATGCTATGACATCAGGCTCAAGGTCTGCCAGAAGCAGGTAATCATACTGAATCTGTGACAATCATACTGAATCCATGACAATCATACTGAATTTAGTAGTAATAGGATTGTATAAAGGCAGATTAACTAAATGAATTTCAGCTTTAGCAGTTTGAATTTATCTCTTGCTTTTAGGTGCACTTGTTTGCCACCCTTCCAAAATGCTTCTTGAGGACTTGCTATGGCTGTCCCTGGCTTCAATACTTTGAGCCACTAACCTGGAACAAGCATGCAGCAGGTGTAAATAAGGGCAAAGTCATAATCCCTGAGCTACAATTGCTCCAGATCAGACAAAATTCAAACTGATGCCTGTAGGCATGTACAGCAGCATTGAAGGGGGAGAGGTTACTGTGGAAGCTATCTGATTGGATGCTGCTACTCCATGTGACTCTAGCAGCCATTTTGGGTAAGGCAGAACCTATTTAAAGCCCTGGCTCCGAGGCTTGGCACACATTTCATGTGGGTAGTGTAGAGACAGGTCACCCGTCTGACAGAGACAGTGATTAGCAGCAGGGAGAGGTTCCAGTCAAATAGATAAAGGATAGTGACGTCATGTGCCATCCTTCTGGAGACCTCCTCATTTGGGCTCAGACCGGCCAGGCAACAATCTGCCCCTCAAGACAGACTCTGTCGGCACAACTAGACCTGCTCTGATACACACTGCCGATATTGCCATGAGTGTGCTGGTCAGGTGCTTTCCTGCCGGGTTTGTTGTGAATTTCTGGATTCTGCATTAATACAATTTCTGTTTTCTTCAATTGGACTCATGTGGATTGCGTGTTTACTGCTGCGGCACCACATTGCACCTCCCCACATTCCACTGGATCTGCATGAAAGACAGGCAAATATAACTTTTAGAAGAGGTTAGCAGTGGCAGCATATATGTTCCCTCGGAAAGGTTACCTTTAAAAGGAAAACAGCACTGGAAGAAGCATGGGAGCCACTACTGGTGACCTCTGAAAAAAATAGTTACCTGGTTGTTACACTGATTTGGTGGCTTCAATATTTTAGTTATTGACTTAGAACAAGCATTCATAGAGAGAAGTCAGAAGTCCTGAACTTCATATTTGTTGTGATTCTAAATTAACCCTCTGCACTTGGCTATACAACTTGGCAAATGTGAAATACAGTACTTCCTTGCTTGTGTTGGTGCCAAAAAGTGGTAGGCAACTTTCAGGTCAGACAGCCAGCAGCTATAGGACCTCCGTGCCTCTCCCTGACATCGCCCTGTATCTCTTATGCTGCTACAAATCAACTCCTTGTCTTCAGGCAAAAGTGCACAGCAGCAGCAATCAGCGAGACACGCAGGAACCTCTGAGAATCAGCAACTCGAAGGATCAAACACAGCACTGAGTCCCCCAGTGAGCACTAATTCCCCTATCCTCCCAATGAGCACAACTGCCCTCCCTGTTCACCCCACTGTGTACATGTTCACCCCACTGAGTACACGTCTACCCCACTGAGCACTGGTTTCCTCTATCCCCTCATTGAGCACCAATCCCCCCACCCTTCAACCAAACACCACAACCCCCATCCACCACACCAAACACCTCTTCTACTCCTGTCCACCCTACTGAGCACCAATACCCACTACCCATCAATGAGAACCACTTCTCCACTGTTCACCTCACTGAGCACCTGTCCACCCCACTGAGCATTAATGCCCCTATCCTCCCACTGAGCACCTCTCACACATCCCCAACACTGAGCACCACTAATGTCCCCTCAATAAGCACCATTGCTCCCCTGTTCACACAACTTAGCACATGCCCACTCCACTGAGCACTAATGCCCCCTATCCCTTAACTGAACACCACTGCCACCCCCCCAATCTACCTGTCCACCCCATTAAACACCAATGCCCCCTGTCCACCTCTTTGAGCACCACTAACCTCCCTCTCCACGCCACTCAGTACTAATGCCATCTACCCACCCCTGAGCCCCTGAGCACCCATTGCCCCCCATCCACCCAACTGAGAAACACAGGCCCCTGAACATCCAACTGAGCATCACTGCTGCCCCCTTATCTACACTTCCCAATGAGCACTAAAAGCCCCTCTCCACCCACTGGGCACAACCGATCCCCCATCTACCCCATTGAGCACTAATGCCTCAATGAGTACCACTCCCCATCTTGTCCACTCCACTGAGTATCATTCCCCCTCTTGTCCAATCCCCTTAGCTCCACTGCCCCCCCCCCCATCCTTTCCATTGAGCACCACTGCCCCCTTTGGTCACCCCACACAGCACTAATACCTCCTATCCCCTACTAAGCACAACTGCCCCCTTGTCTACCCCACAGAGCTCCACTGCTCCCCCCGGCCACTACAGTTAGCACTAATGCCCCCTATTTCCCCACTGAGCACCACTGCCACCCCCCACCCCTCATTCGCCTCTTTGAGCACCGCTGCCCCTTCTGTCCATCTCAATGAGCACCACTAACCTCCCTGTCCACTCAGCACTAATGCCATCTATCCCTCCACTGAGGACCACCATTGCACCCCCGCCTCCTTTCTACCTGTTAGGATCGAGATCGCCTGCCAGTGGCACTGTGGTGCTCTGGGCCGATTGCTGCAGTTCCAGTGTCCACCAGCAGGTATCTCCCAGCAGGTGTCTCCCAGCAATCAGCAGGTTCCAGCAATCTGATCCAGGGTACTTAAATTCCACTTCTGCTATGGCTTCTTGCCTCAGTGTTTTGGCTGCTCCTGCCTTGTTCCCTGTTTTCTGTGTTGCTGCCAGACCCTGTTGCCATTTATCCTTGCTCTTGCCCTGTATCCAGTACACGGTTGCCTTGTTCCTTTTTCAATCTTGTTTCCCTGAGTCACATCCGCTCCCCCAGTTCTCTCCCTGCCTTATATATTTACTGTTTATTTATTTGTATATTTAGTTAGTTGTTAGGTTTTTGTGTTTTTGGTTGTCCAGTTTTGATTTTCATGCGTTTTCATGTTTTTTGCTGTTGGTCTGGTCCCAGTTTCTGTGTGTAGCTACAGTACATGTATCTGGTTTCCCAGCTACTGATTCCTGACACCACCCCATTGAGCACCACTGCCCCCTGTCTAGTACTAATGACCCCGACCCTCCCACAGAGCACTAATGCTCCCTATCCCCGAACTGGGCACCACTCCCTATCTTGTCCTCTCCACTGAGCACCACTCCCCTTCTTGTCCACCCCACTGAGCTCCACTGCCCCCCCCCTTGCCACGTCTATCCAACTGAGCACCACTGCCCCTGCCTTGTCTACCCCACAGAGCACCACTGCCCCCCCCCCCCATTCACCTTTATAAACACCACTGTCCCTACTGTCCATCCCAATGGACAATGGATAGCACCACTAACCTCCCTGTCCACTCAGCACTAATGCCAATCTATCCCTCCACAGAGCCACACCTTGCCTCCCCCCTCTTCTTTCCACCCCACTGAGCACCACTGCCCCACCCCCCCCCCATTCCACTCCACTGAGCACCACTGCTCTCCCTGTCCACCCCACTGAGCACCACTGTTACCACCCCCCCCCCCCCATCCATCCCATTGAGTATTTCCTTTCCTGTCTGAGCACTATTACCTCATGACCCCCCACCCTTGTTTACCCTACCAATGTCACTGATCCCCCCACTGAGAACCACTGCCCCCTTGACCACTCCACTCCACTAAGTACCATGTCTCCCTGTCCCCTCACCAGAAACCATTGCCCCTTGTCACCCCCAATGAGCAACATTGCCCCCTCTTCCCCCACTTTCACCTTCCTGAGCCCCACCACTGAACAACAGTACCCTCCTACTGAATAAAAAATGTAGTCCTCCCACAAAGTCTTAGTACCCCAGTCCCCTCCCACTGAGCACCAATGTACTCATGCCCCCACAACCACCACTAAGCATCACTGAACCATTGCTCCCGAATGGGTACCAATTAGGGTTGAGCGAACCCGTTCTGTATTGTTCGGGTTTGTACCGGACTTTTGGGTATTCGGTACCCATTTCACTGTATGTTCGGGTACTGTCCGTTGTTCGATAACGTTATTTGATGTTTTGGCGCAGTTTTAATGGTGCGGTTTCAACAGGTGCAAGGCAGCCAATCAGCAAGCGTTTAACTAGTGTGCCCTAGAAGCCATCACAGCCATGCCTACTAATGGCATGGCTGTGATTGGCCAGTGCAGCATGTGACCCAGAGTCTATATAAGCTGGAGTCACATGGCGCATCATATGGAGTCCGCCGCTATTACATATGTTTACCTCCTTTGACCAATCAGTAACCTTTAAGTCCTATAAAGAAGGAGGTCGGTGGACGTGACGACGTCCTGAAGAAGCGTGCATCACGCACGCGAAATGCGTTGACGTCAAGCGCCACGACCCACCCCACAGAGAACTCCATTCATGCTGCGCTGAGTATGGCAGAGCACTATTGCGGAAGCCAGGAGTCAAGCTTTCGGCCCTGACGGGGAGGTGCGGCAAGACCTAGGGAGGAAGAACTTTGAACAGTTTGGCGCAAACTGCATCTAACTCCGAGTGGTAGAGGGAAAAAATATGTGAAGCTGTGGGACTGCGATATCCAGAAACACACAGGAGATAGAGCTTGAGCAAGCAACCAGTGGCGGTCTCCCTCCTGTATCAACAGGAACCTGGTAAGACTGTTCCTTCTTCTTCAATAATGGGACTGTTCTGCCATCACTGTCTGGATCTTTACAGTGTAGGTTTATTCATGTGAGGCACAGCCACATTTACCTCTCTCCTGATAGATGAATGTGGATACATGCACACAGCTCACATCTATTCCCTCCCCATGATGGTCTCCCCTCCCCCACCGCACCTGAGGGACTCTTAATGCCTCAGTGCTAGTAACTGAAGATTATTCACAGATATCTCTGTACTGTTCACTCCGGTTTTATGAACAACAGGGAGGCCAACATCCCTTTAAACAGCTCTGCCACCAGCTCTCTATACCCAGGAACAGTTGTCCTATTCTACCATATCACCTCATTACTGTACTATAGCCTTCTGCAATGGTGAAACCAAGGACCTCCTTTTCCACCTGCATGTTCCATTGAACGGGTCAATTTAAAGTAATTAGAGGATAGCGACATGGTACACTTTGGACAACCACACTGGCATTATACAGTACTGGAACTTGTATACTATAGGGTTCCTCATCATCACCATATGAGCATCTCTATGGTGTCCTTGGAATCCCTCTAGATGCCAGCATGTGTTCAGTGTCTAGTTAGAAGTGATTTAAGTCTAGCCTTGACCAATCACTCCTATTCACTGGGCATCATGCAATTTTTGTTCTCAGGTTGTGGGTGGGACCCGCGTCGCGTGTGTCTATGTTTTTATGCTGTCTGTGTTAGTTGTTAGTCTGTCCGCATCCACACTGGTCCACTTCATTCATAAACCTTATTGGTGGATGGTGCACACATGTTTATGTATTAAATGTATCAGGCCCAGATGCTATTTGCCCCATCTGGTTACCCTCCAATGGTGGACTTTCCCTTCACACATCCTATTTTTATTTTCTGCTCCTAGAGTCACATAGCGCCGCGCGTCACTCTGCTATAACTATACTAGGGAGAGGTTCCTGATACTTCTGCTGAGGGAGAGATAGGAGATTACTGTAGGGTCAGGCTGGAGATTGCTTTGAGGGAAAGCATAGGAACAATCTTCTTTAATCATGCAGCGATCTACATTGACTTGATTGTGTGGGGGTACAGTGCACAATCTTTTTCCCCGGAGGGAGAGATAGGAGATTACTGTAGGGTCAGGCTGGAGGTTGCTTTGAGGGAAAGCATAGATAGGAACAATCTTCTTTAATCAGACAGCGATCTACATTGATTGTATTGTGTGGGGGTGCAGTGCACAATCTTTATGCCCTGATCTGAGCCTAGTGAGGAGGAGAAAGGAGAAAAAAAAAAACTTTTATCAGTCTGTTAGGTGGGCGGCGTGTGGTGCTGCACATTTAATGCAAGCTCAGTGCATATGTGTCTGCTTAATCTGCATTTAAAAAAGAAAAAAACATTTTTCCTTTATATTTAATTTTGACATACAGTCTTTAGACAGACACTGCTTTTCTAACCTGCTCTTCAAAAAGCACCAAGGTAAGGGGAAAATTATTATTTTTCAGTATTTAGTGAAAAAAAATTATTTTTCAGTTTTTCATTCAAATGCGTTTTTTTTTTTAATTCAATAGCGGAATAGAACAACAACAGTATCCAACCTGTTAGGCGTGCGGTGTGTAGCGGCCATTTACTGCAAGCTGAGTGCAAATGTGTCTGCTTAATCTGCATTTAAAAAAGAAAAAAACTTTTTTCCTTCATATTTTACTGTGACTTACAGCGTTTAGACATTGCATTTCAAATCTGCTATTCAACAAGCACCAATTAAGGGGATAATTATTGTATTGCGCAATAAAAAAACCCATTTAGGGGCAAAAAAAGTTGATTGCGGCCCTGTCTGCATATGTTAAAGTGACATACACCCATTGCATACTGTTGTATTGCGCTTTGCAATAAAAAAACCCATTTAGGGGCAAAAAAAGTTCATTGCGGCCCTCTCTGCATATGTTACAGTGACATACACCCATTGCATACTGTTGTATTGCGCTTTGCAATAAAAAAACCCATTTAGGGGTAAAAAAGTTGATTGCGGCCCTGTCTGCATATGTTACAGTGAGATACACCCATTGCATACTGTTGTATTGCGCTTTGCAATAAAAAAAAACCCATTTAGTGGCAAAAAAAGTTGATTGCGGCCCTGTCTGCATATGTTAGAGTGAGATACACCCTTTGCATACTGTTGTATTGTGCTTTTCAATAATATTAACCCCCATTTAGTAGCAAAAAAGTTGATTGCGGCCCTGTCTGCATATGTTACAGTGACATACACCCATTGCATACTGTTGTATTGCGCTTTGCAATAAAAAAAAAAACATTTAGGGGCAAAAAAAGTTGATTGCGGCCCTGTCTGCATATGTTACAGTGAGATACACCCATTGCATACTGTTGTATTGCGCTTTGCAATAAAAAAAACATTTAGGGGCAAAAAAGTTGATTGCGGCCCTGTCTGTATATTTTACAGTGAGATACACCCATTGCATACTATTTTATTACGTTTTGCAATAAAAACCCATTTCGGGGAAGATCCAAAATTCGATAAATATGAGGAGAAGGTCAAATAAGGGACGTGGCCTGGGTCTTGGTGTTGCTGGTGGAGCCCCTGTTGCAAGGAGAGGACGTGGTCGGTCTGTGCAAGCTACACGCACAGGTGAAACACCTTTCTCAGCTGCGAGTAGGCGACAGAACCTGCAGCAGTATTTGGCAGGGCCTAATGTGCCTCTACAAATGTTGAGGCCAGAACAAGTACAGGCTATAGTAGATTGGGTTGCTGACAGTGCCTCCACTTCCTTCACATTGTCTCCCACCCAGTCCTCTGCTAAAAGGTCAGAGTTGGCACCTGCAGCCGATGTCCATCAAACTTTCACCTCACCCCCTTGCAAATAAGCCAAGCAGTCTGAGCCCCAAGTCATGCAGCTGTCTCTTCTTCTTTTTGATGACTCTGTTACCATGGTTTCCCAGGGCCATCCACCTAGCCCTGCCCCAGAAGTGGAAGAGATTGAGTGCACCGATGCCCAACCACTTATGTCTTAAGATGAGTACATGGGAGGACCATCGCAGCACGTCTCGGATGATGAGGAAACACAGGTGCCAACTGCTGCGGAATTCTGAATTGTGGAGACCGACAAGGAGGGCAGGGGTGAAGACTGGGTGGAAGACGATGTGGAGGACGATGAGGTCCTCAACCCCACATGGAATGAACGTCATGCAGGTGACCTGAGTGGTTTGGAGGAAGAGGCGGTGGGCGCACAGAGCCACCAGCACAGCAGAAGAGGGAGCAGGGTGCAAAAACGGAGCAGCCATGCCCTAGACACTACGCCTGCTACTGCTCAATGCAGCAAGTAACCGAGCACACCAAAACCAGCTCACAGGAGTTCCCTAACGTGGCAGTTCTTCAGACAATGTGATGATGACAGGACACGACTGGTTTGCACGCTGTGCAATCAGAGCCTGAAGCGAGGCATAAACCTTCTCAACCTGAGCACAACCTGCATGACCAGGCATCTAAGGGCAAAGATATGATAAATAAAGAAAAATTGCGCTTCCCAAAAATGACAAACAAAGCAGCTAGCATCAATCACAGAAAAGGATGTAGAGATAAAAACAAGTAAAATGCAGCGCTTAAATCAGTCTATAATGTGTTGAATCCACATTCAGAGGATATAATGAGTCCCAGTTCACAAACACCTTCAAATGTGAGGATACAAGCATCACTGGTAGACAGAAACAGTGAGCACCTCCACCACACAGATACACCAAATGGCCTCTTACCAGATCCCAATGACCACTGTTCTCACAGTGATCTTAAGTGCCTTAGGATGTGTAACTGAGATTTGGTCCTACGACACTCCATAAAAAGATCCGGATACTCCAAGGTGGATGGATGCAGAGAAACGGTCCTCCCCAATACCAAATCAAAAGACAAATGGGAAAAGAATAGTGCAGAATGTTCCAAATAAAAGCAACGTTTATTTTAAATTGCACTCACCAAACACAAGAAATAGCCACACATTGAAAGATGTACATCGGTAGTAATAGCTCCAGCTATGCAGCGGCGTTCTTCTTCCGGCTTGTGACGTCTGTGTACGAGCCAGCTCCGCCTACATGTTTTGCAGGCAACTGCGTCATCAGGGGGGGGGCTAAGTGCAAAGCACGAGCTGCAGTGGATTGCACACCTCAAAAACCAAGAAAGGTCTCTGGCTCCTCCTGCTTCCTCTTCTAATGCTGCAGTCTCGGCCTCTTCATCCACCTCTGCAGTGCCAGTGGCACCTGCCACCCGGCAAACAGAGGATCCACCAGCAACACAACCACCTGGGTCACCAACAACCATCTCCACAATGTCCCGTGGAAGCGTTCAGCATTCTATCTCCCAAACACTGGAGCGGAAGAGGAAGTACCCCCCTACCCACCTGCGATCCCTGGCCCTGAATGCCAGCATTTCAAAATTCCTGGCCTTTGAAATGCTGTCATTCCGGCTGGTGGAGACGCAGAGTTTTAAAAGCCTTATGGCGGTGGCCATCCCTTCCCTGCACAACCAAGTGGGTGACAAAATCAGGCGTGCACTGTGCAACGCTATTTGTGGCAAAGTCCACCTAACTACGGATACGTGGACCAGTAAGCACGGTCAGGGACGTTATATCTCCCTAACAGCACACTGGGTAAATGCAGTGGCGGCTGGGCCAGAGGCGAATAGCAGTTTGGCGCATGTCCTTCCACCACCGAGGATTGCAGGGCGCATCAGTTTGCCTCCTGTTCCTAACTCCTCCTACTCCGCTTTCTCATCCTCTACCGCCTCCTCGTCCGGTCAGCGTAACACCTTCACCACCAACTTCAGCACAGCCAGAAGTAAACGACAGCAGGCAGTTTTTGGGTGAAAAACCACACACCGCGCTGGAGTTGTGGAGGGGCATTGAACAGCAGACCGATGAGTGGTTGCTGCCAGTGAGCCTCAAGCCCGGCCTGGTGGTGTGCGATAACGGGCGAAATCTCATAGCAGCTCTGGGCCTAGCCGGTTTGACCCATATCCCTTGCCTGGCGCATGTGCTGAATTTGGTGGTGCAGAGGTTCCTTAGAAATTACCCCGATATGTCAGAGCTGCTGCAGAAAGTGCGGGCCGTCTGTGTGCACTTTTGGCGTTCTCATCCTGCTGCTGCTCACCTGTCAATGCTGCAGCGTAACTGTGCAAGCAGCAGCAGGCCATAGTGGAGTTTCAGCTGCAGCAAACACGCGTGAGTCGCCCTGTGGAACAGCACCACTTCACCACCAATAACTGGGCCACCATGCGAGACCTGTGTGCCTTGTTGCGCTGTTTCGAGTACTCCACTAACATGGCCAGTGCCGATGACGCCGTTCTCAGCTTAACTATCCCACTTCTATGCCTTCTTGAAAAAACACTTCGGGTGATGATGGAAGAGGATGTGGCACAGGATGAGGAGGAGGATGAAGAGGCAACATTTCCAAGGCTTTCAGGGCAGTCATTCGCAAGTGGCTCTGAGGATGGGTTCCTGCACCCACAAACGCCAGGGACACAATTGTTAAGCAGGGGCACAGTTCTGGAGGATGACAAGGATGAGGAGGAGGAGATGGAGGAGGATATGGAACCATGTTTACAGAAGGGTGGCACCCAGGCCAGCTCATGGCCATCACTGGTGCGTGGCTGGGGGGATACGGAGGAAACAGAGGATACACCTCCCATAAAGGACAGCTTTTCGTTGCCTCTGGGCAGCCTGGCACACATGAGCGATTACATGCTGCAGTGTCTCTGCAATGACCGCCGATTTTCCCACATAGTAACTTGTGCTGATTACTGGGTGGCCACCCTGCTGGATCCCCGTTTCAAGGACAACGTACCATCCTTAATTCCCTCACTGGAGCGTGATTGGAAGATGCGCTAGTACAAGCGCACGCTGGTAGACGAGCTGTTGGTGGCATTCCCACCTGACAGCGGGGGCACAGTGGAAGCACAAGGCCAAGGCAAGGGAGGAGGAGAAAGAGGTCGTCAACACTGCCAGGGCACCGCCAGCACCTCAGAAGGCAGGGTTAGCATGGCCAAAATGTCGAAAAGCTTTGTCAGCTCGCCACAACAAGCAGCAGTACCATTACCTGATATGGAACGTCTTAGCAGGAGGCAGCATTTCACTAACATGGTGGAGCAGTATGTGTGCAATGCCTAGACGTCATTCAGTACGTCTAGGCGTGTGCACACATACTGCTCCACCATATTAGTGCTGGGTCGCGGTGCTGCTGGTGGAGCTCCTGTTGCAAGGAGAGGACATGGTTGATCTGTGCCAGCTACATGCACAAGTGAAACACCTTTCTCAGCTGCGAGTAGGCGACAGAATCTTACAGCAGTATTTGGCAGGGCCTAATGCGCCTCTACAAATGTTGAGGCCAGAACAAGTACAGGCGATAGTAGATTGGGTTGCTGACAGTGCCTCCAGTCCACCTCACCCCCTTGCAAATCAGCCAAGCAGTCTGAGCCCCAAGTCATGCAGCAGTCTCTTCTTCTTTTTGATGACTCTGTTAGCATGGTTTCCCAGGGCCATCCACCTAGCCCTGCCCCAGAAGTGGAAGAGATTGAGTGCACCGATGCCCAACCACTTATGTCCCCAGATGAGTACATGGGAGGACCATCGCAGCACGTCTCGGATGATGACGAAACACCGTTGCCAACTGCTGCGGAATTCCGAATTGTGGAGACCGACAAGGGTTGCAGGGTTGAAGACTGCATGGAAGATGATGTGGAGGACGATGAGGTCCTCGACCCCACATGGAATGAACGTCATGCAGGTGGCCTGAGTAGTTTGGAGGAAGAGGCGGTGGTCGCACAGAGCCACCAGCACAGCAGGGTGCAAAAGCAGAGTGGCTGTGCCCTAGACACTACGTCTGCTACTGCCCAATGCAGCAAGGGAACGAGCACACCAAAGCCATCTCAAAGGAGTTCCCTAGTGTGGCAGTTCTTCAGACAATGTGATGATGGCAGGACACGAGTGGTTTGCACGCTGTGCAATCAGAGCCTGAAGCGAGGCATAAACCTTCTCAACCTGAGCACAACCTGCATGACCAGGCATCTTTTTTCTTTTCTTTTTTTAAGTTTCTTTATTATTTTCCAAAAAGAAGAGAAAACATACAAATATTTTTCACACAATAAAAACATCAATTTTCCAATCATATGACTTATCCCTTTCCTTATTTTTTTCCCCTAATACTCCCCCCCCCCCCCCCCTCCGTACTAGTTATCTTTCTCTTTTTCTCCACTCCATTTGGTGTACTCTCTTGTTGTCTTTAACATATGTCACCCACTTCCTCTATTTCTCTACTCTTTGTATCCAATCTCCCATAGTCGGGGCCTCTTCCTTTTGCCAAAATAATCCTTTTGCTGCATTCATCAGGTGGGGTAGTAGTGTTACTTTATATTGCCTAACGGGATATTTGATACCATGAAATAGGCAATACCAGGGTTCTTCCGGGATTTCTATTTTTGTGATTTTTTTAATTAGACCCAGGATTTCCTTCCAGTACTTTTTAATTTTTGGGCAATCCCACCAAAGATGAGCCATTGTACCTACTTCTGGGCAACCCCTCCAGCAATTTTTTGATTTTTCTTTTTGGTAATTATGGGCTTTATCGGGAGTGATGTACCATCTTGCAATACATTTATAATTCATTTTCGACTGTGTTCATGTCTACTGTAGAACTATGTATTAATTTTAAACTTTTTCCCAAGTGTAAATCCTTATTTCGTGTTCCCAAATCCCTCTCCCATTTGTCGATGAATGGCGGGACCGCTGGTCCTATCAAATCCCTCAGAATTCTGTATATATTTGATATTTTATTTTCATGTTTCTCTGAGGAACAGATCCGCTCAAAAGGGAGCAAATCTTCTCCCCTTCTCAGCAGTTTTGGCAAAGAAGTCACAAAATGTTTCAACTGGCAGTACCGCCACTCATCGATTTTCAAATTTTTATGATATCCCTCAAACATGCATCCTCATCTCCTATCCACTTTCCTCCCATTGTTTCTTGACCTGGTGGGAAATAATTAGTGTTTTTTAAAGGAATTAATGGTGAATTGTATTGCCACTTATTTCTTTTGTGAGTTAAGTCCCAAATTCTAAGTGCTTGAATTGTGATCGGGTGTGTATTAGGACTTAATTTCCTGTATTGTGCAGGTATACATATCATTTTTCCTAAGTGAGTGTGACTCATAGTGTATTCTATTTTTACCCAGTTTTTTCGCTTTTTGTTTTCCCCATTCCAACACTCATGAAAGTAGTGTTGCGTCGTAATATTTTTTGAAGTCTGGTACTGCTAGGCCCCCTTGGTTTTTGCCCTTAATTAGTACTGCATACTGTATTCTGGGTTTCCCTCTTATCCAGATGAATCTAGTTATTAAAGATTTTCAAAGTTCTAAAATATATCTGAGGGATCGAAATAGGTAACATTTGGAATTTGTAGGTTATTTTTGGTAGGATTGCCATTTTTATTATATTTATTCTCCCTATCCATGATAACGGTCTATGCAATATCCTATTTAGCTCTTTTTAAATTTCATTTAATAGCGGGATATAATTTTCTTTATAAAGTCTTTCGGGTTTTTTTGTTAGGGTAATTCCTAAATATTTTAGTCCTTGATTTTTCCAAGTAAAGGGGAATTCCAATTTTAGTTTATCTTCTTCTTGTTTTTTTACGTTAATATTTAGTATCTCTGATTTAGCAGGGTTGATTTTTAAGTTAGATAATTCTCCATATTTTTTCAAACTGTCTAGTACATTTGGTAGGGTTATCCTTGGTCTGGAGATGTACAGCAATAAGTCATCCGCAAATGCGGCAATCTTATGCTCTGCATCTCCCACCTCTATTCCTTTCACATCTGGGTTCTTCCTAATTGTCGCTAATGAAAGAACAAACAATAACGGGGATAACGGGCATCCCTGCCTTGTTCCGTTAGACATCCCAAATGGCTCTGAGTGGACCCCATTTACTCTCACCTTAGCGGTGGGCTGGCCATAGAGTGTTTTTATCCATGCCATCATTTTCTCTCCAAATCCCAGTTCCTCCGGAGTTCCCATCATGAAGTCCCAGCTGACTCTGTCGAATGCTTTCTCAGCATCTATCGACAGGATCAATCCTTGGGATCCACTCTTAGCCATCTGCTGTATCAACATAATTGTTCTTACACCGTTATCTCTGCCCTGTCTCCCAGGTATGAATCCTGCTTGATCCTTATGGACCCATTCTTCCATTAAGTTTTTCATTCTGGTTGGCAACACTTTTGCGAAGAGTTTTGTATCAATATTTAAGAGTGAAATGGGTCTATAGCTTGAACATACAGTCGCATCTTTTCTTTCTTTCAGGATTACCGTAATTGATGCCAAGAGGGCTTCCTTACTCATACCATACTCTTGCCCTAGGCCATTGAAATAATCTTTTAGTTTAGGTATTAAGAGGTCCTTGTGTCTTTTATAATAGTTTACCGTAAACCCGTCTGGTCCGGGGCTCTTCCCTGTGGGTGTAGTTTTAAGGGCTATATTTATCTCTTCTTCTGTGATTTGGGCTTCTAGTTGATCTAATTTGTCTTGTTGTATTTTAGGTAAATTTGTCTCTTTCAGGTATTGTTTGATTTTTTTCTATTTTAGTCAAGTCTTTCTCTCCTCCTGTTTCTTTGATATTGTAAAGTTTCCCGTAGTACTCCTGAAATACTTTTGTTATGCTGGCCGTTGAATACACCGTTTCACCCTTAGTATCTTTCATTTTCTCTATATAATTTTTCACTTTATTTTTTTTAATAATCTTCGCAAGTTTCTTCCCGATGTTTTTGTTCCCATGGTAATTTTCTTTAGTAACTTTCCTGATCTCCTGTCTGGTTTCTTGTTCTAGTAATTCTTTTAATTCTTCTCCTTTTATTACTAGCTGGTGTTGGATCTCAACCGTCTGAGTATTTTTATGGTTTTGTTCTTTTATCAATTTTTCTTTATGTTCTTCTCTCTTTTTTTCTTCTTGACCCTTTAGAGATTAAGATCCCCCTCATGTAGGCTTTTTTGTGCCTCCCAAAATATGTTTTTTGGGGTTTCCTCATTTTCATTGGTATGAAAATAAAATTCGAATTCTTTTCTAATTTCTTCTCCCCATTGTTTTTCCCTCAGCAGTTCCTAATTTATTCTCCATGTATTTATTTTTAGTTGTCCCCATGATATCTTCAACTTTATTTTGACGGGTGCGTGATCTGACCAGGTCTTAATCCCTATTTTAGCCTCGGTCACTGATTCAATCCCTCTATGTTCTATCATAATGTAATTAATCCTCGAATGTATTTTGTGTACAGAGGAGTAGAACGTATAATCTCTTTCTTTCAGGTGAAGCACCCTCCAAGTGTCCAATAATTGACATTGGAATAGCTTCTTTTTGATTGATTTCAAATGTATTGCTCTATTCCTCTGTACGACCGACGTATAATCCATTTCTGGGTCAAGACAAAAATTGAAATCTCCCGCTAATATCACTCTCCCTTTTCTAAATTCTATTAGTTTGTCTAGAATTTTCCCAAGATATCCCATAGGTTTGTCGTTTGGGCAATATACATTCACCAGAGTCACCTCCCTAGTATGAAGTCTCCCTTCCAGGAAAAGGAATCTTCCCTCATGGTCTACCATCCTCTCTTCCAAGACAAATTGGGTTCCTCTGGCAAACCCGATAGCCACCCCTTTTGATTTTATTGTTATAGAGTCAGAGTAGTGCCAAGTGGGGTGATCTTTTGAGTACAGTCTGGTATTAGATGAATGTTGTATATGGGTTTCCTGCAGGAAAACTAGATCACCTCCCATATTTTTAATTTCTTTCAGGATTTTCTGTCTCTTCTCAGGGGAATTCAGACCTCTAATGTTGTACGTTACATAACTAATTTCTGTCATTGTTTATAAGGTTAAAAGAGGTGTTACATTCTTCCCCGGAGAACAGAGGGAAATCCAACTTAACCACAAAAAAAGGAAATGGAGTGGATACACTAGACTACGGACTACTCTTGGAAAAAACAGATAAGTGATTGGCGCTACCAGACGCAGGGCCTAGAATAACCAAAATGTATATACTGGTGGTAGTGAATTAACATCTGTTGTCATACATAAGAAATAAGTTGGTAGTGTATAGCGAATGAAAAATATGTGACTAAAGATATAAGTGAAAAACTCTCAAGTATGATAAGTAGTATAAAACAAAAAAAAATGGGTGTTTAAAGGGGGTGCAGTGTCTCTAGGCTTGGAACGCACATCCGGCGGTTGGCACGCACTCTGTCTCTAGGCGCGCACCGCGAGAGAGGAAGTTGCGGCTCCTATACCAGATAGATACATTGTTCGGCATTTTTTAATGTGAGTCTTTTCTACGAAATAAAAGTTTTTAAAGCGATCCTTCACTATCAGAAGCATCTTTCTTTTATATATGCATGGGGATTACTCTGGTCATTTCCAACTGAATGGGATATCGATGTTTTGAGACACTTATACACTGCACCCCCTTTAAACACCCATATTTTTTTGTTTTATACTACTTATCATACTTGAGAGTTTTTCACTTATATCTTTAGTCACATATTTTTCATTCGCTATACACTACCAACTTATTTCTTATGTATGACAACAGATGTTAATTCACTACCACCAGTATATACATTTTGGTTATTCTAGGCCCTGCGTCTGGTAGCGCCAATCACTTATCTGTTTTTTCCATATTCGATACATTCCTACCGGGCTGTATCATCTAAGTGGGCTGCAGCCAGCGTTTGGGTCTGGTCGTAGAGTTTTTATCCTAAGCGCGGATCTATTGGTTTTCATACGGACTACTCTTCCCCTTCTCCCTCCTCCCCCCTCCCCTCTCCCCCCCCCCAACAACCTCCTATTTGCATGTTGGTGGGTTTACAGACCCCTTCCTTTAGGGCCCCTGCTGTCGATCAACTTCCTCCCTCCTTTATATTGACTTTGCCGCTTGGGTGAGGCTCTGCACCTGAACGCCAGCTCCCCTCTCCTTTCCCCTGGAGCTATATTAGAGAAGAGTCACTCAGACCCCCAATTCCCCTCTCTGGATCTCTTATTTCTCTCCCTTGAGGATCCAGTCTACTAACTCTCCATTAAAAGGCAAAAGAAAGCTAAGTCTGGGCAGCTGTCCAGTGACCTTGTTCTTGCTGATCCGGGTGATGTTGGTGCTATAAGGATCTAAGGGCTAGTGTAGCTTTACAGTCTCTACAGTGTCCCAGATTTAGCCATTCCTTCTAGTCATCCCTTAGACTGGTTACTGGGTCAGTGTGCATTGAGTCGCTATATAAACAGTTCATGTGATGTACTGTATTAACTATGTGTGCCAGCCACCCACAGTACAGATTTTGGACCTCCTATGCTCCAACACCACAAATAGACACCGCCTGCTTAACCAAAGATCTGACCTCAAAACTAAGAGGTCAGTAACTCCTGTGTGCGGGACAGTGCTTTAAAACTGACGGGTAGCCTTTAAAATTAAAACCGTCAGCTTCATGACACTCCAGCTCCAATCGTAGCCACAACAGCTTTAGATGTTTGTTAACCAACTCACGCCGATGTTAAGGTCCCGGTCAACATGAAGGAAAACAACAAGACTATAGTGCATTACCTTTAAAACCACCTCTTTATTCTGTTTTACCACTTCCATACCTGGCATATTCTGGCATTCCTCCTCTCCTACATGTAAAAATCACAATTGTTTTTCTAGAAAATGATTCAGAACCCCCCAAACATTATATATATTCTTTTAGCAGAGATCCAATGGAATAAATTGGCAATTGTTGCAATATGTTATATCACACGGTATTTGCACAGCAGTTTTTGGGAAAAAATACACTTTAGTGAATTTTTAAAAAAAAAAAACACAATGTTTACCACAATTTTTTTGTATAATGTTAAAGATGATGTTAAGCCGAATTAATAGATACCAAACATGTCATGCTTTAAAATTGCGCACACTCGTGGAATGGCACCAAATTTGTGAGGAACATAAATGGATTTGTCCAAACCTGATAGGGTGCATATCAGCAGCCATTGAGCAGGAACAATCCTGGAGGAAGCTAATGCAGTGGCCAGGGGTGGGCATTAGATACACAGCAGCAGCACAAGCCAAATGTCCTGCCTGTATAGTTGGTAGAAATCTGGCAAATAGAAGCAGGACTAAACCTAATGGAGGCTCAGGATTGAGCCAGGACTGTACACAACCCATGCAACAAAGGCAGTGTGCACAATAGAAAAAAAAAATGTTAGCAGCAAGAGGAAGAAGTTTTTATGGCAGAGACTTTGGATGTTATTTCTGCCAAAAAGCTCTACCTCCTGGAAGTCTTTTTATTTACCAACTGCTTCCACCACTTTAACCTCCCTGGCGGTATGATTCTTTCCAATTTTAGGTGCTGAAAGCGGTACCATTATTTTGCATGTAATTCTTAAGAATGAGCAGCCCAAACCAACTATTTGCATATGATTTTTTGTTTACTGTGCGTTTTTCTTTATAATATCTCGGGTATGATAAAGTTTGAAACACAAAATCATAAATTATAATATAATAAATAAGTTAAAATATGTATATATATATATATATATATATATATATATATATATATATATATATACACAAGTATACATACAAGTATACATATATACATATATTATATAGATATACGCGTATATATATATATATATATATATATATATAGTACAGTAAAACTGCAGGAAAGGGCACTGGGGGGCAAACTAATGTGAATTTATTTTATTTTGCAATGTATCAGTGTGTTTGGCGTGTTTACTATTTGAATTTGCCGCCGGTTCCACCCCCTGCGAGCGTCACGTCGCAGGAGACGGAAGCCGGGGCACAGAGCATCGGGTGGAAGATCCGCTGTCGACACACCGCTGGGATACATCGCTGGGTCCCAGGGACAAGGTGAGTACCCTCTCTTCCAGGATCCAGCGATCTTCCTAGCAGTACCCCGAGTGTGGCTCGGGGTTACCGCTTTTGGCACTGAAATTTAACCCCGAGCCACACTCGGGAATACTGCTAGGAAGGTTAAGACCAGGCCTTTTCTGAAACTTTACAAGTTTACAAAGCTTACAAGTTTAGATTAGTATTTTTTGCTAGAAAATTACTTAATCCCCAAACAGTATATATTTTTTTTTTAGCAGAGACCCTAGAGAATAAAATGGAGATCATTGCAATATTTTAAATCACACCGTATTTGCGCAGAGGCCTTTAAACACACTTTTTTTTTTCTTGGAAAAAGTACACTTTATTGAATTAAGAAAAAAAAAAGTATAGTTTATTTCAGTTTTTTTTTTTTTGTATAATGTGAAAGATGATGTTACACCAAGTAAATAGATACCGAACATGTCATGCTTTAAATCTGTGCACGCTCGTGGAATGGTGACAAACTATAGTAAATGTTTACAGGTTACCTTTCTCAGAGTTACAGAGGAGGTCTAGTGCTAGAATTATTGCTCTCACTCTAATGATCATGGCAATACCTCATACGTGTGGTTTGAACATTGTGTTTATATGTTGGCACGGCTTACGTATGCGTTCGATTCTGCACTTGAGCATGGAGGGATGGGGGCGCTTTCATTTTTTTTTTCTTATTTATTTATTTTTTTATACTGTCCCTTTTTAATTTTATTTTTTTTGTTATCATTTTTATTCCTATTACAAGGAATGCAAACAGCCCTAAACCTGCCTAGCGGTATCCCAGAGCGTGACTCAGGGTGGATTTCTCATGCTGTTATCGGTATCCCTGAGTCACGCTCGGGGTGGATGTGCAGAGCGCGCAGCGTTGTCTCTTACCTTCTCCTGGCGATCCAGCGATGATCTCCCATTGTTGTGATCGCCAGCCGAGATCCCCGCCGCTAGTCCGTTGGTATGATGACTTGCTAGTTCCGTTCCCTGCAGCAGCAATGCTGCATGGGAGCGGAACTAGGGAGGGAAATTCAAACGTTGAACGTTGCACAAAACACAAACACATAACATTTATATTATATATATATATATATATATATATATATATATATATATATATATATATATATATATATATATATATATATATATATATATATATATATATACATATACATATACATACACACATATATATATATATATATATACATATATATATATATATATATATATATACATACATGTACATACATATATATATATATATATATATATATATATATATATATATATATATATATATATATATATACATATATATAATATATAACGCATGAATTATAATCTAATCAATAATATAATTTTATTATATAATATAATATATATATATATATATATATATATATTATATAATAAAATTATATTATTGATTAGATTATAATTCATGCGTTTGTGTTTCAAATTTAACACATCTGGGATGTCTACTAGAGTCTTGTTTTGGTCAGGTTTAAGTCAGTAATTACTAAGAATTGTAGGCCTATAATACATAACGCCAAATTTCCATGCAAAAAAATTGTACCGCTTTTGGTACAGAATTCCTGACATAATCATACCGCCAGGGAGGTTAATAGAAATAAGCACGAAAGGGCCTCTTTTTTGAGAGATTTGGGATCAAAAAGACTCTCATTTACCTTTCAAAGCAAACAAAATAAAAAATAATGTCATTTTACATTCAACAAAAAAAAAAATTGGCCCTTTAAGGCAGCTAGTTGGAAGTGACGTCAGACGTCGCTCAGTCCTCCAAAGGCAAAGACTCAGGTGGGGGCTATCTTGCCCTCATGCGGCTTCCTGCCCATCGCCCCAGCACATCGGAACATTTTAGCTGTTACCAATCTCTTCGGTATGCAGGGAAACGACCAGGAAGGGGGGGGGGCACCATTCCCGCCACCTCTAAAAGTGAACTCGCGGCCAATGTGCTGTCAAGACTACTTTCATTTTGTAGACAATCGCCCAAAGAACAAAAGAATACCGGGGTTATGGCACCTAGCTACTGCCACAACAATGGTATTTCGTATTAAAGCGTAACTCCACTTGTTAAAAAAAAAAAAATATTCCCCTCTGGGTGATCTCTGTACATTACAAGGATTATAAGAAACAGTGTTGCTGATTCCTACCTTTTTCAGGAGAAATCATTGTTTGTGCCTCTATGCTGAGTGGGTCAAATGGGAGTGTTTTCATAATTATCAGCTGTGGCAGCTGCAGGGCTCAAATGAGGAAAGCTGCTGGGCCTGCATCCCTTTAGACGTGTTCCTATTGGGAGGATCTCACCAAAAATGACATTTTTGTTGGTGGGGATGACAGAAATCTGACTTGTATCTTAGGCAGACTTCTGGGAAAAGTGGTGAGCCAATCACACAAGCAGGAAATGATGTTTCTGGGGTGTGGTCAGTATACATTCTGTGTACAGAACACCTCCAGGCGGCCATATTGCATTGCATTTTCAGAAAATTACAACAGCTGCAGATTGAAAAGGAAAGGTCATTTTTAATAACATTCAATTACAATATGATTTGTGTCGCAATTGTTTTTTCTTTATTTGCTATTTTTTTTTCCCCCCACGAAAGTGGAGTTACTCTTTACTGAAATGACATAAATGTACTGTAGGCGGTCGTCAAGTGGGCAAAGTCCGCATTTAATTATAGCGCAGTCAGGAAACCTCGTCCAGAGAAGAAAGAAGATATCCGCCTTTTCTTTTTTTCTTTTTGTCCTCCTTACAGAATATGTACAGATGCTCTGCTGCAGTTGTATTCCGGGTTTTCTTGCATTAAGCATGGAAGCATTACACCGCTTAGCGTTGTCCATTGGTTATGCTTGGTTTCTTCCCCCAGGAAAATTCAACACTTGTCCTTTTAATTATGATAAAGGGATGTTGGAATCTTGTTTTTTTTTTTTTTACTTGCCTTTAAATACAGATATGCCGTAATAAAGATAATGCAAGAGTCTGATTTTGGGTGTGCTGAATTTTTTTTTCTTTTAGATTATTCCTATAGATAAATGGAAAGTATGTGGCCCACCAGATCGGTGCCCTATGGAGGGTCTACGCGTTTCAAGAATGTTTTGTAGTCAAAAGGCTACTAACTGGAAGTGTTATAATAAATGTTAAATTACTTTTTCAAGCTGATTCCTTGCATACATCATATCAGTAGCAGATATTCCTGAAGAAGTGAATGAATTAAGATGATATGCGTAGCGATTTATGATTTGCTTTATTCCTGTATTCAATCTGTATTTTGTGGAGTTTCAGGACAAGTATTTATGAATAAGACATGAAAACATGAATATGAATTGTCTACAGTAAACCAGCTTGTTCTTAAAGGACATATAAGACAAAAAGAAGAAAAGGATGGGGAAGTGTTGAAAGATCAGACCAAGGTCTGTCAAGCACGACCCCAAAACACCAACTAAGGGCACTCCAGACAGATGTATAAAAAAATTTTATTTAGGCACGTATGCCTTAAAGATGGGGTGAACAGACAAAAAAATCAGGGTGGTGAACCATAAACTTCATGACAACATATACATTAAAATAGATAAAATGAAACATCCATGCACATTAGAATACAATAAGACCGTCTAATGGTATGCACTGGACCAAGCAGGCACCAGCATAGCTCGTAAGCTGTGTAGCCTGTAAGGTGCTGTGCGAGGACCTCTAGGTAGTTAGTCAAAGACCCCTCATGAATCTTAAATTCTGATTACCCACATTATAGTATGTAGATGCAGTCATTGTTCTGTGTAGCACCCTTTTAAATACACATTTATTATGTTTTTATGGATTATTGTACATGATCAGCTATTATCCCCTGGTTTCTCACCAGGGGATATGGCTGGCAACTATGCTGGTTGAATGGCAATCTGCATCATTTAGATATACTATTTCGACAGGGTGATATGAGGACATCTTGTGGATAATTGCAGTATTGCAGCTCCATACGATCTAGTCAGTCTAGTCAGTCTCATACACCAGAAACCAATTAATCAATTATCCCTAATTAGGGGCGGTATATAATGATGCACTTTGAACCCATTCATTAGCTCTGAGGAAACCAACGTTGTTCGTGAAACGCGTCAGCGTCCAGCATTGTGCCTCCATGCACCAGCGGCTATTCACTCCCTGAAAGGGATTTCCCGCCCACCGTTCCCCAGGCTGTTCCCCAACAAGGCGCCCGGCTGACTGCCTAAACCGGAAGTGACGACCGGCAGGACACCTCCGACCCGGAAGTCAACCTCTACAGCCGCCGGTCTAGCCGCAAGTATGGGTAGAACGCCCGGAGGACGGTAATTTGGATTCTGACCAGTCGGTCTATCGGGACCACCGCCGCAGCATACCGCTATCTAACCTCCCCCTCGGATCTGATCTGCATACCCACACTCAACCAGCATTGAGCAGGTAAACGACCGTCCAGCCACTTTCCAACCTGTGTCCCACCCTCTCAACTGTGTGCTATACACGGCCCTCCACGTTCGGCTGACCTATTTTGGGACGTTTTAAAGGGTCTATGTGACTTCTTCCCACCTAACCTGCCTGGCTCTCATTTTTTGACCAACATTGTGATTTCCTAGTACAATTGGTGAATTTCACACAATTTTTCCTGTATGGTCCTGGGACTGCCGATCAACAGTGTCATCATCTACTAGTGGAAGCTGTTCATAGTTACCTCTTGGCCGGACATTCACAGGTCTTTCCTTGCTGTCATATCCACTGTCCTACCCATACTTATCCAATTGGATCCAATTTATACTACTGAGTCCTATAAAGGCTCATCTACATTAGGATTCATGAGGGGTCTTTGACTAACTACCTAGAGGTCCTCGCACAGCACCTTACAGGCTACACAGCTTACGAGCTATGCTGGTGCCTGCTTGGTCCAGTGCATACCATTAGACGGTCTTATTGTATTCTAATGTGCATGGATGTTTCATTTTATCTATTTTAATGTATATGTTGTCATGAAGTTTATGGTTCACCACCCTGATGTTTTTGTCTGTTCACCCCATCTTTAAGGCATACGTGCCTAAATAAAATTTTGCACTATTTTTATACATCTGTCTGGAGTGCCCTTACTTGGTGTTTTGGGGTCGTGCTTGACAGACCTTGGTCTGATCTTTCAACACTTCCCCATCCTTTTCTTCTTTTTGTCTTATATGCCCTATGTGACCAACGGTCATTATCCAGGACAGACGCAGATGGAGGTATAATGTCAAATATCTACGGGTATTCATACTCTTCTGAGTGGACCCTAACTAAGCCCCTTGTCGAACACCATCCTCCCCCTTTTTTGTTTGTTCTTAAAGGAGTTGTAAAGGCAGAAGATTTTTTATCTTAATACATTCAATGCATTAGGATAAAAAGCCTTCTGAGTGCAGCAAACTCCCCTAATACTTACCCGAGCTCATCTCTGTCCAGCATTTTCCACAAGTCCCTTGGCCGTCCGGGACACTCCCTCCTGATTGGCTGAGACACAGCAGTGGCGCCATTGGCTCCCGCGGCTGTCAATCAAAGTCAGTTAGCCAATCAGGAGAGAGAAAGGGCGGGCCGAAAGTCAGCTCCGTGTATGAATGGACACACTCAGCTGCAACGCGGTTTGAGTGCCCCCATAGCAAGCTGCTTGCTTTTGGGGCATTCGACAGGAGGGAGGGGCTAGGAGCAGCAAAGAGAGACCAATAAGTGGAGTATCCAGGCTCCCCTGTGCAAAACTGCTTCACAGGGCAGGTAATTATAACATGTTTGTTATTAAAAAAAGAGACTTTACAATCACTTTAAGAAGGCTGTTCAATGTTAAGAACTTTTATTGTTTAATGATTATAAAAGTGTAGCACCCTCTAGTGTGCTACTAGTGTGAGTGCAGGCAAATTTATGTTTTGGCTCATTGTAAAATGGGTCTGAATCTGGGTCAAAAGTTTACTGCAGTTCAGGACTGGCTGATTCATCTGGGCAGGTCTCTGATGCCTCCCCCTGGTTCTGGGAGGTTGGAGAACTTTCTGGAAATAGAGGGAGGGCGAAGACCAGGAGGGTTGGTCTACATACTTAGTGGATTTTTTGCCGATCCCCAGGTGGTGGGCCTGGCATGCTGGCAGGGATATTAAAACAGGTAAAAAAGTGTAATATCGCACTAACCAAATAAAGACAGAGCTGCCAGCATTAAACAGCTGAAAATACAAATTGCAAAAATAAATTGATAAATAATAAGTGCAGCGCTAAATGTGATAAGTGTGATGAATGTGGTTGTTTCACTTATCACATTTAGCGTTGCACTTATTATTTATCTATAATAAAAACAGATGTGTATTATCCCACGCTCCCTAATCAAATGTGTCCTTCACTTCTAACTTGTGTCTGGCAGGGAGTCGGGTGGAAGATGGAGTGCTGAGGAGGCTGTCAGTGGCCCTTGAGGAGAACCCCTGCTAGGGGGAGGCTCTGCCTCAGGCTTAAGCTTGGGCTGGCGTTGGAGAATTCTGACAACATCACGGTTTGAAAGGAATCTTACCTTTGAGGCAGCATGAGCAAGGAGGACGGTATGAGTACATCAGCACTTTTAGGAACCTACAAGGGGAAAGACTGGTGCATATAGCAAGCCTTTCTGGAAGAAAGCATTGGACTTCCTTCATCTTGCCTTGGGAGATCTTCAATAGCAACCAGGTGGGCTAATAAAGAAGCAGCCAGGTGGGCTGGTAGTTCCTGCAGTCAGTAGGACTGGGATCCGTATCTACCATCAAGTTGGAGTAATTTCTGCATTTATACAACATTTATGCATTTATGCAACCTACAACATTTCTGGTAAATGGTGTATGTGAAAAAATGCGCTGATATGTGTATGTTACATAGTTACATACTGTAGTTAGTGAGGTTGAAAAAAGATATCAGTCCATCCAGTTCAACCTATGATGTGTGTGTGTGTGTCTACTGTTAACCGCACATTGCATACCCCTGTATGTTGTGGTCTTTAACCGGTTGCTGACCGCCGCACGACTATATACTGCGGCGGTCAGCCCCAGCCAGGCAGAGTGACATAGGGGTACGTCACTCGCCTGTCACTGACTTGTGAGCCAGTTGCGGGCGGGCGCGCGCCCGCCGAGGCGCGCGCCCGCCCGGCTCGTTCACTGACAAGTCCGCCGGTCACTCACGATCGCTCCGGGGAAGGGAGAAAGTCAGGCGGCTAATGTAAACAAGCCGCCTGTCATTCTCCCTGGTGTAAAAATGAAGATCAGACGGTTCTACTATGTAGGACCGTTGATCTCTGTTTTTACACCAATAGCCATGTCCCTTTACAGTTAGAATAACGCCCCTAGGACACACTTAACCCCTCCCTCTCCAATACAGTTAACCCCTTCCCTGCCAGTGTCATTTTTGCAGTAACAGTGCATATGTATAGCACTGATTACTGCAGTAATGTCATTGGTAACCCCAAAAGTGTCAAAAATGTCAGTCAACGGTCCGATCTGTCCGCCGCAATGTCGCAATACCGCAAAAAAAATACCAAAAATGACAAAAATCTTTCCCTTTGTTGGTAAACGCGATAACTTTTGCGCAAACCAATCAAAATACGCTTTTTGCGATTTTTTTTTACCAAACATATGTAGCATAAAACAAATTGGCCGAAAATGTTAAAAAATTTTGATTTTTACATTTTTTTGGGGGAATTTCATATAAAAAAATGCGAAAAATATTGTTATTTTTGCAAAATTGCCGCTCTTTTTTTGTTTATAGCGCAAAAAGTAAAAATCGCACAGGTGATCAAATACCACCAAAAGAAAGCTCTATTTGTGGGAAAAAAAGGACGTCAAATTTGTTTAGGTACAGCGTCGCACGACAGCGCAATTGTCCGTTAAAATCACGCAGTAAAAAAATCGCAAAATACCCCCTGGTCTTTAAGCAGCCAAATCCTCCGGGGCTTAAGTGGTTAATGTGCCCATCTAATAGTTTTTTGAAACTATCAATGCTCCCTGCTGATACGACTGTTTGCGGAAGAGAATTCCACATCCTTACTGCTCTTACAGTGAAGAACCCCCTGCGTATTTTAAGGTTAAACCAACTTTCCTCTAGTTTTAGTGAGTGTCCACGTGTCTTATTGTTTTCCCTTTCTCTGAATAGGTTTTTCCATATGCTAGGGTTGCCAGTACAGTATTTGTACATTGATATCATATCCCCTCTCAATCGTCTCTTCTCCAGAGAGAATAAGTTCAGTGCTTGCAGTCTTTCCTCATAACTGATGCCCTCCATTCCCCTAATTATTTTTGTTGCCCTTCTCTGGACTTTCTCAGTTCCAGCACATCCTTCCCGAGGACCAGTGCCCAGAACTGGACAGCATACTCCAGATGTGGCCGGACCAGAGTCTTGTAGAGTGGGAGAATAATCTCTTTATTTCTGGAGTGAATCCCCTTTTTTATACATCCCAGTATTCTGTTGGCTTTGCTTGCGGCGGCTTGGCATTGCATGCCACTGCCAAGCCTGTTGTCTACCAGTACCCCCAGGTCCTTTTCCATCCTAGACTCACCCAGAGGTCCCCCCCCCCCCCCCCCCAGTGAGTAGCTTGCTTTCTGTTTTCTGGCACCCAGGTGCATTACTTTACATTTTTCAACATTAAACCTTTATCTGCCATGTAGTTGCCCACCCCATAATTTTGTTCAGGTCTGCTTGTAAGGTTTCCACATCCTGCCCCGAAGGGTAGGGTTGCCAGTACAGTATTTGTACATTGATATCATATCCCCCCTCAATCGTCTCTTCTCCAGAGAGAATAAGTTTAGTGCTTGTAGTCTTTCCTCATAGCCTATGCCCTCCATTCCCCTAATTATTTTTATTGCCCTTCTCTGGACTCTCTCCAGTTCCAGCACATCCTTTCTGAGGACCGGTGCCCAGAACTGGACAGCACACTCCAGATGTGGCCGGACCAGAGTCTTGTAGAGTGGGAGAATAATCTCTTTATTTCTGGAGTGAATACCCTTTTTTATACATCCCAGTATTCTGTTGGCTTTGCTTGCAGCGGCTTGGCCAAGCCTGTTGTCTACCAGTACCCCCAGGTCCTTTTCCATCCTAGACTCACCCAGAGGTTCCCCCCCCCCCCCCTAGTGAGTAGCTTGCTTTCTGGTTTCTGGCACCCAGGTGCATTACTTTACACTTTTCAATATTAAACCTCATCTGCCATGTAGTTGCCCACCCCATTATTTTGTTCAGGTCTGCTTGTAAGGTTTCCACTTCCTGCCCAGAAGATATTGGCATGCTTAGTTTAGTATCATCCGCAAATACTGAGATTTTACTCGATATCCCCTCCTCTAGATCATTTATGAATAAATTAAACAGGATTGGCCCCAGGACATTTTTTGTGTATAGTTCAAAAGTTTTGGGTAATGCCTTTCTTTGCTGTTGGTGTTCTGTATTTGGAATTTGACGGTCACTTTTCCGGACCTTGGACTGAATGGAAAATTGGTAAGTGGACCTTTCAAGTTTACATTTGAGTACCCCTGTCCTAGGATGTCCAATAAACACCAACAGTAGATATAGCCTCAGATAAGGTGAGGTGTAAAACCTCCACGTCTCCGATGGGATCCCAGCGCACCAATCAGGCAAAACGTGAAAAAAAGATCTGTGCATACCGTCCTTCTGCATTGACTCTTGGCTCTGTTTGAATTGCTTTATTTTAAAGGAAATTCTTGTAAGTTTGTTACTGTTTGAATAAATGTGTAGTTTTTAAATGGTATGCACTTAGATCTTTGTTTCAGGTTTATGCCTGATTGATGCATTGGAATCCCTTCAGAGACGCGGAGGTTTTACACCTCACCTTATCTGGGGCTATATCTACTGTTGGTGTGTTTTGGGCTTCCTAGGAGATCCTTTCCCTGCATGAGTGATATCAGAGCCTGTTTGACCCACTGGGTCTCTTATTGAGGTGAACACAATAGAGTGCATCTTGGTGAGTGTCACCATTTGTGGATATCTTTCCAGCACCCTGTTGTTGCTAATCAGCAGGCTGTGGGTGTAAAAGTGACATCACTGTATGACTTAACCCTAACAGAGAAAGTGGTGTCACCCTCCTGGTTGTGCTGTATGATAAGGGTGTATAAATTGCAGAAGTGACTGAACAGAAATACAAGTATGCTGTTTGATGGGGTTCCAACAGAAAGAAAGTGACACAATGGGCAAACTTACTTAAGTAGTGGTCTTAAAGTCTTTAGTCTTCCTAAGCCTGAAAGTCCTTAGTCTTCCTAAACCTGAAAGTCCTTAGTCTTCCTAAGCCTGTATAATAATTGGCAATTTTAAGCAGTCTTCTGGTCCCATTGGGTTCTCTTCATCTGCAGAGAACAGCGTTCATGTAACTTTCTGCAGAATTCTCCTGTGAAAAGGCCATTGTGGTTACCACTCATTGGAACTTTTAAAAATTAGTATTGCTGAAAATAGGAGCAAAGTGGTTGGCAGGACTAATCATGAAGCACTGTGGTGAATGGTGGCTTAACAGTGGGAGGGGCTTAAAGGATAAGTCCAGAGTCTACAGTAAAATTTAATGTAGCAAGGTTTCCAGGCCTATGGCCTGATGTGGGTCTGCCATTAGTACCGGTAATCTCTCCAGCCCATGTGAGCTGTGACCCTGGGTGTGACAACTGAAGCAGCGACAACTCCGGCATCTTTGTGGGTTTTATTGGAATTAGGGGATGGGAGAAGGGAATGAGTGGGATACTCCTTGAGGCTTAACTAATTAAAATTGGGACTTTACTTCTGAAATGCCCGTTGGCGCTTCCTTGACGCCAGCCAACGCTCACTAACACTGAGAACACTCTGTAGAACAGAAGAAGTGCTGAATCCTCGACTTATAGTCCAGAAGATCCAAGACTGAGAACTGTAGAACTCCTGACACTGTTGTACTGTGAAAGTCACTTAATACTTTCCCCTGCCTGGCACAGCTTGAGGTAGTATATAGTAGAACTCTGTATAGCTGTCACTTTAACTGGCACGCTCTGTGCAATTCAGGGCCCAAAGTGCGGGTTCCCCCCTTTAACCTTGAACTCTTCAGAGTCCACTGACTGATAAAGAAATTATGAATGTTTTATAATTATTATATGTATTATATATGTTATAATCATGTATGCTATTTTAGAACTGCATATTCAGCAGTTTCTGCTAATAATTTAAACCGTGGCTACAGCATTTACTGCCATATGGTTCTTGTTAAGACTTACTATATGAAGTTTCACACTTACAAAGACTTACTATATGAAGTTACTCTGTATATCCTGTCCAGATGTTTAGAAATAATAGACTGCTGTACAACCCCCTTCCTAAGGATATATTAAAGGCTGTCAATCATTGTCCAAAGAAAGGAGGGGGGTTCAATTTTAACTCTGTCTGAAGCATATATAAAGACTGCAGACACTATGCAAACTAGGCAGGTTATAGAAGCTCGCAGAAAGCATGTCGATATAGCCTGACTCCTCGTATACGAGAAATAAATGAATTCTTCTTTGAATCAGCTTGAGGTCTAACGGTAATTTCCATTACATTTGGTGCCGAAACGTCCGGGAATCCAAAATCCTGTTGTGAAGGACCAGCATTACTAGTGGCCGATACTGTACAGTAATTTCCGGTTCAGGCGGAATTCCTATCTTAAAGTCCTCCGTCTGAATTGGCGTTATCAGAGGCCGGTTATCTGGGGCTGGTCCGCAGTAACAGGTGACGGGTTTTCCACGAATCAGTAAGAAAGAGACCCAATCTGGTTCAAGGTAAGAACATTTTATTTATATATGCATATATATATATATATATATATATATATATATCGATAACACTAAGAATGTTAGTTGTGTAAATGGTTAAAAGGTTTATTTGTTTGTCTATGTATATTATTTGTTTGACTTGTCCTATTCTTGTTGAGAGGAAGTGAGTTGTCATGCACTCCTCGTTCCAAACATCTGTGGCCATCTTGGATGGGCAGATAGGTGACCGATCTGCGTTTTGGTAAGACGTACTCAGGGCGTCCTTAGTAGACAGTCGAGCACGGCAGATCAATTTCTCTATCTCCCTTTGTTGTCTATGTATCAGAGTGTGTTCTTGTCAGTCTTACTTTGTTTTTGTGTCTGGTTTGATGCACGAATATGGTCTATAATATAGCCGGGCCCGCAAATAAAGGAAATTTGTAGGACTTTTAAGTCCAAAGCAGCCTTGTAACTCTGTAAAGAAGTCCCGTGCAGACAACATAAATATCCGTGAGATCAAACAACTGCATATCGGTCTGTCTTATGTGTCTCTGTCTTAGCTTGATACAGAGGTATGGTTTCTAATAAGTGCCAGGCAGCAGTCAGAGGAAATTTGTAGGACTTTTTAAGTCCAAAGCAGCCTTGTAAATCTGTAAAAAGTCCTGTGCAGACAACATAAATATCTCTGAATCAAATATAAAAACTGTATGACTGTGTATAGATGTCTAGAATACCAATATTTTTTAGTAGAACACAGAACTCTTATGGAGTCTGTGTCTGACTGCGAGATAACAAAAATGTTGTGTATAAATATAGGTCTGACCATACATGATACAATTTCTTTTACAATTTTCTGTCTGGTTTTCTTGGGATTTACCTTAATACCAATGCTTTTTAGTAGAACATAGAACTGTAAGATTGAAGGAGTATAGTAAGTTTTCCAGAGAATCTGTGGCTGTCTGCGAGATAACAAAAGTATTGTGTGTAAAAAAAAAACTGCATGCCTGTATTGTGCGGTTTGTGGTGAATCTAACAGAAAATTGGACAACAAAAGTTGAACATGTATGGCCAGCCTAAGAATGTCAATACTTGTTAATAGAACATAGAACTAGGAGGGTTGAAGAAACCGCTCAGAGAGTCTGTGTATGTCTGCGAGTTAACAAAAGTATTGTGCATCAGTGTCTGTGTGAGAAGACCTAAACTAACTCCGTGCGCACGCCAAAAGGCCAAGCTTAATTGTGTGAGAATGAACCAGAGATGTGTGAAACAAGAAGAAATAAGTGTAACGCTCCTGCGTTTCATGTATGGTGTGGATTTTCAGCTGCAGAAATATTCCACTTCAGTAGTCATGTAAGAGAGATGCTGAGATACCATTCCCAACCTCAATGACTCATCATGTGTGGAAGGTCTTAATTCAGCTAGTAAATACACACACTCAACAAGCTGGTTCCTAGAGTGACTTTATGTATGTAGTAACACAGTGATGAAGATTTAAGAGACAGGTTGAGTGGAGGTGGTAGGTGACAGACACTTGAAGGTAAGACAGTAGCAGATGGATGCAGGTAGGTTTAGCAATCATGTACGGTAGCAGATGACAGAGTAGCAGGTGGACATACAAGAGAGATCAACCCAGTGCAGGAATAAGTAGCAGTAGTCTTAAGAGCTAGTAATCTAGATATGCAGATGTGATAAATAGTCTTTACTATGCAGAGCTAGGTAGTGTAAGCTTAGTATAAGTTTATAGAGGGTTCCCCTGCGGGGTACTTAGCACTAATAGCAATACAGCCGAAGGTTGGTTCAGGAGGAGCAGATGATCCGGAAGCGGGATGCAGGGATCAGCGCAGCGAGGTTCCGTCAGCGAGGTATGCTTGCAAGCACGAAAGCTTCGAGCCAAGTTAGCATCCAGGTAAGGGTGTTTGAACGAACACATGTGAGTGAGAGCCGGTGATCTAAATAGCCATCCAGTCCGGCGCTGAGTGATGACAGCATCAGTCTTAAAGGGAAACACACCTATATGTGTTTCATCTATCTAGATAGATGGAAATCACCCGGAAATAATGTGATAGGAGGCACTGAGAGTGCCAGAACCTTACAGTACCCCCCCCCCCCCCGTAAGGCCGGCTCCGGAAGGCCTCTAAGGCTGGTTGTCGATATAAGAATCGGAAAAGACTGGTTGCTGATACGAGAATCGGATAAGACTGGTTGCCGATACGAGAATCGGAAAATACTGGTTGCCGATACGAGAATCGGATGAGACTGGTTTCCGATATGAAAATCGGGGAAAAAAAAAAATGGTTGCCGATATGAGAATCGGATCAGGTTGGTAACCGATCTGAGAATCGGATCCCTTGTTGCCGATATGAAAATCGGATCAGGTTGGTAACCGATGAGAATCGGATCACTTGTTGCCGATATGAAAATCGGATCAGGTTGGTAACCGATCTGAGAATCGGATCACTTGTTGCCGATAAAAAAATCGGATCAGGTTGGTAACCGATGAGAATCGGATCACTTGTTGCCGATATGAAAATCGGATCAGGTTGGTAACCGATCTGAGAATCGGATCACTTGTTGCCGATATGAAAATCGGATCAGGTTGGTAACCGATGTGAGAATCGGATCACTTGTTGCCGATATGAGAATCAGATCAGGTTGGTAACCGATCTGAGAATCGGATCACTTGCTGTTAGGGTGTCTGCTACCTGAACCCCTCACTAGAATCGGACGCATAACCATCCGAAGTAATCCTAGTAGTCCTAGCAACCAATGCTTCTTCAAACATCCTCAGATCCTTCCTACATATCACCGTGCCATTAGAAGCGCGTACGCAGTCAGGTGCAAGAATCTCAATATTTTCATTGGAAGCTAAAAATGTGCTTGCAAAAATAGGAGTATCCTCAGGAGGTGGTACAGGAGGTTTTTTAGAACGTGGTATCAAGTTCACTGGAGTTGAAGGAATATCTATTCCAATCTTTGTCAATTTCTGGGTGTCCTTCTCTGATATAGAACGGGGACAGGGCTGGCAACAGCCTTGGTAATTTCCAGGCTGTTTTTCAGGGAAGACCCTTCGGATTCGCCTTGCCTCCATTGGGAGAGCCTTAGGCCTATGGGGTCTGGTTGGGCAGAATGTAATGAAATGTCCCCCTTCACCACAATAAAAACAAAGGCCACAGATTCTTCTGTGATCTCTTTTTTCTTGTAAGGACAACCTAGTATGTATGGCACCAATCTCCATAGGCTCCTCATCCATCTCTGTAGGATCAGGGTCCAAATGGGATGTGTCAGAGTGACAAGGCTGACTGTTTAAGGCAGGCTTGGACCATGACCAGGCAGGATCACCATATTTATTAGGTTTCCTTTTTTCCCTAGGTAGCCGGGGTCTGTGGTTACCTGGAGCGGGTTTAGGAGTGGGGTCAATGGCCGAAATCCGAAAAGAACTGGATAATGGCATTCCCATTTTTTCAGACTTCCTTTCTCGTAGTCTTCTATCTATGGTGATACTGAGTTGTATCAATGCATCCAGGGTTTTTGGCAGATCCGCTCGGGCGAGCTCGTCTTTAACGGCTTCTGATAGGCCAAGCCTAAATTGGGTTTTCAGAGATGCATCATTCCATTCTGAATCAAGGGTCCATCTCTTGAATTCTGCGACAAAGTCTTCCACAGGTCTCCCACCTTGGTTCAAGGATCTTAATTGAAAATCGGCAGTACTCTGCCTATTGGGATCATCATATAGGCTAGTAAGTTCTGCTAGAAACAAGGCATAGGAGCTGAGAAGCTGGTCGTTTTTCTCAAAAAGAGAGTCTGCCCAGGCCCGAGGATCGCCTGTTAGGTAAGAAATAATAGTACAAACCTTAATATGATCAGTAAGGTAGGTACGGGGTCTTAACAAGAAAAGTAACTCACATGCGTTTTTAAATTCGCGAAATTTTTTGCGATCGCCTGTAAATACCAAAGGAGGATTTATTTTGGGTTCAGGAGACTGAGCAGAGGTAAGTTGTGTCAGTCTAATTACCTGCTGCGACAGAGCCTGATTGTCTTCTTTTAATTCAGCAAGTGCGTGTATTAACGCAGTTACTTGCTGTTTTAATTGTGTCACCTGAGTGGTTATTTCTGCTGAATCCATTTGTGGGTTCGTTCAATCTGTAACGCTCCTGCGTTTCATGTATGGTGTGGATTTTCAGCTGCAGAAATATTCCACTTCAGTAGTCATGTAAGAGAGATGCTGAGATACCATTCCCAACCTCAATGACTCATCATGTGTGGAAGGTCTTAATTCAGCTAGTAAATACACACACTCAACAAGCTGGTTCCTAGAGTGACTTTATGTATGTAGTAACACAGTGATGAAGATTTAAGAGACAGGTTGAGTGGAGGTGGTAGGTGACAGACACTTGAAGGTAAGACAGTAGCAGATGGATGCAGGTAGGTTTAGCAATCATGTATGGTAGCAGATGACAGAGTAGCAGGTGGACATACAAGAGAGATCAACCCAGTGCAGGAATAAGTAGCAGTAGTCTTAAGAGCTAGTAATCTAGATATGCAGATGTGATAAATAGTCTTTACTATGCAGAGCTAGGTAGTGTAAGCTTAGTATAAGTTTATAGAGGGTTCCCCTGCGGGGTACTTAGCACTAATAGCAATACAGCCGAAGGTTGGTTCAGGAGGAGCGGATGATCCGGAAGCGGGATGCAGGGATCAGCGCAGCGAGGTTCCGTCAGCGAGGTATGCTTGCAAGCACGAAAGCTTCAAGCCAAGTTAGCATCCAGGTAAGGGTGTTTGAACGAACACATGTGAGTGAGAGCCGGTGATCTAAATAGCCATCCAGTCCGGCGCTGAGTGATGACAGCATCAGTCTTAAAGGGAAACACGCCTATATGTGTTTCATCTATCTAGATAGATGGAAATCACCCGGAAATAATGTGATAGGAGGCACTGAGAGTGCCAGAACCTTACAATAAGTAAGCATATATGTTATTTGAGTTGAGTTGGACAGAATAGATTTATTGTGGTGTCTGCGTCTTTAAGTGTTAAACTTCTGAAAAAAAAAAAAGAAAAGGTGTCCGATGGTGCTATGAGAATCTCTCTCTCTCTCTCGTATGATTAAATGTAGATCTGTCAACTAATAATTTAGCACTCCCATGGGTTTTCTGGGAATACAGATTTGACATAAAGTATTTAAGGGTGGGATAATTAAATTGCCTGCCATATACTCCTCCCTCCCACCAAAGAAGAGGGATGATTTACGACTGAATCCTACTGTGTCTTTGCGCACACATAGAACAACTCCCAGATAGCCAGAATGGTGGGGGAAGGGGAACAGGGAGAAATTCTAAGGGAAGATAAGGCCGTAACAAGCACTTCATTGTCTGATTCCACAGTAGATTTTGAGCGGAAAGTAAGATTAGTGATGCGTTTTTCATATATTATAATGGGAAATTGTGTAGTAATTAAGCCCATAGATACACCTGAACAAAATGATATAATAATTGACAAAATATAAGATCTGACTTAGACTCAGAGTTGACTGGACACCAGCTTGCAACTATTGGTATCTGGATGGTAGAAGTTTCAGAGCAATGAGACTTGGTTGGATATTAAAAACGATGAGCTGACTGCTCAGATTATAAAACTGCAGTAACGTAAGATATGTGTGTATGTCCAAATTGTTCATAGCTAGCTAATGTTGAGTGCTAGCTAATATGGTACTTGTAATATGTGAAGAAGATGTGTCTAAAAAAAAAAAAAACTTCTTGTGGAAGACCCACAAACAAAAGAAAAACAGAGTGTAAAATTGTGATATCTGAAAAGTGTCCGATTAACCCCTTCTCAAAATAGCAGAAGGAAAGGTTAAAGGGAAAAGTTATGAGGTTCAATATAATTTACACTGTATTATGTCTTTTAAACATTCCATAGGAACTGATGTTGATTATGAAAGAAAATTGGGTAAATTCTTAGGGGTCAGAATTACGTTGAAAACTTTATGCTTGAATCAGGAGAGAAACAGTGTGGCCACCTGTCTCCTTCCTGATGAGATATTCAAGTTACATAGGGGAAGAATTATACCCCATGTATCAATTACTCGGAATGTCTCGTTAGATTGGTATGAGTTAGGGGAACTTTTGATCGACTGGGTACATATGACACCTGAACAACAAACAATAAAGGGAATCCGGTCTTTCAACCTTAATTGGGTCACACAATGTACTCCAGGAGTGCACCTTTCAGGAGGGTACTCAAAACGGTAAGTGAAGTACAAAGCACCCCTAAAAAAAAGTACTATGTGACCCTATTAAAGACGATGCCCCTTGAGAAAGATGTTTAATGCATGTTGTGTTGTCTGTGTGGAATGACAATGTTGCATGGGTGGGGAGCGGGGGGGGGGGGGTGTGGGGTTGAGGTGTGACTGACTTGTGACATGAGTTTTTGCTTCTCTGCTGTATGAGAGAGTTGATGAGAAAAGCCTGCTTGTATCTGCAGATTGCTCCCCCCTCCTTCATGAACACATCCTGTGTGAAATACGAGACTGTGTAGCATGTTCTAAGAGTGACAGTGTGAGATAGGACAACGGAAGATGATTACTGGAAATATCTGTTTTATTTTATTCTTAACAGTGATTCCAAGATCTGTATAATTGGGTAAAAGGTTGTGATCGTTACTCAGTATGAATGGTGATGTATAATCTTTGTGTATAATGTGCATAGGTCCTGGAGTTTTCTAATTGTTCTGAGGGTTTTATATGCCATTTCAGTAATCGTACTCCAGGATAACATTTTTATTTACCCCCAGCAAGACATTTGTCATGTATGACCACTCTCTTAGGGCAACCTCACATCGCTTATGCTTACACCCATTGAAGGGGGTTCACATGACCAAATAACTTAAATTGATGAAAGAATATGTTTTATGAAAGACCGCATGGATGGGTTATTATAATGTTGTTATTATTTGTTTTGTTGATGGGTTGTGTAAAGAAAAATGATCCAGGTACAAATCAAACAGGGTATGCTGTTGTAATATATGACCAACATTCAGAGATCATAGCTCTAACAAGGGCAGGTAACTTGGGTAAAGGGAAAAGGTGACTATATACACAGAGAGCCAATATGCCTTTCCCACTATATGTGCTTTCAACATATGTATGTATGTATGTATGTATATATATATACAGTATATGTATGTATATGTATGCTTTTCCACCATACATGTGTTTGCACAACAATGGAAGAATAGAGGTATGGTCACATAAATAGGTAAATCCATTTTACACAGAAATCTTCTTCTTGCCCTGTTGGACCATGTACAAAAGCCAATCCAAGTAGCGATATGCAAGTGCACAGCCCATAAGAAAGGGACAGATCCTATCACACAAGGGAATGCCTTAGCAGACAAGGCAGCGAAAGAGGCAGCTGGAGGTAAACAGGAAACACTATCTTGCTAAACCAGTAGAAATACAGAAAACAATAGATGAGACCTGGCTGACAGAAATGCAGAGAACAGCACCTGAAAGCGTAAAAACAAAAAATGGTTATCAAAAGGAGCGACACAGGCGAAAGGTATCTACACAAATACGGAAAGCAAAACTATCTTGCCTTCCTCCTTGTGTAGATATGCAGCCTTATTGAGACATGGGCAAAGCTATGTCTCTAAAGGGGGGATGGTACAGATGGTTAACAAAGTGTTTGCAATGTATGGTTTCACTAATTACTAAAAAATTGTTTTGGTTGACATGTCCAACCTGCAATAGATATCGTATGCAAGGGGTACTTAGACCTCTACGAGGCCAGTTCCCTAAGTCTCCTTACCCCTTTCACACGATATGTATGGACACCCTGATGGGCAGTCAGTGCCCAGGATAAGCATAAAGGAAATAGTTCCCAGGTTTAGGATCCCTTCCATCATTTATAATAATAATGGTTCTTATTTTGTGAATTCGACAATACAGCAGATCGGCAAATGGTACAGTAGTGACTTACAAAACCGTTGTGTCTATCACCCCCAGTCTGCAGGTACCGTAGAGAGACATAATGGTATTTTAAATGGTAAATTGAGAAAATGAATAGAAGAGACTAAAATAAAACCTGGATACAGTGTTTGCCAATAGCCTTGCTAAACTCCCACAGAAATGGGGTTGACACCTTATGAGATATTGTATGGGAGACCGCACGACATCCCATAACTTAGGACATTTGTTAGAGAAGATGAGGAATCGGACAGTGGTCTAGCAAACTATATGGGAAAACTGTTAACATCTAAGGAAGTGTTGTCTCTGAATTCTTTTACAGGTCAAAAACTCCGGCAGAGCAGGGCATCCTTGTGCAACCAGGGGATTGGGTGTGGTCAAAATAATCAAGAGAAAACAGTGGTCAGATCCAAGGTGGGAAGGGCCTTATCAGGTACTATTGTCTACACCCACAGCTGTAAAAGTAGCAGAAAGAGTACCTTGGATACATCTATCACATTGCAAGAAAGTAAAGTATCTAGGGCCAGAAGAGGGAACGCCCACAGAGCCTTCATTGTAAGTCCGGCTACAAAGGGGGGTGACTCCAATAGGGACCACTCGTCTCAAACCCGGTGAAGAAAATGGAACAAGATAGGCTCATAGGGATGATAAAACAGCTTAGGGAAAGACAGCTATTGGAACCTGGGTATTTTACTAAGACATGGATAGGTAGGATCTTATTAGGTGGAATGGTAGTCGGAGGGATTATAGCACTGATATTGATACTCTTGGACATCAACTCCCCTCAGTGGGTCAACAGGGTAAAGTCAGGAATGACAAAAAGAGAGATAAGAAGAGGGGACATAGATGGAGTATATACTATGACGGTCAATGAGGGGGTTACCACAATGATGCGAATTGATACCTGTAGCATTAACTACTGCCCCAGTAATTGGAATTTAAGGTATAATAGTAAAAAATATATGAAAGATATCTGTGCAGAGACCCCACCTGTTCATCCTGGAGTAATGTATGGTGGACAACAGATAAGTTAGGATATTATAACAAAGGTGCTGTAGTCCCTGAGAGTAAAAAGGATTTGGTATCCAGACTATCAATAAGTCACTTTATTTACCCGGGCTATAACCATAACTTTTTGACTGTAACCTTAAAAAATCCTAAAAGCACTGACTCTGAAGATTATGGTTTAGGAATAGCTGTCCCATGGAACTACGGATCAGACATTTTGATGAGAATAAGAATCCAAGTCATACTTAATACTCCTCCAACACCATTCCCAGTAAACCCCAACTTAAATCTTCCTGATACTAAATCTGAATACCTATTTAAAACAGATTTTACCTACAAAGAACAACTAAGTATTGAAACAGGATATGGAGATAAGAATGAATGGATAGAATGGGTTAGATGGACTACTAAAAGTAAGGAGCAGGGAAATTGTATTTCATGTGCCAACTCACGACCCTACTTAGCAACAGTCCCCTTTCTGGCTGACGAAACAGATGACCAGTGCAAAAATGAGCGGGAGTTAGACCCGGCAACTAAAATGTGGAGTGTGCCCCCATTAATTAGAGTAGTTCTGGGAAATTTTACTTGTTTCATAAGTACTGATGAGACGGGACAACAAGTAGGGGAGCTACCCTCATCTTACTGCCCCCAAAACGTACCTATCACAAATTCACCTTACCAACAGACATGGTTTGAGGATCAGGAGAAGCAATTAGCTGATGTATGGTGGTTATGCGGGGATATGAAGCTTAGGCCTAAACTCCCTCCCAGGTGGAAAGGGAGCTGTGCCTTAACACACTTGCTTCTTCCTTTCTATATGATACCTGTAGGTGCTGAAGTAAAAATACCTCGGTTGGAGAAGCACCACTTTTGCATGAAAAGAGAAACACCTCGAGGATCGTTTGACAACCGAGTCTATGTTGATTCCATCGGAGTGCCACGAGGAGTCCCTGATGAGTTCAAAGCACAGAACCAAGTATTAGCCAGACTCACCTCCATCTTCCTATGGGTACAGCCCAACAAGAATGTTGACTGGATAAATTACATCTACTATAACCAGCAAAGGTTTGTGAACTATACCCGAGACGCTCTTAAAGGACTAGCCAGCCAACTGGATGCAACTTCGTTGGTAGCCTGGCAGAATCGTATTGCTCTCGATATGCTGCTGGCCGAAAAAGGAGGTGTGTGTAAGATGTTTGGAACTTTTTGTTGCACCTTCATTCCTAACAATACAGCTCCTGATGGTAGCATGAGGGCTCTGCAAGGATTGCAGATGCTATCTGAGGAACTAGCAGAAAATCCTGGGGTGGAAAACCCCTTAACTGGACTCTTTGAGACTTGGTTCAGTAGGTGGGGTGAACTGGTAAAAAATGCATTGATTTCAATAATAATGGCCGCCACAGTGCTAACTGTGTGTGGTTGCTGTTGCATTCCCTGTGTTCGAGGACTCCTCCAACGTTTCATTGACACCTCTTTGACAAAGACTATGTACTTACAAGGGAACTCAAACGAACTATACTCTGGATTTGGTTCAGAGTCAGATGACGACGAATTCAAGGACACTGCCCCCATCTCTCATGTATGAACTATATGATGGATCTTGGTAAAATCTGGGAAGCCAGGATGCTGATGAGACGGTCATAAATGATTATAATTAGGGGGGAGATGATAAAGAAATTATGAATGTTTCATAATTATTATATGTATTATATGTGTTATAATCATGTATGCTATTTTAGAACTGCATATTCAGCAGTTTCTGCTAATAATTTAAACCGTGGCTACAGCATTTCCTGCCATATGGTTCTTGTTAAGACTTACTATATGAAGTTTCACACTTACAAAGACTTACTATATGAAGTTACTCTGTATATCCTGTCCAGATGTTTAGAAATAATAGACTGCTGTACAACCCCCTTCCTTAGGATATATTAAAGGCTGTCAATCATTGTCCAAAGAAAGGAGGGGGGTTCAATTTTAACTCTGTCTGAAGCATATATAAAGACTGCAGACACTATGCAAACTAGGCAGGTTATAGAAGCTCGCAGAAAGCATGTCGATATAGCCTGACTCCTCGTATATGAGAAATAAATGAATTCTTCTTTGAATCAGCTTGAGGTCTAACGGTAATTTCCATTACACTGACTATGTACCCCCTCTGTAGCTTCAGGGTCCTCAATCGAGGTACCCCCTTTACAGCTAGCTGATACTGGATCCCAGAACCTCTTCCAGAATGGTCCCCTCTAACTTCAGGCAGACCCCCAGGGGCAATCCTCAGTACTCACGACCTGTGTAGGCTTTCCTGGGACTGGACCCCTCTCTCTCTCCGCAGGCTCTCGGCACACCGGATCCCCTCAGCTCAACTCAGCACTCTCTGGACACTCAGACGACACCCTGAGATATCCACCTTCCTCAGACAGGAGGAGAGACAGCCGCACTTTCCTTCCTGGGAATCTGCTCCCACCAAAGACACCATGCCACACACTTCCCCCCAAACTTATACCCACTCCCAGAATCCTTTGCAGAATAATCTGCCTTCTGGGGTAGTTACAAGCTGGGATGTGTCCACTGATTGGGCTTCCCATACTGCCCTATGAGAATCCTCTCACAGGAGCCAGTGGGGAAACTTCTCCCCTCAGCAGGCACATCTGGAAGCCCTGACACCCTAGCTAAATAAATCACAGCCCTGCTGTTAGGCAGACAAGGCCCACTATAGTTTTACCTAGCACCTACCTGTAGGGTGCTACATTAAATTAATAAAAAAAAGTACAGTTTTTTTTTTCAAGCTGCAACAGACTTGCCCTACTAATATTTGGATCTCTTATTTAAAACCTGGTTAACATACTGAAAACATTTTTGATTGCAGAAAACCTTCTCATAAGGGAATTGGTCCCTCAGGGATTCTGTACAGTTATGTGTTGTTCACGTGGACACAGAATTCTCTAGAAATTTGGTGGCCATTTTGGATGAGGGAACCTTTTAAAAGAAGGATACCACGTCACTTTGGCTTTTGGGAAGTATTGGACAGGGACAGGAACCTGCTTGTGAGGGACAGCACTGAAATTAGGAAAAGTTTTCAGAAAAATAGGGAAATGGCAGGGAAGACTTCCTCAACATTCGCTCTGGTGTTCTGCAGGGTGTTCTGTTAAGAGGTGCTGCCCCTGATAACTGAAGCCGCTGAGACCTATTATTTACTGAACTGCTGTTTCAAGTGTCAAGGGCTTGCTTGCCAATTGGTTACTATTGTAAGAAGAAGTTCTTGCAAGATTACCATAAATACCTATGTGCATCATATATTGTGTGCGAGGGATTCCTTCCAAACAGATTACCATATTTAGGCCCAACCTACTGTACATGCTCTGGGTGAAATGATGGGGTGATGGCATAACCCCCGACCAGCCAGACAGTTTGGCCTGTGAATGAAAATCCCAGAATTGAGCCACCCTCAATAACACTGCAAAATTCCACCTTAGTCACAGAAACGACAAAGGCAATTCTGGTGTACTCTGAGTTTTGAAAAATTTTGAAAATGGTGTACTGGTACTTAAAAGTGTGTAGAAATTCAGATACATTCAATTTCTTGCTGAGCTGTAGAAAGTGAGGTTTGTAAGTTTGGTGGACTTCTTAGCTCTCATTGGCTGTGGGAAAAGTCACCAAATGTATTTCAAATTACAAATAAAAACTATAAAGAAGATTCATTAAAAATTAAAGTGATACACTGCCTCCAACAGTAGGTTACTCCTCTATATAAATGAAGTAAAACAAAAACAGGAGCATTTTACCCCCATAATATGCCAAATTCACAGGTAATGCACCTTAAAGGTGAACTCCAGCAATTATCTGTATTGGTGCTCCTACAGTGATAGCCACACTCCTGATAGCCCAGATCCTGCTGTGGTACTGTGCAAGCAACTTGCCCTCTGAACACTGACCACAGGGGGTCACACTGTACTGGTGCCATTCATAGAATGCCTTGTATTTTTTTCTTGTTCAATCTTTTATCAGAAAATTTCAGGAAATACAAAGGTTGGAGGAAGCAGAGCCGGCATTGCAAAGATAGTGTGTATAAACATTACAGTCAGTCTCCAGCTGTCTGATTGGCCGAGCTTCGGTGACTTCTTTGTCTGGGAGCCCCAGGTACAGCAACACCCCAGGAATCAGTGCAAAGAGGAAGTGAAGGCGTGGGCCGTGACCGCAGAGGGAGGAAGTGGAAGAAAGGTGAGTATATTTTTCTTCAATAACAAGGTAAGTAAACAAAAAAAAAATCGTAACTATCCATTTCTTTTTCAGGTGACCAATAGCAAGCGAATGGCCCAAAATCGATTATGTCGATTTTGTGGCCAGAACTCCGCTTTAAGGAACAGCACAAATCGGCACAGAGCTCTGAAGGAACCGCACGACTCGGCACAGAGCTCTGAAGGAATGGCACGACTCGGCACAGAGATCTGTAGGAATAGCACGACTCAGCACAGAGCTCTGAAGGAATGGCACGACTCAGCACAGACCTCTGAAGGAACGGCACAACTCGGCACAGAGCTCTGAAGGAATGGCACAACTCAACACAGAGCTCTGAAGGAACGGCATGACTCGGCACAGACCTCTGAAGGAACGGCACAACTCGGCACAGAGCTCTGAAGGAATGGCACAACTCAACACAGAGCTCTGAAGGAACGGCACGACTCAGCACAGACCTCTGAAGGAACGGCAGTCATTTGAAGTGCATGTGCCGGTGACATCACTAGCTGCTGCTCGCTGGAATAGCTCTGAAACGATGCACGTTTAGGAGATATTAATTTTACCTACCGGTAAGCTTTATTATAAGCTTACCAGTAGGGAAAAATGTCACACAAGACTTTACTACCACTTTGTCCTCTGTCTATCCTAGTATACCAACAATCTGGGAAACCTATTCTCTGGTTGAAAGGTTGCTGATTTATGAGGAGGGAAGGAAACAGTGTTGATGTCAGCACAAACTTTCCATCCATCAACTTTGGTTGTAAAGAACTGTATGGTCATTATGTAATATACGGTACAATTACGGGTCTATTTATAAATGTTTTTACGCACGATTCAAACTTTAACCTATGATTCAATCAATTTCCCAAGGAAATACAATTGCAAAAATGTGGCAATCTTGGGTGAAATTTGGATGACATCCTTTAAAAATAGACCATTTAAAAGAGAAGTATGGCCAAAGCTTTTTGTGGCCATGCTTCTCTTCTAGGTCACAGGAAAGCACTTATTTCTGCACTCCCATCAACCAGATTCAGCCAACAGTGCTGTCAGCTGACGTGACAGAGCTGGTCCAGGATTTGAAAGGATTTTGACTTTAAGGTTAGGGTCCACCCAGATGCCTGACCAGCAGCAGGCTCAGCTTCTTAGCAGACCCCTGCAGTAATTAACAGTCACTAGTTTCTACTAGTGAAGACCGAAAAGTGAGTGATCAGGGGTTATATGATCACCCAGTTTTCGTTCTGGGGGGGGGGGCATAGTTTCCCAGCTTTGCTCTGAACACTGGACTCTGTCCCAGCACTGCCTCCCCCTCCATTTAAAAAAAAAAAAATGTTTTTTTTAATACTTTTTATTCGCCTTTTCTTTTTGTCTGGCCCTGCCCCCTGTCTCTATTCTTGCCCAGGTGAGAATGAAGTTTCTCACGTGGCGCCATGTCATTGCCGCTGCAGGAACCAAGAAAAAAACAATGTGATGTATAATAATGATGGTGGCACAGGACAGGACCTGCAGTAGGAGAGTAAGGCAGGAGAAGAAGACAGCGCTGAATCCAGATAAATTTTCAAAATTAAACAAGTAAATTATGAGAAAAATACATAGGGCAGCAGTTAATAATACACAGTGCTTAAAGTGGAACTCCAATTTTAAATTCAATAGCTAACTAGGCTAGCACTGGGTGTAGTGACTCCCTTGATTTGCCTTCTTTGCATATAGAGCATTCAGCCATCGTCTAAAGCAGCCTTTTTCAATCAGGGTGCCCAAGCACCCTGGGATGCCTTGAGGCTTCTTCAGGGGTGCCTTGGCAAAATGCATAAAAATTGTTTAAAAATTGTATACAAGCCAACAGGTGGATGAAGCCTGCCTTTTAGTTACACAAATGCTAGTGTCTACAAAGTCGTAATGGTGCATAATGAAAGCCTGTTTTCATTATGCACCATTACGACTTTGTAGACACTAGCATCCTAACCAGTTATGTCATCAGTTGATAAGGAGGATGTCTCCTCTGCCTCTTTCCCTCAGCACTGGGGTCACAATACTAAATGATGGGGAGAAATTGAGGGAGAAGAGAAACATTGGAATACTAGTCAGTATCGGTGTGCAAAAGTGTATTTGCTTTGGAAGAAAAAAATCACCTCTAACATTGGGAGTCCTACTTGTGTGGCTGTTGCTGCATTATGTTAAACTGCTGGGTTTTTTTTTACATTTTAGAATGGGGTGCTTCAAGACTGTCCATAATTTTAAAGGGTGCCTTGAGATTGTCTATAATTTTAAAGGGTGCCTTGACTGAAAAATGGTTGAGAAACACTGCTTATCTCTTGGACTATGTTTTTATACCACAGTCAGCATAACACAGCCATACCATTTGTTCTTGTGTTGATGCCTCCCTCCACACCCCATCCCTTGGCTCTTCACACTACTGACATTAGCAGGGAGGAAGGATCAAAGCAAATTTATAGTTCTTTTAAAGGGTTCTTTAAGCATTACAAAAAAATAAAAATAAAGAAATAGTATTTGTAGCACCCTCCTAGGTAGGTGCTAGGAAAAGTATATATATAAATATATATATATATATATATATATATATATATATATATATATATATATATATATATATAATGCCCCTGTCTGCTTATCAGGGGGGCCTTATCATTCAGTTAGGCTTTCATGTGCTTCTAGGTTTGGTCTGTTGAGTCCAGGGAGTCTCCCCTCTGCATCCAATGAGGGCTCTTATTGGACAGTGGAGGAAACCGGGCCAATAGTGCACCCAGGCTTATAGCTATCTCAGTGGGCGGAGTTTGCTGCAATGCACCCTGGGATAAGATATAAGTCTGAGGGGGGCATGTGACAGGGGGTCTTTGGGCTGTCTCTCCTCCTGTCAGAGCAAGTAAAGGTTTTCCAGGGCAGTCGGCCTAGAGGACCGGAGGCTGAGCTGGGCTACAGGAAGGATCCAGAATGCTGTGGACCAAGTGGAGTTGCTAGGCAGAAGTTTCCTGGAAAAACAGTGTTGTGAGTACTCGAAACTGCCCAGGGGACTGCATAGAGAGAGGGCCACTCCAAAAGGTCAAAGGGATCCGGGAGCCAGCTAACCAGTAGTGGTGGCTTGGAAAGGGGGGCCAGTGTCTAAGCCCTGAAGATTAGAGAGAAAAAGGGGGCATAGGTGCAGTCCTTGAAGCGTTTAGCAGTGCAGCAGTATGTTCAAGTAGCTACCTCAGCAGGAGTGCTTAGGAGAGGTTGAGAAGGACTTCTTTAGTTAGAAAGCAGTCCCAAGTCAATTCAGCTTTAACAGGCATCCAGCCAGCGCTAACCAGCATCAAGTCAACGTTGATAGGCATTCAGCCAGCGTCAAGTCAGCGCCAAACAGCAATATTCAAGTGTCTCCACCAAATGTGCCTAGTTTAGTTCCAGGAGTATCCCACTCATCCCTTCTCCCATCCAAGTTACCAAATAAATACAAAAAACCCAAAGATACTTGACTGGTCATTGTCTCAGTGCTCACACTTGGAGAACATGCTTAAATGTGCTGTTGTTGCTAGCAGTAACCCAGGGGGACCCATATCCAGCAAAACGGCTGGGAATTGTGCTAAAATATTAATCTTTAGATTGATATTGAATTGCTGTCTGGAGTTCAACTTTAAGCAATTAATTGTTTTTTTCAATAAGGGCAGAGTTCTACAATAGGTATGCTTATGAATATTTTTACTTTAAAGCACTCAGAAAGTAAATAAAAAGTGAAGCCACTTCTGAGCCTCCATGAAAAATATACAAGGTTTATTTCCAACTTTATTACAAACTGTGATCATGATATCCTGTTGGGAATAAATCCTGAGGATATCCAGTGCAAAGTCTAACACATTCAGTCATTTGCGAAATTTGAAAATGAGCATAAGGTGCCGAAATCAGGGATCTCTCAGAGAACTTCTTTGTTTGTCTCTTTGTAGAACGCCAGCTTGCAGATTTCACAAGTAGACTTCATGGGAACAAATCAAGGTGGAGTGACAGAATGCTGATTGGTTAAACAGTCTGAAAAGGGAAAAAAAGAAAAATTGCTGCAATTGTACTTTGCATGAACACAAATGATAAATACAATATAAAGTTATAAAAGTGTACAATGAGCAAGGGAAAGGTGAAGGACAATCATAGCACACAGTATCACAAAGCGAGAATCACAGCCTCTAAATGTAATGAGTAACTATAGCTGCCCTCACGTGTATATACAGTTTACGTGTGCGTATATTTTATATTGTGTTTATATATATATATATATATATATATATATATATATATATATATACAGAGGTTAAAGTAAGTATTGAACATGTCACCATTTTTCTAGGTAAATATATTTCCAAGCCTAGGTTCACACAGAGGGTGGGTTTGAAATTGTGCGAGTTCAGCTGAAAAACCCGCATGTCAGTGCAAGTTGGGGGGTGATTTGACAGATATCTCTGTGGGTTCATGATATAACCAAGCATGCGCCATCTTAAGTCTTCAGCATCCATTTTGTTCTTTATAGTGTTATATTTCACAGTTTCTCATGCTTTGGAAAGTGATGAGCTTGCATAATCTTTCTACACACTACAGTTTTCACATATTCCTCATACACTGGAATGTTTCAATTACTTGTACATCATGTGAATTCCCCAAAATGATACTTGTAGTTCATTCTTATCTAAGTCAGTCACAGACTAAATGTATTGTCCATTGTTCTATTTATATGTGAAAAATCCCATCATGGGTGGGACCGATTTTCTGTAACCTGTAGTGCAAATATACTGTTATAAAGCTGTGTTGAATAAATGATAGATCAGATATTCTCTGAGAAACTGTAAAATGCGTATGTGTCAAGTTAATCAGAAACGGACTCAGGCCTGCTGAGACGGAAGGGTCAAACCTGATCAGGTCATCAAGTCTACATACCCTGCTGAGACGGAAGGGTCAAACCTGATCAGGTCATCAAGTCTACATACCCTGCTGAGACGGAAGGGTCAAACCTGATCAGGTCATCAAATCAACATACCCTTAGGAGTGATCACCGCCAACAGTGAGCTCGTCCGGGATGGTCAAGTTCCATGTCCGGTAAGTGCTAAAATTTTATTTTGCCTTGCCGAGACCTTTGGTCACAACCATCACCGCCAACAGTTCATGCACAGATGTCTTGGAATCGCCCTCAAAGTCACCAAAAGTAGTGCAGAAACTACTTGTGGGAATTGGTGCGGCGCCGCAATGTCGGTGTTGCGCCGTTTTTTTGGAAGTTGCCATTGCCGGAAATAGGCTCAGATTTTACATGCAATTTGACATGTCAAATCGCATGTCAAATCAACCCGATGTGAACTGGGGCTAAAGGTGCTATTGACATAACATTTTCACCACATGTCGGTAACAACTCACTTGAGACTGAAGCAGCTGATATTAATTTGCACTGACAAGGATAAGGATTGCTTTCTAATTACTGATAGATTTCAGCTGGTGTCTTGGCTTTCCATGCCTTTTTCCACCTCCCTTTCTTCAATACTTTTTCCCTGTGTCATTCCATCTGAATACACATATGAGCTTACCGTTTAAGAACCCTGCCTCATAGAGACTGGAAAGGTGAAGGACAATCATAGCACACAGTATCACAAAGCAAGAATCACAGCCTCTAAATGTAATGAGTAACTATAGCTGCCCTCATGTGTACTGTATATACAGTTTATGTGTGCGTATATTTTATATTGTGTTTATATATATATATATATATATATATATATATATATTTTTTTTTTTTTTAACAGTATATATATATATATATATATATATATATACACATATATATATCTATACACAGTATATATATATATATATATATATATATATATATATATATATATATATATATACAGAGGTTAAAATAAGTATTGAACATGTCACCATTTTTCTAGGTAAATATATTTCCAAGCCTAGGTTCACACAGAGGGCTGGTTTGAAATCGTGCGAGTTCAGCCGAAAAACCCGCATGTCAGTGCAAGTTCGTGGGGCGATTTGACAGACATCTGTGTGGGTTCATGATAGAATATAATGAACCAAGGATGCGCCATCTTAAGTCTTCAGCATCCATTTTGTTCTTTACAGTGTTACAGTGCCTTGCAAAAGTATTCGGCCCCCTTGAACTTTGCGACCTTTTGCCACATTTCAGGCTTCAAACATAAAGATATAAAACTGTAATTTTTTGTGAAGTATCAACAACAAGTGGGACACAATCATGAAGTGGAACGGAATTTATTGGATATTTAAAACTTTGTTAACAAATAAAAAAATGAAAAATTGGGCGTGCAAAATTATTCAGCCCCTTTACTTTCAGTGCAGCAAACTCTCTCCAGAAGTTCAGTGAGGATCTCTGAATGATCCAATGTTGACCTAAATGACTAATGATGATAAATAGAATCCACCTGTGTGTAATCAAGTCTCCGTATAAATGCACCTGCACTGTGATAGTCTCAGAGGTCCGTTTAAAGCGCAGAGAGCATCATGAAGAACAAGGAACACACCAGGCAGGTCCGAGATACTGTTGTGGAGAAGTTTAAAGCCGGATTTGGATACAAAAAGATTTCCCAAGCTTTAAACATCCCAAGGAGCACTGTGCAAGCGATAATTTTGAAATGGAAGGAGTATCAGACCACTGCAAATCTACGAAGACCTGGCCGTCCCTCTAAACTTTCAGCTCATACAAGGAGAAGACTGATCAGAGATGCAGCCAAGAGGCCCATGATCACTCTGGATGAACTGCAGAGATCTACAGCTGAGGAGGGAGACTCTGTCCATAGGACAACAATCAGTCGTATACTGCACAAATCTGGCCTTTATGGAAGAGTGGCAAGAAAAAAGTAATTTCTTAAAGATATCCATAAAAAGTGTCATTTAAAGTTTGCCACAAGCCACCTGGGAGAGACACCAAACATGTGGAAGAAGGTGCTCTGGTCAGATGAAACCAAAATCGAACTTTTTGGCAACAATGCAAAACGTTATGTTTGGCGTAAAAGCAACACAGCTCATCACCCTGAACACACCATCCCCACTGTGAAACATGGTGGTGGCAGCATCATATTTTGGGCCTGCTTTTCTTCAGCAGGGACAGGGAAGATGGTTAAAATTGATGGGAAGATGGATGGAGCCAAATACAGGACCATTCTGGAAGAAAACCTGATGGAGTCTGCAAAAGACCTGAGACTGGGACGGAGATTTGTCTTCCAACAAGACAATGATCCAAAACATAAAGCAAAATCTACAATGGAATGGTTCACAAATAAACATATCCAGGTGTTAGAATGTCCAAGTCAAAGTCCAGACCTGAATCCAATCGAGAATCTGTGGAAAGAACTTAAAGCGGAGTTTCACCCTGGAATTTTTTTTTTTTTTAAAAAATACCCCTGGGACAGTCAGGGCTAGTGCATTCCACAATGGCTAGCCTCTGATCTGTCCCGGGTTGCACTTACCTGTTAGGACAAATACTTACCTTGAAAAAGTCTTGTCCAGCGCTGCCATCTCAGATGTGGGCAGCTTGAAGCCAGCGCGATCCTCTTCGGCGTCCTCTTCCGCCTTCTTCGGTCCCACGATGCCCTGCGCCGGCCCCGCCGTCACTTCTGGGCGCGCGCCCCGGAAATGACGTCGGGGCCGATGCAGGCGCAATGATTCCTGGGAGCGATGACGTTCAGCTCCCAGGAATCATTGCAGAGCCAGGAAGTGACGACGGGCCGCGGCCGAGGAAGGAGGAAGAAGGAAGTAAGGTAAGTATATTTTCTTCGCTACGAGGTAAGTAAAAAAAAAAAAAAAATGTGATTAGCCATTTGTTTTTCAGGTGACCCGGAGCGAGAAGATGGAGGTAAGTATAAAATTAGGGTGGAACTCCACTTTAAAACTGTTATTCACAAACGCTCTCCATCCAACCTCACTGAGCTCGAGCTGTTTTGCAAGGAGGAATGGGCAAAAATTTCAGTCTCTCGATGTACAAAACTGATAGAGACATACCCCAAGCGACTTACAGCTGTAATCGCAGCAAAAGATGGCGCTACAAAGTATTAACTTAAGGTGGCTGAATAATTTTGCATGCCCAATTTTTCAGTTTTTTATTTGTTAAAAAAGTTTGAAATATCCAATAAATTTCGTTCCACTTCATGATTGTGTCCCACTTGTTGTTGATTCTTCACAAAAAATTACAGTTTTATATCTTTATGTTTGAAGCCTGAAATGTGGCAAAAGGTCGAAAAGTTCAAGGTGGACGAATACTTTCGCAAGGCACTGTATATTTCACAGTTTCTCATGCTTTGGAAAGTGATGAGCTTGCATAAACTTTCTACACACAACAGTTCTCACATATTCCTCATACACTAGAATGTTTCAATTACTTGTACATCATGTGAATTCCCCAAAATGATACTTGTAGTTCATTCTTATCTAAGTCAGTCACAGACTAAATGTATTGTCCATTGTTCTATTTCTATGTGAAAAATGCCATCATGGGTGGGACCTATTTTCTGTAACCTGTAGTTAAATATACTGTTATAAAGCTGTGTTGAATAAATTATAGATCAGATCATCTCTGAGAAACTGTACACTGCATATGTGTCAAATTAATCAGAAACCCCAGGCCTGCTGAGATGGAAGGGTCAAACCTGATCAGGTCATCAAGACTACATACCCTTAGGAGTGATCACCGCCAACAATTTGGGGGCTCGTCCAGGATGATCAAGTTCCATGCCCGGTAAGTGCTAAATTTTTATTTTGCCTTGCCGAGACTTCTGGTCACGACCATAACCGCCAACAGTTCATGCACCGAAGTCTATTGAAATCACCCTTAAAGTCGCCAAAAGTAGTGCAGAAACGACTTTTGGGAATTGGTGCGGCGCCGCAAAGTCGGTGTTGCGACGATTTTTCGGAAGGTGCCATTGCCGGAAATAGGCTCAGATTTTACATGCAATTTGACATGTCAAATTGCATGTCAAATCAACCCGATGTGAACTGGGGCTAAAGGTGCTATTGACATAACATTTTCACCACATCTCGGTAACAACTCACTTGAGACTGAAGCAGCTGATATTAATTTGCACTGACATTGAGCAGGATTGCTTTCTAATTACTGATAGATTTCAGCTGGTGTCTTGGCTTTCCATGCCTTTTTCCACCTCCCTTTCTTTATGTGTTCATTACTTTTTCCCTGTGTCATTCCGTTTTAATACACATAACTTAATGTCTGAACGTATTTGCTTTGGTTTCTTTGCATGTATAAATTGCAGGGTTTGTTACAGATATGTGGTGAAAATGTCAAAAGCACCTTTAGAAATATATTTAACTAGAAAAATGGTGATGTGTTCAATACGTATTTTACCATCTATACTATAAATATATATATATATATATATATATATATATATATATATATATATATATATATTTACAGTATATATAAATACACACAAGTGCATCTAAAAAAATTAGGATATCATCAAAAAGTGTATTTATTTAGGTAATTCAATTCAAAAAGAGAAACTCATATAGATGCGTTACACACAGAGTGATATATTTCAAGCATTTCTTTCTTTTAATTTTGATGATTATGGCTTACAGCTTGTGAAAATCCCAAATGTTGTATCGCAGGCTAGAAAATTACATGAGACCAAGAAAAATAGAATTTAATACAGAAATGTTGCCTTACTGAAAAGTATGTCCATGTACAGTATAGTATGCACTTAATGATAAAAAGTGCAAGTGATGTTGGAACCGGCGCTACCACATAAATATTGTGTCTGTGCAATTCCATACACTGTATAATTCATATAAAACATATAAAAGTGCATATAGTGCTTAAACCAAAGTGCTGCGTGCTGTAAAACCTTTTATATATTCGCATGGGCTGTGCTCAGTGTACCATATAATCACATGTGTACATATAAAGTGCTGAGTGCTATTGATAACCACGTGTGTGATTGCGTGCTAAAACAAAGTTTGGCGCCAGTGGATGTACCACCGATTGCACCGTTGCTTACCGCACTCTTAGGTAGGTGGCTCAGCACTCCCTGGTCACTAGAACAGAAAACAAGCCTCCATTGCGTAGTATATCCTTGTTAGGGTGAAACAACGTAGCATCCACTCACATTTAGGGAGTTCACTATCAGCTTGAGGTGTTCGCCGGGTCGCTTCCGCGTTCCACCAGCTCAAACCACCGTTCCCGGAAGTGACGTACTGACGTACGCAAACCACGCCCTACGCGTTTCATCATACGACGTCATCTGGAGCGACACGCTCCAGATGACGTCGTATGACGAAACGCGTAGGGCGTGGTTTGCGTACGTCAGTACGTCACTTCCGGGAACGGTGGTTTGAGCTGGTGGAACGCGGAAGCGACCCGGCGAACACCTCAAGCTGATAGTGAACTCCCTAAATGTGAGTGGATGCTACGTTGTTTCACCCTAACAAGGATATACTACGCAATGGAGGCTTGTTTTCTGTTCTAGTGACCAGGGAGTGCTGAGCCACCTACCTAAGAGTGCGGTAAGCAACGGTGCAATCGGTGGTACATCCACTGGCGCCAAACTTTGTTTTAGCACGCAATCACACACGTGGTTATCAATAGCACTCAGCACTTTATATGTACACATGTGATTATATGGTACACTGAGCACAGCCCATGCGAATATATAAAAGGTTTTACAGCACGCAGCACTTTGGTTTAAGCACTATATGCACTTTTATATGTTTTATATGAATTATACAGTGTATGGAATTGCACAGACACAATATTTATGTGGTAGCGCCGGTTCCAACATCACTTGCACTTTTTATCATTCTACTACCTCAGTGGTAGGTTGGGGGCAGCTTACACCACCATCATTTTTTAGTCCAAAAAGTACTGAAACTCCATAGCGCTGGTATTTAAACCCTTTTCATAGTATGCACTTAATACTTGGTCAATACTTGGTCGGGGCTCCTTTTGCATGAATTACTGCATCATTGTGGCGCGGCTTTGATAGTGGCCTTCAGCTCGTCTGCATTGTTGGGTCTGGTGTCTCTCATCTTCCTCCTGACAATACCCCACAAATTCTCTATGGGGTTTAGGTCAGGCCAGGGCCGGTGCAAGGATTTTTGTCTACACAGGCGAAGGTGCATTTTAGTGCCCCCCCACTGTCTACAGCCTCGCTGGTACCTCCTTTATGTTGTGCCCCTAATGTGATGGAGCGAAGAATGAATGACATTACACAGCATTAAAAATGTAAGGAAGCTTGCAGGTGAGGCAAACAAAAATCTACAAGCTGAGCCCAATAGGAGAGAGGGCGCAGCTTTAAGTAATGCATACCTCCCAACACAGAATGCAGGGGACAGGAATATTACGCACAGAATACAGGGGGCAGGAGTGTAATGCCAACAATGCAGGGGGCAGGAGTGCAATGCCCAAAATGCAGGGGGCAGGAGAGCAATGCCCAGAATGCAGGGGGCAGGGGTGTAATGCCCAGAATGCATGCCTTGTTACCACTTGGATACATATGACCATTTTCCCGAGCTTCCTTACCGTTGGCTACATTGTTTTAATATAAGTGGGATTTCCTTTAATTCACATCTTAGTTCACTGCTGTTAATCATTATCACTTGTTACTTTATCTCTAACCTTCTGGTACCTTATTTTACCTTCACACATTGTATGTGAAGAATTCTGTTAACCGGAAACCATGTCTATTCCTTCTGTAACCCAAGTGCCTTTCCACTGCTGTAAATTGTAAAACCGATAAATACACTGAACAAGACATGACAAGAAGATTGTTTTTACACTGAACAAAATTATAAACGCAACACGTATGTTTTTGCCCCCATTTTTCATGAGATGAACTCAAAGATTTAAGACTTATTTATGTACACAAAAGGCCTATTACTCTCAAATATTGTTCACAAATCTGGCTAAATCTGTGTTAATGAGTAGGGTTGAGCGGACACCTAGATGTCCGTGTTCGACGGGTTCGGCCGAACTTTAAAAAAAAGTCCGGGTCCGTGTCCCGGACTTTTACCGAACTTTTCCCGGACACCGAACCCCATTGAAGTCAATGGGGACCCGAACTTTAAGGCACTAAAATGGCTCTAAAACACCAAAGGAAAGGGCTAGAGTGCTGCAAATGGCAGCAAAACGTAATTAAGAGCATGGCAAGTGCTCTGCAAACAAATGTGGATAGGGAAATAACTTAAAACAACAAAAAAAAACAGAAAAATAAAACAATGTTCTTCTTCATCTCTGAAGGACGAGGCCCATATGGAGTAGGAGGGAGGTTGAGGTGGTGGTGGATGTGGCGGTGACATAGGCGTGCGCACAGGGTGTGCTGGGTGTGCCTGGGCACACCCTAATCACCTAGGGCACATAGCATTGCCAGTGAGGAGATGGGAAAGATCTCCCTGGGACCTGCTCTGCTCTATTTCTCCTTGCCTACAGGTACATGGCCCCGATACATTACTCTCCCTGCTGGCAAACACATGCATGTGTATTTCAACTTTGGGGTGCACACCTTAATGCAATAGGCTGCGCACACCTATCGGCGGTGTAGGTGGAAGCGGCGGTGGAGGAGGACCAGGGCCGGATTAACAGCATCATGGGCTTGGTGCTGAGGATTTTGAAGGGCCTTAAGGGCCGTGCCTTGCCATGCACCCAGAGGAGGAAGGGTGCAGCCATGCATGCCTAATTCAACATGGGATGCTGTCTCTGAAGCCCATAAACACATCCATGCATCGCCAACTGTCCCTCCTTGTCCGGCCTTCACGCTGTGTGGGGAGGTTCTGAGGGTGCTGCCTGGGGAAGCGAGCATAGAAGCCAGACTTCTGTGTTTACAAGTGACAGAAGAGCGGTAACAGTGAATATGGCCAACCCGGGGCCTATATAAAAGGTAGGGGCCTGGAGCTGCAGCTCCAATAGCCCCTACATTAATCTGGCCCTGAGGAGGAGGACGAGGTAGCCAACACTGCTTCTTTTCAAAAATTTTAAATGAGGGTACACCCCAAAAGAGTGAGAAAGAGCAAAAATGGAACAATGGGTGGGTAAGGTCGGTATCCATTGCTATTCTGCATAAGGTACGGAAAAGTCCCGTGGGATCCATGCCTGGTTCATTTTAATGAACGTGAGCTTGTCCACATTGTCTCTGGACAGGCGGCTGCGCTTGTCTGTTATAACGCCCCCAGCCGTGCTAAATACCCGTTCAGATAATACACTGGCTGCAGGGCACGCCAGCACCTCCAAGGCGTAAAGGGCAAGCTCAGGCCATGTGCCCAATTTGGAGACCCAGAAGTTGAAGGGGGCAGACCCGTCATTCACTACATGTAGGCGTGTGCACACATACTGCTCCACCATGTTGGTAAAATGCTGCCTCCTGCTAAGACGTTCCATCTGAGCTGCTGGTGCTGCTGTTTGTTGTGGCGTGCTGACAAAGCTTTTCCACATTTCGGCCATGCTAACCCTGCCTTCTGAGGTGCTGGCGGTGCCCTGGTTGCGTTGGCGACCTCCTCCTCCTCCTCCTCTGCCTTGTGCTTCCACTGTGGCCCCGCTGTCAGATGGGAATGCCAGCAGCATGGCGTCTACCAGCGTGCGCTTGTACTCGCGCATCTTGCGATCGCGCTCCAGTGAGTGAATTAAGGACGGTACGTTGTCCTTGTAACGGGGATCCAGCAGCGTGGCCACCCAGTAATCAGCACAAGTTAGAATGTGGGCAACTCGGCGGTCGTTGTGGAGACACTGCAGCATGTAATCGCTCATGTGTGCCAGGCTGCCCAGAGGCAACGAAAGGCTGTCCTCTGTGGGAGGTGTATCGTCCGTGTCCTCTGTATCCCCCCAGCCACGCACCAGTGATGGCCATGAGCTGGCCTGGGTGCCACCCTGCTGTGAACATGGTTCCATCTCCTCCTCCAGCTCCTCCTCCTCCTCATCCTCCTCATCCTCCAGAACTGTGCCCCTGCTGGACAATTGCGTCCCTGGCGTTTGCGTGTGCAGGAACCCACCCTCGGAGCCCCTTGCGAATGACTGCCCTGAAAGCCTTGGAAATGTTACCTCTTCATCCTCCTCCTCCTCCTCATCCTGTGCCACATCCTCTTCCATCATCGCCCGAATTGTTTTTTCAAGGAGGCATAGAAGTGGGATAGTTAAGCTGAGAACGGCGTCATTGCCACTGGCCATGTTGGTGGAGTACTCAAAACAGCGCAACAAGGCACACAGGTCTCGCATGGAGGCCCAGTTATTGGTGGTGAAGTGGTGCTGTTCCGCAGAGCGACTCACGCGTGCGTGCTGCAGCTGAAACTCCACTATGGCCTGCTGCTGCTCGCACAGTCTTTCCAGCATGTGCAAGGTGGAGTTCCACCTTGTGGGCACGTCACATATGAGGCGGTGAGCGGGAAGGCCGAAGTTACGATGCAGCGCTGCCAGGCGAGCAGCAGCAGGGTGAGAACGCCGAAAGTGCGCACAAACGGCCCGCACTTTCTGCAGCAGCTCTGACATATCGGGTAGTTTTTAAGGAACCTCTGCACCACCAAATTCAGCACATGCGCCAGGCAAGGGATGTGCGTCAAACCGGCTAGGCCCAGAGCTGCTATGAGATTTCGCCCGTTATCGCACACCACCAGGCCGGGCTTGAGGCTCGCTGGCAGCAACCACTCATTTGTCTGCTGTTCCATGCTCCTCCACAACTCCTGCGCGGTGTGTGGTTTGTCCCCCAAACAGGCAAGTTGTAAAACTGCCTGCTGTCGTTTACCCCTGGCCGTGCTGAAGTTGGTGGTGAAGGTGTTACGCTGTCCGGATGAGGAGGCGGTAGAGGATGAGGAAGCGGAGTAGGAGGAGTTAGGAACAGGAGGCAAACTGAAGCGCCCTGCAATCCTCGGTGGTGGAAGGACATGCGCCAAATTGCTATCCGCCTCAGGCCCATCCGCCACTGCATTTACCCAGTGTGCCGTTAGGGAGATATAACGCCCCTGACCGTGCTTACTGGTCCACGTATCCGTAGTTAGGTGGACCTTGGCACAGATGGCGTTGCGCAGTGCACACCTGATATTTTCCCCCACTTGGTTGTGCAGGGAAGGGATGGCTTGCCTGGAAAAGTAGTGGCGGCTGGGCACGACGTACTGTGGGACAGCCACCGACATAAGGTTTTTAAAACTGTGCGTCTCCACCAGACGGAATGACAGCATTTCAAAGGCCAATAATTTTGAAATGCTGGCATTCAGGGCTAGGGATCGCGGGTGGGTAGGGGGGTACTTCCTCTTCCTCTCAAGTGTTTGGGAGATGGAAAGCTGAACGCTTCCACGGGACATTGTGGAGATGGTTGTTGGTGACCCAGGTGGTGGTGTTGCTGACAGATCGTCTGTTTGCGGGGTGGCAGGTGCCGGTATCACTACAGATGTGGCTGGAGCGGCCGAGACTGCAGCAGAAGAGGAAGCAGGATGAGCCAGAGACGTTTCTTGGTTTTGAAGGTGTGTACTCCACTGCAGCTCGTGCTTTGCACTTAGATGCCTGATCATGCAGGTTGTGCTCAGGTTGAGAAGGTTTATGCCTCGCTTCAAGCTCTGATTGCACAGGGTGCAAACCACTCGTGTCCTGTCATCAGCACATTTTCTAAAGAACTTCCACGCTAGAGAACTCCTTTGAGCTGACTTTGGTGCGCTCGTTCCCTTGCTGCGTTGGGCAGTAGCGGGCGTAGTGTCTAGGGCACGGCCGCTCCGCTTCTGCACCCTGCTCCCTCTTCTGCTGTGCTGGTGGCTCTGTGCGACCACCGCCTCTTCCTCCAAACTACTCAGGTCACCTGCATGACGTTCATTCCATGTGGGGTCGAGGACCTCATCGTCCTCCACATCATCTTCCACCCAGTCTTCACCCCTGCCCTCCTTGTCGGTCTCCACAATGCTGAACGCCGCAGCAGTTGGCACCTGCGTTTCGTCATCATCGGAGACGTGCTGCGATGATCCTTGCATGTACTCATCTTGAGAAATAAGTGGTTGGGCATCGCTGCACTCAATCTCTTCCACTTCTGGGGCAGGGCTAGGTGGATGGCCCTGGGAAACCCTGCTGACAGAGTCCTCAAAAAGAATAAGAGACTGCTGTATGGCTTGGGGCTCAGACTGCTGGCCTGATTTGCAAGGGGGTGAGGTGAAAGACGGTTGGACATTGGCTGCAGGTGCCAACTCTGACCTTTCTGCAGTAGACTGGGTGGGAGACAATGTGAAGGAACTGGAGGCACTGTCAGCAGCAAACCAATCTACTATCGCCTCAACTTGTTCTGGCCTCATCACTTCTAGGGGCGTTTGATGCCCTACCAAATACTGATGCAGGTTCTGTCGCCTACTCACACTTGAGGAAGGTGTTTCACTTGTGCGTGTAGCTGGCACAGATCGACCACGTCCTCTCCTTGCAACAGGAGCTCTACCAGCAGCACCACGACCCAGGCCACGGCCCTTATTTGACGGTCTCCTCATATTTCTGTAATTTAAGATCTTGCCCTAGAAAGGTTTTTATTGAATAGCGGAATAGGAAATATGATCCAAAAAAGTGTATGTATCTCGCACGTACAAAACCACACTAGGCCCCAATTACTATTGTTTCTACCCCTAAAAGGATGGATGAGGAGTAGGAGGAGTATGGAACAGACAGCACCCTCAAATCTTCAGAAGTATGAGATGAACCCCAAAAACTTGGAAAGGTGGATCTCACACGTACCGACACAGACTATCCCGCAATTCAATTGATCCTCAAAGGTTTTTATTGAATAGCGGAATAGGAAATATGATCAAAAAAAGTGTATGTATCTCGCACGTACACAACCACACTAGGCCCCAATTACTATTGTTTGTACCCCTAAAAGGATGGATGAGGAGTAGGAGGAGGAATATGGAACAGGCAGCACCCTCAAATCTTCAGAAGTATGAGATGAACCCCAAAAACTTGGAAAGGTGGATCTCACACGTACCGACACAGACTATCCCGCAATTCAATTGATCCTCAAAGGTTTTTATTGAATAGCGGAATAGGAAATATGATCAAAAAAAGTGTATGTATCTCGCACGTACACAACCACACTAGGCCCCAATTACTATTGTTTGTACCCCTAAAAGGATGGTTGAGCAGTAGGAGCAGGAGTATGGAACAGGCAGCACCCTCAAATCTTCAGAAGTATGAGATGAACCCCAACAACTTGGAAAGGTGGATCTCACACGTACCGACACAGACTATCTCGCAATTGAATTGATCCCCAAAGGTTTTAATTGAATAGCGGAATAGAAAATATGATCAAAAAGAAAGTGTATGTATCTCGCACGTACACCACCACACTAGGCCCCAACTACTATTGTTTGTACCCCTAAAAGGATGGTTGAGCAGTAGGAGGAGGAGTATGGAACAGGCAGCACCCTCAAATCTTCAGAAGTATGAGATGAACCCCAAAAACTTGGAAAGGTGGATCTCTCTCACACGTACCAACACAGACTATCCCCCAATTTAACTGATCCCCAAAGGTTTTTGATTAAATAGCGGAATAGAAAATATGATCCAAAAAAAGTGTATGTATATCACACGTACACAACCACACTAGGCCCCAATTACTATTGTTTGTACCCCTAAAAGGCTAGATGAGGAGTAGGGGGGGTATGGAACAGGCAGCACCCTCAAACCTTCAGAAGTATGAGATGAACCCCAACAACTTGGAAAGGTGGATCTCTCTCACACGTACCAACACAGACTATCCCCCAATTTAACTGATCCCCAAAGGTTTTTGATTAAATAGCGGAATAGAAAATATGATCCAAAAAAAGTGTATGTATATCACACGTACACAACCACACTAGGCCCCAATTACTATTGTTTGTACCCCTAAAAGGCTAGATGAGGAGTAGGGGGAGTATGGAACAGGCAGCACCCTCAAACCTTCAGAAGTATGAGATGAACCCCAACAACTTGGAAAGGTGGATCTCTCTCACACGTACCAACACAGACTATCCCCCAATTTAACTGATCCCCAAAGGTTTTTGATTAAATAGCGGAATAGAAAATATGATCCAAAAAAAGTGTATGTATATCACACGTACACAACCACACTAGGCCCCAATTACTATTGTTTGTACCCCTAAAAGGCTAGATGAGGAGTAGGGGGGGTATGGAACAGGCAGCACCCTCAAACCTTCAGAAGTATGAGATGAACCCCAACAACTTGGAAAGGTGGATCTCTCTCACACGTACCAACACAGACTATCCCCCAATTTAACTGATCCCCAAAGGTTTTTGATTAAATAGCGGAATAGAAAATATGATCCAAAAAAAGTGTATGTATATCACACGTACACAACCACACTAGGCCCCAATTACTATTGTTTGTACCCCTAAAAGGCTAGATGAGGAGTAGGGGGGGTATGGAACAGGCAGCACCCTCAAACCTTCAGAAGTATGAGATGAACCCCAACAACTTGGAAAGGTGGATCTCTCTCACACGTACCAACACAGACTATCCCCCAATTTAACTGATCCCCAAAGGTTTTTGATTAAATAGCGGAATAGAAAATATGATCCAAAAAAAGTGTATGTATATCACACGTACACAACCACACTAGGCCCCAATTACTATTGTTTGTACCCCTAAAAGGCTAGATGAGGAGTAGGGGGAGTATGGAACAGGCAGCACCCTCAAACCTTCAGAAGTATGAGATGAACCCCAACAACTTGGAAAGGTGGATCTCTCTCACACGTACCAACACAGACTATCCCCCAATTTAACTGATCCCCAAAGGTTTTTGATTAAATAGCAGAATAGAAAATATGATCCAAAAAAAGTGTATGTATATCACACGTACACAACCACACTGGGCCCCAATTACTATTGTTTGTACCCCTAAAAGGCTAGATGAGGAGTAGGGGGAGTATGGAACAGGCAGCACCCTCAAACCTTCAGAAGTATGAGATGAACCCCAACAACTTGGAAAGGTGGATCTCTCTCACACGTACCAACACAGACTATCCCCCAATTTAACTGATCCCCAAAGGTTTTTGATTAAATAGCGGAATAGAAAATATGATCCAAAAAAAGTGTATGTATATCACACGTACACAACCACACTAGGCCCCAATTACTATTGTTTGTACCCCTAAAAGGCTAGATGAGGAGTAGGGGGGGTATGGAACAGGCAGCACCCTCAAACCTTCAGAAGTATGAGATGAACCCCAACAACTTGGAAAGGTGGATCTCTCTCACACGTACCAACACAGACTATCCCCCAATTTAACTGATCCCCAAAGGTTTTTGATTAAATAGCGGAATAGAAAATATGATCCAAAAAAAGTGTATGTATATCACACGTACACAACCACACTAGGCCCCAATTACTATTGTTTGTACCCCTAAAAGGCTAGGAGTAGGGGGAGTATGGAACAGGCAGCACCCTCAAACCTTCAGAAGTATGAGATGAACCCCAACAACTTGGAAAGGTGGATCTCTCTCACACGTACCAACACAGACTATCCCCCAATTTAACTGATCCCCAAAGGTTTTTGATTAAATAGCGGAATAGAAAATATGATCCAAAAAAAGTGTATGTATATCACACGTACACAACCACACTAGGCCCCAATTACTATTGTTTGTACCCCTAAAAGGCTAGATGAGGAGTAGGGGGAGTATGGAACAGGCAGCACCCTCAAACCTTCAGAAGTATGAGATGAACCCCAACAACTTGGAAAGGTGGATCTCTCTCACACGTACCAACACAGACTATCCCCCAATTTAACTGATCCCCAAAGGTTTTTGATTAAATAGCGGAATAGAAAATATGATCCAAAAAAAGTGTATGTATATCACACGTACACAACCACACTAGGCCCCAATTACTATTGTTTGTACCCCTAAAAGGCTAGATGAGGAGTAGGGGGGGTATGGAACAGGCAGCACCCTCAAACCTTCAGAAGTATGAGATGAACCCCAACAACTTGGAAAGGTGGATCTCTCTCACACGTACCAACACAGACTATCCCCCAATTTAACTGATCCCCAAAGGTTTTTGATTAAATAGCGGAATAGAAAATATGATCCAAAAAAAGTGTATGTATATCACACGTACACAACCACACTAGGCCCCAATTACTATTGTTTGTACCCCTAAAAGGCTAGATGAGGAGTAGGGGGGGTATGGAACAGGCAGCACCCTCAAACCTTCAGAAGTATGAGATGAACCCCAAAAACTTGGAAAGGTGGATCTCTCTCACACGTACCAACACAGACTATCCCCCAATTTAACTGATCCCCAAAGGTTTTTGATTAAATAGCGGAATAGAAAATATGATCCAAAAAAAGTGTATGTATATCACACGTACACAACCACACTAGGCCCCAATTACTATTGTTTGTACCCCTAAAAGGCTAGGAGTAGGGGGAGTATGGAACAGGCAGCACCCTCAAACCTTCAGAAGTATGAGATGAACCCCAACAACTTGGAAAGGTGGATCTCTCTCACACGTACCAACACAGACTATCCCCCAATTTAACTGATCCCCAAAGGTTTTTGATTAAATAGCGGAATAGAAAATATGATCCAAAAAAAGTGTATGTATATCACACGTACACAACCACACTGGGCCCCAATTACTATTGTTTGTACCCCTAAAAGGCTAGATGAGGAGTAGGGGGAGTATGGAACAGGCAGCACCCTCAAACCTTCAGAAGTATGAGATGAACCCCAACAACTTGGAAAGGTGGATCTCTCTCACACGTACCAACACAGACTATCCCCCAATTTAACTGATCCCCAAAGGTTTTTGATTAAATAGCGGAATAGAAAATATGATCCAAAAAAAGTGTATGTATATCACACGTACACAACCACACTAGGCCCCAATTACTATTGTTTGTACCCCTAAAAGGCTAGATGAGGAGTAGGGGGGGTATGGAACAGGCAGCACCCTCAAACCTTCAGAAGTATGAGATGAACCCCAACAACTTGGAAAGGTGGATCTCTCTCACACGTACCAACACAGACTATCCCCCAATTTAACTGATCCCCAAAGGTTTTTGATTAAATAGCGGAATAGAAAATATGATCCAAAAAAAGTGTATGTATATCACACGTACACAACCACACTAGGCCCCAATTACTATTGTTTGTACCCCTAAAAGGCTAGGAGTAGGGGGAGTATGGAACAGGCAGCACCCTCAAACCTTCAGAAGTATGAGATGAACCCCAACAACTTGGAAAGGTGGATCTCTCTCACACGTACCAACACAGACTATCCCCCAATTTAACTGATCCCCAAAGGTTTTTGATTAAATAGCGGAATAGAAAATATGATCCAAAAAAAGTGTATGTATATCACACGTACACAACCACACTAGGCCCCAATTACTATTGTTTGTACCCCTAAAAGGCTAGATGAGGAGTAGGGGGGGTATGGAACAGGCAGCACCCTCAAACCTTCAGAAGTATGAGATGAACCCCAACAACTTGGAAAGGTGGATCTCTCTCACACGTACCAACACAGACTATCCCCCAATTTAACTGATCCCCAAAGGTTTTTGATTAAATAGCGGAATAGAAAATATGATCCAAAAAAAGTGTATGTATATCACACGTACACAACCACACTAGGCCCCAATTACTATTGTTTGTACCCCTAAAAGGCTAGATGAGGAGTAGGGGGGGTATGGAACAGGCAGCACCCTCAAACCTTCAGAAGTATGAGATGAACCCCAAAAACTTGGAAAGGTGGATCTCTCTCACACGTACCAACACAGACTATCCCCCAATTTAACTGATCCCCAAAGGTTTTTGATTAAATAGCGGAATAGAAAATATGATCCAAAAAAAGTGTATGTATATCACACGTACACAACCACACTAGGCCCCAATTACTATTGTTTGTACCCCTAAAAGGCTAGATGAGGAGTAGGGGGAGTATGGAACAGGCAGCACCCTCAAACCTTCAGAAGTATGAGATGAACCCCAACAACTTGGAAAGGTGGATCTCTCTCACACGTACCAACACAGACTATCCCCCAATTTAACTGATCCCCAAAGGTTTTTGATTAAATAGCGGAATAGAAAATATGATCCAAAAAAAGTGTATGTATATCACACGTACACAACCACACTAGGCCCCAATTACTATTGTTTGTACCCCTAAAAGGCTAGATGAGGAGTAGGGGGGGTATGGAACAGGCAGCACCCTCAAACCTTCAGAAGTATGAGATGAACCCCAACAACTTGGAAAGGTGGATCTCTCTCACACGTACCGACACAGACTATCCCCCAATTTAACTGATCCCCAAAGGTTTTTGATTAAATAGCGGAATAGAAAATATGATCCAAAAAAAGTGTATGTATATCACACGTACACAACCACACTGGGCCCCAATTACTATTGTTTGTACCCCTAAAAGGCTAGATGAGGAGTAGGGGGAGTATGGAACAGGCAGCACCCTCAAACCTTCAGAAGTATGAGATGAACCCCAACAACTTGGAAAGGTGGATCTCTCTCACACGTACCAACACAGACTATCCCCCAATTTAACTGATCCCCAAAGGTTTTTGATTAAATAGCGGAATAGAAAATATGATCCAAAAAAAGTGTATGTATATCACACGTACACAACCACACTAGGCCCCAATTACTATTGTTTGTACCCCTAAAAGGCTAGATGAGGAGTAGGGGGGGTATGGAACAGGCAGCACCCTCAAACCTTCAGAAGTATGAGATGAACCCCAACAACTTGGAAAGGTGGATCTCTCTCACACGTACCAACACAGACTATCCCCCAATTTAACTGATCCCCAAAGGTTTTTGATTAAATAGCGGAATAGAAAATATGATCCAAAAAAAGTGTATGTATATCACACGTACACAACCACACTAGGCCCCAATTACTATTGTTTGTACCCCTAAAAGGCTAGGAGTAGGGGGAGTATGGAACAGGCAGCACCCTCAAACCTTCAGAAGTATGAGATGAACCCCAACAACTTGGAAAGGTGGATCTCTCTCACACGTACCAACACAGACTATCCCCCAATTTAACTGATCCCCAAAGGTTTTTGATTAAATAGCGGAATAGAAAATATGATCCAAAAAAAGTGTATGTATATCACACGTACACAACCACACTAGGCCCCAATTACTATTGTTTGTACCCCTAAAAGGCTAGATGAGGAGTAGGGGGAGTATGGAACAGGCAGCACCCTCAAATCTTCAGAAGTATGAGATTGTGTTCACTGTACCCCACAAAGATTGAGTTCACTGCACCCCACAATGATTGTGTTCACTGCAGCCCACAAAGATTGTGTTCACTGCACCTCACAAAGATTGTGTTCACTGTACCCCCCAAAGATTGTGTTCACTGCACCCCACAAAGATTCTGTTCACTGTACCCCACAAAGATTGTGTTCACTGCACCCTAAAAGGATGTTGTTCACTGCACCCCACAAAGATTGTGTTCACTGCACCCTAAAAGGATGTTGTTCACTGCACCCCAAAAAGATTGTGTTCACTGTACCCCCCCAAAGATTGTGTTCACTGCACCCCACAAAGATTGTGTTCACTGCACCCCAAAAAGATTGTGTTCACTGTACCCCCCAAAGATTGTGTTCACTGCACCCCAAAAAGATTGTGTTCACTGTACCCCCCAAAGATTGTGTTCACTGCACCCCACAAAGATTCTGTTCACTGTACCCCACAAAGATTGTGTTCACTGCACCCCAAAAAGATTGTGTTCACTGTACCCCCCCAAAGATTGTGTTCACTGCACCCCACAAAGATTCTGTTCACTGCACCCCACAAAGGATTTTGTTCACTGCACCCCAAAAAGATTGTGTTCACTGCACCCCAAAAAGGATTTTGATCACTGCACCCCAAAAAGGATGTTGTTCACTGCACCCCAAAAATGATTTTGTTCACTCCACCCCAAAAAGATTGTGTTCACTGCACCCCACAAAGATTGTGTTCACTGCACCCCAAAAAGATTGTGTTCACTGTACCCCCCAAAGATTGTGTTCACTGCACCCCACAAAGATTCTGTTCACTGTACCCCACAAAGATTGTGTTCACTGCACCCCAAAAAGATTGTGTTCACTGCACCCCAAAAAGGATGTTGTTCACTGCACCCCAAAAAGGATGTTGTTCACTCCACCCCAAAAAGATTGTGTTCACTGCACCCCACAAAGATTGTGTTCACTGCACCCCAAAAAGATTGTGTTCACTGCACCCCAAAAATGATTTTGTTCACTGCACCCCAAAAAGGATTTTGTTCACTGCACCCCAAAAAGGATGTTGTTCACTCCACCCCAAAAAGATTGTGTTCACTGCACCCCAAAAAGATTGTGTTCACTGCACCCCACAAAGGATTTTGTTCACTGCACCCCAAAAAGATTGTGTTCACTGCACCCCAAAAAGGATGTTGTTCACTGCACCCCAAAAAGGATTTTGTTCACTGCACCCCAAAAAGATTGTGTTCACTGCACCCCACAAAGGATTTTGTTCACTGCACCCCACAAAGATTGTGTTCACTGCACACCAAAAAGGATTGTGTTCACTGCACCCCAAAAAGATTTTGTTCACTGCACCCCAAAAAGATTGTGTTCACTGCAGCCCAAAAAGATTGTGTTCACTGCAGCCCAAAAAGATTGTGTTCACTGCAGCCCAAAAAGATTGTGTTCACTGCAGCTCACACACAGAAAAATGGATGTGGATCACTGACACCTGCCTATCTCCAATCCCACACCACACAGCAATATCGATTGTAGTTTGTAGAACACAGTTTCCCTAAAATTCAGCAGACTCTGTCCCTAACAGGATTGAGAAGAGATCGTAGATTCACCCCACCCCCCACACAGCAATATCGATTGTAGTTTGTAGAAGACACTGACCCTATAATTCAGCAGACTCTATCCCTAAAATGCCTACAACTCGCCCTGCCTAAACACTCCGACCTGTCCCTCAATTCTATCCGGACACAAATGGTTTTTTCCTGCCTATCTTTCCCTAATCAGCAGCCAGCACATTGATGTGTGCTCTGTCCCTTAGCTAAGCAGCAGAATGACGCTGCTGCGGCGGCTGCCTCGAACTTATAAAGACTTGGTCACATGCTTCAGACGGCCAATCACAGCTACTAAGACATTTGCAGGCATGGCTGGGATGGCTTAAGGCACACCAGTTAAACGATTGTTGGCTGTTGAAAGCCCGCCATGAAAAGAGCGCCAAAGCATGCAAAACCCGGAAATAAAACGACCGAACACGGATTTTTACCCGAACATACAGTAAAGTGTCCGTGTCCGTGTTCGGGTAAAAAAAATCCAATTATTCGGTACGAACACGAATAATACAGTCCGTGTTCGCTCAACACTATTAATGAGCACTTCTCCTTTTATCACACAGCACAATGCCACAGATGTTGCAAGTTTTGAGGGAGCATGCAATTGGCATGCTGACTGCAGGAATGTCCACCAGAGCTGTTTCCCATGAATTGAATGTTCATTTCTCTACCATAAGCCGTTTCCAAAGACGTTTCAGAGAATTTGGCAGTACATCCAACTGGCCTCAAAACTGCAGACCACGTGTAACCACCCAAGCCCAGGACCTCCACATCCAGCATCTTCACCTCCAAGATCGTCTAAGACCAGACACCCGGACAGCTGCTGCAACAATCGGTTTGCATAACCAAAGAATTTCTGCACAAACTGTCAGAAACCGTCTCAGGGAAGCTCCTCTGCATGCTCGATGTCCTCATCGGGGTCCAGACCCGACTGCAGTTCGTCGTAACTGACTTGAGTGGGCAAATGTTCACATACGATGGCGTCTGGCACTTTGGAGAGGTGTTCGCTTCATGGATGAATCCCGGTTTTCTTAGATCTTTGAGTTCAGCTCATGAAAAATGGGGGCAAAAACGAGTGTTGCATTTATAATTTTCTTCAGTATAGATTGAACAAGATTCCCTGGTGTCCCGAATAAACCATCAGAAGTGACTCATGCAGATGGGATGACAGAGCAAACAGGATTCACACTAAGTACACACTACAGAGATATACAGTAAATTGTTCTTTTTTTCATCTCAGATGTTACCAATCACTTTAAAGAGTTTCTCCAGTTAAAAAAACATATAGATTACAGTCAAAGACATACAGTATTCCTGTGACATCTGAAGACTAATTCAAAGAAAGAAACTGCGCTATGGCCTTAAAAAACTCAAAGCAGCTAGCATGACGCCATAGCACGAAGCATAAACACAATTAGAAAACCAAAAAGATAGATTTAAGACCTCAGTTATTTTGTGTACCAAATATTTCTGTTGTGTCGCAATCTTCACAAAATTAAGAAATACAAAAAATGTATACAACAGAAAATAACAAACGAACATCACATAGTGAAATTAAAAAAGTGCACTGATTAAATATTTGGAGAGTCCATAGAGGGAAAAGAGCAGTTAAGACATCTGGGTTTACACTTATGTGAATTGGATGCGCATCCAATTCGCATGACAGGAAAGTGTCCCCAGTTCACACATTGTGGCAGCTGCGGTGCGCATTGCACAGGGGTCCTGTGAGTCTTTGGCTTTGTTTAAGGTCTGAAATCAGGCAAAAATTCAGGCCTGATTCACCCCTGAAACGGAAAAGAGGGGCGCACCAGACCCCTGTTGTGAGCCACATGCGAATCAAGTGTGGACCCAGCCTCAATGTTATAGAAAAGCCAAAGAGTAAGGAAGTCCTTTTAGCCAGAGTAAGCAGAAAGGTGAAAAAAAAGCTTCCAAGTGCCAGATCTCATGTGCACCACATCATCCAGGTGAGACAAGCAGGAGCTTATCAGAACTAGGGGACCACTATATTATACTGTTGAAAAGGTGCTTAGAACCATTCCAGGGGCTCTTACATTCCCACAGCTTTTCTCTGGATTGACTTTCGAGCATAGAATGTCTGAACAGGCTTTTTCCTGTGAACACCACCTCCAAGAATGCCAACTCATAATCATGGTTAACAGGCAAGCATCATACCAGCATTTTTGGTGAATGTTATTAGTGTCGTTATCTTCACTAATTTGTAATAAAATATACTTCTTTTATACGGATCTTCCCTAATTGGAATGTTTGCTCTTTCTATTGTGGTAGGATGTTTGGCTGTTAACCACAAATATGAGTTGGCGTCCTTGGAGGTGGTGTTCACAGGAGAGAGCCAGTTCGGAAGTTCTATGCTCAAAAGTGGGTCTAGAGGAAAGCTATGGGGATGTGAGAACCCCTGGAAATGGTTCTGAGCTCCTTTTGATCACTATAATATAGCGGCCCCCTTGTTCTAGTAAGCTCCTACTTGTCTCATCTGGGTGGTGTTGTGCACATGAGATCTAGCAAAGCTTTTTTTCACCTTTCTGCTCACTCTGGCTGAGAGGACTTCCTTACACTTGGACTTTTCTCTACATCTAAAGACTAACCTGGCTACTAATATATTGACAGTGCTGAGGTCTATGATTCTTCTTCTTCTTCCCCTTCTTCTTCTTCTTCTTCTTCTTCTTCTCCTTGTTCATCATCGGCCTCTCCTCCCTTCTAGGAATGAAAACACATATCAACAAAATGAGGAAAACATTTAGAGTAGCATAACAGGGGCCATTTAGAATAACAGTGCATTCCCAAAGTAAAACTATAGCCTATGCTAATATATAAAGTACATGCTCTATATTGTCAAAAGTATTGAGACACCTGCCTTTACATGCACATAAACTTTAATGGCATCCCAGTATTCGTCCATAGGGTTCAATATTGAGTTGGCCCACCCTTTGCAGCTATAACAGCTTAAACTCTTCTGGGAAGGCTGTCCACAAGGTTTAGGAGTGTGTCTGTGGGAATGTTTTACTATTCTTCCAAAAGTGCATTTGTGAGATCAGAAACTGATGTTGGACTAGAAGGCCTGGCTTGCAATCTCCGCTCTAACTAATCCCAAAGGTATTCTATCAGGTTGAGGTCAGAAATCTGTGCAGGCCAGTCATATCTTTATGGACCTTGCTTTGTGCACTGGTGTGCAATCATGATGGAACAGGAAGGGGCCATTCCCAAACTGTTCCCACAAAGTTGGGAGCACGAAATTGTCCAAAATGTCTAGGTATGCTGACCCCTTAACTTCCTTCACTGGATCTAAGGGGCCAAGCCCAACCCCTGAAAAACAACCCCACACCATAATCCCCCCTCCACCAAATGATTTTGACCAGTGCACAAAGCAAGGTCTATAAAGACATGGATGCAAGAGTTTGGGGTGGAGAAACTGTGAGCCAGGCCTTCTCGTTTAACATCAATGCCTAACCTCACAAATGTGCTTCTGGAATAAAGCTCAAACATTCCCATAGACACACTTCTAAACCTTGTGGACAGCCTTCCCAGAAGAGTTGCAGCTGTTATAGCTGCAAAAGGGTGGGCCAACTCAATACTGAACCCTGCAAACTAAGATCGGGATGTCCTTAAAGTCCATGTGCGTGTATAAGCAGCCATCCCAATACTTTTGACAATATAGTGTGTAAATATATATATATATATATATATATATATATATATATATACATTGCATATATATACAGTATATAGTGATTGTACAGCTTGTATAACAATGTAAATTTGCTGTACCCTCAAAATAACTCAACACACAGCCATTAATGTCTAAACTGCTGGCAACAAAAGGGAGTACACCCCAAGTGAAAATGTTGAAATTGGGCCCAATTAGCCATTTTCCCTCCCTGGTGTCTTGTGACTCGTTAGTGTTAAAAGGTCTCAGTTGTGAATGGGGAGCAGGTGTGTTAAATTTGGTTTTATTGCTCTCACTCTCTCATACTGGTCACTGGAACTGGTAATTAACTTGTATAAGAATAAATAGTAAAGTGCCTCTTCTATCTTAGTACAAGATTGCCCAAACCTGTCTAGGTGGGGAAGGGGGGTTGGGATATATGACAATTTGTGAAGAACAGAAATAGAAATAGAAATACAGAATAGGGTTGGAGTTGAAAATTAGGGTAGAATTGATCAACTGATGCAGAAGAAGAGTGGGGTCAGAGGGTAAAGGTAGTACCTCCACATCTTTACATTGACGTAGATGATATGAACTTTTTTTTTTTTTCCTTCTTTGCTTGTTTAAGAATAAATCGTATTTCAGAATTCCAGGGGATTACAGAATACAGCCCAAAAGTAGCAGAATTTTTGTCCAGTCTGTCATATCCTACGGCCAATGGTCCATGATAGAATCCATTTCCAAATTTCATTTCAATTACATTTCCAATGACCATTCTGGTAAACTGGGAATCTGAGTGTATCTCTAGTGGCAAGGGAATTACAGACTTGGCTGCAGTTAAAAAATGAAGCAGAATGACTTTTTTTTAGCAGATTCGGTGGCAGAACATAATTAAATGTACATCTGCACTTACAGCTTTTTTTCTTATTCCCCCTGCAAAGTCTCACAAATATCTGTCAATTCTGCCAGTGAAGTCCATCTAATGTAGCTTCCTGTAGTGATGTGGCAACGATGCTGCACTGCTCCTAAGTTTAGAAGAGAGTTGCCACTCTCAAGTAGGTGGAGCTTGCCTGCACTAGGAAGGATGAAAACATGTTGCAGGAGGCATGGCTACTGGCATTGTCCCCAGCTTGTCAACAAGCACCTGGCCACACCTACTACTGCCCACTTCTTTGATTGGCAGCACTGTTGCTGAAACCTTCCACTGTGAGCTGCAGTGTCTGGGAGGGGGAGTGTGTGAGACACAAATGCAGCAGGATTTGGTTTAGTCAGGGAACATAAAGGAAGCTTATTGTTTCAGGTAAGAGGCTTAAACTGGCATACAGGAGCTTTTAGCTGTACTTTAATTTACCTCCTCTGCTGTTGCCTCTTCTTCAGCTTCCACCTGCAAAAGTAAAAGAAATATTGAAAACGTCTAAAACTGAGCACTGCAAAAGTTAAATCATACTGTGAGAGGGATATTTACAGTGTAGTTGATACTGAGGTCAATGTCTTAAAAGGGGCAAGCACCTTGATGACATATTAGTAATTTTTAAGGTTTTCACATATCATTACTTAAACTATTTCTTGAAAATCCTTTTTTTCTGGGAGAATTCTCCTACCCCCTCCACCCATTGAGTAATGGGGTAAAGAACAATTTGTGGTTGAAAGAATTCTTGGTTCCAGAATCTTAACCACTTAAGCCCGGGAAGATTTTACCCCCATCCTGATCAGGGCCTATTTTGAGATTCGGCACTGCGTGACTTTAATGGACAATTGCGCGGTCGTGCGACGCTGTACCCAAATTAAATTGACTTCATTTTTTTCCCAAAAACAGAGCTTTCTTTTGGTGGTATTTGATCACCTGTGCGATTTTTTGATCATGCGCTATAAACCAAAAAAAAGCGACAATTTTGCAAAAATAACAATATTTTTCACATTCTTTTATATGAAATTCCCCAAAAAAATTTAAAAATCTTAATTTTTTAACATTTTAGGCAAATTTGTTTTCTGCTACAAATGTTTGGTAAAAAAAAATTGCAAAAAGCGTATTTTGATTGGTTTGCGCAAAAGGTATTGCGTTTACTAACTAAGGGAAAGATTTTTGTCATTTTTGTTGTTTTTTTTTTTAACGAGTAATGGCGGCGAGCTGCGATTTTTTTTGCAGGACTGCGACATTGCGGCGGACAGATCGGACCCTTGACTGACATTTTTGACACTTTTGGGGGTACCAGTGACATTACTACAGTTATCAGTGCTATACATATGCACTGTTACTGTAAAAATGACACTGGCAGGGAAGGGGTTAACTTTATTTGAGAAGGAGGGGTTAAGTGTGTCCCTAGGGGCGTGCTTCTAACTGTGATTGGATGTGGCTTTTCATGTAACAGCAGAGATCTACGGTCCTACATATCAGGACCGTATGATCTCTGCTGTTACACAAGGCAGATTGACAGGCGGCTTTGTTTACATTAGCCGCCTGCCTTTCTCCCGGTTTAACCGATGATCGCGAGTAAGCGGCGGACATCGGGTCCGCCGTTGAAACACGCACGGGGGGGGTCCATGAGCGAGCAGGAGCGCTCGCTCCCTAGAGCCTCACAGGCTAGCGACGTAGTACTACGTCGCTATGCCTGTGAGGGGCTGACTGCCGACGTAGATAGTCGTTAGGCAGTTGGCAAGTGGTTAAGAAATACATCACAGTATCTGGTTCAATATGGACCAGAGCAAAATTCTTGGGTCCCTGAGGAGAATGTTTATGTTCCCAGACTGTCAAGAGAATTCCACAAGAGGTTTCCTCACAAAACTGGCCATAAGACATCCAGGGGTCATCTTGGAAGGAGGGGACTACTGTCAGGATCCAGATCTGAATCTTCATCTTCTAGCAGTGTCTCTGCTTGCAATGCCACCTACATTTCTGAACAGCTCCCTGCCTGATCTCTTAGACAACCTAACTTTATATCTTGTTTCTGGTGAACTTTGAACTCCTTTCTCCTCCCATGAACTTTCTATTCAAGCCATGCCTTTGTACTTCCTGTTTTCCAGATTATTGTGCTCTCTCCAGCCATTTTCTTTCCCCTTTCACTCCTGCTGCATTCCTCATCATCACTACCACTCGTTACGTTACCAACCTCTGGCTTGTTCCTCAGCTACCCTTCCGCTTGATCCAAACCTGCAACCATATGTTACCAACCTTTGACTTGTTTGCTGACTATGCTTCTGCTTAATCCCTACCTGATTCATCTGCTGTCAGATCCCAGCTTGCTCACCTTCTGGTGGGACAATCCTGAGAATTATGACCAGGCACAAGCACACAGCAAAACCCATCCCCACCATCAGGAGCTCTGATGAAGATTGGTTACTGCTTAGACCCAGCACCTCAGATGAGACTGCATCAATGGTTAGCATGACCCACTTGTGTGCATATCCAGCTGGTCAGTGTGAACCGCTCTACTCCTATAGCTGCTGGTCTCTGAGCCTGACCCCAGACCATGACAGAATAATCTAGCCTAAACATGGAGGCTGCAATAGCAACGTTTGTGACTCCTTTCAGGCAGCAAGTTGGCCAGCTGCAGGCCCCACCTGTACTCATGTAAATGTTGATGCTTGTTTGCATCAGTGCTTAGACGCATATGCGCGTGTGATGTACTTTACCAAATGCACAAGTTTACACAAGTACAGGGATGTACAGCCATTTACTTCTATGAAAATGTGTACATCCCACCTGTGGCTCCCAAGCCATGGGAAAACATGTTCTATGCTAGGAATATGTCATGCCTAAGTATGCCCCTGTGAGTGAGGCTTTATACATGTACCACAATCATAGAAACAAAGAATAACCCATATCATATAAAAGAACCACAAAATGCGTTGATGTGGGCTTATTCCGAGTCCAGTTGTTGTAATAGTGAGGTATTCCTTCCTGGGCTGAATGTAGCAAAGACAACCACTGCAGAAAATCATCATCAGATAGCTGAACTCAGCAAACACTTGTCATCTATGAATAACTTTATTGCATGCAGAAGGGTTGAAGCAAACTGTTTGATGTGGTAGTTGTTTGCAATTGCAGTATTTGAAGGCCAAAGGAATATTTCTTTCCGAACCTCAATGTGTGCCTTGTATAAACAATACAGTAACTTACAATGAGGAAGGAAGGAAGTTACATCATACAAAAAGAGAGGGTTTACAGAAAATTAGTGCAGGTAATGCGATGACTGCAAAGTGGAAGCATACCATAAACAATTAACTTGAAATAGCATAGGAAATAAAGATAGATGCAATTCTATTGCCCATATAACCGCAAAAAGCAGCATAGGGTTCTTTTATATGATTGTGGTATATGTATAATGGTGTCATGGTCTAACAAATGAAAACATTGGATACAATGTAATATACACTAATCAGCCATAACTTTATGACCACTGAGAAGTGAAGCATTATAATTATCTCATGGCAAACATGTTGTCCCTGAAGTTGATGTGTTGAAAGCATTGAGAATGGGCATTACAGTTTGTTGTGTATGGGGCTGTGCAGCCCCAGACTGGTCCTGGTCTGATGAATCTCATTTTCTTTTACATCATGTGAATGGCCGGATGGGTGTGCATCACTTACCTGAGGAAGGCATGGCACTAGGATGAAGTATGGGAGGAAGACAAACTGGCGGAGGCAGTTTAAATCTTTAGGCAAAGCCTTGCTGGGAAATTTTAGGTCCTGCCATTCATGGGGATGTTACTTGACACGTACCACCTACCTAAACATTATTGCTGTCCAAGGTGACCCCTTCATGAAAACTGTATTCCCTGATGGCAGGGGCCTCTTTCAGCAGGAAAATGTACACTGCCATAATGCAAAATGGTTCAAAAATGGTTTGAGGAACACAATAACAAGTTCAAGATATTTACTTGGCCTCCAAATTCTCCAGCTCTCCATCCAAGCATTTCAGGATTATGCTGGAAAAAGAAATGCGATCCACAGAGGCCCCACCTCACAACTTTAGGAATCTTCTACTGACATCTTGCTGCCAGCAGGACTGCCATCACGGGAGTACAGCCTATACACCTGTAGGGTACCCGGGTGTCCTGTAGAGTTGCCAGCTGTATGTCTGGGGGGTGGGCCGTGCGTGCAGCCAGTGATGTCATGTCGCTGCCCGGCCCCTTTTACAAATAGCTATGGTGGACTGGAGGGGACCTGGCTTAGCACGGCATGTGAGGATCTTTTTACCCGGAGCTCCCGTCCCGCTGTAGATCCTCCCCCTGCCACAATACCACCTGGATCTTCTGCTCCATCCTCTGCCAGTCTGTCTTCAGCTGCTCTGTCCCACTGTGCCCTCTGATGCAGTCTCTTCCTGCCAGCCCAATAGGATGATACTAAAAAAGAAAGGCACAGCGCTGGCTCAGCACTGCAACAGAGGACACAAATCACGCTGAGAAGGAGGAAACAGACAGAGCGAGGAAACAGGGCAAGTCTGCTAAACCAGTGTCACGGAACCATGAACCAGACGTACAACAACAGATAAGTGAAAATAAGACAGCTTTATTGAAAAACAAGCTATAAAGCAAAAGTCCAAACGGATGGCAAAACCGATGCAGAGTCTTTGCAAAGCCAGGGGTCAGGAACCAGCAGGGTAGTCAGACGAAGCCAGGATCAGGAACCAACAGGGTAGTCAGACGAAGCCAGGATCAGGAACCAACAGGGTAGTCAGACGAAGCCAGGAACAGGAACCAGAAGTAGCAGCAGTCTTAGTAGCATGTGAACACAGGAGGACCAAGCAGGGAACTGAAGCCACAGACCTCCTATATATATGAGCTAGGCATCCAGCTCCTCCCAGTGGGAAGGAGGAGCCGCAGGGTGGGAGGCTACAAGAACCCCAGAAACCAAGATGGCCGCCAGCACATGTCAAACGAAGGAGAACAGCAAGAAGGTAAGACCATGACAGTACCTCCCCCTCAAGGGCCCCTCCTCCGCGGAGTAAAGAACGGTTTCTGAGGGAAGCGTGCGTGGAAGGCTCGGAGCAAGGCAGGAGCATGGACATCTGCGGAGGGAACCCAGGAACGCTCCTCTGGACCATAACCACGCCAATGAACCAAAAACTGCACCCGACCGCGGACCAGGCGTGAGTCCAGGATATTGCTCACCTCATACTCCTCGCGATTGCCCACTCGGACCGGACGAGGCCGAGGAACCGAGGAAGTGAAACGATTACACACCAGAGGCTTCAACAGGGAGACATGAAACACGTTGGAGATCGGCATGCCAGGAGGAAGCGCAAGGGCATAGGCTACCGGGTTTACCCTGCGAAGCACTCGGAAGGGACCAACAAAGCGAGGCGCCAGCTTGGGAGTGGGCACTCGAAGGTTGAGGTTGCGGGTGGACAACCATACACGGTCTCCGGCCTGGTAGGAAGGAGCAGGCGCTCGTCTGCGATCAGCCTGGAGTCTCTGGCGCTGCGCAGAGACCTCAAGGGACTTCTGGATCTGTACCCAAGAAGCACGTAGGACGGAAAGGTGATCCTCCACAGCCGGAATATCCTGGGGAGAGAATACCTCCGGTAACACGGCAGGTTGGAACCCATAGTTGGCCATGAAGGGAGACGTCCCAGAGGAAGAGTTCACCGCCGTGTTCCTGGCAAACTCAGCCCAAGGCAGGAGGTCAACCCAATTGTCTTGGTGATCGGAGACATAGCAACGAAGGAATTGCTCCAAGGCCTGATTGGATCGTTCTGAGGCCCCATTGGACTGAGGGTGGTAGGCAGAGGAGAAGGAGAGATGAATCCCCAACTGGGAGCAAAAGGCGCGCCAGAACCTGGACACAAACTGACTCCCCCGATCCGACACAATCTCCTTGGGCAAACCGTGCAACCGGAAGACCTCCCTGGCAAAAATCGTGGCCAACTCCTGTGCAGAGGGTAACTTCTTGAGAGGAACACAGTGACACATTTTGGAAAACCGATCCACAATCATGAGAATGACCGTATGGCCTCGGGATGCAGGGAGGTCCACAATGAAATCCATCCCCAGGTGTGACCATGGGCGCTCCCCGGTGGCTAAGGGTTGCAGAAGGCCCAACGGAAGGTGCCGAGGGGACTTACTCTGGGCACAAACGGAGCATGCCGCTACATATGCGGCGATGTCGGAACGTAGGGAAGGCCACCAGAACAGACGTGAAACAGCCCAGGACAGCTGATTCTTTCCAGGATGCCCCGCGGTCTTGGAGTTATGGTAGGTTCGCAACAACCGAGTGCGCAACTCCTCAGGCACAAAACATCTGCCGTTGGGTCTCCCAGAGGGAGCACCAGATTGAGCCGCCAAAATCTGCTCACCCAGGGGAGAGGTCAGGCTGGTGCGAATGGCAGCCAGGATCTGATTCGGAGGTATGACCGAAGTCGGAATCGACTCCTCCCTGGACAGGTCGGAGTACTGCCGTGATAAGGCATCAGCCCTGACGTTCTTGGAACCGGGTAGGTAGGAGACCACGTAATTAAAACGTGACAAGAACAGAGCCCATCTGGCCTGACGTGGTGTCAATCTCTTGGCCTCAGAGAGGTAGGTCAGATTCTTGTGGTCCGTCAGGATGAGGACCGGAACCACCGAACCCTCGAGCAAGTGCCTCCATTCTTTAAGAGCCTGCACGATGGCCAATAACTCCCTGTCACCAATCTGGTAGTTGCACTCCGCGGAAGACAGTTTCCGGGAGTAAAACCCACAAGGAAGCAGAGGACCCTCTGGTGTTCTACGCTGAGACAGAAGAGCGCCTACTCCCATCTCAGACGCGTCCACCTCGAGGACAAAGGGCAACCCAGGGTTGGGATGCGACAGAATCGGAGCCGACACAAAGGCGGACTTTAGAGCCTCAAAAGCTCGGATGGCCTCGGGCGGCCAGACCTGGGAATTACTGCCCTTCCTGGTCAGATCCGTGAGAGGCTTGGCTAGCATGGAAAAGTCCCTGATGAACTTCCGATAATAATTGGCGAAGCCCAAAAAGCGCTGCAGGGAGCGAAGACCACTGGGCTGGGGCCACTGTAAGACAGCCGAAACCTTCTCAGGATCCATGGAGAACCCCTCAGCGGAAATGATGTAACCTAAGAAGGTTACCTGGGATCGGTGAAATTCGCATTTCTCAAGCTTACCGAACAGCTTGTTCTCTCGTAACCGTTGCAACACTCGTTTGACATCCAGAATGTGGGTCTCCATGGACTCAGAATATACCAAGATGTCATCCAGGTAGACCACCACACACTGCTGCAACAGGTCACGGAAAACATCGTTGATGAATTCCTGAAAGACTGCGGGCGCATTGCACAGCCCAAAGGGCATAACCAAGGATTCATAATGACCGGTCCTGGTGTTAAACGCGGTCTTCCACTCATCGCCCGCCTTGATCCTAACGAGGTTATATGCCGCCCTCAGGTCGAGTTTGGTAAAGACCGTGGCCCCTTTAAGGCGATCGAACAGCTCGGAAATCAAGGGTATCGGGTAAGCGTTCTTGATCGTGATGCGATTGAGACCCCTGTAATCGATGCAAGGCCTCAACTCACCGCCCTTCTTTTTCACAAAGAAAAATCCAGCCCCTGCCGGGGACGAGGATTTGCGAATGTGTCCACGTGAAAGGGCCTCCCTCACGTACTCCTCCATGGCCTCATTCTCCGCTACCGACAGTGGATAGACTTTGCCACGAGGAGGAACGGCACCAGATTGTAACTCGATGGCACAATCGTATGGGCGGTGCGGAGGTAGGGCAACCGCGCGCACCTTATCGAATACATCCCGGTACTTCTCGTATTCAGGGGGCAACAGAGAGTCCGAGGAAGTACACAGCAACTTGACAGGCCCATGGATGCAACTAGTCCCACACTGCGGTGACCACGAGAGGATCTCGGCCGATCTCCAATCGAAAATCGGATTATGCTTCTGGAGCCAGGGGTACCCCAAGACCACCGAGTAGTGTGGAGACGAAATAACCTGGAAGCAGACCGACTCTCTGTGGACGGCACCAATGGCTAACCCCACTGGAAGGGTCTCATGAGTCACGTGTGGCGGCAGAAGGGGTCTGCCGTCTATCGCCTCAAGAGCCAGAGGAGAACCTCGAGCCTGCAGAGGAATGGAATTGGCGGCAGCGAACACACTATCAATGAACAAACCACCAGCACCAGAGTCCACCAACGCCTGGGTCGTCACCGAGCCCCCGACCCAGGAAAGGACAACAGTGATCAGTGGTTTGTCAACACGGGAAACCGGGGACGAGGAGACTCCACCCAAGATCTGCCCCCGACAGGATCTCAGGTGCGAGCGTTTCCCTGGACGGTTCGGACATGCCAACCGAAAATGCCCACCGAGACCACAGTACATGCATCGGCCCTCGCGTCTCCGGAGTACCCTCTCCCCCTCGGACAGGCGAGCAAACCCCAGCTGCATGGGTTCACCCCCAGACAAGTCATCCCCAGGAGGCGTGGGAGGAGAGGGAGGCACGGGTGGGACAACAAAGGTAGGCGCCAATCTGTTAGGAGGCCTCCGCAGACTCTCCTTAAAGGAAGGTCTCTCCCTGAGTCTGGTGTCAATCAAAATCAGGAAAGAAATAAGAGACTCGAGCTCCACTGGTAGGTCCTTAGCTGCAACCTCATCCTTCAAGGCATCCGAGAGACCATGAGAGAAAGCAGCGACCAGAGCCTCATTATTCCAGCCCACCTCTGCTGCCAGGGTACGAAACTCAATGGCGTATTCAGTTACGGATCGTGAACCCTGTCTGATGGACATAAGGAGCTTCGCAGCAGAGGCAGCACGAGCCGGCACATCGAATACCTTCCGAAGAGAAGCAACAAAACCGGAAAACTCGGCAACCACCGGATTGTTGTTCTCCCATAAAGGGCTGGCCCAGACCAAGGCCTTGTCCGAGAGCAGCGAGATTAAGAAGCCCACCTTTGATCTCTCAGTAGGAAAGGCATGTGGCAGCAACTCGAAATAAATGCCCACCTGGTTAAGGAAACCTCGGCACTGAGTTGGCTCTCCCCCAAAGCGCTGTGGAAGGGGGGCAGAACCGGACATACCCCGAAACACCGCGGGCGCAACAACAGGTGTCGGGGTAGACTCTGGCGCAACAACCGGAGCGGCAGTAGGAGCGGACCCAGGAGCGACAACCGACCCATCGGCAACGGGAGCGAAATGAACCGTGCGTTCAAGCAGGGTTTGCAACGCCACGGCGAACTGACCCAACAGGTGATCCTGCTGATCAAGTCTGGCAACCAGCGTGGGTAGTGAGGATGGCCCTGTACCGTCAGAATTCGTGGCCTGTGGTACCATGCGTTCAAGCAGGGTTTGCAACGCCACGGCGAACCGGCCCAACAGGTGATCCTGCTGATCAAGTCTGGCAACCAGCGTGGGTAGCGAGGATGGCCCTGTACCGTCAGAATTCATGGCTTGGTCCTAATGTCACGGAACCATGAACCAGACGTACAACAACAGATAAGTGAAAATAAGACAGCTTTATTGAAAAACAAGCTATAAAGCAAAAGTCCAAACGGATGGCAAAACCGATGCAGAGTCTTTGCGAAGCCAGGGGTCAGGAACCAGCAGGGTAGTCAGACGAAGCCAGGATCAGGAACCAACAGGGTAGTCAGACGAAGCCAGGATCAGGAACCAACAGGGTAGTCAGACAAAGCCAGGAACAGGAACAAGAAGTAGCAGCAGTCTTAGTAGCATGTGAACACAGGAGGACCAAGCAGGGAACTGAAGCCACAGACCTCCTATATATATGAGCTAGGCATCCAGCTCCTCCCAGTGGGAAGGAGGAGCCGCAGGGTGGGAGGCTACAAGAACCCCAGAAACCAAGATGGCCGCCAGCACATGTCAAACGAAGGAGAACAGCAAGAAGGTAAGACCATGACAACCAGTCTCTGAAAATCTCCTGTAGTGTTTCGCAGTCTCTGACCGTCTCCTGTAGTATGCCCGCAGTCTATAACCGTCTCCAGTAGTTTGTCCGCAGTCTCTGACTGTCTCCTGTAGTGTGTCTGCAGTCTCTGATCGTCTCCTGTAGCATGTCTGCAATCTCTGATCGTCTCCTATAGTGTGTCTGCAGTCTCTGATCATCTTCTGTAGCATGTCTGCAGTCTTTGACTGTCTCCTGTGGTGTGTTTGCAGTCTCTAGCAGTCTCCTGTGGTGTGTCTGCAGTCTCTGACCATTTCTTGTGCTATGTCGTCTGCAATGTGACTGTCTCCTGTAGTGTGTCTGATGAGAGAGTGGCAACCCTCCTCAGACATGGCGGAGAAAAGTTCTGTCAGGGGAGAGGAGGCTGAGGGAATAGAGGCTGTCTATGAGGAGATTTGAGGGACAGAGACTGTCTGTGAGGAGATGGAGACTTCTGAGGTGACAGAGCTTTTATAAAGCGGTGTGTCCTCCCCACAATGTCCTCCCCTCTCTGAGGTAGGTGAGTGTGTCCTCCCTCACAGGATCCTTCAACTGACAGCAAAGTTCTCTGGTGTTTGGAGACTTATAGAGAGGTAGGTAGGTGTCCAGGGGGTCTTATATAGAGGTTGGTGGGTGTCCAGGGAGGTGACTTGGAAAACACTGCTCATTTTTATACATTTGGTTGTAAGAGTGTTATAATAAAAGTGGGTGCATTGAAGGACTCAGAGGAGTGGCCAGTGGGCGATTTCATTGGGACAGCCAGTGGGCGGACCCAGGGGAATGTTGGTAGTCAGGCCCGGGGGAGGGGGGGGGCAAGCCTAAAGCTGTGTAAGGGGCCCCGAAATATCTGATGGCTGCCCTGAGTGCCAGATACCACAGCATACCATTAAAGATCTAGTGTCTAGTGGCGCCCATGCCTTGAAGGGTCAGGGCTGCTTTGGCAGCAAAAAGGGAACCTACTCAATATTAGGTTGGTGGTCATAAAGGCATGGCCGATCGGTCCATTTCCATATGTGTTGATTTTAAAGCCCAAAATGGGAATTCATTTTTATGATTTGTACATAATTAAATTTGTCATGTTTTACTTATATATTTATTGTCTGTATAAGTTCATGCAAAGTCCCACATTTTAGTAATAAAATAAGAGGCCTTCCTGCCTTTACCACCACTGGGGTGAGTAATGGGAAACTTTTGCCTATGGTCTGGAGAAGCTCTTGAATCACTCGGTAACAATTATAAAGATCACATACCTGCTTCTCCTCTTCTGCGTTAGTTATCACTTCTTGGTTTTCAGTGGGCTTTTCATTCTCTTCAGCAGGAATTTCAATGCTCTAACAAAAGAAAGGCACACTCAGATCAATATGAAGCCATGTACCATGAAGTGTCCTAAATAAGTTGCTAATTGCTGATGCAGGGATTGGCTTCTACAACCATCTCTTATGATCTGGAGTTTATTGAATACTCTCAATGGCATATGACCAGAGCAGTATAGGGGCCAGTGCCTAAATCTGGCTATAAACTGAAAGAAGTTTTTCAACAGGCTGCACAAAAAAAAAAAATCTAAAGCTGGTCTTACACTGGAAGATTTTTTATGGATGTTCATATGAAAATCTCATCAGTAGATTCGATAATAAAAAAAAACGTAAATCTTTTACAAAAAATATCTGTGAATACATCAGACTCACCAAAAACATGAGATGCAGAGTGCATGCATGAATAAACAATAAATCAACAAATCCATATAAAAAAAAAATAAAGAATTAAACTATGATGAACCATTACAGTTTCTAATATAATTTTGCAGCTCAAAAAAATAAAACAGAAACTTTCATAGCCCTCACTGCTAGTCTTTTATCCAAATGGCAAAGTGGTTTAACAACACTCACATGTACAGATGATAAATCGGCATATGCACAGGCCTATCAGGAAGCCGCCAATCTTAGTTTCCTAACTTTCAACAGACATGTATAATGACGTCATAGACCCCTTCGCACAGATGTATTGTGTTCCAATTGTACTTCCTCAGAGATAACTCACCTAAGGCTTCATGTACACTACAGCTTCTAAATGTTGGCATTTTTTTGCCAAAGCTTCTAAACTCAACTCCATAAAAGCCTATGTGTCCAAGTACATACAGGATTTTAGGGCTGTTTAGGAGCTGCTGCGGTTAGGGGAGGTTCGACCTCCCTCAACCTCTCTCTTCTGAATGAGTTCAGGATAAGAATATCTTGACCGCCAGCCACAAAATGTGGCAAAATCGCAGTGCAGTGCGATTTTGCCGCACTTTGTGTTTTCCCATGGCCCGTGGACATAATAGGCTACAGTATGTGTACACGAAGCCTAAGGAAGTGAAATCAGGAAGCAATGCGTCAGGTGAAGAGGAGTCTGTAAAGTCATCATGCAATCCGCAATGATGGGGTACATATGTCTGTTGTGAGTAAAGAAGCTAGGACCGGCAGCTTGTACATATATTGATTTTACAATGTGTACATGTGAGTGTTTTTAAACCACTTTGCCATTTGATTAAAAGACTAGCAGTGAGCACTGTGGAATTTTTTTTTGGTTTTTTTTTAAACTGTAGTATTATGATTATGGTGGTCGCTGAATACATTGTGGAGGACCATTGCCAAACATGGTGACTTTAAGCATGCTGTATATGTCCTTCTACTGTTTTAGAGGTCTATCAGTATAGTATGAGGAGAGTGTGGAAGTGAGCACACAGAGGAGCTGAAGTTTTACACCTTTGCAGCTCCAGCCACTTACACAGTCGGAGTCTGTAAACCCGGAAGGAAGACCGGGGAAGGTGGAAGCCCTTTCAGCGCTGACAGCGCACCACTGGAAGGCTTTGTTTTAGAGTAAGTATTTCATAATGTGCTAATGCTAATATGGGATGCATACTAGCGTATTATGCTATTATTATGCAGGGGAACGTTTTTCTGGTCTTTTTTTATTGCAGCGGTTTACTGCCACTTTAACAAGGCCGACTTCTGACAAATACAGTATCTCACAAAAGTGAGTATACCCCTCACATTTTTGTAAATATTTTATTATATCTTTTCATGTGACAACACTGAAGAAATGACACTGCAATGTAAAGTAATGAGTGTACAGCTTGTATAACAGTGTAAACTTGCAGTCCCCTCAAAATTTTAACACACAACCATTAATGTCTAAATCATTGGCAACAAAAGTGAGCTCACCCCTAAGTGAAAATGTCCAAATTGGGCCCAATTATCCATTTTCCCTCCCCGGTGTCATGTGACTCATTAGTGTTACAAGGTCTCAGGTGTGAATGGGTAGCAGGTGTGTTAAGTTTGGTGTTATCGCTCTCACTCTCTCATACTGGTCACTGGAAGTTCAACATGGCATTCATGGCAAAGAACTCTCTGAGGATCTGAAAAACAGAATTGTTGCTCTACATAAAGATGGCCTAGGACATAAGAAGATTGCTAAGCACCTTAAGCTGAACTGCAGCATGGTGGCCAAAACCATACAGCAGTTTAACAGGACAGGTTCCACTCAGAGCAGTCCTCGCCATGGTCGGCCAAAGAAGTTAAGGTGCACATGCTCAGCGTCTCATCCAAAGGTTGTCTTTGGGAAATAGACATATGAGTGCTGCCAGCATTGCTGCAGAGGTTGAAGGGGTAGCCTGTCAGTGCTCAGACCATACGCCGCACACTGCATCAAATTGGTCTGCATGGCTGTCATCCCAGAAGGAAGCCTCTTCTAAAAATAATGCACAAGAAAGCCCACAAACAGTTTGCGGAAGACAAGCAGACTAAGGACATGGATTACTGGAACCATGTTCTGTGGTCTGATGAGACCAAGATAAACGTATTTGGTTCAGATGGTGTCAAGCGTGTGTGGCGGCAACCAGGTGAGGAGTACAAAGACAAATGTGTCTTCCCTAGAGTCAAGCATGGTGGTGGGAGTGTCATGGTCTAGGGCTCCATGAGTGCTGCCGGCACTGAGGAGCTACAGTTCAATGAGTTCATTGAGGGAACCATGAATGCCAACATGTTCTATGACATACTGAAGCAGGGCATGATCCCCTCCCTTCGGAGACTGGGCCGCAGAGCAGTATTCCAACATGATAACGGCCCCAAACACACCTCCAAGATGATCATTGCCTTGATAAAGAAGCTGAGGGAAAAGGTGATGGATTGGCCAAGCATGTCTCCAGACCTAAACCCTATTGAGCATCTGTGGGGCATCCTCATGGAAGGTGGAGGAGCGCAAGGTCTCTAACTTCAACCAGCTCTGTGATGGAGGAGTGGAAGAGGACTCCAGTGGCAACCTGTGAAGCTCTGGTGAACTCCATGCCCAAGACGGTTAAGGCAGTGCTGGAAAATAATGGTGGCCACACAAAATATTAATACTTTGGGCCCAATTTGGACATTTTCACTTAGGGGGGTACTCACTTTTGTTGCCAGCGGTTTAGACAATAATGGCTGTGTGTTGAGTTATTTTGAGGGGACAGCAAATTTACACTGTTATACAAGCTGTACACTCACTACTTTACATTGGAGCAAAGTGTCATTTCTTCAGTGTTGTCACATGAAAAGATAGAATAAAATATTTACAAAAATGTGAGGGGTGTACTCACTTTTGTGAGATACTGTAGGGTATTGGAGCCTTGCCTAGTGATTGAGTCTGTGCTAGAAAAGAATAAGAACTGAGCTTACCAAGCAGTGTTAAAAAATAGCCTGAAGGCTGAAAACCATATTGTGTTGTAGTATACGCCTAGTTCAAGGTCAGTAAACCTATGTGTTTGTTACTGGAAGAGATCAGGCGGGCGGGTGGGCGGTAGGCACCCAAGAGGGAAGGAACGACACACGGGGTCCGAGTTTCAAAGGAATGTAATGTCAAGAAAGTTCCAAACACACAGAGTCAACATAGTCTATGGAGAGGTTTCAACCGGGCAGTAACACTCACAGATGATTATGCTGTACTTGCGAGGAGAAATGCTCAAGCACCTGGCACAGAAGGCGGCTGATAGGCAGTAGGCAACGAGACACTGAAGCAGAAAAGTTCCACACAGGATTGATGACAACAGTCCCTATACTGTCCCTCCTTCTTTAGAAACTTTCCAAAGTTAGGAACACTCTCCCTATTTACCCCATCAGGAATGCCCCTAGACAGCCCCATGGGTTATCACCTTACAAGGTTTTGTTTGGGAGTCAACCAAAGACTGGATAGAACTTTCCTCAGCAGCTTTCATCTTTACATTCTCAGCTGACTGGGTAGATACAGTCCCGGCAAAGAGAGCTCCAAAAGGTCCATCATAGGGTACAGGAGTCTCTCCCGCTACTTGACACGAAACCAGTGTACATTCCATTCAACCAGGTGACTGAGTGAGGAAACATCATAGGATGGGATTGGAGCCAAGGTATTCCGAGTCATACCAGGTTCAGCTGACAACGCCAACTTCTTTGAAGCTCAACTGGATCCATGCTAGCCACTGCAAAAAGCTGCTCAACTACATCCAAGAATGATAATGAGGAGTATAGTTTTTATTTATATTTTTAGCTTAAGTGTATTTTAGTAAGGGTAATGATGAACAGCATCCCAACCTATTGTTTAAAATATATCTTCAGCTGGCCAAGGCGGCAAACAGGACTAATTGCTGGGTGTGCTCCAAACCCCCACCCAGCTATTACACCCCAGCAACGGCAGACGTTCATATTGGGATGAAGACAACCAGACAACTTGTCTAGAATTTAATGACACATTCCTAGAGGGTAACATCCTAGAGGGTTCTAATGTAAGCTCTGGCTCCTTTTTTTTTCTGGCCAATCCAATTTGGGTATCGGGCCAATTAGGTAGTCCATAGATGTGCTTTACCTTTAATTTTGGCACCGGAACTAGATTTTTAGGATCTACAACCTGTGAGACAGGTATAACAGTCAATCTCACCAATTAAACTCCGGGTCTTTTTAATGACAGCAACATACTGGGTTATACTGTATCTGCTGGAAGGACTCAGTCTATTATGTTACTGCTTAGTGCCCGTGACCGGCAGGAGGATTCTTCAAGTACGGTGTTGACAGGTCCCTATTACTTTTTGTTTGGTTCTGCAGCTTATAAGGTAGTGCCCCCTAATGCGAAAGGTTTGTGTGCTTTAGTGAAGCTTGTACCCGCATCATACATTGCCGCTGATCGTGATCTGCTATTAAGGAGGGCAAGGGTGCAAGGCAGGACTGACAGATAACTATTTTCTTCTCACAATCAGGCATGGGAATGGTTCCCGGCTTGGACTGGGTGGGGAATCGAGCTGATGAAACAGTTGAATAATTTCTTGTCGATTGTGGATGAGATGATTAATGAAACTGTTGAAGCTGTAAGGGAAATTACTCAAGAGCACAGACAAACGAAGATTTTAGTACTGCAGGAGAAAATGGCACTAGATTATCTTTTAGCTTCCAAGAGGGGTTTCTGTGAATTCATAGAAGACTGTTGTACCTGGATAACAGAAACCAGTGATAATGTCCAGGCCCATATGGACAAGGTAACTTCATTGCAAGGCAGAGCCAGAGCTATATCTAGCAATGGTTGAAATCCTTTTAAGGCTTTGGGAGGTTTTGGGGATTTATTGTTCTCCATTGCATCTTGATTAAAGGAAAGGAGTATATATACTTATGTTGTCTTTCTTTCTCTTCCTCCTATATGCCGTGGTGAAATTATCCTGCTGTCTGGTCGACCGAGTTACCCAAGATTACCTCATCCTGATCGCTGAGACAAGATGCCCTGAAACCCGACCCCTGAATCAGATGCCAAGGATCCCAGCCTGACCGACGATCAATGCGTCCCATCACCCGCTGTCCCCCCTCTGAGTCACCTCCCAGAAAACGGAACCTACGTGTCAACATTTGTTTCCTTTTGACCCGTTATCTTTCTTTTTAACTTTTTGAAATGGATTGTTTTTATGTACGAGAAGAACTATTATGTTTATTTGGAAGAAGAAGATCAAGATTCATCGAGGGACACATGGGAGCATATGACAAAGAGGAGGGGCTTTTGAGAAAATGTTATTGATATTTGTGGACATTTTCCAGGAAGTGTATTATTTAAATTGCTTGTATGTCTCCCAGTGTCAATTTACCGGTAATCGCTATGCACAGCGAATATGGCTTTAACTAGCATTAAGAAAAGACTGTTAGTCGTTGAAACCTTCCATTAAATGGAGACTGCATACAACTCGCCTGATCTCTCGAACAGCTGGCGCTCTGAGCGGCTACCGTTGGAGTGAACGCCGGTCCGAATCTATGGCAGTGCAATGCAAACTCCACCGCGCAAATGTACAGTATATCAGCCAGCCGCTGCCCCCGGTATTCACTGGTGAAGATATGTTTGTGATGTGGAATTATTAATCTTTTGATAATATCTGCCCTTTAGCTGGAATAATGGATGGTAGCTTTCTATTATGCTTGATCCGCATGATTAAAATACTGCTGCTATTTTCCTTTGCAGCAATAGTCCCATTTACTGGAATAGTAGCATAATCACTATCAAATATGGTTTTTTTGAACTATATTATATAGGATTCACTCTAACGGGTTATGACGGGAGTACATGCTTATGAATTAGCGTGGCTGAGTCCATGAGAATCCACAATAGTGTTTGGCAGCCATTTTAGCAATAGTGCATTGTTTTGCCTTTACTTGACAGTTTGAAACTCATGCACACGGTCGGGTTTGTTCATAAACATGTACTCCCCTTTCCTATTATACTTTTGAAAGTATACATGTCTGTGATTGGTTGTGTTGACGCCACCTCCCCTGTAAACCCTGTAAACCCCTTATGTTCTCTGACTATAAAATAAACAAGAGCGCTGCCTTGGGTAGGACTGCTTCTGTGGACATCGACTGTCATACAGGTTATTGCCTGTTTTCTCTCTTTGACGCTGAGCTGTATATTGTACTTTTCAGTACAAGGAATTAATGGTGCTTGGCTCGTATTAATATTCACAAATGCGCTTTTTAGCGCTGAAAAGTTTTCAGCGCACCAAACTAATTTCTATGCTCCAACTCCATTAATTTTCATAACATTATATAGCACCATCAATTTACTCAGCGCTCTACATATATATTGTACAAAGTATATTCACATAAGTCCCTGATCTCAAGGAGCCTACAATCTAAGGTCCCTAACTCCCATCAATACATACACATACTTGGGCCAATTTAGACAGGAGCCAATTAATCTACCAGCATGTCTTTGGAGGGTTGGAGGAAACCCACACAGGAAGAACATTCTTACTACACCATTTAAAACTGAAGGCCAGTTACTGTTGGAAACTGCACTATGTCCTGATTTACTTAAAACCCCATCTTTATATTTTTTTATTGCAGTGCTTAACCTACAGCAGCTATTTGGGAAAAAACAGTTTCCTTCTGTCTTCAATGTCATTATTCATACAAAAAAAAAAAAAGATTAAGAATACTTTATTTACAGTAACTACAGTATTGTAGGCAAAATGGTTCAAGTATAAGCTTCAAGTTGCAATGAAGTTTTTTTTGCATTGCATCAGGAGAACATGCCCCCACTACCTAGTATTCAATGCTAGCTTTGTCTAAATTCAATGAAGGGTCAAAAAGCTATCATTGGAATAGATAAATAAACAGATGACAGTAAGGCCAGCCATACACAATGCTAATTTTTTCAGTGCAACAACGGGTTTTATCTTTTCCTGGCAGGAGAAGCCAGCGATTACTGCTAGCAGTTATACCAGCCACTAGCGATAATCGCAAGTAAAATCCAGCAGGCTGATTTACACCAAAGTCTGTAGCATTCCCCTTTACATCATGATCCGCATAATTCCACTTTACATCAGAGTTCCCCTTGCACTGTAAGGGGGTATCCTGCAGACTCCAATGTAAGGGGGCACTCTGTGCTTGATTATATTAACTGGACCTTCATGTAAATGGATAAATATGTTTTTTTATTTTTCTTATGTAGCACTGTCCCCGTAGGGCTTGCTGTGTGATGACTTCTTGGGCCTCCCTCTGGTTACCTTGCAGGCAGTCACTAGAGCATTTTTCACACATCCATCCTTATTCCCATTTGCTCATTACTCAATAAACAGTCCAGGGTATTTGGTTTTGTATTTATTGTGGAACTTGATGGGAGAATGGAATAGTGGGATACTCCAACTGAACTATTTACAGTAGATAAGGGCAACTCTTACTCGGCTTCACCAGGGTATTTGTGGAAGCAGACACACTGCTTTACCAAACCGCCACTTGTATGGAATAATTTAGTCTTCTTGCTCTCTCTATAGTAGCTTGATGCAACTACTTTATCTTCAGGACACTCTCTAGTATCCCCTTTACTGAAACCCTTAATGGCACTATTTCTTTCAATGACAGGGCACTAATCCTCCCACTAAAACCAATGATGGGGCATTATTTCTCCCACTAATAATAATGATGGGGCACTATTCCTCCACTAATACCAATGATGGGGCACTATTCCTTTCACTATTACAATGATGGGGCACTGTTCCTCCCACTGATACCAATGGTGGGAACTATTCTCCAACTAATGCCAATGATGGGGAACTATTACTCCCACTAATACCAATGATGGGGCACTATTACTCCCACTAATGTCAATGATGGGGCACTATTACTCCCACTTATACCAATCATGGGGCACTATTCATCCCACTAATATAATGATGGGGCACTATTCCTCCCACTAATACTAATGATGGGGCACTATTACTCCCACTGATACCAATGATAGGGTACTATTCCTCCCACTAATACCAATGATGGGGCACTGCTCCTACTACTAATGTCAATGTTGGGGCCCTATTCCCCCCATAAATAATACTAATGATGGGGTACTATTCCTCCCACTAATACCAATGATAGGGCACTATTCCTACCCACAAATACCAATGATGGAAACTATTCCTCCCACTAATACCAATGATGGGGCATTATTCCTCCCACTGACAACAATGATGGGGCACTATTCTTCCCACTAATGTCAGTGATGAGGCACTATACCTCCCATTAATACTAATGATGGGGCACTATTCCACCCACTAATACCAATGATGGGGCACTATCCCTCCCACTAATAGTGATATATCAAACACCCCCCCCCCCCCCCCCGTTCGGTTTGCACCAGAACATCACCAACAGGGAAAAAGTTCTTGCGAACATTCAAACTCTATTAAAGTCTATGGGACAAGAACATGAAAAATCAAAAGTCCTCATTTTAAAGGCTTATAATCAAGTTATTGCCAAAAAGTGTATGGGGACCCTGGTACTGCCCTGGGGGACGAGTATCAATGCAAAAAAAATTTTTTTGAAACAATCGTTTTACAGGAGCAGTCATTTAAATGATGCTTAAATTGAAACAAAAGAAATGGAAAAATTCCTTTAAATATTGTGCCTGGGGGGTCCCCTTAATGTGCTTGTAAAGTGGCGCATTTGTACAATGTATAGAGCCAGCTGCAGCAATACTGACATTTCTAATGGGAAAAATGTCATTTAAACTTACTTGCAGCTGTAATGTATTGCCGGCTCCCGGCAATACAGATTTTATGAAAAAAAAAAAAAGGTAGGGGTACAATGTACCTGATACCCTTTCACATGGGGGGCGGTATCTGGGGGCCCCCTGTATAAGATTCCAATAAGCCCCCACCTACAGACACCCACAAATAGTGATAGACCAAACACCCCCCCCCCCCCCTGTTCGGTTTGCACCAGAACATCACCAACAGGGAAAAAGTTCTAGCGAACATTCAAACTCTATTAAAGTCTATGGGACACAAACATGAAAAATCAAAAGTCCTCATTTTAAAGGCTTATAAGCAAGTTATTGCCAAAAAGTGTATCTGGGGGCCCCTTGTATAAGATTCCAATAAGCCCCCACCTACAGACACCCACAACCACAGCCCAGGTTTGTCAGGAAGAGGCCTTTGTCCCCAAAACATCCTCCCCATGTTGAGGGCAAGCGGCCTGGTATGGTTCAGGAGGGGGGGCACTTGCTCGTCCGTCCGTCCCCTTTTCTGGCCTGCCAGGCTGAATGCTCAGATTAGGGTCTGGTATAGATTTTGGAGGGGACCCCTACGCCGTTTTTTTTTTTTAATTTTGGTGTGGAGTTTCCCTTCAAATCTATACCAAACCCGAAGGGTCTGGTATAGATTTTGGGGGGGACCCCACGCTGTTTTTTCCTAACTCTGTCATGGGGTTCCCCTTAAAAGCCATACAAGACCCAAAGGTTGTTTTTACCCCAATTATTTTTAATTTACATTTTCTTTTTACAATTATGTTTTAAATTCAGCTCTCAGCAGGGAAGCCTTAACAACCTATTGACTGTGCGCTAGGAGGGCGAACATCCCCCTAAGTGCAGAGAAAGTTCAGAAGTTAGGCGAGTACCTGAATGGACGATGTTTAGGCCAAACTTACGCTCGGCCCAAACCGTTTACACATCCCTGGTGGTGCCTAAACACTGTAACCCCTCACAGTTGCTCTTGCTGGGCGCAGGAACAGGCCCTGCTGTTAAAAATTTGAAAAAAAAATTGAAATTGCATATACTTGTCATACAGGTGCAGAAAAATTGGGCCTTGGGTGTTGGTGGTGCCTGAACACTGTAACCCCTCACAGTTACTCTTGCTGGGCGCGGGAAAAGGCCCTGCTGTTAAAAATTAGAAACCAAAAATTGAAATTACTTGCACCTGTGATACAGGTGCAGAAAAATGGGCCTTGGGTGTTGGTGGCGCCGTAAACCAAAAACATTGTTGGAATCAAGATTTAGGAATAGGATAGGCAGTCTTCAAGGGATCCCAGATCCCTAGAAAATTCAATCAGTTACATCAGCATCAGGAGCTTGATGGCTGCTGTTGATCAAGGAATGATTCATTTTTATAAATGTCAGCCAGTCAACGGAGTCTGTGAACAAACGCCCTCTTTAACCCATCACAAAACCTCCAGCAGCACTGAATGTTCGCTCGGAAAGCACGCCGGAAGCAGGACAGGCCAGTAGCTCCATTGCATATTGAGCAAGTTCTGGCCAGTGGTCCATCCTCAAGACCCAGTAACCCAGTGGATGCTCAATTGGAAAGGTCTCATAGTCTGCTCTTGCCCCTAGATAATCCTGCACCATATGCTGCAGACACTGCCGATGGTTGCCTAAACCTAACAGCCCTGGGCACTGAGGAGAGGACTAAAGAATTGTTTAAATGCATCGGTCAGCCGACCACCTTCTCCACCGCTCCTCCTTTGACTGAACGAAGCCTCAGAAAAATGTTGTCCAGGAAATGGTAACCTCCCAGTGTCTGGAAAGGTGTTGCACAAATTTTTCTTCAAGGCGTCCTTAAGATGTTTAATTCTCTGCTCCCTCTGCGAAGGCAGAATGAGCTCTGCAACTTTACCCCTGTAACATGGATCAAAAAAGGTTGCCAACCAGTAACGATCCTTCTCCTTGATACCACAAATCCTCAGGTCCTTTTGCAAGATTTGCAGCATCACGGAGCCCATGAAGTGTAAATTTGAGGAGGCATGAGATTCTGAGTCCTCTGGGTCACTAAGGATGACATTGTCAGGAGAAACCTCTCAACAGTCACGTACAACTCCTGGGGTTTATGGGGAATGAAAACCATCCCTTGAAGACTGCTGTATGTTATCCTCTACATCCATGCTGCCATAATCCTCCTCCTCCTCTTCCACCTGTGTGTTTTGTGGAAGGAATGGTATCTGCATAAAGGGGGCCTTGTGGGGAAAGGAAGTCCTCCTCTTCCTCCCGCTGTTCTGCTTTATATTCCCTGTCCATAATTCCATGAACTGTGTGCTCCAGCAGGAAGACTAGAGGGATAGTGTCACTGATGCATATATCATTGTGGCTCACCATCCTTGTGGCCTCCCTTCAAATGGTGACAGGACAGTGCATGCATCCTTTATCAGCAGCCACTGGCGTGGCAAAAAGAAGCCAAGCTCCCCTGAGCCTGTCCTTGTGCCATACTCACACAGGTACTCATTGATGGCCTCTGGGTAGAGATCCCAGAAGAGGAGCAAGGAGAAGTCTGCATTTTATTAGGTGCTGTTGCCAACGGACTGCATGGCAGGTTGTCATAGGTCTTGTCAAGCATGTGGTGCCCAAGCGGCTGCTGTTCTGGCCATGCTTGATCCGCTTCAGACAGAGATTGTAAACAGCAACGCTGCAGTCTGCTGCACATGTGTTGAAAAAAGCCCACACTAATAAAACTTTTGGAAATCAGTAGGGATTTGACAACGCCCTGCACCTGTGGAGCTCTGTGGTGTGATGCAATAGGGTGGCTGCCCTTAAGCTGGCCCCTGGAGGACATCATGCCTCGTTGTAGTTTTGCTGCCTCCTCCTCCTCCTCACTTTCCTCCTCTATTTTCTCAGGCACCCAAGTACAGTCAGTGACCTCATCATCCCCTCCCTCCTTGTCACTGGAGCAAACTTGGCAATATGCTGCAGCTTTTGGAACATGACTGCTAGTTTCTTGTCTGTCATAGTCACCCCCTCTCTCTAGGCTTACGTTATTTCCTTCCTCAACCTGGGAACCAACATCGGAGCATTAAAATTGCTGCACATCCTCCAGCATCGGGTAACTGACACTATGATCAAATAATTTAGGTGACTGATGGTGAGGCTTTGGAAGGAGTAGCTGTGGACAAGGAGCCTGTGGAATAGGCCGCTTTGGCAGCTGTGGTGGAAGGCAAACTAGTAAGAGCCTGGTGACAGAGGATGAGGAGGATGAGGACAGGTTAGTTATCCACTCCACCAACTCTTCTGCATGTTGTGGCTCAAAAACACAGCCAGCACCGGAAAAAAAAGACAAGCGTGCCCCGCCCGCAGAGGATGCACCATGTCCGCGACCACCACTTTTGCAACTTGCCCTCTTTTAGTGGCCTGTGAGCGTCTGCCTCTCCTTGTTGGCCTTTTGGACATGATGGGGATTTTCGGGGGTTTTATAACTACTTATTATAGAATGTGGGATGGAATTTCTTCTTCTAGTTTTTTTCTTCTAGTTTTTTTTTTTTAATAAATAAAGCAATAAAAAGAAAACCCCTGCTTATGCAGAAGGAATAGCACCTACGATGCAAAAGGGGGACAGTAATTATGCCCTAAATAAAATTAGTGCCGCTGTACCACAAAAAAAAACCCTGCGGATGCAGAAGGAATAGCAACTGCGATGCAGAAGGGGGGACAGCAATTATGCCCTAAATATTATTAGTGCTGCTGTGCCACAAAAAAATCAAAAGAAAAAAACCCACTGCTGACACAGAAGGAATAGCACCTGCGATGAAGAAGGGGGGCAGCAATTATGCCATAAATATTATTGGTGCTGCTGTGCCATGAAAAAAAAAAAGAAAAAAACCACTGTTGACGCAGAAGGAATAGCACCTGCGATGCAGAAGGAAGGACAGTAATTATGCCCTAAATATTATTTGTGCTGCAGTGACACGAAAAAAATGTAAAAAGAAAAAACACATTGCAAACGCAGAAGGAATAGCAACTGCAATGCAGAAGGGGGATAGCAATTATGCCCTAAATATTATTAGTGCTGCTGTGCCACGTAAAAAATTCACAAGAAAAAACCCTTTGCTGATGCAGAAGGAATAGCATCTGCGATGCAGAAGGGGTGGATAGCAATTATGCCCTAAATATTATTAGTGCTGCTGTGCCACAAAAAAAAACCACTGCTGACGCAGAAGGAATAGCACCTGTGATGCAGAAGGGGGAAAGCAATTATGCCCTAAACATTATTAGTGCTGCTGTGCCACGAAAAAAACCCAAAAATAAACACTGCTGACGCTGAAGGAATAGCACCTGCGATGGTACAGGAGATGCAGAGGCTGCGGGCATGGTACAGGAGATGCAGAGGCAGAGGGCATTGTACAAAAGATTCAGAGGCTGTGGGCATGGTACAGGAGATGCAGGGGCTGCGGACATGGTACAGGCAATGCAGAGGCTGCGGGCATGGTACAGGAGATGCAGGGGCTGCGGACATGGTACAGGCGATGCAGTGGCTGCAGACATGGTACAGGAGATGTCAGAGGCTGCGGACATGATACAGGAGATGCTGTGCAGGCATCGTACAGGAGATGCAGAGGCTGCAGGCATGGTACAGGAGATGCAGAGGCTTCAGGCATGGTACAGGAGATGCAGGGGCTGTGGACATGGTACCGGTGATGCAGGGGCTGCGGACATGGTACAAGCGATGCAAGGGCTGCGGACATGGTACAGGAGATGTCAGAGGCTGTGTACATGTAACAGGAGATGCAGAGGCTGTGCGGGCATGGTACAGGAGATACAGAGGCTGCGGGTATGGTACAGGAGATGCAGAGTTTGTGGGGATTGTACAGGAGATGCAGAGGTTGCGGATATGGTGCAGGAGATGCAGAGGCTGCAGACATGGTGCAGGAGATGCAGAGGCTGCGGACATGGTGCAGGAGATGTCAGAGACTGCGGGCATGGTGTTGGAGATGCAGATGCTGTGGGCATGGTGCAGGAGATGCAGGGGCTGTTGACATGCTACAGACAATGCAGAGGCTGTGGACATGATACAGGAGATGCAGAGGCTGTGCGGGCATGGTACAGGAGATGCACAGGCTGCTGGCATTGTGCAGGAGATGCAGAGGCTGCGGATATGGTGCAGGAGATGTCAGAGGCTTCGGGCTTGGTGTAGGAGATGCAGAGGCTGCGGGCATGGTGCAGGAGAAGCAGAGGCTGAGGGCATGATACAGGAGATTCAGAGGCTGCTGGCATGGTGCAGGAGATGCAGAAGAGGCTGCACGCATGGTGCATGAGATGTCAGAGGCTGCGGTCATTGTTGAGGAGATGCTGAGGCTGCGGAGATGGTGCAGTAGATGCAGAGGCTGCGGTCATTTGTACAGGAGATGCAAAGGCTGCGGGCATGGTGCAGGAGATGCAGAGGCTGCGGACATGGTGCAGGGGATGTCAGAGGCTGCAGGGATGCAGAGGCTGAGGGCATGGTGCAGGAGAAGCAGAGGCTGAAGGCATGGTGCAGGAGTGTAATGTTCTGGTACCTTTGGGTACCCTAATTACTCTTTCATAAGTGTATGCGCCCCACCATTCTCTTTTGGTAAGGTGCGCATACACCTTTAAGACTTATGCTGTCATCATTGAGCGCCAGACTGGATGGCTATTTAGATCGCCGGCTCTCACTCACATGTGTTCGTTCAAACTGCTTTGTGCCTTGATGCTAACCTGTCTTGAAGCTCACATGCTTGCAAGCATACTTCGCTGTCGGAACCACGCTACGCTGATCCCTGTATCCCGCTACCGGATTATCCGCTCTTGCCGAACCTCTCCTCTGCTACATTGCTATTAGTGATAAGTACCCCACAGGGGAAACCTCTATAACCTTTATACTAAAGCTTACACTATCTAGCTCTGCATACTAAGGACTATTACTACATCTGCATTATCTAAGATTGCTAGCTCTTGAGCCTACTACCACCTGTTCTTGCACTGGGTTGATCTCTCTTGTATGTCCACCTGCTACTCTGTCATCTACTACCATACATGATTGCTAAACCTATCTGCATCCCATCTGCTACTATCTTACTTTCAAGAACATTTCCTTTCAAGTGTCTGTCATCTACCATCTCTACCCAACCTGTCTCTTCAGCCTATCATCACTGTGTTACTATATACATAAGTCACTCTAGGAAACATCTTATTGAGTGTGTGTATTTACTTGCTGAATTGAGATCATCCACACATGATGAGTCATTGAGAGTTGGGATTGGTGTCTCAGCGTTTCTCTACATGACTACTGAAGTGGAATATTTCTGCAGCTGAAAATCCACATCATACGTAAAACGCAGGAGCGTTACAGATTGAACGAACCACAAATGGATTCAGCAGAAATAACCACTCAGATGACACAATTAAAACAGCAAGTACCTGCGTTAATACACGCACTTGCTGAATTAAAAGAAGACAATCAGGCTCTGTCGCAGCAGGTAATTAGACTGACACAACTTACCACTGCTCAGTCCCCTGAACCCAAAATAAATCCTCCTTTGGTATTTACAGGCGATCGCAAAAAATTTCGCGAATTTAAAAACGCATGTGAGTTACTTTTCTTGCTAAAACCCCATACCTACCTTACTGATCACATTAAGGTTTGTACTATTATTTCTTACCTAACAGGCGATCCTCGGGCCTGGGCAGACTCTCTTTTTGAGAAAAGCGACCAGCTTCTCAACTCCTATGCCTTGTTCCTAGCAGAACTCACTAGCCTATATGATGATCCCAATAGGCAGAGTACTGCCGATCTTCAATTAAGATCCTTGAAACAAGGTGGGAGACCTGTAGAAGACTTTGTCGCAGAATTCAAGAGATGGACCCTTGATTCAGAATGGAATGATGCATCTCTGAAATCCCAATTTAGGCTTGGCCTATCAGAGGCCGTCAAAGACGAGCTTGCCCGAGCGGATCTGCCAAAAACCCTGGATGCATTGATACAACTCAGTATCACCATAGATAGAAGACTACGAGAAAGAAAGGCTGAGAAAATGGGAATGCCATTATCCAGTTCTTCTCGGATTTCGGCCGTTGACCCCGTTCCTATGGAGGTAGGAACCATACGCCCACCTCTATCAACTATGGAAAGAGCCAGAAGACGATATGGTAATCTCTGCTTGTACTGTGCATCCCCTGGTCACAAGATAAACGTCTGTCCCCTAGTCTACAAAAAGAAGGATGAGTGTTCACATGTCCTCCTAGAGGGATTGACAACTTCAATCACTAACCCTTACCTTTCTGTTTGCTTAACATTACAGTGGGACCAGAACAGGATTACTACTAAGGCCATGATTGACACAGGATCTTGTGGAAATTATATTGACATACGTTTTGCTGCTTTAAATAAAGTTCCTATTATTTCTAAACTTAAACCTGTCTCAGTGAGTCTTATTAACGGTGTTCCTTTATCCTCTGGTCCGATCACTGATCAGACACAGGCACTCCTAGTCACTACTAACGGGTCTCATATGGAGACCACTACCTTCGATCTAATACCTTCACCCCACTTTCCCATTGTTTTGGGACTTCCCTGGTTGCACACACATCAACCAACCATAGATTGGAAGGAACGGACCCTGACCTTCCTCTCTTGCTATTGCGAGGGTACGTGTAACCTCCTGTCTTTCGGGAAGATCCTGTCTGTGGTGACAGATGAGATTGCACCACTATGTTATTAGGATCTCTCTGAGGTTTTTCTTGAGAAAAATGCTCAAGCACTACCTCCCCATCGAGACTATGATTGTAGCATTGATCTACTCCCAAATAGCAAATTGCCGTTCGGTCATGTTTATCCTCTTTCACAGGATGAACTTTCCCATCTCAAAGACTATTTGGATGAGAATTTGGAAAAAGGTTTTATTAGACCTTCCACTTCTTCCACAGCAGCAGGACTCTTTTTTGTCCGCAATAAGGACTCAAGTCTGAGGCCTATCATCGACTATAGGCAATTGAATGCTATTACAATAAAAGATCGCTATCCTCTACCGCTTATCCCTGAGCTCATTGAGCAGGTGCGTGGAGCTACCTATTTTTCAAAATTGGACCTGAAAGGAGCATACAATCTCATTCGAGTCCGTGAAGGACACGAGTGGAAGACTGCGTTCAGAACCAGATACGGATTGTTCGAATATCTTGTAATGCCATTCGGGCTATGCAACGCCCCTGCAGTTTTTCAACGATTTATAAACGATATTTTCAGAGACTTACTAGATGTCTGTGTTTTGGTATATCTGGACGATATACTTATATATTCACGATCCCTGTCTGAACACATAAGACATGTAAGACTAGTATTATCGAGATTGCTTGCACACAACCTTTATGTGAAACTGAAAAAATGCTTGTTTCATAAAGAAGAGGTACTGTTTCTAGGCTACATCATATCCAAAACAGGAATCGAGATGGACATGAGTAAGATATCCTGCATTCAGGATTGGCCTACACCAACCACACGCAAGGCGCTACAGCGATTCCTTGGATTTTCGAATTTCTACAGGAGGTTCATTAGAAACTTCTCTGCCATTGTGAGACCCCTCACACAGCTCACTAGCATTAAAAAACCATTCAAATGGTCGGATGAAGCAAATAAAGCTTTTCACCTGTTAAAGACAAGGTTTACTTCTGCTCCCATACTACGCCATCCAGACCCATCCCTCCAAAACATTCTGGAAGTAGATGCGTCAAACATGGCAGTAGGAGCAATACTCTCCCAACGACCAACTCACACTTCACCACTTCATCCAGTCGCCTTTTTTTCTAAATCCCTAAGCAGTCCAGAGATAAATTACCCCGTGGGTGAAAAGGAACTGCTTGCTATAAAATTGGCTCTGGAGAATTGGCGACATCTACTCGAAGGCACCCAATTACCAATACTTATATACACGGACCATAAAAATCTCCAATATCTTCAGACTAACAAAACTCTCTCGCACCGACAGGTACGATGGTCACTATTCTTTCTAAGGTTTAACTTCCTAGTGACCTACACACCTGCAGATAAGAACAAAAAGGCGGATGCACTATCACGACTAACTGAAGAAAACTACTTTGAAATCCCTTCCGTTCCTATAATACCTCACAAACGCATTATTGGAGTTGTCCGTTCCTTGAAGGAAGAGGTTTTGCATGGTATAAGTTTGGATTCACCCCCACCACAACTAAATACTGATGCAGAAGGCTTCCTCTACTACAACGACAAACTTTACATACCACCTACCATACGCACCAAGATCTTGGAATTATCGCATGATGTGCCTATGGCAGGACATATGGGTATGACAAAGACTCTTAATCTGATTACCAGGCAATTCTGGTGGCCTGACATGAAAACATCTATACAAAAATTCGTCTCTTCATGCAATGTCTGTGCCAGGTCCAAAATTGACACTACGAGACCATCCGGTCTACTATGCAGTCTACCAATACCCCAAACTCCATGGGAAGTTGTGTCCTTGGACTTTATAGTGGAATTGCCTTCTTCCAAAGGATTTAATACCATCTTAGTGTCAGTGGACCATCTGACAAAAATGGCACATTTCATTGCTATTCGCAGACTACCTTCGTCCAAACAAACGGCAGAACTCCTGATGAAACATGTCTTTAAGTTACATGGTATCCCAAAAACTCTTCTGTCTGACCGTGGATCACAATTTATTTCCAAGTTCTGGCAAGAACTATGTCACATACTACGGATCGAGCGGAAGCTCACTTCTCCTTACCATCCGCAGACCAACGGACAGACTGAAAGAGTCAACCAATGCATCGAGCAATATTTACGTTGTTACACTTCTTACCAACAGGATGATTGGGTGGATCTTCTCCCTCTGGCAGAATTTGCCTACAACAACGCACCCCACAGTACGACCAAGCAGAGTCCGTTCTACTTGAACTATGGGTTTCATCCCTCTATTCTTCCACCACGCATCCTTCCTTCAAATAACCCAGTAGCTTCAGACTATCTTACCCAAATAAAGGACTCTCTGGGTTTGCTTAATACTACCATTGCACACGCTCATAGTCAACAAAAGAAGTACTATGATCTTCGCAGAAGACCTTCTCCTCAGTACGCTATTGGGGACCTCGTTTGGCTCTCAACAAAAAATTTAAGACTGAAAATCCCTAGCAAAAAGCTTGGACCTCTGTTCTTGGGACCTTTCCCAATCAAGAAACTTATTGGAAAAGCTGCAGTACAGCTTACATTGCCAATAGACCTCAAAATACATCCCATTTTCCATGTGTCGCTACTGAAGCCCCATGTTCCTGACCAAGGAATAAGGCCTACTATCCCACCTCCTCCTCCTGTACAAGTTGAAGGTGGAGAAGAATATGAGATAAAAGAGATTCTGGATTCTCGTATCCACAGAGGAAGACTTCAGTACTTGGTTCGATGGAAGAACTATGGGCCCCAAGACGACACCTGGCTAAACACCTCTGACATACATGCCTCTAGATTAATCCACAATTTTCATGCGAAGTACCCAGACAAACCAGCTCCAGAGGCCTTCAGGAGCCGGCCTTAAGGGGGGGGTACTGTAATGTTCTGGTACCTTTGGGTACCCTAATTACTCTTTCATAAGTGTATGCGCCCCACCATTCTCTTTTGGTAAGGTGCGCATACACCTTTAAGACTGATGCTGTCATCACTGAGCGCCGGACTGGATGGCTATTTAGATCGCCGGCTCTCACTCACATGTGTTCGTTCAAACTGCTTTGTGCCTTGATGCTAACCTGTCTTGAAGCTCACATGCTTGCAAGCATACTTCGCTGTCGGAACCACGCTACGCTGATCCCTGTATCCCGCTACCGGATCATCCGCTCTTGCCGAACCTCTCCTCTGCTACATTGCTATTAGTGATAAGTACCCCACAGGGGAAACCTCTATAACCTTTATACTAAAGCTTACACTATCTAGCTCTGCATACTAAGGACTATTACTACATCTGCATTATCTAAGATTGCTAGCTCTTGAGCCTACTACCACCTGTTCTTGCACTGGGTTGATCTCTCTTGTATGTCCACCTGCTACTCTGTCATCTACTACCATACATGATTGCTAAACCTATCTGCATCCCATCTGCTACTATCTTACTTTCAAGAACATTTCCTTTCAAGTGTCTGTCATCTACCATCTCTACCCAACCTGTCTCTTCAGCCTATCATCACTGTGTTACTATATACATAAGTCACTCTAGGAAACATCTTATTGAGTGTGTGTATTTACTTGCTGAATTGAGATCATCCACACATGATGAGTCATTGAGAGTTGGGAATGGTGTTTCAGCGTTTCTCTACATGACTACTGAAGTGGAATATTTCTGCAGCTGAAAATCCACATCATACGTAAAACGCAGGAGCGTTACAAGGAGATGCAGAGGCTGTGGGCATGGTGCAGGAGAAGCAGAGGCTGTGGGCATGGTACAGGAGATGCAGAGGCTGCGAGCATGGTGCAGGAGATGTAGAGGCTTCGGGCATGGTGCAGGAGATGCAGAGACCGAGAGCATGGATACTTGCATAAGTTCGACTCGAACATCAAGCCCATCACTACCCACTTGTACAAATTATGGGGCACTATTCTTCCCACTAATTCCAATGATAGAGCACTATACCTCCCACTAATATCAATGAGGGGGCACTATTCCTCCCACTAATATCAATGATTCGTAACTTTTCTTCCCACTGATACTAATGACGGGGCACTATTCCTTCCACTAATAACAATGATGGGGCGCTATTCCTCCCACTAATATCAATGATGGGGCACTATTCCTCCCACTAATATCAATGATGTAGCACTATTCCTCCCACTAAAAACCAATGATGGGGCACTATTCCTCCCACTAATAACAATGATGGGGCGCTATTCCTCCCACTAATATCAATGATGGGGCACTATTCCTCCCACTAATATCAATGATGTAGCACTATTCCTCCCACTAAAAACCAATGATGGGGCACTATTCCTCCCACTAATACCAATGATAGGACGCTATTCCTCCCACTAAGACCAATGATGGGGCACTATTACTCACACTAACACCAATGATGGGGCGCTATTCCTCCCACTAATACCAATGATGGGGCACTATTCCTCCCACTAATCTTAATGATGGGGCACTATTCCTCCCACTAATCTTAATGATGGGGCAGTATTCCTCCCACGAATCTTAATGATGGGGCACTTTTCCTCCCACTAATATTAATGATGGAGCACTTTTCCTCCCACAATATCAATGATGGGAACAATTCCTAACACTAATACCAATGTTGGGAACTATTCCTCCCATGAATACCAATGGTGGGAACTATTCCTCCTACTAATATCAATGATGGGGCACTATTACTCTCACTAATATCAATGATAAGGCAATATTCCTCCCACTAATACCAATGATAGGGCACCATTCCTCCCACTTATACCAATGATGGGGAAATATTCCTCCCACTAACGTCAATGTTGGGGCACTATTCCTCCTAATAATAACAATGATGGGGCACTATTCCTCCCACTATTCTTAATGATGGGGCACTTTTCCTCCCGCTAATATTAATGATGGAACACTATTCCTCCCACAATACCAATGATGGGAACAATTCCTCCCACTAATACCAATGGTGGGAACTATTCCTCCCACGAATACCAATGGTGGGAACTATTCCTCCAACTAATATCAATGATGGGGCACTATTACTCTCACTAATACCAATGATAAGGCACTATTCCTCCCACTAATACCAATGATAGGGCACCATTCCTCCCACTTCTACTAATGATGGGGAAATATTCCTCCCACTAACACCAATGATGGGGCACTATTGCTCTCACTAATACCAATGACAGAGCACTATTCCTCCCACTAACACCAATGATGGGGCACTATTGCTCTCACTAATACCAATGACAGAGCACTATTCCTCCCACAAATACCAATGATAGTGCTCTATCATTGGTATTAGTGGGAGGATTAGTGGGAGCACTATTCCTCCCACTAATACCGATGATAGGGCACTAATCCTCCCACTAATACCAATGACAGAGCACTATTCCTCCCACTAATACCAATATAGGGCACTAATCCTCCCACTAATATCAATGATGAGGCACTATTCCTTCCACTAATACCAATGATGGGGCACTATTCCTCCCACTGACACCAATGATGGGGCACTATTCCTCCCACTTACACTGATGGGGCACTATTCCTCCAATGATGGGGCACTATTCCTCCCACTGACACCAATGATGGGGCACTATTCCTCCCACAGACACCAATGATGGGGCACTATTCCTCCCACTGACACCAATGATGGGGCACTATTCCTCCCACTTACACTGATGGGGCACTATTCCTCCAATGATGGGGCACAATTCCTCCCACTAATACCAATGATGGAGCACTATGCCTCTCACTATTACCAATGATGGGGCAGTTTTCCTCCTACTAATACCAATGATGGGGCAGTTTTCCTCCCACCAATATCAATGATAGGGCACTATTCCTCCCACCAATACCAATAATGGGGCACTATTCCTAATTGAGGCGGCCATTTTTATTCTCACGGATGTTGGGCGTGGGAAATTTTTTACCCCCACTGGACACAATCCGGCCTGAGGGACAGTAAAGTGGCCCTTTGTTGGAAACGTTTTGAGACCCCTGTTCTAAGGGGTCATGCTAATGCAAAGAGTGATATCTGAAACAGAGCAATTGCTACCTGACAGGAAAGTCCACTTTAAAACAGAATTATCAAAAAAGTATAATCTTTTCATATCTTGCTCAATATTCCCATGAAGCACTATGACAAAAAAAAAGGGGGGGGGGATTTTTGACACATGTATTGTGTTTATGCACCAGCACTACATAAATCCTACAAAATGATAACAATAAGATTATATATATTGGTGTGAACGATCTTAATTGCTTTAAATTATTTTCTCTACCTAACTGTGTATTTCCTGCTGCTACCAAGGTTATGTTTTCCAAAGAGAACCCCTGAAGTGCAAATGTCTCCTTAGAAATCTAACCTCCCATTGTAGACACAGCACAGGTTTACACTGCACCATAAAAGACAGCAACACACATAGGAAAATGGTTGCTGTAATCTTCAGCCGCGGTTTGCTATTTGGCCACTAGATGGCGAGCCAAGCTCTATAATCTCCGTTAGACAAGCCTGTAATGTAAGCCAAGCAATGTGATATTAATGAAGCCTACAGGGCTCAGTGCTGAGCTGTTTATTGCCAGTCACAGTGTGCAGGAAGGGATCTAGCTTTGTTTTCTGTCCCTGTAGAGGCGGGCAGTGCAATCAGGCCAGACGGTGACATAATGATCCTCCAGCCAATTCTCTGTACATCAGCTTATGTCCTCTGCGTTCTGTGAATGAAGCAAGCGATGGAGGCCATCTGCTCAGACAGGAGCCTCCATATTGAATGTCAGATCAGTGCCATGTCCGCCGGCTCCCAGAGGTCTCAGGGACAGGCCAAGGTTTTATTAAAAAGAAAAAAAAAACAAGTCCCTAGAATTTTTTCGTTTTGTTTTGGTTTTTTTTGTTTTTTGTTTTTTTTTTGGACCATTGTTCGGTGTTCCCTGAATGTTCCTTTCATTCCATACTGGTTCTTCATTTTTCTGCACATATTTTTTAAATTTTTTAAAGGTTCAGTTTAGTCAAGCTGGAGAATTTATCATAGAAATACATACAAGGATAACAGAAATAAACAGAATTGAATGCACAAGACTTCTTTCTTTTTATCCATGCGATGTGTTAATTTATAAACCTCTTGGATGCCTGTATAATGTCTGTATAATATATATAGTATATTTTATATATATGTATATATATATATATATATATATATATATATATATATATATATATATATATATATATAATATATATATAATTATTATTATATATATAACTGGAGAATATAGCATAGAGAAACACACAACGATAACAGAATTAAATGCACAAGACTTCTTTCTTTTTATCCATGCAATGTGTTAATTTATAAACCTCTTGGATGCATGAATAATGTCTGTATATACCCCTTCATTACCGGGACACTTTTCAGTACTAGGATAGTTTGACTGAGAAATACTCGGTAATGCAACACTGTAACCAAAAAAATGTTATATTTTTGTTGGTGACAGATAGGGCTTTCTTTTGGTGGTATTTAATAACCCCTGTTTTTCTTCTTTTTTTTTATTTTTTTTTTTTTTATACTATATAAAGGAAAATAGACCAAACTTTAAAAAAAAAAAACAGTTTCGCCTACTTCGCCTATCAAATAAAAATGCCAGGACAGTACAAACAATGCCAAAATGACCCCTTTTTATAAAGTAGATAGCCCAAGGCGATCTCATTTTTGGCACTTTTTTTTTTTTTGCAATGAAGAAACATGCTGGAATTGAGGGTACGAAAACATGGAAGCTTGGAAATGCACTAGATACAGAGGTGTCATAGGTCACACACAGAGGAAGGATAACGTGAAAGGGTTAATGTGCAGGTCACATACAATAGGATGATGGGGCTGAGGAATAATAATAATAATAATTAATAAAGCATTAAATATGTATACCTTCAAAATCTTCTAAAACTGATATAGATGTTGGCTCTGACCGATGATGTCACTCATGCATGAGAAGTTCACTGCACATTCACAGCACACTGCCTATGCCACGATTGCAGAGAGTGCTGCGGTGTGATGGCGACTCTCAGGCGTATGACAGTTAAGTAGCCAGAGAGCGAACCCAGAAGAAAGACTGGGCGAAGATGGAAGTGCCTATGCCCAGCGGGAGCACTGGAGGGCTTGTCATTATGTGCTAATATGTGGTTCATAGAAGCACGTTCTGGCATAAAGGACCTAGGGGCCCATTTATTTATTTATTTAAAAAAAAATGAGTTTAATATCACTTTTGCAACTTTGTGAATCCAGGTGGATTATATCTTGTTTTTTTTTTCAGGACAAATTGGGCTTTCAATTTGTTGGTGGTAGATTGGTAAAGGATATCTCCTGATTTTTGTTTATTAACCACTTCAGCTCTGGAAGTTTTTACCCCCTTAATGACTAGGCCATTTGTTGCGATTCGGCACTGCGTTACTTTAACAAAACATTGCACGGTCGTGCAACGCTGTACCCAAATACAATTCATTTCCTCTTTTCCCCACAAATAGAGCTTTCTTTTGGTGGTATTTGATCACCTCTGCGGTTTTTACTGCCAGTTCACGCTGTCGCCTGACAAGAAGCAGTCCATGCTGTGCAATGGAACCGTTCTAATAGGAGCGACTCAAGTCGCTCTGACTTAGAAAAAGGTTCCTGCACCTTTTTTTTGCAAAGTCAGAGCGACTTGCGTTGACTTCCATTATGTGAAGTCGTTGCAAGCCGCGCCGAAGTTGCACGCGGTGCACGGGAGACGGCATTAGTCGCCCGAAGACAGGTCGGATCAGTGTGAACCGACACTTAGATTTTGCGTTATAAACAGAAAAAGAACGACAATTTAGAAAACAACACCATATTATTTACTTTCTGCCTTAAAACATTCCCCAAAAAAAAATAATTAAAAAATCTAACTTTTTTATCGGTTTAGGCCAATTTGTATTCTGCTACATATTTTTGGTAAAAAAAAAATCCCAAAAAGCATATTTTATATGGTTTGCACAAAAGTTATAGCGTTTACAAACTACGGGATAGATTTTTGGACTTTTTATTTTATTTTATTTTTTTTGTTTTTATTAGTAATGGCGGCAATCAGCGATTTTTAGCGGGACTGCGACATTGCGGCGGACAGTTTGGACACCCAACTGACATTTTTGACCCTTTTTGGGACCAGTGACATTACTGCAGTAATCAGTGCTAAAAAAAATATGCACTGTTACTGTATAAATGACACTGGCAGGGAAGGGGTTAACACTGGGGGTGATCAAAGGGTTTAATGTGTGCCTAAATGTGATTACTGACTGTGTGGGGGAATGGTTCTGTGAAAGGCACAGAGAGATTGGGGTTTTAGCTTAGCTTATTTTCAAATCCAAATGTTTTATTAAATCCTGCCATAAAGCTCAATGCTCAGCCACTTCCTGTCATGAGGTGACTACTGTGTCCCTTGAGTATTTAGTATCCCTAGGTAGAAAGACAGACTATCTGCCTGCTCTTGGGCCTATCATACCAGACTAGAGATTTCTACTACACGTTTTTCCCAAAACTGGAGAACTGCACCCAAGAATGTCCTTTGCACGTATACTCTCCTGGACACAAGCAGTCAGCACGCTCTCATCCATAGTTACCAACTGTCTCTCATTTGCAAGGACTGTCCCTCTTTTGAAACCAAATCCCACTGTCCTTTCCTACTCAGTTGTCCCTCTTTTTGATCAGACCTCTTTTAAAATAATGCATTACTACCAAAGATGTTATGCTGCACTCAACCTTTTATCCCCCCCCCCCCCCCATTTAAAAAAAAAAAGTAAAGGGAAAAAAGAGCAGTAAAAAAGCACTTGCAGGTTTAACATTTTTTTTTTTTGCCTGTTAATTCTTCATGATCCACTGGGGGCACAGCAGGTGTATTTCCTTTACCTACATTCAGGTCTCCCTTTTTCCCATTTTGAAAATTTGGGAGGTATGCTCTCATCTTCTATAGGAAGTATTAGATTCAGGCCTTGGACCTGGGGAATTTGAATGGCAACATGGGACCAATGGATAAAAAGCTGTGCTGTGGATGGGATCCAGTCGCCTTAAGGTCAGTAAATTCTGACCTTATTGAAGCATACCCATACGGATAATTTGATCCGGGAACCCTACGCAACCAGGCATGTAACCAAAAACACAGAAATAGAGAGAGGGAAGGTACCCTCTCTGGAAGGTTGCTAAAGAAGAGCTCACAGGGATTGGTTTGTGCAAAAACAAAATATAACCTTTATTAAATTTGGGTGCAGTACATACAAAAAATAATATGGAAATCAATAAGATAGATACAAAAAATAAATAAAAAACTACCTAGTTACAGATTGAGACTCGGTAGCTGATGGCCGACCCCTCGGGTCGGTGTCGGTTGTGCATGAAATGCAAATGCATCAACCTTGCCTGGCACCTGTGGCACCTACTGGGGTTCTGTTTTAGGAGCTTACTATGGGGAGCGGGTGACGTATGATAAATTCATTTGAGTCACCAATTTACTCAACCCTATGTGTAGAGGTGTCTACTGCTCTGTATCCAGTTTATGTAAAAATGGTGTGTACCTTGGAAAAGCTTAATGGTGAGTATGGTAATGACCGGCAGAGGGCAAACGGACCTGCTTAAGGTAAGCAAGGACTGTCCATGTTCGGGTGATATAGAATGCACATAATTGCAACCAATCTAAGATTTAAGGAAGTATATGGTATATCACAAATCTAAATATACACATAAAAAGGGTGGCCACCCGACATGTAAACAGTTGCTGATTCCCTGTGGAGATCTCAGGGACTGTTCGGCACTTCCATAGTCATAGGGACAGAGAGTCCAATCATGTGATGGGGGTGGTGTATGTATCACCCGGTAGATATGGGACACGGACAAGATCTTACTGGATCTACAGTTGGCGGGGGCAATGAAGTATTGATGGGACTTCAGTCTCAGCCCGTGGTGCACGGAGGGAGCAGGCCAATCCGGAACTGGGGAGGTATTACCAAAGCAAAGATAGGGATACAGGATATATCTGTCTTAAAGTGTGTGTAGTGATACTGATCAGGGATGGGGCCCACCTAGTCAGAGGAAAAAGGGTTTAACATGGGACCAATGTCTTATGTTCTAAGGCCTAGCAACACTCCTGTACCTGGCTGTAATGCTGACCCTTTTGCTAAAAGTGTAACTCCACTTTTGTTGAGAAAAAACATTCCCCTCTGGGTGATCTCTGCACATTGCAAGGATTCTAACAAACTTTGTTGCAGATTCCTACCTTTTGGTATTCTGAAGAAATCATAGTTTTTTCCTCTGTGCCTCTGTGCTAAGTGGGTCAAATGGGAGTGATTTTATAATTATCTATCAGCTGTGGCAGCTGCAGAGCACTAATGAGGAAAGCTGCTGGGCCTGCATCCTTTTAGACGTGTTCCTATTGGGAGTATCTCACCAAAAATGACATTTTTGTTGCAGGGGATGCCAGAAACCTGACTTATCTTAGACAGATTTCTGGGAGAATTGGTGAGCCAATCACACAAGCAGGAAATTATGTTTCTGGGGTGTGGTCAGTATACATTCTGTGTACAGAACAGCTCCAGGTAGCCATATTGTATTGCATTTTCAGAAAATTACAACAGCTGCAGATTGAAAAGGAAAGGTCATTTTTAATAACATTCAATTACAATATGATTTGTGTCACAATTGTATAAGCTATATTATTTTTTTCTATATTTGCTGATTTTTTTACCCACGAAAGTGGAGTTACCCTTTAAGTACTTTGAGTCCCCAATCAGTAAAAAAAAAAATAGACTGCAGATAAGTACCTCTGACTTTGCTCTGACATTTCTGCTCTGCATACTTCAAAGTGGAGGGTTAGCATGTAAAAGCATAGCTCCCAACTGTCCCTGATTTCCAGGGACTGTCCCTGATTTGAAACAAAGTCTCACTGTCCCTCTTTCCTCCTCATTTTCCCTCATTTTGGTCTGATCTATACAGTTGTATATAAAATGCACAGATTTATACAAACCCAATTCCAAAAAAGTTGGGACACTGTACAAATTGTGAGTAAAAAAGGAATGGACTAATTTATGAATCTCATAAACTTATATTTTATTCACAATATAATATAGATAACACATCAAATGTTGAAAGTGAGATATTTTGAAATGTCATGCCAAATATTGGCTCATTTTGTATTTCATGAGAGCTACACATTCCAAAAAAGTTGGGACAGGTAGCAAAAAGAGGCCAGAAAAGTTAAATGTACATATAAGGAACAGCTGGAGGACCAATTTGCAACTTATTCGGTCAATTGGCAACACGATTGGGTATAAAAAGAGCCTCTCAGAGTGGCAGTGTCTCTCAGAAGTCAAGATGGGCAGAGGATCACCAATTCCCCCAATGCTGCGGTGAAAAATAGTGGAGCAATATCAGAAAGGAGTTTCTCAGAGAAAAATTGCAAAGAGTTTGAAGTTATCATCATCTACAGTGCATAATATCATCCAAAGATTCAGAGAATCTGGAACAATCTCTGTGCGTAAGGGTGAAGGTCGGAAAACCATACTGGATGCCCGTGATCTTCGGGCCCTTAGACGGCACTGCCTTACATACAGGAATGCTACTGTAATGGAAATCACAACATGGGCTCAGGAATACTTCCAGAAAACATTGTCGGTGAACACAGTCCACCGTGCCATTCGTCGTTGACGGCTAAAACTCTATAGGCCAAAAAAGAAGCCAAATCTAAACATGATCCAGAAGCGCAGGCGTTTTCTCTGGGCCAAGGCTCATTTAAAATGGTCTGTGGCAAAGTGGAAAACTGTTCTGTGATCAGATGAATCAAAATTTGAAGTTCTTTTTGGAAAACTGGGACGCCATGTCATCCGGACTAACGAGGACAAGGACAACCCAAGTTGTTATCAGCGCTCAGTTCAGAAGCCTGCATCTCTGATGGTATGGGGTTGCATGAGTGCGTGTGGCATGGGCAGCTTACACATCTGGAAAGACTCCATCAATGCTGAAAGGTATATTCATGTTCTAGAACAACATATGCTGCCATCCAGACGTCGTCTCTTTCAGGGAAGACCTTGCATTTTCCAACATGACAATGCCAGACCACATACTGCATCAATTACAACATCATGGCTGCGTAGAAGAAGGATCCAGGGAACTGAAATGGCCAGCCTGCAGTCCAGATCTTTCACTCATAGAAAACATTTGATGAATCTTTAAGAGGAAGATGCGACAAAGAAGACCTAAGACAGTTGAGCAACTAGAAGCCTGGATTAGACAAGAATGGGGCAGCATTCCTATTCCTAAACTTGAGCAACTTGTCTCCTCAGTCCCCAGATGTTTGCAGACTGTTATAAAAAGAAGAGGGGATGCCACACAGTGGTAAACATGGCCTTGTCCCAACTTTTTTGAGATGTGTTGATGCCATGAAATTTAAAATCAATTTATTTTTCCCTAAGAATGATACATTTTCTCAGTTTAAACATTTGATATGTCATCTATGTTGTATTCTGAATAAAATATAGAAATTTGAAAGTTCCACATCATTGCCTTCTGTTTTTATTCACAATTTGTACAGTGTCTCAACTTTTTTGGATTTGGGTTTGTATTTCAAAAAGTGTTTCCCAGTGCTAAACCTTTCATCCAATGAATTTATACATTTCTAAAGCCTTTATAAAGCAATATTAGTGGTAAAAAAAAAAAAAAAAATCACTTGTCGGTTTAAATAATATTTTTGTATAATTCTCCTTTAAGGGAGCGTGGAAGGGGTGTGTGTCCTACATACCTTTGCTAATAGGTGTCCCATATCTAAAAGTTGGGAGGTATGTAAAAGTCCTGTTAGCGAAGTGCAGGGTCTCCACCTAAGTTGGATGGAAGGGTGTGTAGTTAGGGTGGAGTATGTGCCTATAATTTTGGCATAGCGCAGTGCAGAAGAGAGTCGTAAAAAGTTTAGAAAGAGATGAGGAGGTCTAATCTGAGTCCTCGTTAGAGCCAGTGGCGTAGCGTGGGTTGTCAGCACCCGGGGCAGGGCAAGTAATTTGTGCCCCCTAACTCGTGGGATTTTAGCACTCCACTAGTTTAGTTAAAGAAACCCTTACCCCCTAAGCACCTGTATTGTTTGTTATGAAAATACTGATGTAATTAAAGTAAAATGCATCTAAATACAAGTTTGAATGACCAGCGTGCCCCCTTTCAATGCAGAGAGACCAGCATGCCCCCTTTCAATGCAGAATGACCAGCGTGCCCCCTTTCAATGCAGAGAGACCAGCGTGCCCCCTTTCAATGCAGAATGACCAGCGTGCCCCCTTTCAATGCAGAATGACCAGCGTGCCCCCTTTCAATGCAGAGTGACCAATGTGCCCCCTTTCAATGCAGAGTGACCAGCGTGCCCTCTTTCAATGCAGAATGACCAGCGTGCCCCCTTTCAATGCAGAATGACCAGCATGCCCCCCTTCAATGCAGAGAGATCAGTGAGGAGAGGCGGCATAGGTTGGGCTTGGCTTGCAACGCCATCCCACCCTACACCAATGGACAGGTGAGGCACAGTCCAGCCCCGACCCACCATTTTCAGCCATAGGACGGCCGTGCTGGACATCTCGCAGCCTAAAGATGGAGGCAGCCGCAGACTGTGTGAACTGTGTATGTCAGAGTCAGACAGACAGAGTGACACTGCAGATGCGCCCCCCCCCCCAGATGTTGCGCCCGGTGCGGCCGGCCCCCCCCCCCTGCACCCCCCAAGCTACGCCACTGGTTAGATCAACGGCTTTGGCTTGGAAAATAAAGTTCTAATTTTGTAACTTTCCCCTTCGGGGGAATGCCGCCTGTTTCAGGATAGTTGGTAGTTACTAAAACAAAGAAGAATAACCTGATTGGTGGGCAAGAAATCTGGACTTGGCAAGCCATGCAAGACTGAATATTGTTTCTCTATAGAATTTGTTATAAAAGATTCCATACAGTAAAGAGGAGTTATATCGAATTAGTCTCATTATTTCTATTGGACAGAGGGTAAGTCTATACCTTGGGAGCAGAAGCAGAGACCAGCTCTGTTGGAAAACAGGTGGTGGTCTAGTGAAGGCAGATTGCCCAACTTCACAGTGATAAGTTGGGTTCCCCTGTGCCTTGATTTTTGGGTTCAGGTGTTCATCACAAGCCCTGACAGACTAGTCCTGTAACCACTGAAGACGGAGGGTTCTCTCGTAATCAAGTGGATGTATGTTTCCTGTTGTTGCCCTTAGGCTGGGGAGTGTGAAGCCATAGCAATGGAACCAGGGTTTCGCACTCTCCAGCACTGAAATCTGAGTACAGTATGTCCCAGCGCAGAAACTGGCTTAACAATCTACAGCTAAAGAGGCACTACAAGCATAACAAACCCCCAGGACAGAAATATGAGAACTTTCTTTGCTGATTTGTTTTTGGAGGAACATAGTCTGAAGCTATCATTGTCATCCTTCTTTCACTACATGGAATATTCATGTTTTTGTGGTGTCCTAAACAGTTGCATGACTAAGCATGAGCCTGTATCTTCTGCCAAGTGCCCCATATCTGATCTTTAATATCTGTATTACTTCATACTGTATGTGCAGTTTCCACTTTCCCTGCTCCTTCATATCTCTTCGCATGAGCCAAGCAATCAATACTTTGAAGTGTGTCCCAAGCCAAAACTTGGAGTGTTGAAGACTTAGAACTTTGGTCAGGTTTTTGTTGCTGCCCAGGGTGTCATTGAGGAGATTAACCCTCAAAACATTTTTTTGTTGTTCATGTTTTAAAATATACTATTGCAGCTGCAACTTTATGCCATTGTGTTGCTGGAAGTTATCTCCTATTCCATACTGCTTCCTGGAACATCAAAAAGGTGTTAGATCAGGGTTTCTCAACCAGGGTTTTAACCACTTAAGCCCCGGAAGATTTTACCCCCTTCCTGACCAGGGGGTATTTTGCGATTCGGCACTGCGTGACTTTAACGGACAATTGCGCGGTCGTGCGACGCTGTACCTAAACAAATTTGACGTCCTTTTTTTCCCCACAATCAGAGCTTTCTTTTGGTGGTATTTGATCACCTGTGCGATTTTTTGATCATGCGCTATAAACAAAAAAAGAGCGTCAATTTTGCAAAAATAACAATATTTTTCACATTTTTTTATATGAAATTCCAAAAAAAAATGTAAAAATCAAAATTTTTAAACATTTTAGGCCAATTTGTTTTATGCTACATATTTTTGGTAAAAAAAAAAATCGCAAAAAGCGTATTTTGATTGGTTTGCGCAAAAGTTATTGCGTTTTCTAACTAAGGGAAAGATTTTTGTCATTTTTGTTGTTTTTTTTTTAATGCATAATGGCGGCGATCTGCGATTTTTTTGCGGGACTGCGACATTGCGGCGGACAGATCGGACCCTTGACTGACATTTTTTACACTTTTGGGGTTACCAGTGACATTACTGCAGTAATCAGTGCTATACATATGCACTGTTACTGTAAAATTACACAGGCAGTGAAGGGGTTAACTTTATTTGAGAAGGAGGGGTTGTGTGTGTCCCTAGGGGCGTGATTCTAACTGTGATTGGCTGTGGCTTGAGGTGTAGGAATAGTGATCAACGGTCCTACATAGTAGAACCGTATGATCACTGTTCTTACACAGGGGAGAATGACAGGCGGCTTGTTTACATCAGCCGCCTGCCTTTCTCCCGCTCTAACGGACGATCGCCTGTCCGCTGGGCACACGCGCGGGGGGATCCGTGACCGATCAGGAGCGGGAGCGCGCCTCTGGCGGCGCGCGCTCGCTCCCCAGAGCCTCACAGGCTAGTGACGTACCCATACGTCACTTTGCCTGTGAGGGGCTGACCGCCGCAGTATATGTACTTGTGGCGGTCGGCAAGTGGTTAGATGCCCAAGGGTTTCTTCAAAGGCTACTAGGGGTTCCTTGAGCAATGAGCAATGTGTGCCTCTCAGATAAAATTCCCACTGACACCATTGATCTTTGTAGGTCTCTGTAAGGGGGTAATTCTTCCCATTGACCACAAGTGTAGGGAACATTCTTCCCACTAACTATTACACTAATGTACTGTATCATTAGTTATAGATATATTATTTTTTAGCAGGGGTTCCCTGAGACCAGAAAGTTACTTCAAGGGTTCTTTGTTGTAAAAGGCTGTGTTAGATGGTACAGGGCCAACACAAGGGGGTCAGGAGGCATCTGACCTGGGAGAAGTGTGCCCTCTCTGAAGCCATAGCCATTCCGGTACTGGGCACTGCTTCATTAGGCATCACAACGGGCCTTTGTGGATCCAATGCCTCCCTTAAAAGTAGCAGAGTAGCAGCAGACTTTCCAACAGGCCAGGCGCCCACCAAGGAAGTGAAGTCCTGTACTTAACCTCCCCTGCTCAGAGAGCCACATAAAATTTACCTTTCCAAAAGGCACCCATACTGATAGCAAGATGGAAAGAGGGGAGGAATATTTGTTGCATTCAGCCCTCTCCCAAGACCCTGTTCCCTACAGTTTCCTCTAGTTCCCTCCAGAGCCTTCATTCCCCACAGTACCACCTAGTCTGCTTCAGAGTCCTCTAACCCCCTCTAGGATGATTACAATATGTTGCTTGCGCACAAGCATGTGTCAGGATTCAGCAGCAGCTAGGGAGACTAGACACATGTGGATACACATGGAAACTGAGACCAAACAATGTAGATATCCAAAGTGAGATTTATTTATAGTGAAACACACAAACAAGCATACACAGCAAACAATGAACATAGGAAACTCCGGCAAACAAGGACAAACTGCAAAGACAAAAAAAACTAATGAACCTAAGAACTGACTATCTACAAAAATATACAATATAAGGGCACCAGTTACAGGGATGCAAGGAAGAGGGTAAACAAGACTGGGTACTAGGGCAGAGAGCAGGATCAAGGCAGAGGGGTACAGGATAGATATGGATATGTATCAGGATCACAGGAACTAGCCTCTGGCAACAACCAGGCAATTTAGAATAGTGATGCACTGGGGAAAGGGAGGAGCAGCCTAAATAGCCACCTGGCAGCTGAACAAAGGTGTAACTGATAATTACAGCCTGCTGGCTTCTGGGAGACACCTGCTGGTGGACACTGGAATTGCAGCAATCAGCCTATAGCAGTGCAGTGCCACCAGCAGGTGAACTCAATCCTAACAGCATGTAAGAGAGCTTGTGAATGGCTGAGTGTTGGAACCAAAAAGTACAAGTCCCTGCCCCGCTTCTTCTTGCTAGAACAACATCTCCCGCTTGAAGCTCTAAATCTCCGCCATCTTGTGCCCAAATTCTTGCCAGAGGCCATTCCACCACATTCCATGGCCATAAACCTTTATATTCCAAAGAAAGACAAAAGAAATGTCCACGCAAAACAAATATACACTGCTCAAAAAAACTCAAGGAACACTTTTTAATCAGAGTACAGCATCAAGTCACTTAAACTCCTGGGATATTGATCTGGTCAGTTAAGTAGCAGAGGGGGTTGTTAATCAGTTTCAGCTGCTTTGGCATTAATGAATATAACATGTTCACTAGATGGGAAACAATGAGACTACCCCCAATACAGGAATGGTTTTACAGGTGGACGGGGAGCCGTAGAAGGTTCTTAACCCAGGAGTGGTATCTGTTCCTTTGTGCACAGAGGAACAGGATGAGCACTGCCAGAGCCCTGCAAAATTCCCGCCAGAAGGCCACTGGTGTGAATATCTCTGGCCAAACAATCAGAAACAGACTTCATGAGGATGGCCTGAGGGCCCGATATCCTCTAGTGGGCCCTGTGCTCACTGCCCAGCACCGTGGAGCTCGATTGGCATTTGCCACTGAACACCAGAATTGGCAGGTCCGCCAGTGGTGTCCTGTGCTTTTCACAGATGAGAGCCGGTTCACCCTGAGCACATGTAACAGATGTGAAAGGGTCTGGAGAAGCCACAGAGTACATTATGCTTCCTGTAACATCATTCAGCATGACTGGTTTGGTGGTGGGTCAGTGATAGTCTGCAGACGCATATCCATGGCGGGATGCACAGACTCCTACAGCTCAACAATGGCACCCTGACTGCCATTAGGAATTGGGATGAAATCCTTGGACCCTTTGTCAAACCCTATGCTGGTGCAGTGCTATGCTATCCGGGGTCACCTAACAGTACTTTATCAATCACATATAGAAGACGATCCGCAGCAGTCACATGTAAAAGCAGCACCATTTTATCTTTTATAGTCTCTCTCTTCCACAGAGTCATTAGTACTTAATCAGAAGGCTCTGGCTTGACTTAGGCTCCATTCACACCTAGGCGTTTTTGAGTGTTTTTCAGCTCCAAAAACGCTCAAAAAAAACGTTCCAAAACGCCCAACAAGTAAAACCCCATTCATTTAAATGGCCCCTGTTCACATCTGAGCGTTTTGCAAAACGCCTGTAGCTGAAAAAAGTACATGAGCTTCTTTTTGGGCTGATTACCAGCGTTCTTGATAGATGTCAATGCCTGCCTCCAAAAACGCCTGAAAAAAACCGCCTGAAAATCGCGGTAAAATCGCGGTAAAATCGCGGTAAAAATCGTGGTTAAAAAAACGTGGTAAAACGCTACGCTCAAGTGTGAATGCAGCCTTAGGCTATCTACCGTGTTTCCCTGAAAATAAGCCCTACTCCAAAAATAAGCCCTAGTTTAGTGTTTCTAGAATCCACTTTATTCGTGTAGCACTCTCCTAGGGAGGTGCTAGAGAGTGAGTATAGTTTTGGCTCTGTCTGCCTATCAGAGGAGCAGCAGGTAAATTCTATATTGCTCTGTGCTTAACAGAGAGCAGGATCTGTGGGTTAGGTCTGCTCAATGTGCTCAGTGTGTGATTCATCTGGTCTAGGGGAGTGTTTGCCACTGGTCTAATAGGGAGACATATTGGACAGTGGAGAAAACCTGACCAATGGGTACACAGGCTTTGATACAGCCCAGACTGCTGTCTCCATGCATTGTGGGGTGTGGTATAAAAGCCAGGAGCGCATGTACTCGGGGTCTTTGGCTGGTGCTGGATGCTGGCTGAGTAGAGTTGGAATGGCAGTAAAGAGGTTACCGTACTGCGCGGGAAAGCGCGCGCTGAAGAGATCTGCCTAGCAGGAGGAGCCACCGCCGGAGAATCAGCTAATCTGGAGTTGTGGGTGGAATTGCTACCCACGAACGACCAATCTGAGAAGAGGAAGGGAGTAAATAAATAACTTCCGCTTTCGGGTGCAGCTGAGAGGGAGACATGTGTGTTGAATAGCAAGATGGCGGGAGCCAGAGTGAGCCGGAACACGGAGGCTATCCCACATGATGGCGGATATCCTGCGGAGCGGACTGGGATGTCGATATAGACCCTGTGGGATACAGGGGTGCGACTTGTGCCCATGGGAAAACTGGTGTTGTGTACCGGTGGAGGCGTGGAGCATCTGGGCCTTGTATGTAGTCAGTGTCTGAATGTTACCATGTGGATGCAAGTGTGGAGCCAGTGCGGGCACTACACCATTTTGCTTCTGCAGGCAGAGAAGAGTGATTGCCAGCCCAGAAGATTGAATGTGCTGTGGGAGACTGGAGTCACTCGTGCTCTGTCAGCTTCTGAACCGGGAATCCCTGTGGTCAGAGGAAGAGGAGTACTAAGGATTCTGCTGGGGCCAGGACCAGTAGCACCTGCCTGTACTACGGTGTGCGACGCACACTATAGAAGCAATGTGTGTGCAGGTAGTGAGTGCCGAGGAGCAGCCACCTGATGCACAGAAGACTGCAGCGGCAGACACCAGTACCGTTACTAAAGTGGCAGAGGGGAGTCGACGGCCTGCAGTGGGGAAGACTGAGTGTGAGCAGTGAGGAAGAAGCCGGGGCCATTAATGCGGGGTCTCCCAGCTTCCAACATCGTTACGGATCCTTGGAGGAGGGGATAGATGTTTGGAAGTCGGAGGAAGAGACAGAATGGGACAGGGGAACAGATGAAAGGAGCAGTTCAGCCAGTCCTAGCATTCCTGATGAGGAGACAAGGGATTCAGTGGTATGTGGTCAGTGTGCCAAGTATCTGGGGTTCAGCGAGGCCTAAGCTACACGGGTCCTAGACCTAGTCCTATCTTGAACCTACTGTACACCCGGGCTTGGGAGCAAATGCCTATGCTTCCCTCATCAAAAAAGAAGAGACCCTGTATTCCCCACCTGGGAGAGGAAACAGACAAACCCTCCCCAGGTTCTCCAGACTTCAATGGCCAATACAGAGAAAGAGGGCCGACCCTCTAACTTCACAAAAAGACTCTTGGTAAAGAATGACTCTAGTAGTCACTTGATTTTGCTTAATGGAGATCCTTTGGGCCTCGGGCAGGATTATTCACTACCTCAGAGTTAAAGGGACACTCTACAAAGAAATTTGGGCCATCGGGCCATGATGGAACTTTGTGAAAGTTGCTGTTTCGGTAGAGCAGGTAGTGGCTTGAAGTCTCTGGAGAAAGGGAGATGCCAAAGGTGAAAGGGCCCCTGAAGAGACCGATAACCCTCAGAAGTCGGACAAGTTTGCTCAGGCTCCAGCAAAAACTTGTCCTAAAGAAGACATGTTGCCTCGGTGCTGCAGGTGGGAAAGACACTGTGAGCATTAGCCGGATGGACTCCGCATGTCTTTGTGAACTTGTGGGCTTGACTTAAATAGGAGGAGAGTCAGTGCCCGGGTGCTAAGAAGGGACTGTGCCTATTTCAGTAACAAAATGTGACAGGTAGATAGATAGCTTGTTAGGGTTTGGGTGTTACCTGTTCCAGGAGTAACCATTGAACGTCGAGTCAAGCATGTGTAGAGTGACTTCTACGTGAAAGTGTAGATGGAGATTGTTCAGTGAGAAGGTCGCCTCTGAGGAGAGGGCCTTCTCATTGGTTCAGATATTTACAATATTAATGTGCTTAACTTACATTTTTTTTCTTTGCAGGCTTGCACCGGATATCCGGGTCTGGCTAGGCCTCTCACCATTTGCAATGTAAATATTGTGTCTAGTCAGTTAGGATGACATTTTTCACCTGCTCAAACAGATTTATGTTTGGCGGGGGGTTCATTAACGCTGGTCCAATAGGGAGGCATATTGGACAGTGGAGAAAACCTGACCAATGTGTACAAAGGCTTTGATACAGCCCCAGTGATTGGCACAGACTGCTGTCTCAGTGCATTGTGGGATGTGGTGTAAAAGCCAGGAGCACATGTGTTAGGGGTCTTTGGCTGGTAACCAGAGTCCCGGAAGGAGGGTGGCGGCTGCCTCCTCTTCTGCAGCAGTTGATGTATGATCAAAGGCAGTTGGTCTGGTGAGCCAGAAGGAAGGAGCTGAACCCAGAGATCCAGGAGAGCTGACTAGAGGGGTTGAGATATTGGAGAACCTGGAGAAACAGTATCGTGAGTACAGGGGATCGTGTCTAAGGGCCTGACCAGGAAGGGGACCACCCCGGAGTAGAGCAGTCAGAGGATGGGTGTCAGCTGGTGGAGTGAAAGGGGGTGTTAGGGGAGTACCCTAAAGATAGTGTGCAACCAAGTCTTTTGTTCAGAGACTCAGTATCTACAATTCATTATTCATCTAGTGGCAAGGTGAAATTTGCAGCCTAGCTGCATCTTCAGATAGAAGTCCTCAAAATTGTGAATAGTTCAAGTTCCAGAGTATCCCACTCTTCCCTTCTCCCATCCCTATTTAAAATAAAACAACACCCCTAGATAGTTTATTGACTGAGCCAGAAAGTAAAGTTTTAAGTTCTGCATGCAGTTGCTATGGGTAACCCAGAGGGACCCGAAAAGGTGAACAATCCAGCAGTCCTCTAGGGGGCAGTGCTACTGTACATTAGTGCTTTATATATTGTCCAGTGTGTGTTTCTGTAATAGTGTGAAATACCTTCAGTACAGCGCCGCTTGGCGCTCAGCTGATTCCACGCTCTGCTCTCCTTCTCCTCTCATAGCTGTCAGAGGGGGGATCTCAGCCCCTCCCCTCTGCAGTGTTCAGAGCGGGTCACAGAAGCATAGAGTATTCGATTAGAATTGTGTGAAATATCTTCGTTTCAGCGCCGCTCGGCGCTTCCGTGACCCCCAGCTGTCAGCGGGGGAGAAGGACAGCAGCGGGAAATCAGCTGAGCGTCGAGCAGCGCTGTAACGAAGGTATTTCACACAATTGTAATCTAATACTCGGAGCTTCTGTGACCCACTCTGAACACTGCAGAGGGGAGGGGCTGAGATTCCCCTCTGTCAACTATGAGAGGAGAAGGACAGCAGCGCAGAGAATCAGCTACTGAACGTATTTCACATTATTCTATTACAGAAACACACACTGGACATTTTATCAAACACTAATAAAGTGGATTCTAGGATTTTAGAAACACTAAACTAGGTTCACACAGGAGATTCATGACAGGCAGTGAGGGAGAGAAGACCTACCCTGAAAATAAGCCCTACTGTGTCTTTTGGTGCCAAAATGAATATTTTCTAATTTCTAATTTTTGGGGAAACACTGTATGTCCACCTCAAAACTCCCTGCTTGCTGTTACAGAGAGGAACATTCTTGCTGCACCTCTGGCTTCAGTATACTTCTCCCAGGTCCTCCAGAGGGATAGGCTGTAGTGGTGTGCCCCTTTATCCATATGCAGGTGCAAGTCCCTTTAACTCAATTCCCCACAAACCTCTGGGCTCCCAGCATCCCCTGAGTTCCAGGACACGCCCAGGGAGAATAAATGCCAGCTCCGCCCAGCTTCCTGTGCTCAGAGAGATCCTGCCTGATGGGACAGTAGTGACTGGGCAAGTGAGCTGTCCCCAGGTGCTGGGTCCTCATCTGATCAGTCTGGTGTGTGGGCCACCAGCAGTGAGCATAAGAGCATGCAGCATCTATCCAAGCCCCAGTCACTGGAGAGGACTCTGTTACAGTCCATGTGGAGAAGCTGTCCAAGCAGTGGGTTGGTCCTATCTACGGCCCCCAGAGCCTCCTGACCGAAGTCAGCATCAGCAGTGCCAGTAAGAAGTCTGTGCCAGCAGGAAATCCCCTCAGCTCACAGTCTGCTGAATGAACGATTAATCTCTTGGAACACGTGAAAATCTTCAGATCTTTATCCTATCAGTAAACTGAACTCAGAGCACTCTGCTGCCATCTAGTGGCCATTAGTAGAACTACAATAGAATTGTTTTCATATGTTTTATGCCTGTTTCTCCCTTCCTCACATTGCTGTTTTGTACTGCAAACCCCTGTCCACATGATCTCCTATGTAATCTACGTTCTACATTGTTAAGTAAAGTAGAAATTGCACATCACCACTGCTCTGATCATTTGGCTGATACCGTTACATAACAGGCTTACTTCAGAGAACACTTTGCCTGGCCTGAAAGGCCTTTTGCAACCTGCTCCAGCCTCCACTTCTATAAGAGACAGGATGAAGACAGACAGTTATATTCTGGGTGGGGTGCAAAACTATCACATTCTGTCCTCTTGCTCTGTCCAGGGCCCCTGCACTAGGTGACTACATCTACTCAATGTGGGGTATCTGGCTCCTATGCCCCAAATGCAGTCAGGCTCCTTCCAACCTGACTCATATAAGGGCACTGGGCCACCCATGATATCACTATTCTCTGTCACCACATACTATTTTGGGACTGAGCCACCTAGTGACAAACTAGCTGACTGCACCTGCTTACAAGCATGCTTGTTAGTGTGCTGGCAACGTATTGTATCTAAGTTGTACACTGTGACCAGCCGTTGCAGCACTGGCCATGTGGCCAATTCCAATGTGGTGTGTGAAAGGAATGTATAGTATCTCACAAAAGTGAGTACACCCCTCACATTTCTGTAAATATTTTATTATATCTTTACATGTGACAATACTAAATAAATTACACTTTGTTACAATGTAAAGTAGTGAGTGTACAGCATGTATAACAGTGTAAATTTTTTTCCCCCCTCAAAAAAACTTAACACACAGCCATTATCGTCTAAACTGCTGACAACAAAAGTGAATACACCCCTAAGTGAAAATGTCCAAATTAGGCCCAAAGTGTCAATATTTTGTGCGGCTACCATTATTTTCCAGCACTGCCTTAACCCTCTTGGGCATGGAACTCACCAGAGCTTCACAGGTTGCCACTGGAGTCCTCTTCCACTCCTCTTTGATGACATCACAGAGCTGGTGGATGTTGGAGACCTTGTGCTCCTCCACCTTCTGTTTGAGGATGCCCCACAGATGTTCAATAGGGTTTAGGTCTGGAGATATGCTTGGCCAGTCCATCACCTTTACCCTCAGCTTCTTTAGCAAGGCAGTGGTCCTCTTGGAGGCGTGTTTGGGGTCATTATCGTTTTGGAATACTGACCTGCGTCCCAGTCTCCAAAGGGAGGGGATTATTCTCTGCTTCAGTATGTCACAGTACATGTTGGCATTCATGGTTCCCTCAATGAACTGTAGCTCCCCAATGCCGGAAGCACTCATGCAGCCTTAGACCATGACACTCCCACCACCATGCTTGACTGTAGGCAAGACAAAAATGTGAGGGGTGTACTCACTTTTGTGAGATACTGTACCATTAACCCCATCTAGAACCCCTATGCCCCCACAGGGGCTTTCAGCCCCAGTCCCATCCAGAGACCCTTGATCACCCCAAGCCTCTTTATTTTAAGCCCTGCTGACGCCAGCTCCAGGGTATCTTTTTCTCCCACTGACCACTTATGCCAGAGCGTTCTTCCTCTCTCAGATTACCAAACTGGGCCTAAACAAGGGTGGCATCTTTTGTAGCAAGGTAGTACAGAAGGTGTTGCTGATTATGTCAAGACCATTGACAAGGAGTCACACAAGCAACAGCAGATATCACACAGACCAGTATTACACTATATTGTTGCTTTGAGGGTTTACTATTATTTATCACTGCCCGAGGCAGGGGGCTACTATAATGTATTGCTGTCTTGGGGAGGTTTTAATCATTGATTTCTCCTTGTAGTGGTGGTCATTAATAATGCACTGCTGCCTGCTTGGCAGGGATAATAGTGATTTGATGATGACTGGGAACGTTTTTTTATAATTTACTTCAGTAAGGAGAATGATTTTAACTTGTAATAATGTGTGGCTTTCAGGGTGGGGGGATTCTAATTTAAGGAATTATCATAATCTATTGCAGTTTGAGGAGTTTTCATAATTTATTGCCATGTGAGGTTATTATATTGCTCTGGGTGATCAATATTTTTGCCTCGAGTCTATGTTATAATACTGCTCGGGATATTATAACGGTGACTCTGCACCATTCCTAAAACAACGACCGCAGCTTGGTTTCACTCAAAATTTGCTGAGACACATGCACTGACATTAAACCTTCCTCCAAGTCGTTAGGAAATCTAGAATCTTGATACTTTACTGGTTGCATGCTTGTTCTAGGCCAGTGACTCACTAAGTAATGAAAGCAGTATCAGGATGGGAGCCCAGTTTGTTAAAATTGAAACAAGTAAAGCAATGAGCACTAGAATATCTAGTATACAGGGCATCCAGAAAGTATGCACAGTGCTTCACTTTTTCCACATTTTGTTATGTTACAGCCTTATTTCAAAATGGATTAAATTCATTATTTTCCTCAAAATTCTGCAAGCAATACCCCATAATGACAACATGAAAGAAGTTTGTTTGAAATCTTCGCAAATTTATAAAAAAATAAAAAGCGAAAAAAATCGCATGTACATAAGTATTCACAGCCTTTGCCGCGACACTTGAGCTCAGGTGCATCCTGTTTCCACTGATCATCCTTGAGATGTTTATACAACTTGATACCACCTGTGGTAAATTCAGTTGATTGGACATGATTTGGAAAGGCACACACCTGTCTATATAAGGTCTTGCAGTTAACAGTGCATGTCAGAGCACAAACCAAGCCATGAAGTCCAAGGAAGTGTCTGTAGGCAGGATTGTATCCAGGCACAGATCTGGGGAAGGGTACAGCATTGAAGGTCCCAATGGGCACAGTGGGCTCCATCATCCATTATTAGAAGAAGTTTGGAACCACCAGGACTCTTCCTAGAGTGGGCTGCCCAGCCAAACTGAGCGATTGGGGGAGAAGGGTGTTAGTGTGGGAGGTGACCAAGAACCCGATGGTCACTCTGACAGCCCGAGGGCTGAGGCATCCCTGGGAGACTACCTGCAACACCAATTAATGATTTTTAGGGTTCCAGCTCCTGTTAGGGCTCAGGACCTTTGGCCTAGAATCCTGAAAACATGCAGAAAACTCTACTGAAGATCCAGGTCACTAGCAACAAGTACAGAAGCTGACTGGTACTGCAGGTGGCATTACAGTACACAGGGCACAGTGAGTACCAGCCATGTGGATTCTAGAGACTTTTCTTTGCACAATTTGGGAGAGCTTACAGCAGTATATTCAGGACTAGACTCCTATTGAGGAGACCCTGTTTGGAATCGTGTTACCCTTCATATTACAAAGGGTGGCTCTCACCCTGAAGGAGCAGATTATTTGGAGTATCCCAAGGCTCGCCCTCATTCTATCCCAGTTCTTTCAAAAAATTATCTGAAAAAACACATTCACGGCCTTAACCTTGACTTAAGTGACTGGGAAAATGTTGTGTGCATGTCTGCCACGTGCCTATCAGGGAATTGAACCTGGGACCAAACAGCCAGACTAGTACTGAGTCTGTTCTACATACTGTATATGTAGCGCACCCCCTGAGGAGCCACAGATGATCTGGGATCCCCCACCCTGCACAGCCAGGCACACTGAATCTTCACAGTCTCCCAGAGTCAGAAAACAGTCAAGTACTTCGTTTTGTTATTTTATTAAGGGATTATAACTTAGATGGGGAGTAGGGGTATTATGGGATGCCCACTTTACTTTAAACAACTTCAAGGACAACTTTTCGTATATACAGTGTATATAAACTCCTCACTTCCTCCATCAAACTTGCTTGCAGAACTCAAACTGGCACACTGTTGGTGAATCTGACAAAACACTCAGAATATAGCAACTGCCCGTTGTAGGCAGGAACCCTGTGGCCCCTCTAAATGTGTAGCAAAGAAAAAAAGTCAGTGTCCAACTTTCATCCCTGTGGCTACTGATCCCAGCATCTTCAGGCACTGCCAGCCCACCTGGCTGAAGCTGCCCCTTTCATTAGCCCTCCAGGCTACTTCTCCACAGTCCTCCCAGACTGACACTCTCTCTCTCTCCACAGTCTTCCCAGACTAATCATTCAGCAGCCCACCTGGCTGACTTCTCAGGAAAACTCCTGGACATCCTGACCTGCTCTTGCTGTCCTCTCCTTGCTCCTGTGCCTCCAGGAAGGATTCCTCTGTGTGTTGTGGGGGATCCTTCCAGCACCTGAGCCCCAGGCCTGAGGTCACCCCTCCCCGCACTAGGGGGCACCCTCAAGGGCCACCAACAGCCTCCTCAGCACTCCTTCTCCATCTTTCACCCAATTGCCTTTGCTGGCATGCCTCATGAGTATTTATGAGATGGCCAGCCCCCTGCCAGCCCATTTTGCTGGGGATTGGCTGGGTCCTCCATCAATACTCCAAGCAGCTCCTCCTAGAATCCACCCTCTACTTCTGGAAGCTTCTTCAAGGTTCCAGAAAGCAGGGGGAGTTACCAGAGGTGCTGCTTGGTGAGTCACTCAGCCCTCCTGAGTCACTCAGCCTGACCCAGATTCAACCCAGACATGGCTCTTAGCCAGGCCACATTTTCCTACTATATACTATTATATGTAATAACATATTTACCATTTGTACTTCTCCTAAAATACTTATTAAACCTATTGGAACAGAATTGCTGCCCCAAAGCACTTTTAAAAATAAATCAGCAATGGCATCTCTCATATTTCTATTCCAAAAGATTCCCTTTAAATATACAAGTTGAAGACTTCAAACCTAGATTAAAATCTGTACTGTCGGTTGCAGTAAAACACCCTATTTATACACTAAATTAATTCCTTATTGAGCTGCCATTGCAAGACTGTTTTAGAGCATTTGGGTGCTATTTAAAATGATTGGCTCCACAAAGCATGGTGGTAAGTACTAATGTGTGCCGTGTTAATGTTTTAAGAAAAAAAAAGCAGTGGTGAATCAATCCTACTTAATAGAAAGCTCTATCTGTCTGTAGCAGGTTTTCTAGGCCTTGAGCCTAAGGTGGGTCTGCCATTGTTACCGGTAAAACTTTCAGCACATTTGAGCTGTGAACCTAGGTGTGAGAACTGAGACAACGACCATTCCGGCATCTTTGGTTTGTTTTGTTTTATTGTATTTAGGGGATGGGAGAAGGGAATGAGTGAGATACTCCTCTGGCTCAACTAGGTACAATTTGGGACACTTGAAGAAAAATGCCTGTTGGCGCTGTCTTGACGCCAACAGAATGCCGACCAGCGCTTCCTGATGCTTTAAAGATACTGTAATACTGAAATCGTGCTGGAACCTCAACTTTAACTCAGAAGATCCAGGACTGTAGAATACTTGATTTCTGACACTGCTTTAGCTCAAAAGTCACTGAACAGCTCCCTCCAGCCATGCACTGGCTGAGGTAGCTCTGTGTAGATACTTGTGCTGCTGCAACTCTTAACTTTGTACACTTCACACTGTACACTGACTCTTCAGAGCCCAAACTGCAGGTACCCCCTCTAATACTTCAGGGTCCTCTCGCTAGGTACCCCTTCTAACACTTCAGGGTCTTCTCACTAGGTACCCCCTTTACAACCAGCTGACTCCTGGATCCCTAGAACCTTCTCCAGAGTGGTCCCCTCTGACACTAGGCAGACCCCCAGGGGCAGTCCACAGTACTCACGACCTTTGTAGGCTTTCCTAGAACTGGACCCCTCTCTCACTCCGCTGGTTCTCGGCACACCGGATCCCTCTGCAGCTCAACTCAGCACTCTCTGGATTCTCAGGCAGCCACCCAAGACACCTGCTTCCTCTAACAGGAGGAGAGACAGCCTTCCTCTCCCTCCTGGGACTCTGCTTCCCGCCAAAGACACTGCATCATGCGCCCCCTTCAGACTTATACCCACTCCCAGAATCCTCTGTTGCAGAATCTGCCTTCTGGGGTAGTTACAAGCCTGAATGTGTCCCTGATTGGATTTCCTCCACTGCCCAATGAGATACCTTTCACAGGGCCAGTGGGGAGACTCCCCTCTCAGCAGACACACCTGAAAGCCATGACACCCTGACTGACAAAAAGAAATCATGGCCCTGCTGTTAGGCAGGCAAGGCCCACTATACTTTTCCTAGCACCTACCTGTAGGGTGCTACATGTCTAAAAAAAAAAAAAAAAAGATAAATATGTCTTTTGGGTACAGTGTTGCATGGCCATGCAACTGTCATTCAAAGTGCGACAGCACTGAAAGCTCAAAATTGGCCTGGACAGGAAGGGGTTGAAAGTGCCCAGTTGGCAAGTGGTAAAAATGTAAAGAGTAAATGCCGTATAAACACAGGGTATTGACTCACATGTGAACAAGCCCTTAGAGGGGAATCACAACCACTTTGGGAGATTTTCACCAACTTTCTATTGTTTCCCTGGGACAGGTAGTGAAGGGAAATTTCCCCAATGGTATTCAAGCAGAGAAAAAAAAAGCCTACCCATAGATATAAGATATCAGTCTCATATCTTTCAGTAAGATCCATTATTGAAGGTTGACAAAAAGGGAGTAAACCCCTAGATAAGAAAAACACAGACTACTGTCTTCAGGGACCTCGTGGGCCACACACTAATGTCTAGCACACACGATCAGAAAATAGGACAAAAAATCGATCGTGCGAAATTCTGATCTGTAGTACACAGCTTTCGAGAGCCGATCATAACAGTTCATCTGATATTATTCCGAAAGGACAAGCGCAAAAAAATTTCTCTTACCATACCAGAGCATTCAATGTTAGTTTAATCAGTACAGTTTTCATCCCAAAAAATCAGAAGAGCAAGATCACGCATGTTTGCAAACGAAAGAATACTTAACAATATAGTACAATACATTACATCACTTCCGAAGTTGTATTGTCATACGAGAATTTTCGTTAGTTAAAAAAATATTTTAATTTCTAATATAAAATTAGCATGTAAAAAAAAAAAATGAACGATCATTTTTCCGATATTCTCATTGTGTGCACGAGGCTTCAGTTCAAAAGGACTGTTGGTTGGGTACAGCTTTCAAGAGGTCTGAACAAAATGCATTATTTATTTACTATAAATGTACTAAACTAAACCTTTCATCCAACCCCATAAATGTTGTATTTTATATTCTAAAATCCAGTATAAAGGGAAAGTAGTACTAAAAAAGTTTTTGTGGGTTTAAATAATTATTTTTGTGTAGTAACTCTCCATGGTCTGCCTAACTGGGTGGCGATGGTCATGGCATAGGTGTATCCTTTGCCTAAATATTTGTAGGCATCCCTCTTTTCCAGGTATGTATAAATCTGTCAGCATGAATAAAGTAAAAAGCAGAAAGATCTCTAACTGCATGCACCATATCACTCATTTATACACATGCACATGACAAAAAAAAAATGTTTAGTTTAGATTCATCGATCTAGTTATTTTGTTTCATTAAATTCGGTTGATTTGTTCAAAGATTGATTTGTTGATTCAGGATTCGTTCTATGTATTTTTTGATATTACCAATTTCTTTTTGATTCGAAACATTCAAATTGATAAATTTTAAATCAGTCAAATCAAAAACGTTGGAATTTTTTTCCAATCTAATGCGGCAGCCGAATAACCAAATATCTTATTGTTACTTATACACATTGTTGGTATTGATATTGATATTGTTGGTATTAACATTATGTTTATTCAAAATATGCAAAGTTCTCTAATTAATAAAAGTAGTATCTTACTTTCAACATTTTACTATGTACAATATTATGCAGAAATTTTAGCCAGCTGACAAAAAAATAATGTGAAGTACAAATGCTTTTAAAAATGTATATTTCACTGGTTTCATTTTATCAATTTTACACTTGCAAAGTGAACGAACAAAAGAAAAATCTTCATCAAATGATTACAATGACTCTTTAAATCACCATTGGCTTAACAAAAACAGCGTTATTTCGAAATGATACACTAATAACATAGGCAGTCTTTGATTTCAACAATATGTTTACAGTTGGAATTTGATGTAAAATTTAAGTCAAATTTCAATTTGAATTTCGGAAATTCAGGCGAATTCCGTTTCGTTATTCTAGGAATTCGGTAAAATTAGTTTGAACTGTAATCCAGGGATTCGGATAAATCCGAATCTCCGAATGACGAAAAGTTTGTCCGAATATTTATTCCGAACTAAACGAACCGCACATGTCTACTCATTTACCTTTGCAGGTTTAGGTGGAGTCAGACCCAGAAATATGAAGATTTCATTCCCTTCTTTGGCATCAAAGAAAGACTCAAAGTCCTGAAAATAGACAATATCAAAGATCAATGAATATAATATCAACAAATTACATATATTTTTCATACACCGGAAATTATAATAACGTTCATGAAAGCGTTTCATACAAAAATTAAGACAATAGAGTTGAAGAAGACTATTATTTCTGAAAATATAATCCTACATCCTGTAAGTAAACTATCAACTGGAATTTTTTGCCCAATCATTTGCCCAACATGGCATCCAGTGTAGAATGATGGATTGTAATATTGATCATGATCATCTTGCTTTGTTTCTGTAAAGGTGTACATAGCCATAACTGTTAGATATAGACACCCTACGGTTTGCAACATTTTTTGTAGTTCTAGCACCGTCCTAGGTCAGGTGCTAGAAGTGAAGGAAATTTCGTGTTTTGCTCCGCTGTCAGAAGTGGAGACTTGATTGCGTTTTGCCTACTTCGAGTTTTTCAGCTGCAGGCTTGCCTGTCTCCCCCTGTCTTACCAGGACTTACTGAAACATAGTGAGCAGGAGAGAGCAAAGTCTGTGCTGGCACTGGATACAGCCTCAGCCAATCCCTGGTCAAAAATGGTGACCAGCAGGGCACTGAGAGTGGTATAAAAGGACGAGAGCAGAGAGTAGAAGGGTCCTTAGCCTGCTAGAGAGTGACCCAGTTTGGAAATGCTGTTAAACCTTCCAAGGCTTAGGAGGAGCCTTTAAGCGGAAGTAAACCCATTGATGTGATAGTTTCAAAAAACAGCTAACATTCCCAGCATGCTGGAAATTCTGTCACCTTGGTTGTTCTCTCAACCAAACTGTCAAACCATCCAAAGCCTGGTGTATTAATTGTTCACAAGTGCAGCACCATGGCAGTTGCAGATTAAACAAAGGCTAAGATAGCAGCTTCCTTGGCTAAAAACGATAGGAGGGTTTACTTCCACTTTAAGAAGTTCTGGATGATTCTACTGTAGTTCACCAAAGGGCTGAAGGATCACCCCTAAAGTCGCAGGAAAACCCAAGGCAACACCAAAAGGGGATCTCTCTGGGATACTTTATGCCAGCGTCAACTGAAGATGGAAGAAGGCCTTCAGATTGCCTGGATCACAGTGAGTAGACCACAGAGAAATCCTGAGAGAGAGACTGTTGCCTGTGAACCCCTTCTTGATAGAGGGTCCATTCCAGACCTGCTGCCAGGGCTGCACCTTAGAAGAAGCCCCCCATCTGCTAAAAGCTGTAGTTACCTTTTGTACAGAAAACTCAGTTTTACTTCATTTAACTGCTTCAAGGTAGTGTCCTCATTCAAGTTATTAAGTTCTGGGCATCTCAAAGCTTTTCCCAATCCCTATCCCAGTTTTACAAATCAAATAAAACAAAAAAAGAAGACACTATATGCCTGATTACTATCTGCGAGCTGAGAGATTTTATGCATCTGGTGGAAAGTTGCTTCACTAAGGGGTCAGAACCTGGGATCAAACCGCCGGACCAATCCAATCTGTGCGCTACATAGCATATTTTGGTTCTGTCATATACAGTATTTAGAAGCATTGGGGTTGATTTACTAAAGGCAAATAGGCTGTTCACCTTGTAAAGGAATTTTCCCAAGAGCTTACTGAATAAGGTGAAATTTTACATAGGCCCCTTGCAGACGGGGTAGACTCCATCCATCTGTATTTAGCAGACCAGATTGGATGCCGATGGGTGTCAGCGGACACCATTCCTTTGGGCGAACTCGGTGGTGCGGACTCCAGTCTGTCTTGATCTATGGGTCCTTACAAGTTTCAGGACCTGTGCATATTTTCAGCTGCGTCCTGGGTGTCGCTTAGGGAGTACGCAGTGTGTGCCCCCCCCCCTCCACAACTCCCGGGGTGAACTTAGTGGACCACTGGGCGGCAGGTGGATGCAATCAGTCCATCAGCATGAAAGGGGCCTTAGCAAAGAATATTCTATCACCTGCAAGGAAAATTAAAAAAAAACTGCATTTCTGCTTGCATGTGATTGGATAATGGAAGTCAACAGAGTTGCAGCTCATTCACCAAGCTCTGGGAAAAATCCCTTTGCAAAGGGATGTCAAATGTCAATTGCAAAGTCAACAGTCTGTTTACCTTTAGTAAATTATCCCCATTGTGTTTTGCATGTAGGATACCTTTTTTAGGATGATGCCCTGTACAATTTGCATTCAGAGAACAAGGAGCACTAGAAAGTATAGGATGGCTCTGCTGACCAGGTTTGACAAGTGGCTCAGGGGCTTCATGGGTGATATCTCCCTGGTTTTGATGACAGGTGAGTATGATGCCTGGTACACACAATGAGATTATTGGACGAATGATCATCCGTTTTTTGGGGGTTTTTTTGCATGTTAGTCTCATATCCAAAATGAAGAGTTTACCAAAGTTCTGAAAATTCTCGTACAATAGAATAAATATTTGGAAGTGATGTAATGCTAATGTGTTGTAGTGTATTTGTATTGTATTTTTGAATGACAACTGTACTGATTAAATGAAAATCATACAATCTGGTATTGTACAAAAAAAATTTTTGTGCTTGTCCGATCGGATAATTATTGCATTAATTGTCTTGATTGGCTCTCAAAAGCTGTGTACTAATGATCAGAATATCGTACGATCGCTTTGAAAGCGGTATTTTTTGTACCACTTTCTGATCGTGTGTACGGGCCTTAAGACTTGACGGGGGAGAGGGGTTGGCTGAAGGACAGTACAACAGAAGTTGCAGTTACAGTGACCTGTGGCCAGGATATGAAACTTCAAGTATTTACATACTCTAATGGCACTTTTCCACTGCAAGTACCGGCTCGTACCGGCTCGGCTCTACTCGGCCCTGCTTAGCCCGGTTTGCTTTTCCACTGCTGGTACCGCATGGTATGGTGTCGGAATGGTTCGGTACGGTACGGTATAGGTTTGCTTTTCCACTAAAGTAGTACTAAAGTTAAGTGGGTGGGATAACAACGGGGTGGGTGGGATTCTCTGACCAATCAATGGCTAGTAGTGACTGCATGCAAAGGATTGTGGGATATGGTACCAGTTTGGTACCTGTTGGAACCACAATCGAGTAGGTACTGTTTTTTCAGAGCCGTACCGTACCGTTCGGTTCCATGCAGTGGAAAAGCAAACCTATACCGTACCGTACCGAACCGTTCCGACCCTATACCATGCGGTAGCAGCAGTGGAAAAGCACAAAAGCGTGCCGAACCGGTACGGTTCCATGGAGTGGAAAAGCGCCATAAGGCTTCATCCACACGGGCTGCTCCTAAACTTTGAGTTTAGGAGCTTTTGGCGTTTTTTTGCCAAAGCTCCTAAACTCACCTCTATAAAAGTCTAAGGGTTTGATTTTCTAAAGGCAAATAGACTGTGCACTTTTCAAGTCTAGCTGCTCCAGAGCTTAGTAAGCTTCACTTTGCAAAGAATATTCAATCACATGCAAGGGAAATTAAAAAAAAAAAACATTTTTTGGTTGCAGATGATTGGATGATGGAAGTCAGCAGAACTGCTGCTCATTTACTAAGCCCTGGAGTAACTGCACTTGCAGAGTGAAACTGCACTTTGCAAAGTTCACAGTATTTTTAGTAAATCAACCCCTATGTGTCCATGTGTAGCATCACCTGTAAAGCCTTCTAAGATGGCGGATAATTAGCAAAACAAAATGGTTGATTCTCACAATCCCAGTAGAACTACAAGGACAAAAATAACTGCGCAGCTTAGACCCCCCTCCTCTCCCTCTATCTCTTTCTCTCTGTTTTCCTGTAACTAACGAGATTACAGATAAGTGTGAAACCGGGAATGTTAATTGCCATAGATAAGATGTTACAGGAACATCTGTACAGAGAAAAATATGTATTGTTTGCCAGACTAGTTTAGGAGAATATGTATCTGTGACGCAACTGCTGATATATATATATGTGATGTACACGCCTATTTGGGTGCTTGACAATCTTGAGACGAGTCTTGCTAAACCTTCTTTGCTAGCAAATAAAAAGGTTTGTTTTCTTGAAGTCTGCATCCAGACTCTATTCCTGAATTCCCCCAAAAACTGTTTGCTGTTACATTTCTTGGTGCGTTGGCCGGGAAACTAGGTGGAAAATCAGCTGGGCCCTTGGATCACGCGTACATCTCAGACGCCACTGGACAAATTGTCTGGGAGACTATGCAACATCCTGGCCTCCTGCTCCGAAGCCACCCCAGCAATGTCTTAAACCCGGATTAAGAAACCAACCAAACAGTTGGATCTCCACTTCAGGACCAGGTGATATATTTGCCATTTGGTTGGGATAACAGTCAGATGGGAGCTCTCGACGGTGTACGAGGGAAGGGGAGCCTGATCTCCTCCCGAGGAAAACCCCAAGTCGGATGATTGCGCATCCTGGGCAGACCTCAGTCAGTTGGTTATCCCGGGTAGCAAAGGTCAGTGTGAATGGTGTTCATGAGACATTTCCTGGCAATGGAGCGATAGTGGACCCTGTGTAGCGCAGTTCTCAGTTGGGCCACTGCATCTGAGTCACTAATAGGGGAAAGTGACTGTCGTCCAAATAACCTTGTTTTGTCGAGAGTCTTGGACCCCTACCAGATTCTCAAAACCTTACCCTACCCTCTGCGTCTATCTTGACGTCTCTAGGTTACAAAATGGGTGGGAACCAGTCAGTCCTATCCCCCCTAGAGTGTATGATCCAACGTTTCAGGAAAGGAAGCTCAAAGGTACACATATTGGTTGATTTACTAAAGCTGGAGAGTGCAAAATCAGTCTCACTTCTGCAGAGAAACCAATCAGCTTCTAACCTCAGCTTGTTCAATTACGCTTTGGCAATAAAACCTGGAAGCTGATTGGTATCTATGCAGAAGTGAGACTGATTGTGCACTCTCCAGCTTTAGCACATAAACCCCTTAAGCTTTTAGCAGAGTTTATGAGCTGCTGCTCTTACTTCACCAAGAGACTGGCTGTCTTTCCTGGTTCTTGCAAATGGTTCTCTGATGACACACATGCATTACATCATCAGGATGCTGGCTGCAAAAACCAGGAAAAGATAACCAGTCCCCTGATGTGGTGTTACTGCGCATGTGATGTAGGCTGCCCCGCAGCCTCCTGAGATGCATGACATGGTATCCCAGGAGGTCTTTTTGCTTGGGCAGAAGTGCGGGATTGGGTCCTGCAAAAGAGGTATTCTAAAAAAAATGGATGAATACATGTCCAATTGTGTAACAGGAGGGACACAGGAGGAAAATTATGGAAAGTGCCTGAAGAGGGTAAAGGTCAATTTTTAGTCCTACTTTTAAAAACTACAAGTTGCAAGATTTTTTTGGGTAAAAGAGACATTCAAAATGCTCCTTGCAGTTCTTTTTCCGTGTGTAATGCATGGCACATGTTCCATGCAGTGCACAGACTAGCTCATCATTTGCATGCCAAAGAGCACAGCCGGGTGGCAGGGATGATGTAACAGCCCTTGGGGTAACAGCTGTAGTGGGTAAGAAATAATAAGAAATACCTTATTTCCAATTGTTCCCATCAGCCAGCACTCTCCTTCACTGTCCTCCACTCCCAGGATGTAGGCAGTCACTCTACATGTTGATGCTAGAGAGGCCACCTCCGGACGAATGGAGACAAGGAACGGCTTTGTGGGGCTGGTCATATTATATGGCGGGGAGGAAGCGTGTGCGAGTGAAGAAATAAGTATTTCAGTGTATTCCTTCCCTTCTAGATTAAAGGAACACTTATTAATTGCTGTGCAGTCCAGGTCAACAACAGAAACTTTTGATTGCTGACTGAAGCTCAACTGTTACCCACCTGCTACTCCGCTTGGCTTTATGCCCTTTGGTTATTGGCTCTGGCATGTTCTTGATTTAATTTGCCTGTTGACTCTGTACCTTGCTACCTATTAATAGTTGACAACTTTGGTATGTTCTTGACCCTGCACCTGCCTCCTGCCTGCTATCGCTACTGCCATCTGTTGATGACTTTAGCTTGTTCCTGCACCTGTCTACTGCCTGGCAGTTCTACTTCCTGCCGGTTGATGACTCTGGTCGGTCTACAACTATGCTGCTACTACCAACTAATAGGCAATCATGTCTTATGTCACTAGTACCTGGGACACTTTGACTAGGGATGCAAGAGAATTAGCCTAAACCATCTTGGTCTCCATCAGGAACAGCCAGGACAGCTGCCATGTTGCAAAAGAAAATTAAAGATTAGTTTCACAGAATGGTATATTTTTCCAGTATTGACCAATGTAACTATGTACTGTACATACCATACCTGGTTGATGCCCCTGGAAGCTGGAAATCACTGAAGTAGACCCCACTACTTCAGTGATCTCCGCTCTTCTGCGTCTCAAGCGGAGTAGCTAGCCTTATGCATTGTGAACACAGGAGGTCGACAGCTTAGCAAAGGCGCCATTCAAGCTGCACCAATGTAACTATGTAAAAATATACCATGCCTGGAATTTTTCTTTAAATATTTATTTAAAAAAGCAAAGATACCCTTTTGTATGCAGCACTTCCCCCACAGGCACGGCATGGTAATTTGGGCTCTCTGTTTTGCGCCTCGACTCAAAGAACACCCTCAGCCCCCCTCACACACCTGGTTGAATGAAAGTTACTGCAAGCACACAAGTTTAGATATCTTTAACCTAGTGGTGAATTAGCACCAGAAAATAGACACCAGACCATTTAATGGTAAAGTAACTCAATGTATTGGTACGGGATACGGTAAATGGTGGTTTGAGTATAAATGAAGACACAGAAGGTAGGTTCAGATACAGTCCTCTTTTCAGGGCTGGGATTTGAAGCCTGAACCTTTGCTGTGTCCGGCAATGTCTTTCTTGCTGAGCTACCTAGAATGCTGGGTAGTTTCCTGGAAAATTCCTTGAATGATCCTGTTTTTAACCATGTTTGTCTTGAACCCTGCTCCTCCCATGAACTTCCTGATTTAAGCCATGTCTCTGCACTTCCTGTTTGCCAGATTATTGTGCTCTTTCCAGCCAGTATCTTGCTCCTGTCTTCCCTTCTGCAATCCATATTTTGCTAACGCTCATTATAGACCCTTGGGTTGTTCCTCGACTACACTTCTGCCTGATCCCAACCTGCAAATACTCGTTATCAACCTTTGGCTTGTTTACTGACTACACTTCTGTTTGATCCCTACATGCTTATCTGCTACTGGACCCCAGCTTGCTCACCTCCTGGTGGAGCGAACCTTTGGACTGTAACCTGATACTAACACGCAGCAAACTCCATCTCCACCATCAGGAGCTCTGGTGAACACCGGTTAGTACTTAAACTTTGCACCTCAAATGAGCTCTCGTCATTTACTAGGGTGAATGCCTGTGTACCTAACCAGCTTGTTGGTGGTAGTTCTGCTTCTGCTATAGCAACTGGTCACCACTAGACAGTATATTCGCTATTCCAAGGTAACTTAGAATAGAGTTCTGTACCACTAAACTGGGATTAACTCATGAATCAGCAAAGTCAGCAATATACAGTGCCTATAAGCATTACCTGCAATGTGAATAATAACACTTTAACCAGTCTAGTCTAGAGTACACTTTAGGAGAATGGCTAGTATATAGTGCAATGTGCCTTGAGAGATACCTCTTAGCATAATCAATAGGTGAAGTTCTCTGTGTAGCAGCTGTAAAGGAACAGTCTGTAGGCCTAACTTTTCAGCCGGCTAGCGTTGGGATCCACTTGTACCAATGGTGCACGTGAGAAAAGTCCCAGTCAAGCCTGCAGCCAGCAGTTAGTCTGTTCAGATTATCAGTCCATGGAAAAAAATGGACCCAAGTAAGCGGACTCATGTTCTTCTATATCTGCCCACCTTCAGTTTGGTCAGTAAAAGGGGACGTGAACAAACTGTTTCCGCTTTGTCCGGTGTACCTGAATGGACCCAAAGGTGGGAATATAATAGGCAGAAGCAAGTTTACTTGCATCTGCCCACCCATAGGGATGTATGACTGTCTGTTTTGATATGTATAATCACAAATAAGAAAATGGACAAACAGACCGCCAATGTTAAATGGGCCTTAAACAAAGCCTCATTCCCCTCTATAGCAATAGGCATTGTGGAGAAAATCACCTACAAAATTCACAAGAGGATGGGTAGCAGGGAAATGGCCATTAAATATGTAATTCATAGGCCCCCTTCCTTTTCTGAATGAACACAACGAATGATTGGTACTAATCGCATCTTTAATAAACTGTATTTAATATGCTTACGTTTGTGAATGAACAGGAAGCTGCTCAGCACAGAGCATTTCCCATTCATTCACTCTCCAGCGCAGCTGATGTTGCAGAGAAAGGGACTAGGGAATCTCTGTCCTCAGTCCCTTTCTCTGTCTCAAAAGTGAGACAGCAGGGATCTGTTTGGACTCCTGATTTTCATCAACCCCCCCCCCCCAATTAGACTCCTAAAAAAAATTGCAAAAAAACAAAAAACAAAATACTAATTAATAAAAATAAAAAAATTGTTGACACCATCCACTGCCCTACTGAAACCAATGTCTGCCCTACTGACACTGTCTACTGTCCAACTGACATGTCAACTGCTCTACTGACACAGTATACTGTAATATATACAGTACATACTGTGACAGGAAGTCAGGTAAATCTGGGAATGTAGTCACTGAGAGGAGACACATTCCCACCTGCTTTGAAAAGTTCACTGATACTATAGGGTGTTGGCTGCAAAAAGAGCCAGCAAGAAGTTGAAAACAAGACTGATTTATTCATGCAATTTACTTAACACAATTGCAAGCATCAAAACAGCCAAAATAAAATAAAAGACAAAATAAATCCTTGCCTCTGTGGGCGGCTACCTTCTCACGCTGGAACCTACCTAAGAAGTCTTCCCAACCTACTGTTGGGCTGACACTGCTGATCCTACAGCAGACACTCAAATGTCCATTTGTTTGCTTTTCACACAGCACAAACATTGTCCATTTTCTTTCACACAGCACATGTTCATTTATAACAGGATCCTTTACTCTTCAGATTCTTCACATTGAACACAGTTCATTTAACAGGTCCCTTTACTCTTCACACTCTTCACATGGAACACTTTGTCTTCTCACCTTTGAGACGTCTTCACTCGTGGTTACCCTCCTTAGCTTCACATCGCTGTAGGGGGTCTTCTCCCATGCTCACCAGCTTGTCGGGAGGCACACATCCGACTGTCCCCCTCTCCCAGCCCACACGGCGACAGGAGGCAGCAGTCCTTCTCCCATGCCCACACGGCGTCGGGAGGTACACGTATGTCTGCCTTCCTCTCCCAGCCCACACGGCGACAGGAGGCAGCACTCAATAGATTTTCTCTGGACAAATTATAGAGGCCTTGATCTCCTCATTCTGAACAGCTGAATGGTTTTCAACTTCCTGCTGGCTCTTTTTGCAGCCAACACCCTATAGTATCAGTGAACTTTTCAAAGCAGGTGGGAATGTGTCTCCTCTCAGTGACTACATTCCCAGATTTACCTGACTTCCTGTCACATACCCCCCCCTCTTGTTTCAACCCTAGGGTTGGGACACATATTTCCAGGCACGCATGTGTCAGGCACTGCTGACTCACTGATAAGCCTCCTATTATCCTCAAGCTTCCGGATGAAACTGTTTCTGTCATCTTCACTGACAGATTTCTCATAAATGCCACACAGTTTGTCTCTCATCTCATATACACATTCTTCAACTGCATTTTTGGCATAATTTTGCTCCTTCTCGTTTCTGTCATCTTCATTGACAGCTTTCTCATAAATGTCAGACAGCTTGTCCCTCATAACCGTCTGTCCAATCCACCATGGAGGACCGTGATCCATAGGCAACTCAATTGGGCTAGTCTTAATGTCTTCAACATTCTTAAGACGCCTCTCTCTGCAATCCATAAATGTTTTCCACAAAACTTTGAGAACCTTTGCTTCACTAAGCTTTGTTCCAAGTAGGGACTCTTGACATCCCTCTGTGACTTGAGTTGCCTCTCCATACAGCTGTACACAATCATTGACTTTTTGTTGTAAAAGGGAATGATCTTCCTTCTTGAGCTTTGCTTGCTCTAAGATGCTGTGCAGAGGATTTTCCAATTGAGACAACAGGCTGTCACACATTTCTTCAAAGTGACCCCTGTTCCTTTTCCCAGAGATATCAATATCATTCACCAAACATTTCATATTCATAGGCAGATCTGAAGCATTTGCACTCATCAACTTCTTAAACTTTTCGCCCTCCTGAGCGAGTCGCAGTAAAGGCCTACTATTTGATTTGATATTGAGTTTATATTTCTTGCCAAACTCTTCACAGAAGAAGCCAACCAGAACATCATCAACTTTCCTTCCACCAACATAGGGGTCAAAGGCAACAACACAGTTGAACCCAGCGATCTGGGTGGTATCCATTATAGACCTCCTCTCTGCATCAGTGAAGAAGCATGGAACTGCAACACATTCTTTTACAGGTTTCTTCAATGCACTTTCTGCTGAACTATTTGACCGCTCAAGGTCACCTAGTTCTTTTTCTCTATCTGAATTCCACATGGAATGCATCTCAAGATCACGATCAAACTTCTGCCACCCGTCTTTCACCAGTTCCATTTTGGAAACACTCCCTGAAAGGCACTTATTCATTTGCTTCACGTTTTCACCAACAGCCTTAGTTTTCTCCACTAGGTTTTCAGCCTGAACTGAGAAATCACCACATTTCTTACTCAGCTCCTTTGTTTGCTGAAGTTCTAATGATACATTTTCCAATGCTTGAAGTTTTTGAAGGAACGGTTTATTCCAAAGGGGTGATTCAAGCCACATGTCATCACATTTCTGAGGCTCACTCAGGACAGACCCCAAAACACTGATCCTTTTAAAAACTGCATCAGGCACACTATCCCCTCTTTGGGACAGATCCTCTGTTGCCTGGAATTCCTCTTCCAGTTCCTGCAACGGAATCTTCATCTCTTCTACTTGCTGTTCTAAGACTCGCTTAGACTTTTCTAGCTCCTGAACGCTTTTCACAACATCATCCTTGGAGCGGACCAAATCTTCCATTTCTGTACACAGCTGTTGGTTAACTCTTTCTAGTTCAACTTTACACTCTAGAGCTTCCTCCAAGGAGCGAGCCAAGAACAGGGCTTTGCTCTCGTTATCACGCGCCTCCGCTTCTGCGCGGTCGCGTTCTTCTGCATATTTTGCAGACACAGTCTTCTCTTCACCAAGCATCTGATCAAACTTCTTTTTCACATCTTCAACACACTGTAATGAACCAACGCTTTCTTCCATGCGTTTTTTCATATCCGCTATCTGAGCTTGCAATGTTGCGACTTGCTCTGATAGGTTTTTCTTTGCTTCCGCCTCCTCTTTTAATTGTTCCAGGAAGCCATTTTTCTCATCTTCCATTTGTTTGAGCTTTGTGCTAAAACTCAGCCTTTGACACCTCTCTTCCTGTAAGAGTTCCTGCGTGTCTTGCAGCTGCGATTCCAAGATAGAAAAATCTTCCGCAATTTCTCTAGATTTGCTGTCTGCTTGAGAAAGCCGATTTGTGACACTGTCCAACTCAACCTGCAATCGGTTTGCCTTCTCTAACAGCTTAGCACACAATCGGTCACCTTCTGACACCTTGACTTGCGATTCCAGAAGCCGTGCCTCTACTTTTTCCCTCTTATGTTCACAATCTCCTTTTCCCCGCATAAGAGCCTTCACCTCATTGGCTAGTTTCTGGGAATGAGACTGTAATTCTGCCACACAGGCTTCTTTCTCCTTTAACTGCTGCTGGAAACGTTGGGCTTCACCTTTCCAACTTTCACAGTCTGCACGTAATTCATCTACCACATTGCTCAAAGTGGTGAGCTCATACACAGTACTCAGTAATTTAGCCTCTCTTTCACTTTTCTCGTTGTCGCTGAGAGACAATGTCGCTTTCAGAGCAACATTCTGTTCCTGCGACTCCTGCAGGTCTATTTTTGTAGCTCCCAAAGACTGAAGACTTTTTTCCAGCTGATTACGCAACTCCAACCTATCAGCCATACTTTGCTTCTGCAAAGTCTGAATTTCACTTTCCTTTTCCATGAGGATGGTATCTTTCTCCATTATAGTCTCTCTGCGTTTTTGCAACTCGACCAAAAGAAGAGCAGTGGATTCTTCCCACTGTAACACATGAGACTTGAGTAGTTCATTCATTTCCTGCAAGTTTCTATGCTCCATTTTAAGCAATTCCAAGGCTTGTTCCTTTTCTTCCATTTTCCGTTGCAAGGCATCCAACTCAGCCCTGCACACATACTCGGTTTCTTCCAAACCGATGGCCTCCATTGGCTGCTGGCGTCTCTGTTTCCAGCCTGCCATGCTCTCTTGATGAGCCTTTTGTTGAGCTGCAAAGCTCCGTTGTTTCAGCATCTCCCCCATTTTGAGCTTACTTTTCATCTGAGCACACTGCGTCTCCATAGCAGTTTCATCAGTGTTGCTAGGGACAACAACCTTCCTCTTTAGTAGACTCTCTTTAGGCATGGATGGGGCTGGTTCAGACGGTAACATCCCCTCCATCCATAGAATCCGGTCTCTCATTTCATCTATCTTTGCATTCTTCAGGCGTTTTGAACGCCCCATCTTCAATAACTCCACAGACAAATTTTTCACAGTCCAGCAAAAAATTTTCAGACCACTGTCTCTTTAACACATGTAGTTTTTCTCTCTCTTGCAAGATCTCTTTTCCTGCACACACAGTTTGTGCAGTCACTTGCACCAGACACAACAAAGTTCATCAAATAATTTTGAGACCGCTGTCTCTTTAAAACACTTTTTTTTTTTTTCTGTCAGGATCTTCTCTCCTGCACACCTAGATTGTGCAATCTCATGCACCAGATAAAGTTCATCAAACATTTGCACTTCCTTGCAGGGATCTTGCTGCTTCTGCCCACTGCATACCTCCACCATATGTAAGGGATTAGCTCGGTGGTAGGCGTGGATGACCCCTTTGGGGGTGCGTTTTCACAGAGAGATAGCCGAGCAGAAGTTGAAAACAAGACTGATTTATTCATGCAATTTACTTAACACAATTGCAAGCATCAAAACAGCCAAAATAAAATAAAAGACAAAATAAATCCTTGCCTCTGTGGGCGGCTACCTTCTCACGCTGGAACCTACCTAAGAAGTCTTCCCAACCTACTGTTGGGCTGACACTGCTGATCCTACAGCAGACACTCAAATGTCCATTTGTTTGCTTTTCACACAGCACAAACATTGTCCATTGAACATGTCCCTTTGTTTTCTTTCACACAGCACATGTTCATTTATAACAGGATCCTTTACTCTTCAGATTCTTCACATTGAACACAGTTCATTTAACAGGTCCCTTTACTCTTCACACTCTTCACATGGAACACTTTGTCTTCTCACCTTTGAGACGTCTTCACTCGTGGTTACCCTCCTTAGCTTCACATCGCTGTAGGGGGTCTTCTCCCATGCTCACCAGCTTGTCGGGAGGCACACATCCGACTGTCCCCCTCTCCCAGCCCACATGGCGACAGGAGGCAGCAGTCCTTCTCCCATGCCCACACGGCGTCGGGAGGTACACGTATGTCTGCCTTCCTCTCCCAGCCCACACGGCGACAGGAGGCAGCACTCAATAGATTTTCTCTGGACAAATTATAGAGGCCTTGATCTCCTCATTCTGAACAGCTGAATGGTTTTCAACTTCCTGCTGGCTCTTTTTGCAGCCAACACCCTATAGTATCAGTGAACTTTTCAAAGCAGGTGGGAATGTGTCTCCTCTCAGTGACTACATTCCCAGATTTACCTGACTTCCTGTCACAATACACAAACATGAACATGTGTTTGAGCTTTGGGGTGCACATCCTAATACAATAGGCTGCGCACACCTATGGTGCCTGGGCTTCCTGTTTGAAAAAGGCTTGCTTGATGGTTGGGCTGGGAACTAACATAAGTGCACTAGTAACTCTAACAATTATCATTCAAGGCATGCACAGAATGCAAGTGTTCTGGGAAACAGTTAAATCAGTGAGTTTAGTTCCACTTTAGGAATATATAAATACTTTAATGTCCATGGTCTGGACACATATGCACTTAACGTGGAGGTAAACCAACCATTTTAAAGGTTTCCAAAAACAGTAACATTCGAGACACGCCTCTGGTTTCACTGTTTTCAGTGTGCTTAAAACAGCTCCAAAACTTTCAAGCCCTAAAATAAATAATATCTTTGCTGTTCACATGTATAGCACCATGAAATCTGCAGATCCATGTAGAGTGTGTAGTGCAAACTCATGACAGGTATCTGAGGTTCTCCTGTCTGGGTCCCCAGGCAGCCAGGCACACAACACTTGAACACTCTCACAATAACCAAGCAGTGGATGTCTTTTTAGGCTTTATTGCTGGAAAAATTTGTATGGAGTGCGGGGAAGCTTTGAGATATTCCAAAATTTAGTGCACAAAATATTTGGAGCACTCTCTCCGTTCTGTTTACTCTCTTCAGGGGCATCCCCCCCTTGGCAAAGACTAGAGACACAAGAACTTCTGGGACTCCCAGCAGGGCAAAATTCCACTTTAGTAGCACTAGTACAGTCACAAAAGAGGTTAAACAACGGACAGTCACTAGGATCCCACTTTTAGGCCTCTACTTCCTGTGTCTCCAGATACTTCGATATTTCCTGTACAATATTGGGTAGACACTGTACTATGATTCTCCAGGCCAGATCCTTAGTGTACCCCCTTGGCTTTGCTCAAAAACTGCTTACAGGAACAATGGGCCCCTCAGCTCCTCTTGAGCTGGGACCCTCGATTAGCTCACTGCGATAGGCCCCCCAACTCTAAGACCTCATTGAATTCTCTGCAACAGGCCCCCCAGCTCTCACTGAGCTGGGACCTTGGTGAGCTTTATGCAGGCTTCAGCTAACCTGCAAGAGAAGCAGCAGCCCTTCAGGCTGGGATTTCCTTTTTCAGGACAACATCAATGTCGCTCCAGGCCTGAGACTATTTATCTCCTTCTCAGCCACCTACTGCTGAGACAGCATAAATAATCAGGCCCAGGATCTGCCTCTCCCAACCCACTACATTCTAGAATCTACTAGAAGGCAGGCAGAAGTAGCTGAGCCTGCAGCCTGTGAGACCCAGAACAGACAAAAATAATCACACACTGCTTCATTGTTTACAGACGAGCCAAACAGACTAAATTTACTTGAACCTCTCAAGCAACCTATTCTAGAAGGGTGCTACAAGTCAAGGATAAGGGGGTTAGGTTTTAGTATGTAAAATCGAAGCTTTGATACCAAACGTACTGCAGCAGGGCTGACACCAGGCCCATGAGATATTCCTATGTTTCTCAACCCATAATCTTTCGCTCAAGTACCTAACCTGCTACAGAACTCACTTTTTCTCCAGGGAGTCACAAAGTTTGCAAACCATTTATCTGACAAGAGGTGTGAAGGCCACTTTATATGTGAGTTGCCCCACAGGGGGGGGCACTTAAGCTGTATACACACCTGGGCATAGTGTCTTTGAGCATTCTTCCAACCATTTTTTGTGTGTTTTTATGCGTAATTTTGAGATTCGGCTTTTTTTATTAGCCAACAGAGAAAACTATCATCTGTTGCACCATTTGTTGCTAGGCATTTCAGCTTTCTTAGCTTTTCCATTACGGTAACTTTCATTTCTTTTTTTATTATTATTATTATTATTATTCATGTATTAATATTTGTTTTTGTTAGGGTAAGGGGTTAGAGTTAGGGTTAGGATTAGGAGTTGGGGTTAGGGTTATTATTTATTTTTATTTTTTTTGTTTGTTAGGGTTAGGGTGGTAATACTACTACTACTACTAATTAATAATAATTGAATAAAGAAATGTAAAATTACCACACAAATAAAAATAATCATAAGTAAATAATAAATAAAGACAATACATTACAATGGGGGACTTTAATAATCCAGATATAGACTGGGCAGAAGGAACCGCGCATTCGGCCAAGGCTCGGCAGTTCCTAAATGTTTTGCAGGACAATTTCATGGGTCAGATGGTGAACGCCCCGACAAGAAACAATGCGGTACTTGACCTACTGATTACCAACAATACAGACCTGCTTACGGATATAGAAATAAGGGGAAACTTAGGAAACAGTGACCATAGGTCAATTAGTTTCAGAATTAATCATAGTAATAGGAAACATAAGGTTAATATAAGAACACTGAATTTCAAAAGAGCCAATTTCCCAAAACTGCGCTCACTGCTATAAAATATCAAATGGGATACAACCCTGGGAACAAAGAACACGGAGGAAAAATGGGAGTGCTTCAAGAGCATACTTAACAAAGGGATTGGCCAGTGCATTCCAAAGGGAAATAAATTTAAAAGAGCAAAACTAAACCCTGGGTGGCTAAACTCCAACATAAAAATGCATATTAATGATAAAGAAAAGGCATTCAAAAAATACAAGTCTGAGGGGTCATTGGCAGCATTCAAGCATTACAAAGAGTGTAATAAGAAATGTAAAGACGAAATCAAGGCGGCTAAAATAGAACACGAGAGACATATAGCGGAAGAGAGTAAAAAGAACCCCAAAAAATTCTTTAAGTATATAAACAGTAAGAAAGCGAGGCCAGAACACATTGGCCCCCTAAAAGATGACAAAGGAAATATGGCCACAGAGGACAGAGAAAAGGCGGAAATGGTAAATATTTCTTCTCTTCAGTCTTCACAAAAGAATTGGAGGGTGTGACGAGACCCTTGCTCGCTCGCTTCCGCTCTCCCGACACTCCTCTGTTTCTAGTGAGTCAGCTTGCAGATCGCAACGTCTGATAGTTCGGTCAACCAAGGCTCCGGGATCCGAACTACAGCTATGTGCCGTTCGGAATCCATTAGAACAAACACCAAGCAGGCTGTATGTAAGTTCAAGCAGGAAGACAATTTATTGCAAGTAAACAGCACACTTTTATACAGAATTTGGAACATCCTGCCCCCAACAACCGCTTTCCCATTGCACAGTACATGCCGTTCTCCTTCAGGTCCTCCTTAGCCATGCAAATGAGGACTTGAAAATGAGTCAGCAGGGATTGGCCCGTTAGCTTGATTAGAAGGACTGTTATGTGTAATGAGACAGAAGCCCCCAGGGGGCAATCAATGTACACAATAGCCAGACACGGAACAATGGGAGGTCATCAGCACTCAGCATGAGACAGGGCAATCCACATTCCCTCCCAATAAACAAACAAAAGGAAAGCCTCTCTGACACTGAAAGATATGTAACACACACAGCACTCAGAAATCACAGACCTCATGGCAAATGGGAATAAATCTCAATATTTCTACATGGAGACATTGCTGACAAATATGAAGCAATCCAAACCATCACCAATCTGACCTTAAATTCCAGTGACGGTGAACACCGTCACATATCTTCCCCCGGGGAAACAGTCCAACAGCCACAGTGGGACCCCGAACGGGTCAACTTGAGGATGTTGGAAAAGTAGTCTTAACGTTCCAGGTCTGTCTGTCGGGATAACCCCCTCCGCATTCCCATGTATATTCCTGGTGTAGGGGTGTGGGGCCTTTTTGTAATTGAGAAATCTACACGTATGTGTCTTCCATCAAGTTCCATTCCATTTGCACGTTCTTTTGCCTCCTTTGCGTCTTCAACATTTGGAACGTTGAGACTGCCGATCATACACAATGGATACATCAGCCATTGGACCATATTTTGAAAATACTTCTCTTAGATCTCGCTCCGTTGTGTAAAGACTTAGGCCAAACACGCCCAAACAGCAGTTAGGATCAGGATTTGCCGGACTTACTCTACTTCCTATATGCCGCCTTCAATTTGACATGGGAGAGCGACTGTGGCTGTGACGTTTGGTGGTCCCGGCCATGGCGGCCTCTGGAGCATAAGAGGAAGTTAAATGGCCCAAATCGTTCCCCAAAAGTACTTCTGCGGGTATCTCGCGTAGTAATCCCACTCGCACATATCGCTCCCCTGAGCCCCAATCCAAGAGGACTTGGGCGGTGGATAAACGTAGCACCTTGCCCCCTGCTACCCTGACTGCAACAGTCTGGCCGGTCCGGGCTGACTGGGGAATCATGTGAGGCTGGATGACGGTAATCGTAGCCCCGGAATCGCGGAGTCCCTGGGCCGGCTGCCCATTAACCCATACTGCCTGGCGATGGTGCTGCCGATTATCTCCGGCAGCAGCTTGGACAGGATCCGCTTCGAAAAGTTTGCCGCACTCTTCCTGAACATCTCGATGGTTGGGCTCATTCTGGAAGCAATGAGCCGCTGGTCTGGATGGATGATTAGTCTCTCGATACCTCGTGGATTGGGTAGGGCAATATCGTTGCAGATGACCGGTTCGGTTACAGGTATAGCACTTAGGTCCGGTAGGAGGGTTGGGTCGGGCTGGGGGTCTAGAGGCAGACCACTGAGGTACTGAAGTCGGCTTAGAGGCTGGTAAACTGGGCCGAGATAGTGGATAGCGCTCGTTTTCGCCTGATCTTCGAGAGTCCAGATATTCATCGGCCAAAGTAGCCGCTTGCTGTACCGTCTGTGGTTGCTTATCTCGCACCCAATCCCGTACTACCGGAGGGGTGTGGTTAAAGAACTGTTCTAATAGTACTAGCTGGGTCATGTCCTCTATGGTATGAGCGTGGCTTCCCTGGAACCAGCTCTTAAGGTTCCGCTGCAGACGATGTGCCCACTCCACGTATGTTGTGTTGGTTTGTTTCCGGGATTCTCGAAACTTAATCCGGCTGGCTTCGGGTGTAATGGCAAATCGGGCTATCAAAGCTTCTTTTACCCGGTCGTAGTCTTTAGCGTCCTTGTCCTCCAGGGCCCGATATGCATCCGCCGCTCTGCCAGTTAAATTACTCGCCAATAAGACGACCCAATCTTGGGACAGTACTTCATGTTTCTGGCATAGTCTCTCAAAGTCCTGCAGGAATGCTTCAATTTCCTCCTCTCCTTCCTTAAATAGTTTGAACGCCCGAAAGGGCAACTTACGGAAAGTCGCGGCATCTTTAGGCGTTTTCTCCGATTGCCGTATTTCTGCCATTCTCTGCTCATGTTGCCGCTCTCGTTCCCTTTCTTGTCGTTCTAGTTCTTTCTCTTGTCGCTCATCCTGCAGCTGGATGTCTCTAATGGCATTTGGTATGGCGGTCTCTCATGGGTTAGCACCATATAATGCCAACCGCTCTCGAACTCGTTGCTGAAACAAGTCTTCAACTGACCGGGGTCCTGCATCACCCTCCCTCTGATCCATCTCGGCTAGCTCACTGATCAGGGTGGCCTTGTTCTTTGTCCCACCGGTTCTTCCGCAGCTCTTAAGTAAGTCTTTCAGCGTGGCTCTCCTGCATGCTGCATAGCTGGTCATTGACTGTGGTGGTTTGGAGTGTCCCAGTAACTGGAGAGCAAATCCCACCGCTGCCAACCAATGTGACGAGACCCTTGCTCGCTCGCTTCCACTCTCCCGACACTGCTCTGTTTCTAGTGAGTCAGCTTTGATCCGAACTACGGCTATGTGCCATTCGGGAACCATTAGAACAAACACCAAGCAGGCTGTATGTAAGTTCAAACAGGAAGACAATTTATTGGAAATAAACAGCACACTTTTATACAGAATTGGAACATCCTGCCCCCAACAACTGCTTTCCCATTGGTCAATTGCACAGTACATGCCGTTCTCCTTCAGGTCCTCCTTAGCCATGCAAATGAGGACTTGAAAATGAGTCAGCAAGGATTGGCCTGTTAGCTTGATTAGAAGGACTGTTATGTGTAATGAGACAGAAGCCCCCAGGGGGCAATCAATGTACACAATAGCCAGACACGGAACAATGGGAGGTCATCAGCACTCAGCATGAGACAGGGCAATCCACATTCCCTCCCAATACACAAACAAAAGGAAAGCCTCTCTGACACTGAAAGATATGTAACACACACAGCACTCAGAAATCACAGACCTCATGGCAAATGGGAACAAATCTCAATATTTCTACATGGAGACATTGCTGACAAATATGAAGCAATCCAAACCATCACCCATCTGTCCTTAAATTCCAGTGACGGTGAACACCGTCACAGGGGGCTACACTAACCCAACTTGTAAGGCCAAACTAAATAATACACCTCAGGAAGTACTGCTATGGCTAACAGAAGATAGACTTAGAACCAAACTAGAGAAACTTAACATAAATAAATCACCGGGACCGGATGGCTTGCACCCAAGGGTTCTTAAACAGCTCAGCCAGGTGGTTGCCAGACCATTATTCTTGATCTTTAAAGATAGTTTACAGACGGGTATGGTGCCAGCTGATTGGAAAAAGCCAACGTGGTACCAATATTTAAAAAAGGGCAGAGATATATCCCGGGTAACTATAGGCAGGTCAGCCTACCATCACTAGTCTGCAAGATTTTGGAGGGGATGTTAAGAGACTATATACAAGACCTTTGATGATGAAGTGAGCTGCCACCAAAGGTAAGCCTGTGGATGTGGTGTATCTGGACTTTGCAAAGGCCTTTGACACCGTTCGCTACAAATGCTTACTGTTCAAACTAAGGAAGGTCGGTATGGACCATAAGGTGAGTACCTGGATAGAGAACTGGCTCCAGGGGAGAGTGCAAAGGGTCGTGATTAATGGGAAGTACTCGGATTGGGCGGGTGTGGAAAGTGGGGTCCCCCAAGGTTCTGTCCTGGGACCAATCCTGTTTAATTTATTCATAAATGATCTAGAGGAGGGGATATCTAGTACAATCTCAGTATTTGCGGATGATACTAAACTAAGCATGCCAATATCTTCTATGCAGGATGTGGAAACTAGGGATGATCGAACTTTTCAAAAGTTCGTTTCGACCAGAACACCCGAACTTCCCGAAAGTTCGGCCCGGATTTCAGAACCCCATTGAAATCAATGGGACCCGAACTTCGGTAATCAAAAAACACAATTTTGAAGCCCTAAAACCCAATAAATGCCCCTAAAAAGTGCCTAGGGTTCTGGGTCTTGCCCCAGGGACTATTAATCACACAAAAAAAAGTCCTAAAAATTGTCATTTTTGATAGATAGCCAATTATTGAAAAAAAAAATGAGATTTCTTTGGATTTAGTGTCTGGGGGGTCTAAAACGTGTACCTGTGAAGTTTCAGCTCTGTAGCATGTCCAGAACCAGAAAAAAAAGTTTGTTTGTATTAGAATTAATATAGAACAGGTTAGTGGCTTCGCTACTTTTACACCCGGCTTTTTGTTGCAGGCGTTTATAGGGCTTTTTTGTGGGCGTGTTTGGAGGCAGGCATGACATCTGAACTTCTGTGTAGGGGTATATATACACACACACATGTATATATATATATATATACACATACACATATATAGGTAGGTGTGAAAATAGCAGAACCCTATGCTTGCGCTAATGAAATAATTAACATGCATATGGCTTCGCTCCTATCACACCTATATGTGTGTATATGTATAAATACATATAAGTGTGTGCGTATATATACCCCTATACAGAAGTTCAGATGTTATGCCTGCCACCAAAGACCCCCAAAAAATGCCCAAAAAAAAACGCCTGCAACCACACACCTGGGCGTTTTTGTAGCAGGCGGTTTTTTTGGGCATTTTTTGGGCGTCTTTGGAGGCAGGCATAACATCTGAACTTCTGTGTAGGGGTATACATACACACACACATGTATGTATATATACACATTCACATATATAGGTGTGATAGGAGAGAAGCCATATGCATGTTAATTATTTCATTAGCGCAAGCATAGGTGTCAGGTCACCTGTGGCCAGGTGACAACTGCACCCTGTTGGAGGCAGGGGCGCAGCGCAAGGTAGTGAACCCTATAGCAGACTGCTGCAGATGGACCGGAACGTGAACCCAAGATTCCCCAGGGCACGGAGTCTAAGACCCAGCAGGTGTTCACCAGGGCCTCTAGTGGTGAGGATGGACTTCGCTGCAGCTGGGCCCAGGTCGCGGCCCCTGGGGTCCCCCAGGTCACGCTCCGTAGGGAGTGAAGGGAAGCAGCCACTCACTTCACAGGACACACAGAATGGTGAAGGGTAAGCCGAGGTCGGGGTAACAGGCAGACAAGGGTAGTCAAGGGACAGGCCAAAGGTCAGGGTAACAGGCAAACAGGAATAGTCAGAGACAAGTCAAAGTCGGTACACAGAGGAGTAGTTTCAAGCACACGGCAAACAGGAAACAAATACTGTTGAACAGCAAGGCAGGCCTGCAGTGCGCTGGTTAATATAGGCTTCCTGTGATGACCTGGGTGGGCCAGGAACAGGAAGTAGAGGTGATAAAAGCAGCCAGAAGGAAGAGTCTGGCCCTTAATGCAGACATGAGGAACAGGTAAGCTACCATACATTATTGCATATCCATGACAATAGGGTTCTGCTACTTTCACACCTATATATGTGTATGTGTATAAATACATACATGTGTGTGTTTATATATACCCCTACACAGAAGTTCTGATGTTATGCCTGCCTCCAAAGACACCCAAAAATGCCCAAAAAACGCCTGCTACAAAAACGCCCAGGTGTGTTGTTGCAGGTGTTTTTTTTTGGGCATTTTTTGGGGGTCTTTGGAGGCAGGTATAACATCTGAACTTCTGTATAGGGATATATATACACACACACTTATATGTATTTATACACATACACACATATAGGTGTGATAGGAGAGAAGCCATATGCATGTTAATTATTTCATTAGCGCAAGCATAGGGTTCTGCTACTTTCACACCTATATATGTGTATATATACATACATGTGTGTGTGTATATATACCCCTACACAGAAGTTCTGATGTTATGCCTGCCTCCAAAGAAGCCCAAAAAATGCCTAAAAAGACGCCTGCTACAAAAACTCCCAGGTGTGTTGTTGCAGGCGTTTTTTTGGGGCATTTTTTGGGGGTCTTTGGAGGCAGGCATAACATCTGAACTTCTGTATAGGGATATATATACACACACACTTATATGTATTTATACACATACACACATATAGGTGTGATAGGAGAGAAGCCATATGCATGTTAATTATTTCATTAGCGCAAGCATAGGGTTCTGCTACTTTCACACCTATATATGTGTACGTGTATATATAAATACATGTGTGTGTGTGTGTATATATACCCCTACACAGAAGTTCTGATGTCATGCCTGCCTCTAAACACGTCCACAAAAAAGCCCAATAAAACGCCTGCAACAAAAAGCCGGGTGTGACAGAGGCGAAGCCACTATCATGTTCTATAGCAGTTCTAAGAGAAACGATCTTTTCTCTATAGCGGTCACCCTGACATGGAAGGGTTTTGTCACCCTGTCATAGCAGTCAGAGTCAGTTAACCCTACACTACACTATGGTCCCCTGACACTTAACACTTTCCCTACATAAACTAGATTATTAAATCTAACCATAGTGGAAAATAGTACCCTAACTACACTAGATATCCCTTTCCTCACACTAATAATTGCTAAATGACACTTTTGAAGCAGAAGTAACAGAACTGCTTCCACTCTCTTCCACATCCCTGTATTACAATGCTAGAGATTTGGCGGGGGTATCTTATATACTGGGGGGCTATTCACTAATGATTGGCCTCTGGACCCCCTAGTCACTCCAATCACATTCCTAGCATTCTCCTGCCCCCTCAATTGGCTTTTACTGATGGTTCTGGTCCAATCACGGGCTTTTAAAGCCCAGTTCCTGTCCCATTGCATTTTGGTCGGTTCTGGTTGCCGAATTCCAAACTTTTTCAGCAAAAAGTTTGAAATTTGGCCGAATTTCAAACAGTCAATGTTCGGGTCGAACCGATGGTCGACCCGAACTGTTCGATCATCCCTAGTGGAAACCTTACAAGCAGACCTGGACAAAATAATGGGGTGGGCAACTACATGGCAGATGAGGTTTAATGTTGAAAAATGTAAAGTAATGCATTTGGGTGCCAGAAACCAGAAAGCAAGCTACTCACTGGGGGGGAACCTCTGGGTGAATCTAAGATGGAAAAGGACCTGGGGGTACTGGTAGACAACGGGCTTGGCAGTGGCATGCAATGCCAAGCCGCTGCAAGCAAAGCCAACAGAATACTGGGATGCATTAAAAAGGGGATTCACTCCAGAAATGAAGAGATTATTCTCCCACTCTACAAGACTCTGGTCCGGCCACATCAGGAGTATGCTGTCCAGTTCTGGGCACCGGTCCTCAGGAAGGATGTGCTGGAACTGGAGAGAGTCCAGAGAAGGGCAACAAAAATAATTAGGGGAATGGAGGACATCAGCTATGAGGAAAGACTACAAGCACTGAACTTATTCTCTCTGGAGAAGAGACGATTGAGGGGGGATATGATATCAATGTACAAATACTGTACTGGCGACCCTAGCATAAGGAACAAACTATTCAGAGAAAGGGAATACAATAAGACACGTGGCCACTCACCAGTGGCGTCACTAGGGGGGGGCCAGAGGGGGCCATGGCCCCACCAAAATTAGTCTGTGCCCCCCCATGTGCCCCCCCAATTTATGTGCACAGCAACAGTCATGGATTCTCATTCTGTCTTGCGCCTGCACTGTGCACAGCGCCAGTGATTGGTGGGAAGCCAGGCAGCTGCAAGGAGAGAGAGAGCAGAGCTGTCAAAATGTAGCTCTGATGTCGGGATGGGCGGAACTGATATGCGGGACACGCCCCCTTTGTCAGACAGCCCATGCCATGCACAGACAGCAGTTAAGTTTAATGTACCTGCTGGACAGCCACCCCGGAGACCTATTCCTCTCCTCCACCCGCCGCTTTGGTGTACAGTAGACTGGTTGCTATGATTGCCAGCCGCTTGGCATCTAGCAACCAGTGACGTCCCAAGGATTAAAGCAAGGCGAAGAGAGGACTCAGAATGCAGAGCAGTGGAGGATCTGCCTTGTCCTCCTCCGTGCCTATTGATTGTCTGGCTCCACCCACTTCCTCCCGACAGCAGAAGAAGACCTCAGAGCAGAGAGAAAATGCAGCTTTAGGTGAGCTATCTCTCTCATCCGTTCTGGACTGGTATATAATGGTGGAGGAATGTTTATGATGACATAGATTGCTGTTTTCTCCAAGCATCCAGGGTGACCTGCATGGTGACTGCAATATTGTATGGAAACTCAGCACCTTTGCATGTAGCCAACATCGTGGACAGGACATGAAGTGATAGGGAATCTCTAAAGTGAGGAAGGGTTATTTATTCTTACACTTTTTTATTTCTGTCAGTCCACATGTACACTGGACCTTTGAAAAGCTCTTCAGGATGCTGTAACTTGACAACTAGTGAACAAACCTCTCTCCCCCCTCCCCCCCCCCTATCTCCCCACTCATCTCCCCCCCCCCCCTCTCTCTCTCTCTCCTCCTCCACCCTCTCTCTCTTTCTCTCCCCCCTGTGTATAGTTTATAGATATAGTTGGGGGGGGGGGGGGAAAGTAGCACACATGGTGTAGTGATTGGGGGGTGCTTTGGGAGGAGATAGAACTTCTGCTAGTGGGGGGTAGGGGGATTGTGGTGTACCATGACCCCACTTACTATTGTTAACACAAACACACTACAGAGCACACAGTTTTATATACACACACAAGGGAAAACCAACAGTGCAGCTGAACCAATAGACACTATGACATTTAAAAGGACCGCGCATTGAAAACAACTGCTAAACTGCAATATGACATTAGCATTGTTTGTCATATTGCAGTTATGTTCAATGTACTGTCCCTTTAGTGCCGGTTCACACTAGTGCGGCTGCGGCGATCGCATGTAATGTCGGAGCGCACTGCTCCTTCATTACATGCTATCGGCTGTGCGGTGCGAGTTTAGCCATACACTTTGTATGGCTAAATTCGCACTGCACCCGCAGCAAACACGCACATGACCCTTTTTTGCAGCCGCATCAGGATCGGATCGCACAGTGGTTCACACTTGTGCGATCCGATCCTGTGCGAACTGTCAGATCGCACTGCAATATGCGATCAAACTGGGGGGTGTCGTTAAGATTACATTGACACCCCCAGCGTATCGCATATGGCAGTGTGAACTGCCAGGGGTGCGTTTGCGATGCGGGAACAGGCTGCAAATTCGCAGCCTTCCCGCATCGCATAAGTTTGACCCGGGGCTTAATGTTAGCTTAAATGTTAAAGCATCTATTGGTTCAGCCACACTGTTGATTTTCCTCTGTATGTAAATAAAGCCTCTTGCTCTGTAGCGTCTTATGGCCTGAGGATGGAGCATGCATGCTCCACAATGTGTAACCATGCCCACACCCTGCTCTGTGCCCCTGGATTAATGTCACTTCCGCTTTGGTTGTTGGCTCCAGCGTTCTACTACATCACACAGAGACACAGGGGTGACTGCTCAGTGGAGAGTAGGATCCTGGTACTGGGTCTCTCTCTCTCTCTCTCTCCTGTCTGTGTATATACTGTAGATACATCGGGGGGGGGGGGTGGTAAAAATGCCATATTTGAGCCCTGTTTTTACCACCACCCAACCACACCCCCTTTAACTGCAGTGTCCAGGGGTGTACACATACCTCATCAGGAATTATTCACCCTGTCACACCTGCCAAGTGTGACCCATTCAAGTGAGGAGCAAGCGCTCTGCAACCTTGTGCAGCACAGCGACCAAGGGGGTAAAGGAGGTGTTTTATCACCTCTTCACCACCTGCTTTAACCCCTGGGATTCCACATGGGCATGCATTGCACACAGTTGCAGGGCGTTTGCAGAGTGGCCCCATTCACTTGAATGGGTCACACTTGGCAGGTGCTACACCTGTGTGACTGTGTGTATAATTCCTGCTGCGCGGGGGGGGGGGGGGTAGGGATCAGATATGGCGTTTTATCGCCCCCCAAACTACAAATGTTGTGTACACCTCTGACAAGTGGGCAGATTTGAGGGAATGGCCAGTTGGCAGGCCCTGGGGAATGTGGTGGTCAGGCACGGGGGGACCCAGGCCTAAAGCTGTTTAAGGGGCCTCAATTTCTGATGCCTGCCCTGCTCACACAGTTTACTGTAATTACAGCAGTTTAGTTTGTGTCTATAATTACCAGCCAGGCTGAATGAGTGTTCCTTCTTCCCCAGTGCACATCTACCAGGTGCTAATATTCCCTAGTACACTGAGTACACACTGATATCGGTATACTGAGTGCCACTCAGTGTACACATATCAATGTTATATAAGGAATAGTACTCATTGTAGTACAGATGTCAGTGTTATAGGTACTAGCACTCAATTTACAGAGATCAGTGTTATACATAGGGAATAGCACTTAGTGAGTGCTATTCCCTATATATAACATATATAACACTTATATCTGTACACTGAGTGCTTTTCCCATATTGACATCTGTACACTTTGGCGAGAAGAATGCTCCTTACATTGGAGGTCAGTGAGAAGAACGTTCCTTACATTGGTGGTCAGGGGGTCAGTGAGAAGAACGTTCCTTACATTGGTGGTCAGTGAGAAGAACGTTCCTTACATTGGTGATCAGTGGGAAGAATGCTCCTTACATTGGAGGTCAGTGAGAAGAACGTTCCTTACATTGGTGGTCAGGGGGTCAGTGAGAAGAACGTTCCTTACATTGGTGGTCAGTGAGAAGAATGTTCCTAACATTGGTGGTCAGTGAGAAGAATGTCTCCTTACATTGGAGGTCAGTGAGAAGAATGTCTCCTTACATTGGAGGTCAGTGAGAAGAACGTTCCTTACATTGGTGGTCAGTGGGAAGAACGTTCCTTACATTGGTGGTCAGTGGGAAGAATGTTCCTTACATTGGTGGTCAGTGGGAAGAATGTTCCTTACATTGGTGATCAGTGGGAAGAATGTCTCCTTACATTGGTGGTCAGTGAGAAGAATGTCTCCTTACATTGGAGGTCAGTGGGAAGAATGTCTCCTTACATTGGAGGTCAGTGAGAAGAACGTTCCTTACATTGGTGGTCAGTGGGAAGAATGTTCCTTACATTGGTGGTCAGTGGGAAGAAACATAGAAACATAGAAACATAGAATGTGTCGGCAGATAAGAACCATTTGGCCCATCTAGTCTGCCCAATATATCTGAATCCTATGAATAGTCCCTGGCCCTATCTTGTATGAAGGATAGCCTTATGCCTATCCCATGCATGCTTAAACTCCTTCACAGTATTTGCAGCTACCACTTCTGCAGGAAGGTTATTCCATGCATCCACTACTCTCTCAGTAAAGTAATACTTCCTCATATTACTTTTAAACCTTTGCCCCTCTAATTTAAAACTGTGTCCTCTTGTGGTAGTTTTTCTTCTTTTAAATATGCTCTCCTCCTTTACCGAGTTGATTCCCTTTATGTATTTAAATGTTTCTATCATATCCCCTCTGTCTCTTCTTTCTTCCAAGCTATACATGTTAAGGTCCTTTATCCTTTCCTGGTAAGTTTTTTCCTGCAATCCATGTACTAGTTTAGTAGCTCTTCTCTGAACTCTCTCTAGAGTATCTATATCCTTCTGGAGATATGGCCTCCAGTACTGCGCACAATACTCCAAGTGAGGTCTCACCAGTGTTCTGTACAGCGGCATAAGCACTTCTCTCTTTCTACTGCTTATACCTCTCCCTATACATCCAAGCATTCTGCTGGCATTTCGTGCTGCTCTATTACATTGTCTTCCCACCTTTAAGTCTTCTGAAATAATTACTCCTAAATCCCTTTCCTCAGATACTGAGGTCAGGACTGTGTCAAATATTCTATATTCTGCCCTTGGGTTTTTACGCCCCAGGTGCATTATCTTGCACTTATCCACATTAAATTTCAGTTGCCAGAGTTCTGACCATTCTTCTAGTTTTCCTAAATCCTTTTCCATTTGGCGTTTCCCTCCAGGAACATCAACCCTGTTACATATCTTTGTGTCATCAGCAAAAAGACAAACCTTACCATCGAGGCCTTTTGCAATATCACTTATGAAGATATTAAACAAAATTGGTCCCAGTACAGATCCCTGAGGTACCCCACTGGTAACATGACCTTGTTCTGAATGTTCTCCATTGACTACAACCCTCTGTTGTCTGTCACTCAGCCACTGCCTAATCCACTCAACAATATGGGAGTCCATGCTCAATGACTGCAGTTTATTGATAAGTCTTCTATGTGGGACAGTGTCAAAAGCCTTACTAAAATCTAGATATGCAATGTCTACTGCACCTCCACCGTCTATTATTTTAGTCACCCAGTCAAAAAAATCTATAAGATTTGTTTGACATGATCTCCCTGAAGTAAACCCATGTTGTTTTTCATCTTGCAATCCATGGGATTTAAGATGTTCCACAATCCTATCCTTTAATAGGGTTTCCATTAATTTGCCTACTATTGATGTCAGACTCACTGGTCTATAGTTGCTCGATTCCTCCCTACTACCTTTCTTGTGAATGGGCACGACATTTGCCAATTTCCAGTCTTCCGGGACGACTCCTGTTACTAATGATTGGTTAAATAGATCTGTTAATGGTTTTGCCAGCTCACCACTAAGCTCTTTTAATAATCTTGGGTGTATCCCATCAGGACCCTGTGACTTATTTGTCTTCACTTTAGACAGCAATCTTAGAATGTCTTCCTCTGTAAAGACACATGCATCAAATGATTCATTAGTCATCCTTTCAAGTGGAGGTCCTTCTCCTTCTTTTTCTTCTGTAAAAACTGAACAGAAGTATTCATTAAGGCAGTCAGCTAGCCCTTTATTTTCTTCTACATACCTTCCGTCCTTTGTTTTTAATTTAGTTATTCCTTGTTTTAATTTCCTTTTTTCATTTATATATCTGAAGAATGTCTTATCCCCCTTTTTCATAGACTGAGCTAGTTTTTCTTCTGCCTGCGCTTTAGAAGTTCTTATAACTTGCTTGGCCTCTTTCTGCCTAATCTTGTAGATTTCCTTATCTTCATTGCTCTGGGTTTTTTTATAATTACAAAATGCTAGCTTTTTATTTTTAATGATTTGGGCCACTTCTGCTGAGTACCACAGTGGTCTCTTCCTTTTTTTGCTTTTACTGACAAGTCTAATGCAATTTTCTGTTGCCTTCAATAATGCACCTTTTAAGTAGTCCCATTTCTCCTGGACTCCATGTAATCCGTTCCAGTCTGATAAGGACTCATTTATGACTAATTTCATTTTTGAAAAGTCTGTTTTTCTAAAATCTAAAACTTTTGTTTTTGTGTGGTGTGACTCTTTCACAGTTCTTATATTAAACCACACTGACTGGTGATCACTAGATCCCAAGGTTTCGCCTACAATGACATCATATACCGAATCCCCATTTGTGAATACCAAATCCAAAATGGCCTCCCTCCGGGTTGGCTCCTCAACCACTTGTTGCAGAGACAACTCCAGTAGGGAATTTAGAATATCTGTACTCCTGGTAGAACTTGCTATTTTGGTTTTCCAGTTTATATCTGGAAGATTGAAATCTCCCATAATGATAACTTCTCCTTTCATTGTCATTTTAGCTATTTCTTCAACTAGTAGATCATCTAGTTCTTTAACTTGACCAGGTGGTCTATATATCACACCTACACGAGTTACTGCATGATTAGCAAACTGCAACGTAACCCAAACTGACTCTATGTTGGCCTCACCAACTTGTATTAGGTTAGATTTAATGCTATCTTTCACATACAGGGCCACTCCTCCTCCTTTCTTGCCTACTCTGTCTCTTCTGTATAAAGAGTACCCTGGTATGGTTATGTCCCAGTCATTTCTTTCATTAAACCATGTCTCCGTAACAGCCACTAAATCTACATTCTCAGATTCCATTATTGACCCAAGTTCATTGATTTTTTTACCTAAACTGCGAGCATTTGTAGACAGGACTCTGAGCTTATCATTTCTTAACCTCTGTGCTTCTGACCTGTTCTGGCATTGTTTCGGGGGGCAATTGGACTCTTGTATTTTCACTCTTTTGCCCCCCCTTCCTAGTTTAAATACTGTAATGTAATGTAATGTAATGTAATGTTCCTTACATTGGTGATCAGTGGGAAGAATGTCTCCTTACATTGGTGGTCAGTGAGAAGAATGTCTCCTTACATTGGAGGTCAGTGGGAAGAATGTCACCTTACATTGGAGGTCAGTGAGAAGAATGTCTCCTTACATTGGTGGTCAGTGGGAAGAACGTTCCTAACATTGGTGGTCAGTGAGAAGAATGTCTCCTTACATTGGAGGTCAGTGGGAAGAACGTTCCTAACATTGGTGGTCAGTGAGAAGAATGTCTCCTTACATTGGAGGTCAGTGAGAAGAATGTCCCTTACATTGGTGGTCAGTGAGAAGAATGTCTCCTTACATTGGTGGTCAGTGAGAAGAACGTTCCTAACATTGGTGGTCAGTGAGAAGAATGTCTCCTTACATTGGTGGTCAGTGAGAAGAATGTCCCTTACATTGGTGGTCAGTGAGAAGAATGTCTCCTTACATTGGTGGTCAGTGAGAAGAACGTTCCTAACATTGGTGGTCAGTGATAAGAATGTCTCCTTACATTGGAGGTCAGTGAGAAGAATGTTCCTAACATTGGTGGTCAGTGAGAAGAATGTCTCCTTACATTGGAGGTCAGTGAGAAGAATGTCTCCTTACATTGGTGGTCAGTGGGAAGAATGCTCCTTACATTGGTGGTCAGTGGGAAGAATGCTCCTTACATTGGTGGTCAGTGGGAAGAGCGTTCCTTACATTGGTGGTCAGTGAGAAGAATGTCCCTTACATTGGAGGTCAGTGAGAAGAATGTCTCCTTACATTGGAGGTCAGTGAGAAAAATGTCCCTTACATTGGTGGTCAGTGAGAAGAATGTCTCCTTACATTGGTGGTCAGTGGGAAGAATGCTCCTTACATTGGTGGTCAGTGGGAAGAGCGTTTCTTACATTGGTGGTCAGTGAGAAGAACGTTCCTTACATTGGAGGTCAGTGAGAAGAACGTTCTTTACATTGGAGGTCAGTGAGAAGAACGTTCCTTACATTGGAGGTCAGTGAGAAGAACGTTTCTTACATTGGTGGTCAGTGGGAAGAACGTTTCTTACATTGGTGGTCAGTGAGAAGAACGTTCCTTACATTGGTGGTCAGTGAGAAGAACGTTCCTTACATTGGTGGTCAGTGAGAAGAACGTTCCTTACATTGGTGGTCAGTGAGAAGAATGTCTCTTACATTGGTGGTCAGTGAGAAGAATGTCTCCTTACATTGGAGGTCAGTGAGAAGAATGTCTGTTCTCCTCTTCTCTCCTCCTGACTCCCTGTTCTCCTCTTCTCTCCTCCTGACCCCCTGTTCACCTCTTCTCTCCTCCTGACCCCCTGTACCATGCTCCATAGCACCCCATGTCTGACCCTTGACTGAGGAGGGGCATTGGGTGGAGTATGCGCGGTACTTTTTAAATGTGGGAGGAGCTTGGGCTGGACTTTAAAATGTGTGAGGGGTTATCAAATTTACCTTCGGGCTGAAGCCCCTGGTCTTTTTCCCACCTAGCAATGTCCCGACCCGTCCCGGCGGGTGGGCGGAGGGGGCGTGCACAGCGGAGCGGCGCCGGCATGACGTCAGCATAGGGAGAGTGCGTGGCGCGCATCTGCGCAGTGTGCACCAAGCACCAGCCTGCCCCAGCCTGGCCGAAAGCGTGCGCCGCCGCGCGGGAGTGGCGTGACTGGCGTCACGTGTTGTCAGCAGTCTCAGTCTGTCGGGGATCGGGGACACTGGCGTCTGGCAGCAGAAAGCATATGCCAGCCCAGCCAGTGAGCCAGCAACTTCAGCAAGCAAGCGCCAGTATACAGAAGAGTGGTCCGAGTGGAGGACTCTGAGGAGCCGAGCCAGCCACCAGCCCAGGACACGAGGAGTAGCAGCCGCAGGCCTGGCGGCATCATAGAGGTGGCTGCCACAGCCAGTGGGAGGTGAGTCACTGGAGCAGTGAGTCCACTCACTGCCCATGCATTATACCACCCTCACACCCTGACCCAACAATTATCAATGTGGACAGTGCTTGACATGCTGAGCTGAAAGCATTTTACAGCTGAACAATGCTGTAAAATTCTGTCAGCATGTCAGCCCATATTGTCATTTTCAGGGGTATGAGATGCAAATGTGCAATGGACTCACATTGAGTCCACTGCACATTTGCATGTCATACCATCCTCACACCCCTGAAAATGACAATGTGGGCTGACATGCTGACCGAATTTATTTTACAGCTGAGCTGAACTGCTCCACTAGTGCGCTCCTTGTGTGCTGGCTCGCTGTGTCTGGTTCCATTGCTGCGTACTGCTGCCTCACCTTACAGGTGACTCCGCTAATGCTGTCTGCATGCTCTGGGCCTTCAAATATATAAACATGAAATATTCGTGACTGATTCCCATTGTCAGGAATATTTCATGTTTATGTCTTTATTTGGCCAATTTTTCACAAATGTTTCATGTTTTATGCTATTGAAGGCCATGAGTGTGTGGACAACGTCAGTGGAGTCACCGGTAAGGCGAGGCAGCAGCAAGCAGCAGAGGAGCTAGACACAGCCAGCACGCAAGGAGCAGGCCCGGGGACATCGGTTTTAGAGGTGCCAGGTAAGTGGAGCAGTGAGTCCACTGCACATTTCCTTTCTCGTACCATCCTCACGCCCCTGAAAATTACAATGTGGACTGACCCGCTGACAGAACTTTACAGTTGAACATGGCAAACATGTATAATACATGTCTGTAAGTTTGCTATGTCCAGCTGTAAAATGCTGTCAGTGTGTCAGTCCACATTGTCATTTAAGGTTTATGCTTTTAATATCCACTGTCAGGAATATTTCATGTTTATGCATTTGACGGCCGTTGCCAGCAATATTTCACGTTAATGTTGATGCCCGTTGTGAGGTGTACTTTGTTTATGAGTTTGATGCTCATTGTCAGGAATATTTCAAGTTTGTGTTTGATTTCCATTTTGGGAATCAAACGCATAAACCTGACATATTCCTGACATTGGCCATCAAATGCATAAACATGAAGTATTCCTGACCATTTAACTTGAATATTTCATGATTATTCATTGGATGTCCATTGTCAGTAATATTTCATGTTTATGTGTTTTGATGTCCACTGTCAGGAATATTTCAGGTTTATTTTTATAGGTCATGTTAAAGGTACTCTTCAGCTTCCTTCTCGGAAGTACGCCTAAGGACTTTTTAGCATCTAGATGAAAGTCCCTAGTCAGATTGAAACGTTGACGCTCATGTGTATTGTATTTTCAACAAATAAAACAAAGTGAATTTGTAACAAGGCCTCTGGAGTGCATTCTAAGATAGATAGATAGATAGTGTATGTATGTATATATATATATATATATATATATATATATATATATATATATATATATATAAAAATTGCGTTTTATAGTTGGCCCCCCTACTTTTGATCCCGTCCCCCCATGTGCCCCCCCTAAATATAAAAGCTGGAGACGCCACTGCCACTCACTAAAACTAGAGGAAAGGCGGTTTAACCTTAAAATACGTAGGGGGTTCTTTACTGTCAGAGCAGTAAGGATGTGGAATTCTCTTCCACAAGCAGTCGTTTCAGCAGGGAGCATCGATAGTTTCAAAAAACTATTAGATGGGCACCTTAAAGACCACAACATACAGGGGTATACAATGTACGGCTAACAGCAAACACACACACACATCATAGGTTGAACTGGATGGACGAATGTATTTTTTCAACCTCACTAACTATGTAACTAATACATGAATACTAAGTAATAATAAATAAATAAATAATCCCTAACTTTAACCCCTAACCCTTAAAAAAATAATAATAAATAATAAAAATAATAATAAATAACTAAACACTCTAACACAAAATAAATAAATAAATATTTTTTTATTATTATTATTAACAATTTTTTTTTGTTTGGGTTTGGGGGTTTATTTTTTATTTTATTTGTATTATAATTTATAATAATGTATTTAATATGTTTTAAGGTTAGGGGTAATTATTATTTATTTATGTATTATTACAAAGTATTCATTTATTTATTTATGATGTTTTTAGTTATTTTACATTTTTCTATTCATATATTATTACTATTTTTTTTTTTTTTTAAATGTTTATTATTTGAGCAGAAAATCTGCACAAAACCGTGCGACAAAACGGGCAAAACGCACAAATGGCGCATTATTATTATTTTCTATAGGGATAAAAACGCACCAAAAATGCTCAAACCTGCCCGGTTTAAGCTACGAAAGCTCCAGAACTTTTTTGAGCTTCAGGCAACTTGGAGTGGAGATGTGAACCAACTCCATAGAGAATAATTTATTTTTTTCTCCTCCAGCCTTTTGGAGCTTTGAGCTTCAAGCTACAAATCACTGAGGTGGGAATGGGGTCTTACCCCACAGTACTGCTCCTCATTGAAGATCTGGGGAGGGAGAGGGATTCCGTTGTCTGGTTTTTTTTCACCGGGGACATTGTCTCTCATCCACTTCCTGTTGTCATCATTACAGGCGATATCTTTCTGTTCAAAGTCAATCCTATTCGCCTCCAAAAAACCGACCACATCTTGCTGTTTCTTTTTTATCTATAAGAAAAAAAATACAATTATCTACAAGGAATCCAGAACCTCTCTTTAGAAGATTTCTAAAAACATATGTGACAGATATGATGAATGATTCCATATTTTTCTTGGTAATAGGTCCTGGAGAGTTAAATCACATGACAGTCTCTTCTATCTCTCTGGACTCTATTGGTGAGATCTCAGTTCCTTGGTCTGCACACCTGCTGTGGATATTATAAAGATCTCCCATTTGTAAAGATTTTTTGTAATTTTATACTGTAAATAAAAGGAGGAGCCAGAACACATAAATGTGGGAGAGAATATCCAAACCTCCCATATAAATTAAATAATATAAGTGCCGCGTTTCACCTTTAAGACAAAAAAACACCATGTATATATACTGTGTTCAAATGTAAGTGTAGATCCTGCCACTATAGTGCTTAAACACCCTAGTTTATATATATATATATATATACAGTATATATATATATATACACACACACACAGTATCTCACAAAAGTGAGTACACTCCTCACATTTTTGTAAATATTTTATTATATCTTTTCATGTGACACTTTGCTACAATGTAAAGTAGCTTGTATAACAGTGTAAATTTACTGTCCCCTCAAAATAACTCAACACACAGCCATTAATGTCTAAACCACTGGCAACAAAAGTGAGTACACCCCTAAGTGAAAATGTCCAGATTGGGCCCAATTAGCTATTTTCCCTCATTTCCCCATGTGACTTGTTAGTGTTACAAGGTCTCAGGTGTGAATGGGGAACAGGTGTGTTAAATTTGGTGTTATCGCTCTCACTCACTGGAAGTTCAACATGGCACCTCATGGAAAATAACTCTCTGAGGATCTGAAAAAAGAATTGTTGCTCTACATAAAGATAGCTGAGGCTATAGGAAGATTCCGAAGACCCTGAAACTGAGCTGCAGCACGGTGTCCAAGATCATACAGTGGTTTACCAGGACAGGTTCGACTCAGAACAGGCTTCGCCATGGTTGACACGCCTCGCCATGGTGCACATGCTCAGCGTCATATCCAGAGGTTGTCTTTGGAAATAGACTATTCCTGACACTCAAGCAATTGAGTCTGATATGATCATTTTTAACTTCTGTTTGTGAGTAGCCATTTTTATGATTTATTAATAAAGCCATACTATTGAGGATAATGCGCTAGGTCAGTGTGCCCTTCTTTGTTTTCTGTGTTTGTAGTGCTGTTAGACTACAACAGTCCTTTTGGGCAGCAAAACTCTAGCCATCCGAGATGCCATATGTGAGTCCCGTGCGAAGTGTGGTCGGGGAGCTTGGATTCTAAGCGCAGGAGAAAGGTGGCATCACCATATTGTTTTGGAGCAATTACTGGAACCATGACCTGTGGTCTGATGAGACCAAGATACACTTATTTTGATCAGATGGTGTCAAGCATGTGTGTCGGCAATGAGGTGAGGAGTACAAAGACAAGTGTGTCTGCCTACAGTCAAGCATGGTGGTGGGAGTGTCATAGTCTGGGGCTGCATGAGTGCTGCCAACACTGGGGAGCTACAGTTCATTGAGGGAACCATGAATGCCATCATCTACTGTGACATACTGAAGCAGAGCATGATCCACTTTGGGCCACAGGGCAGTATTCCAACAAGATAACCACCCCAAACACACCTCCAAAACGACCACTGCCTTGCTAAAGAAGCTGAGGATAAAGGTGATGGACTGTAATGCTCCTGCGTTTTATGTATGATGTGGATTTTCAGCTGCAGAAATATTCCACTTCAGTAGTCATGTAGAGAAACGCTGAGACACCAATCCCAACTCCCAATGACTCATCATGTGTGGATGATCTCAATTCAGCAAGTAAATACACACACTCAGTAAGATGTTTCCTAGAGTGACTTATGTATATAGTAACACAGTGATGATAGGCTGAAGAGACAGATTGGGTAGAGATGGTAGATGACAGACACTTGAAAGGAAATGTTCTTGAAAGTAAGATAGTAGCAGATGGGATGCAGATAGGTTTAGCAATCATGTATGGTAGCAGATGACAGAGTAGCAGGTGGACATACAAGAGAGATCAACCCAGTGCAAGAACAGGTGGTAGTAGGCTCAAGAGCTAGCAATCTTTAGATAATGCAGATGTAGTATTAGTCCTTAGTATGCAGAGCTAGATAGTGTAAGCTTTAGTATGAAGGTTATAGAGGTTTCCCCTGTGGGGTACTTATCACTAATAGCAATGTAGCAGAGGAGAGGTTCGGCAAGAGCGGATGATCCGGTAGCGGGATACAGGGATCAGCGCAGCGTGGTTCCGACAGCGAGGTATGCTTGCAAGCATGAGAGCTTCAAGACAGGTTAGCATCAAGGCACAAAGCAGTTTGAACGAACACATGTGAGTGAGAGCGGGCGATCTAAATAGCCATCCAGTCCGGCGCTCAGTGATGACAGCATCAGTCTTAAAGGTGTATGCGCACCTTACCAAAAGAGAATGGTGGGGCGCATACACTCATGAAAGAGTAATTAGGGTACCCAAAGGTACCAGAACATTACAGTACCCCCCCCTTAAGGCCGGCTCCTGAAGGCCTCTGGAGCTGGTTTGTCTGGGTACTTCGCATGAAAATTGCGGATTAATCTAGAGGCATGTATGTCAGAGGTGTTTAGCCAGGTGTCGTCTTGGGGCCCATAGTTCTTCCATCGAACCAAGTACTGAAGTCTTCCTCTGTGGATACGAGAATCCAGAATCTCTTTTATCTCATATTCTTCTCCACCTTCAACTTGTACAGGAGGAGGAGGTGGGATAGTAGGCCTTATTCCTTGGTCAGGAACATGGGGCTTCAGTAGAGACACATGGAAAATGGGATGTATTTTGAGGTCTATTGGCAATGTAAGCTGTACTGCAGCTTTTCCAATAAGTTTCTTGATTGGGAAAGGTCCCAAGAACAGAGGTCCAAGCTTTTTGCTAGGGATTTTCAGTCTTAAATTTTTTGTTGAGAGCCAAACGAGGTCCCAGATAGCGTACTGAGGAGAAGGTCTTCTGCGAAGATCATAGTACTTCTTTTGTTGACTATGAGCGTGTGCAATGGTAGTATTAAGCAAACCCAGAGAATCCTTTATTTGGGTAAGATAGTCTGAAGCTACTGGGTTATTTGAAGGAAGGATGCGTGGTGGAAGAATAGAGGGATGAAACCCATAGTTCAAGTAGAACGGACTCTGCTTGGTCGTACTGTGGGTTGCGTTGTTGTAGGCAAATTCTGCCAGAGGGAGAAGATCCACCCAATCATCCTGTTGGTAAGAAGTGTAACAACGTAAATATTGCTCGATGCATTGGTTGACTCTTTCAGTCTGTCCGTTGGTCTGCGGATGGTAAGGAGAAGTGAGCTTCCGCTCGATCCGTAGTATGTGACATAGTTCTTGCCAGAACTTGGAAATAAATTGTGATCCACGGTCAGACAGAAGAGTTTTTGGGATACCATGTAACTTAAAGACATGTTTCATCAGGAGTTCTGCCGTTTGTTTGGACGAAGGTAGTCTGCGAATAGCAATGAAATGTGCCATTTTTGTCAGATGGTCCACTGACACTAAGATGGTATTAAATCCTTTGGAAGGAGGCAATTCCACTTTAAAGTCCAAGGACACAACTTCCCATGGAGTTTGGGGTATTGGTAGACTGCATAGTAGACCGGATGGTCTCGTAGTGTCAATTTTGGACCTGGCACAGACATTGCATGAAGAGACGAATTTTTGTATAGATGTTTTCATGTCAGGCCACCAGAATTGCCTGGTAATCAGATTAAGAGTCTTTGTCATACCCATATGTCCTGCCATAGGCACATCATGCGATAATTCCAAGATCTTGGTGCGTATGGTAGGTGGTATGTAAAGTTTGTCGTTGTAGTAGAGGAAGCCTTCTGCATCAGTATTAAGTTGTGGTGGGGGTGAATCCAAACTTATACCATGCAAAACCTCTTCCTTCAAGGAACGGACAACTTTAATAATGCGTTTGTGAGGTATTATAGGAACGGAAGGGATTTCAAAGTAGTTTTCTTCAGTTAGTCGTGATAGTGCATCCGCCTTTTTGTTCTTATCTGCAGGTGTGTAGGTCACTAGGAAGTTAAACCTTAGAAAGAATAGTGACCATTGTACCTGTCGGTGCGAGAGAGTTTTGTTAGTCTGAAGATATTGGAGATTTTTATGGTCCGTGTATATAAGTATTGGTAATTGGGTGCCTTCGAGTAGATGTCGCCAATTCTCCAGAGCCAATTTTATAGCAAGCAGTTCCTTTTCACCCACGGGGTAATTTATCTCTGGACTGCTTAGGGATTTAGAAAAAAAGGCGACTGGATGAAGTGGTGAAGTGTGAGTTGGTCGTTGGGAGAGTATTGCTCCTACTGCCATGTTTGACGCATCTACTTCCAGAATGTATTGGAGGGATGGGTCTGGATGGCGTAGTATGGGAGCAGAAGTAAACCTTGTCTTTAACAGGTGAAAAGCTTTATTTGCTTCATCTGACCATTTGAATGTTTTTTTTAATGCTAGTGAGCTGTGTGAGGGGTCTCACAATGGCAGAGAAGTTTCTAATGAACTTCCTGTAGAAATTTGAAAATCCAAGGAATCGCTGTAGCGCCTTGCGTGTGGTTGGTGTAGGCCAATCCTGAATGCAGGATATCTTACTCATGTCCATCTCGATTCCTGTTTTGGATATGATGTAGCCTAGAAACAGTACCTCTTCTTTATGAAACAAGCATTTTTTCAGTTTCACATAAAGGTTGTGTGCAAGCAATCTCGATAATACTAGTCTTACATGTCTTATGTGTTCAGACAGGGATCGTGAATATATAAGTATATCGTCCAGATATACCACAACACAAACATCTAGTAAGTCTCTGAAAATATCGTTTATAAATCGTTGAAAAACTGCAGGGGCGTTGCATAGCCCGAATGGCATTACAAGATATTCGAACAATCCGTATCTGGTTCTGAATGCAGTCTTCCACTCGTGTCCATCACGGATTCGAATGAGATTGTATGCTCCTTTCAGGTCCAATTTTGAAAAATAGGTAGCTCCGCGCACCTGCTCAATGAGCTCCGGGATAAGCGGTAGAGGATAGCGATCTTTTATTGTAATAGCATTCAATTGCCTATAGTCGATGATAGGCCTGAGACTTGAGTCCTTATTGCGGACAAAAAAGAGTCCTGCTGCTGTGGAAGAAGTGGAAGGTCTAATAAAACCTTTTTCCAAATTCTCATCCAAATAGTCTTTGAGATGGGAAAGTTCATCCTGTGAAAGAGGATAAACATGACCGAACGGCAATTTGCTATTTGGGAGTAGATCAATGCTACAATCATAGTCTCGATGGGGAGGTAGTGCTTGAGCATTTTTCTCAAGAAAAACCTCAGAGAGATCCTGATAACATAGTGGTGCAATCTCATCTGTCACCACAGACAGGATCTTCCCGAAAGACGGGAGGTTACACGTACCCTCGCAATAGCAAGAGAGGAAGGTCAGGGTCCGTTCCTTCCAATCTATGGTTGGTTGATGTGTGTGCAACCAGGGAAGTCCCAACACAATGGGAAAGTGGGGTGAAGGTATTAGATCGAAGGTAGTGGTCTCCATATGAGACCCGTTAGTAGTGACTAGGAGTGCCTGTGTCTGATCAGTGATCGGACCAGAGGATAAAGGAACACCGTTAATAAGACTCACTGAGACAGGTTTAAGTTTAGAAATAATAGGAACTTTATTTAAAGCAGCAAAACGTATGTCAATATAATTTCCACAAGATCCTGTGTCAATCATGGCCTTAGTAGTAATCCTGTTCTGGTCCCACTGTAATGTTAAGCAAACAGAAAGGTAAGGGTTAGTGATTGAAGTTGTCAATCCCCCTAGGAGGACATGTGAACACTCACCCTTCTTTTTGTAGACTAGGGGACAGACGTTTATCTTGTGATCCGGGGATGCACAGTACAAGCAGAGATTACCAGATCGTCTTCTGGCTCTTTCCATAGTTGATAGAGGTGGGCGTATGGTTCCTACCTCCATAGGAACGGGGTCAACGGCCGAAATCCGAGAAGAACTGGATAATGGCATTCCCATTTTCTCAGCCTTTCTTTCTCGTAGTCTTCTATCTATGGTGATACTGAGTTGTATCAATGCATCCAGGGTTTTTGGCAGATCCGCTCGGGCGAGCTCGTCTTTAACGGCCTCTGATAGGCCAAGCCTAAATTGGGATTTCAGAGATGCATCATTCCATTCTGAATCAAGGGTCCATCTCTTGAATTCTGCGACAAAGTCTTCTACAGGTCTCCCACCTTGTTTCAAGGATCTTAATTGAAGATCGGCAGTACTCTGCCTATTGGGATCATCATATAGGCTAGTGAGTTCTGCTAGGAACAAGGCATAGGAGTTGAGAAGCTGGTCGCTTTTCTCAAAAAGAGAGTCTGCCCAGGCCCGAGGATCGCCTGTTAGGTAAGAAATAATAGTACAAACCTTAATGTGATCAGTAAGGTAGGTACGGGGTTTTAGCAAGAAAAGTAACTCACATGCGTTTTTAAATTCGCGAAATTTTTTGCGATCGCCTGTAAATACCAAAGGAGGATTTATTTTGGGTTCAGGGGACTGAGCAGTGGTAAGTTGTGTCAGTCTAATTACCTGCTGCGACAGACTGATTGTCTTCTTTTAATTCAGCAAGTGCGTGTATTAACGCAGTTACTTGCTGTTTTAATTGTGTCATCTGAGTGGTTATTTCTGCTGAATCCATTTGTGGTTCGTTCAATCTGTGACGCTCCTGCGTTTTATGTATGATGTGGATTTTCAGCTGCAGAAATATTCCACTTCAGTAGTCATGTAGAGAAACGCTGAGACACCAATCCCAACTCCCAATGACTCATCATGTGTGGATGATCTCAATTCAGCAAGTAAATACACACACTCAGTAAGATGTTTCCTAGAGTGACTTATGTATATAGTAACACAGTGATGATAGGCTGAAGAGACAGATTGGGTAGAGATGGTAGATGACAGACACTTGAAAGGAAATGTTCTTGAAAGTAAGATAGTAGCAGATGGGATGCAGATAGGTTTAGCAATCATGTATGGTAGCAGATGACAGAGTAGCAGGTGGACATACAAGAGAGATCAACCCAGTGCAAGAACAGGTGGTAGAAGGCTCAAGAGCTAGCAATCTTTAGATAATGCAGATGTAGTATTAGTCCTTAGTATGCAGAGCTAGATAGTGTAAGCTTTAGTATGAAGGTTATAGAGGTTTCCCCTGTGGGGTACTTATCACTAATAGCAATGTAGCAGAGGAGAGGTTCGGCAAGAGCGGATGATCCGGTAGCGGGATACAGGGATCAGCGCAGCGTGGTTCCGACAGCGAGGTATGCTTGCAAGCATGAGAGCTTCAAGACAGGTTAGCATCAAGGCACAAAGCAGTTTGAACGAACACATGTGAGTGAGAGCCGGCGATCTAAATAGCCATCCAGTCCGGCGCTCAGTGATGACAGCATCAGTCTTAAAGGTGTATGCGCACCTTACCAAAAGAGAATGGTGGGGCGCATACACTTATGAAAGAGTAATTAGGGTACCCAAAGGTACCAGAACATTACATGGACTGGCCAAGCATGTCTCCAGACCTAAACCTTATTGAGCATCTGTGGGGCATCCTCAAATTGAAGGTGGAGAAGCGCAAGGTCTTTAACATCCACCAGCTCCGTGATGTCATCATGGAGGAGTGGAAGAGGACTCCAGTGGCAACCTGTGAAGCTCTGGTGAACTCCATGCCCAAGAGGGTTAAGGCAGTGCTGGAAAAAACGGTGGCCACACAAAATATTGACACTTTGGGCCCAATTTGGACATTTTCACTTGGGGTGTACTCACTTTTGTTGCCAGCAGTTTAGACATTAATGGCTGTGTGTCGAGTTATTTTGAGGGGACAGCAAATTTCCACTGTTATACAAGCTATACACTCACTACTTTACATTGTAGCAAAGTGTCCTTTCCTCAGTGTTGTCACATGAAAATATAGAATAAAATATTTACAAAAATGTGAGGGGTGTACTCACTTTTGTGAGATACTGTGTGTGTGTGTGTATATATATATATATATATATATATATATATAGTATTATACAGGTGCATCTCGTAAAATTGGAATATCATAGTTACATAGTAGGTGAGGTTGAATAAAGACAATAGTCCATCCAGTTCAACCTGTGTAGGTGTGTGTGGCCGTAATCATCTCACATAGCCCTGAATGTTCTGATCCTTGAGATGTACGTCTAAGAGTATTTTGAAAGCCACCATACTTCCCGCAGAAACCACCTCTTGTGGTAGAGAATTCCACAATCTTGTAGCCCTAATCAAAAAGTAAATTTATTCATCAAAAAGTAAATTTATTTCAGTAATTCAATTCAAAAAGTGAAACTCATATATTTTTTATAGATGCGTTACACACCGAGTGATATACTTCAAGCATTTTTCTTTTAATTTTTATTGACTTTAACTTACAGCTAGTGAAAATCCAAAATTCAGTATCTCAGAAAATTAATATATAACATATGACCAATAAAAAAAAAAGGATTTTTAATACAGAAATGTGTGAAAAGTCCATGTACAGTATAGTATGCACTCAATACTTGGTTGGGGCTCCTTTTGCATGAACTACTGCATCGATGCAGCGTGGCATGGAGGCGATCAGCCTGTGGCACTGCTGAGGTGTTATGGAAGCCCAGATTGCTTCGATAGTGGCCTTTAGCTCATCTGCATTGTTGGGTCTGGTGTCTCTCATCTTCCTCTTGACAATACCCAACAGATGGGTTTAGGTCAGGTGAGTTTGCTGGCCAATGAAGCACAGTGATACCATGATCATTAAACCAGGTATTGGAACTTTCGACAGTGTGGGCAGGTGCCAAGTCTTGCTGGAAAATGAAATCAGCATCTCCATAAAGCTGGTCAGCAGAGGGAAGCATGAAGAGCTCTAGAATTTCTTGGTAGAGGGCTGCGCTGACTTTGGACTTAAAACCCAGTGGACCAACACTAGCAGATGGCATGGCTCCCCAAATCATCACTGATTGTGTATATATATATATATATATATATATATATATACACACAGTCAGGTCCATAAATATTGAGACATCGACACAATTCTAATCGTTTTGGCTCTATATACCACCACAATGGATTTGAAATGAAACAAACAAGATGTGCTTTAACTTGAGGGTATTTACATCCAAATCAGGTGAACGGTGTAGGAATTACAACTGTTTGTATATGTGCCTCCCACTTTTTAAGGGACCAAAAGTAATGGGACAGATTAACAATCATAAATCAAACTTTCACTTTTTAATACTTGGTTGCAAATCCTTTGCAGTCAATTACAGCCTGAAGTCTGGAACGCATAGACATCACCAGACGCTGGGTTTCATCCCTGGTGATGCTCTGCCAGGCCTCTACTGCAACTGTCTTCAGTTCCTGCTTGTTCTTGGGGCATTTTCCCTTCATTTTTGTCTTCAGCAAGTGAAATGCATGCTCAATCGGATTCAGGTAAGGTGATTGACTTGGCAATTGCATAACATTCCACTTCTTTCCCTTAAAACTCTTTGGTTGCTTTCGCAGTATGCTTTGGGTCATTGTCCATCTGCACCGTGAAGCGCCGTCCAATGAGTTCTGAAGCATTTGGCTGAATATGAGCAGATAATATTGCCCAAAACACTTCAGAATTCATCCTGCTGCTTTTGTCAGCAGTCACATCATCAATAAATACAAGAGAACCAGTTCCATTGGCAGCCATACATGCCCACGCCATGACACTACCACCACCATGTTTCACTGATGAGGTGGTATGCTTTGGATCATGAGCAGTTCCTTTCCTTCTCCATACTCTTCTCTTCCCATCACTCTGGTACAAGTTGATCTTGGTCTCATCTGTCCATAGGATGTTGTTCCAGAACTGTGAAGGCTTTTTTAGATGTTGTTTGGCAAACTCTAATCTGACCTTCCTGTTTTTGAGGCTCACCAATGGTTTCCATCTTGTGGTGAACCCTCTGTATTCACTCTGGTGAAGTCTTCTCTTGATTGTTGACTTTGACACACATACACCTACCTCCTGGAGAGTGTTCTTGATCTGGCCAACTGTTGTGAAGGGTGTTTTCTTCACCAGGGAAAGAATTCTTCGGTCATCCACCACAGTTATTTTCCGTGGTCTTCCAGGTCTTTTGATGTTGCTGAGCTCACGGTGCGTTCTTTCTTTTTAAGGATGTTCCATATAGTTTATTTGGCCACACAGGACATTTTTGCTATCTCTCTGATGGGTTTTTTTTTTTTTCTAGCCTAATGATGGCAATTACTTCACTGATAGTGACAGCTCTTTGGATCTCATATTGAGAGTTGACAGCAACAGATTCCAAATGCAAATAGCACACTTGAAATGAACTCTGGACCTTTAATCTGCTCCTTGTAAATGGGATAATGAGGGAATAAAACACACCTGGCCATGGAACAGCTGAGCAGCCAATTATCCAATAACTTTTGGTCCCTTAAAAAGTGGGAAGCACATATACAAACTGTTGTAATTCCTACACCTTTCACCAGATTTGTTTCATTTCAAATCCATTGTGGTGGTGTATAGAGCCAAAAAGATTAGAATTGTGTCGATGTCCCAATAATTATGGACCTGACTACATATATATATATATATATGTATATATATATATATATATATATATATATAATACACCCATTCCCCAGTCCAAAATTAATTTTTAAATGCACTTTAGCTAGAGGAGGGTTCAGAGTTAGTGTTTTTTTTTGTATAGGTGATACTTTATTAATTAGTATAGTTTAGGACAGCTGCAGCATTCACACTAGCTCTCTGAGTCAGGAAGCTTGTGCCAACAACTACCAGCGCTGGTCTCCCAATGCCAAGAACAAATGTACCGGATTAGTGAACAGTGTTCCCTCAAACAGCAAATCAGCATACTGGCATCTAAAGAGATATTTACAGTAGTCCGAGCTGACATAATCTCTGCACAGGAGACTCCCTCTCCTTGCCTGACCACGGCTCTTAGTGCTATAAATTGGACACATAGGGGTTGATTTACTAAAGCCCCGTACACACGCAATGAATTTGCGCCGACCGGTCGTCCGTCTTTTGTCCAGAGTGGTGTTTTGCTGGTTGGAATGTGCTCTAGACTACACACGAATTTTCCCGCACGACAGAATTCTAATTCAGAAGTGATGTCATGTGTTGGTTTGCTTTCTTTGTGTTCTTTCTTCTCTGAGCATGCCCAGTCTTGCTCATAAGATTTTTCCCTGTCGAAATCTGTACTGACTGCACGAAAATCGTACGTGTTTTGACGGAGGACAAAAATTTTATAGCCTGCACACCAGAATTTTTTCGGCCGAAAAGTCGGAGTCAGTTGTCGGAAGCATCATACTAACAAGCCGAAAATCGGCAGATCGGTCGTCGGACGAAAATTCCCGGCCGAATTTCGACTCGTGTGTATGGGGCTTAAAACTGGTACAAAATCTGGTGCAGCTGTGCATAGATACCCCTCAGCTTCCAGGTTTTTTGTCAAAGCCTAAAGCCCCGTACACACGTAGCGATTGTCGGCCGTAAATATTCGGCCGCCGAAAGATCGGCCGATTGTCGGCATGTTAGTATGATGCTTCCGACAACCGACAGCGACTTTTCAGCCGAACAGAATCGGGCGTGCAGGCATTAAAATTTTTGTTGGCCAACACCAGAACGGCCGATTGTTCGCCAGTCAGTACAGAATTCGGCCGACAAACAGCCGATTAGCAAGACTGGGCATGCTCAGAAAAGAAAAAAGACACGGAAAGTTAACCATCACATGACATCACTTCTGCAGTCAGCGGTTGTTGGCCGACAAAATTCATGTGCAGTCTTTCCTCAAAGTTCTACAAACAATACCCCATAATGACAATGTGAAAGAAGATTGTTTGCACTCTTTGCAAATTTATTAAAAATTCAAAAAAAATCCCATGTACATAAGTATTCACAGCCTTTGCTCAATACTTTGCTGAAGCACCTTTGGTACCAATTACAGCCTCAAGTATTTTTGAGTATGATGCTACAAGCTTGGCACACCTATTTTTGGCAGTTTCTCCCATTCTTCTTTGCAGGACCTCTCAAGCTCCATCAGGTTGGATGGGGAACGTTGGTGCACAGTCATTTTCAGATCTCTCCAGAGATGTTCAATCGGGTTCAAGTCTGGGCTCTGGCTGGACCACTCAAGGACATTCACAAAGTTGTCCCATAGCCACTCCTTTGTTATCTTGGCTGTGTGCTTAGGGTCATTGTCCTGTTGGAAGATGAACCTTCGTCCCAGTCTGAGGTCCAGAGCGCTCTGGAGCAGGTTTTCATCAAGGATGTCTCTGTACATTGCTGCATTCATCTTTCCCTCGATCCTGACTAGTCTCCCAGTTGAAAAACATCCCCACAGCATGATGCTGCCACCACCATGCTTCACTGTAGGAATGGTATTTGCCAGGTGATGGGCGGTGCCTGGTTTCCCCAGACATGACGCTTGCCATTCAGGCCAAAGAGTACAATCTTTGTTTCATGAGACCAGAGAATTTTGTTTCTCATGGTCTGAGAGTCCTTCAGGTGCCTTTTGGTAACCCTCAGGCCAGCTGTCATGTGCCTTTTACTGAGGAGTGGTTTCCATCCAGCCACTCTACCATACAGGCCTGATTGGTGGAGTGCTGCAGAGATGGTTGTTGTTCTGGAAGGATCTCCTCTCTCCACAGAGAAACGCTGGAGTTCTGTCAGAGTGACCATATTGTTTTTAGTCACCTCCCTGACTAAGGTCCTTCTCCCCCGATTGCTTAGCTTGGCTGGGCAGCCCGCTCTAGGAAGAGTCCTGGTGGTTCCAAACTTCTTCCATTTGCTGATAATGGAGGCCAATGTGCTAATTGGGACTTTCAATGCTGCAAAAATGTTTCTGTACCCTTTCCCAGGAGAATTATACAAAAAAAATAATTAGTTAAATCCAAAAGGGCTTTTTTTCCCCATTACTGTTCCTTTATACTGGCATTTGACATTTACAATCGCAGCTATTTAGAAATTGGATGAAAGATTTAGCTCTGGAAAACACTTTTTGAAAGATAAAAAGTGAATTTTTTTATACAATAATATGGATCAGACCAAAATGAGGGACAAATAAGAAGGAAAGAGGGACAGAGAGACTTTGTTCCAAATCGAAATCAAATCAGGGACAGTCCCTCCAAATCAGGGACAGTCCCTCCAAATCAGAGACAATCCCTCCAAATCAGAGACAGTCCCTCCAAATCAGAGACAGTCCCTTCAAATCAGGGACAGTCCCTCCAAATCAGAGACAGTCCCTCCAAATCAGAGACAGTCCTTCAAAATCAGGGACAGTCCCTCCAAATCAGAGACAGTCCCTCCAAATCAGAGACAGTCCCTTCAAATCAGGGACAGTTGGGAGCTATGTTTTCTCTTTTCCTATTCTCTTGATTGTAGCCCTAAAGAAGGGGGCTGTTGAGCCCCCAAAAAGTGTTGACTTATTTTGCAAGATAAAAATCCCTTATAGACTGTACAAACTAGTATGGCGCTCCCATCACTTTAATTTTTTAGTAATCCCTGATGTCACATGGCCTAGAAAGGGAGGGAACCAATTGGACAGCATAGACTTTCCATGGGAGATATATTTTATACACGTGAAAGCTGGAATTTACAAATTAGTATAACGATTGTTTATAGAAGTCACCATCCGGCACTCAGATTGTGCTTGCACAGCTGTAAGAAAGGTCCAGGGTGTACTAATATGAGAAGACCATTACATGCGCATGCGCGTGTTTCCAATCATAACCTCTCTGCAAGACATGTATTAGTAAGCATTCATGGACGTATTAGAGTGCACACTAAGCAGCATATGCGATGCCCGCAACTGGCATTGGCACCAAATGGTCTATTTAATAAGGAATTTGACATAGACAGCTTACTGAGTTGTCCTCAGCAGGTCCCTGATTTACCTGTGAGCTGTCCTGCTACATTTGCCTTCCCGTGTACAACTTGGCTTGCATTTGGATTCCTGTCTACCCGTTGTGACCTCAGCCTGGGTTTTGTACTTTGTCTCTTGCTTTCTGATTCGGTACCTCGCTGTCTGGCTGTTGACCTTGGCCTGTATCCTTGGCTTCAATCATGTCCACTAGTTGGGTGCTATCATGTTCCTGCATCTGGTGGTCCATAGTCATCTGTCTCATATCCTGCAACATCCTCTCCGTGTCCTCACATCTCTTGTCACCGCTACCAGGGATGTTGAGCAAGAGGTGCATGAGAACCTCCCCCCCCTTCAGCTTGGTCTCCACCAGGTACGTGACAACGTCCCTCCAACATCTACTGTTAGGCGGTTGATCCATGTTTTGTTTTTTCTTTTTTTGTTAATGCGTTCTTTATCCTCTCTACCTTCAGGAGATTTACCCCCTTAATGACCAGGCCATTTTTTGCTATTTAGCACTGCGTTAACCACTTAAGCCCCGGAAGATTTTACCCCCTTCCTGACCAGGTCTATTTTGCGATTCGGCACTGCATGACTTTAACGGACAATTGCGCGGTCGTGCGATGCTGTACCCAAACGAATTTGATGTCCTTTTTTTCCCCACAAACAGAGCTTTCTTTTGGTGGTATTTGATCACCTGTGCGATTTTTTGATCATGCGCTATAAACAAAAAAAGTGTGTCAATTTTGCAAAAATAACAATATTTTTAACATTTTTTATATGAAATTCCCCAAAAAAATGTAAAAATCTAAATTTTTTAACATTTTCAGCCAATTTGTTTTATGCTACATATGTTTGGTAAAAAAAAAATCGCAAAAAGCGTATTTTGATTGGTTTGCGCAAAAGTTATTGCGTTTACTAACTAAGGGAAAGATTTCTGTCATTTTTGGTGTTTTTTTTTTAACGAGTAATGGCGGCGATCTGCGCTTTTTTTGCGGGACTGCGACATTGCGGCGGACAGATCAGACCCTTGACTGACATTTTTGACACTTTTGGGGGTACCAGTGACATTACTGCAGTAATCAGTGCTATACTTATGCACTGTTACTGTAAAAATTACACTGGCAGGGAAGGGGTTAACTTTATTGGAGAGGGAGGGGTTAATGTATGCCTGGTGCTTACTGACATGTGTGGGGGGAGGTGACTGAGTGACACAGGGACAGATCGCAGGTTCAGCTATGCTAAATCCTGCAATCTGACCCTGCCTGTCACTTAGGAGATCCGCCCACTTTGTTTACACAAGCGGGCGGATTTCCACACTCGATCCCCGACGATCGGGGAAGAGCGGCGGTGATCACCGCCGCTCCTCCCCTGGCCTGACTCCCGCTGTAACTGAATACAGCAGGAGCGAGCCTCCGGCGGGTCCGCGTGCGCAGCCCACAAGGGGAGGAGTCCAGCGACGTAGGTCTACGTCGCTGGACGGGAACGAGCCACTTTGCCGCAGTACAGTCAACGTGACCGGTCGGCAAGTGGTTAATGACCAGGCCATTTTTTGCTATTTAGCACTGCGTTACTTTACCTGACAATCGCCCGGGAATGCAACGCTCTACACAAATTACATTTTAGTATCATTTTACCACAAATAGAGATTTCTTTTGGTGGTATTTGATCACCACTTGGTTTTTTATTTTTTTGCGCTCTAAATGTAAAAAGATCGAAAAATGTGAAAAAATAAAAAATATTTTTTACTTCCTGCTATAAAACATGTCCAATAAAATTTTTTTTAAAAATCTAAATTCTTCATAAATTTAGGCCAAGACGTATTCTGCTACATACTGGTTTAAAAAATCCCATTAGGTGTATATGGATTGGTTTGTAAGAGTTATATCCTCTACAAACTTTGGGATATATACTTTTTTTTTAATAAGTAAGTAATGTCGGCAATCAGGTACTTATAGCGGGACTGCGATAGTATGAGCGAGAGGGTAGTTTAGGAAGTTTAGTTTATTTCATATAGTGTTGCCACCCAACCCTCTTGTCTTGTCTGTTGTGCAAGCTGTTGACATTCTATAAATTCTGTATACCGTATATACTCGAGTATATATACTCATGCTGAAAATGCACCCCTCAGCTTATACTCGAGTCACTGGTTAGAGTGTCTTTTTAATAATGGCGCCACTCGGCGCCGACGTGTCACTGCGCATGTGCCGCATTCCCGGGAATAGCTGAACGTGTTCGGCCTTTCCTGTGCATCGGTGGCGCATTTGCGGTGACGTATTGGCGGTGCCGGGTGGCGCGATTTTTAAATCGAAGACGGCGCCTCACTGACAGGTAAGTGAGACTCCTCCGCAGCCCTTGCATTTCCTCATGCAGTGCTGCGGGCATGGTACAGGACATTCTCCTGTACCATGCCTGCAGCACTGCATCTCCTGTGCCATGCCTGTACTAACTGTGCCATGCCTATACCTACTGTGCCATGCCTGTACATACTGTGCCATGCCTGTACATACTGTACAATGCCTGTACATACTGTGCCATGCTTGTACCATCACCTGTGCCATGCTTATACCATCACCTGTGCTATGCCTATACCATAACCTGTGCCATGCCTATACTATCTCCTGTACCATGACCTGTGCCATGCCTGTACCATGACCTGTGCCATGTCTGTACCATGACCTGTGCCATGCCTATACCATCACCTGTGCCATGCCTGTACCATGACCTGTGCAATGCCTGTACTATGACCTGCGCCATCTCCTGTACCATGCCCGCAGCCCCTGTTTTGTGTCTCGTGGTGGTCCAGTTAAGTCCAATAGCTGCTGCATTTCCCACCCTAGGCTTATACTCGAGTCAATACGTTTTCCCACTTTTTTGTGGTAAAAGTAGGGGTCTCGGCTTATATTCGGGTCGGCTTATACTCGAGTATATACGGTAATAATAAAATTATCAGTGTGTTTTCCTTTTTTTACACTATATTACCAAAAGTATTGGGACGCCTGCCTTTACACGCACATGAACTTTAATGGCATCCCAGTCTTAGTCTATAGGGTTCAATATTGAGTTGGACCACCCTTTGCAGCTATAACAGCTTCAACTCTTCTGGGAAGACTGTCCACAAGGTTTAGGACTGTCTATGGGAATGTTTGACCATTTTTCCAGAAGTGCGTTTGTGAGGTCAGGCCCTGATGTTGTACGAGAAGGCCTGGCTCGCAGTCTCCGCTCTAATTCATCCCAAAGGTGTTCTGTCGGGTTGAGGTTAGGACAGTCAAGTTCCTCCACCCCAAACTCGCTGATCCATGTATTTATGGACCTTGCTTTTTGCACTGGTCCAAATCATTTGGGGGGGATTATGTTCACGTGTGTGTGTAAAGGCAAGCGTCCCAATATTTTTGGTAATATAGTGTATTTTATGGTATTTGACCCTTTTTTGACACAACAACAGCTCCAATACAGTTAAAAGGAACTTATGTAACTCTCAGGAGCCAATTGAAGCCTTAAAGCCCAACCCCAGCCAACCAAAAAATGATCCCTTGCAATGGGGCTGTGCTCACACTGCAAGGGTTGATAGCTTATTTGGTCTAGGGGAGAGGAGTCTGTCCCTTGGTTTCATCACATCCAGTGCAGGGCTATCTAAGACCTTGCTTTGGTCTTGATGACATCAAGACGCTAGACTGCTACAGTATGAGGGAATAGAAACCGTGAAGACCATTCTAGCTGAATTAATAATATTTCTTAATTTTACATGTTGATTTTTCCAGTAATACACTTCCTGTCCTAGGGTGACAACACTCACTCTCTGTAGTGTATCTCTAAAAAATCAGTTTGTCACCCTTAGTTGCGCTCCTAATTTAGACTACAAACTCTATCTCTATTACCTATGGAGGAGGAGTTGTGTAGTTCACAGAAGATACCTGGGAAAACCGAAAACATGGTCTGAGATTTCAGTTTAGTTTCCAGGAAGTTACAAGGACACTTGATTTCTATCAGGATCAATAGGTAATTTTTGTACGTAGCCTGTGGAGCACCCTCCTGGTTAGGTTGTTAGAAGAATTAAGGCAAATTCTGGCTTCCCTGTAGTCAGGGGAGCAAAGTTTGATTGCTTTTGGCTATTCTGGATTCTGCTGTTTGCAGGCTCAACTGTTTCTGCCTGTTTTATAGTGGGCTCCAGAATTTAGATTTAGTGGGATAAAGAGGTTGACCTTGTGCTTGCATATTCATACAGCCTCGACCAATCCCTGGAAGGATGAATGACCAGTAGGGGGCTGCAGTGAGTATAAATAGAAAAAACAGAGTCCTTTTTCTTGGCGGAGGAGACCCAGCCTGGAGGGCTATGGCCCTCTGGGTCACGTAGCTGAGGTTCACAGGAGTTAATCGGGGTCTCAGCTCGGATAGAGCTGGGGGATCTATTCTTGAAGTTACTGGGAGCAGTCTGGCCTGGAGGCTTATAATACAGAATCTAGCTAGTACATGGAGGAAGACATCCAAGTACACAGTGAGTAAAGTCCTGAGAAAGAAAGAGATCTTATGACTGTCCTTGTTAACTCTTAGAGAGACTGTTTCAGAGTTGTTGGCTAAGGTCCAGTGATGGCGAACCTTGGCACCCTAGATGTTTTGGAACTACATTTGCCATAATGCTCAACTACACTGCAGTGTGCAAGAGCATCATGGGAAATGTAGTTCCAAAACATCAGGGGTGCCAAGGTTCGCCATCACTGGTTTAGATGATTGCCTTGAGCTTCCTGAGCTGTATGTTCACCCACTACTAGCCACAAAGGGGGTTCACCCTGAAAAGTTCTCTGTTGTCCTCTGTTGTACTTGCACTAAGTTTGGAGTATCCCAAGGCCCACCCTGCACACTAACCAGGTTTAAACAGCATTAAACTACAAAAAAGACATGCATTGCTTGTTTCTTAAATTACGATACTGCCGTATACTTCATAGGGTATAGAACCTCGGACAAAACGTCCAGCCTAGTCTGGGGTCTGTGCTACTTATGTTATACACTCTAAAGGAGATGTATGGGGTTTATAGCAAAAAACAACTTACATACTCACCTCCATGTGGCAAAATCTGTGTGATGCTACAGCAGTCCCACATCGGCTCTAAGAACTGAGCGATCACATGACAACTAGTTCTTGGTCTGCTCAGAGCAGAGAGCAGTGATTGTCAGTCGACGCTCTCCACTCTGATCCTCCAGTGCTTACTGGAGCACCAGCCTGGAGAGCAGGCAGGCACAGCTGGCTACGACTCTCAGTGTGAGGCTAGAAGCCAGCCTATAGTCAGGCAGCTGGGTGGATCCTGACTATATAGTTGGGATCCCGCGAGAGCCTAGAGTAGACCTGCCACATCAGCTGAGGCTGTATTTACACAGGAACAGACAGCTGCTAAAGCGCTTTACCTCTTTGGCAGCTGTCCGTTCACAACTGCAGTATGGGAAAGTGTGGCGCACAATCCTTTTTTTTTTACACTTACACACAAATATACACTTCATTCATGTTGCTCTACAGTGCCAATGCGATTCTGTACAGCGCACTATGATGCAATTCAGCATGTTTGCATTTTATCGCAGCTCTGGGCTGCATTACAATGCGAATGGGACACACAGAAAACAATTGTTTTTCTGTGTGTCCTTTCAGGTAACAGGCATTTTACAATGCTGTAACACGCCTGCCACCACACTATGTGCGAATTTGCCCTTACAATGGGCAATAGCCCGCTATAAGCCTCAGCTTAGTTATATTTTCAAAATCAGCACAAGCATATGTACAGCAAAGTGGCTAAGTGGTTAGCACTTCCACCCAGCAGCACTAGGGCTGCCAGTTCAACACTGCCTGCCTAGAGTTTGTATGTTCTCCCTTTGCCTGCGTGGGTTTCCCGACATGCTGGAAGGTTATTTTGCCCTAGTATGTGGATGTATGAGTGATAGTTAGGGCGGATGGGGTTTGAGCCATTGTGCTGCTATTTAAACCTGTGAGTAGAATACGATACAGTGGCTCTGAGGAAGAGGCGTAGGCCTCAAAACGCGTCAGCCGTCATCCTAATAGGACAATGGACTTTCGTATGGACTACTTCTGACACTCAAGTTTCTGAGTCCGATATGATTGATTTCATCTGCGTTTGTGAGTAGCCATTTTTATGTTACAACAATAAAACCATTATTGAGGATAATGCGCTAGGCCGGTGCGCCCTTTTTGTGTTTTTTGTTTGCAGTGATAGTTAGGGACCTTTGATTGTAAGCTCCTTGGGGGCAGGGACTGATGTGAATGTACAATATATTTGTTAAGTGCTGAGTAAATGGATGGCACTATATAAGTACAGTACCTGTAATGAATAAGCTGACTATGGGCCGCAGGGGAGCAAAAGTAAGTGCACTCCTGTGACCTACAAGTAAATAATGAATAAAAATATTTTGGCAATAATTTGATTTACTTTCGCCTTTCCTATTGACTCCAATGCATTTAGCCAAAATGGCAAAATTTTGACAAAATCGCCTGCGTTTTGCTAAAATTACATGAAAATGTTCCCAATCTTTTCCATCCCTACTAGGTAGTTGGTTGTGGGCTCCCCTATGTACCTGAAAACACATGCAATATTATTACATAACCACGTTGTGTCCTACTACGTCGCTGCACCTTCGGTATTTATACCGGGATGATGCCTGAAGCTGCAGGCGTTACCCCATGATAATTTTTAGAGCCAGGCCAGCGTTTGGCTCTCGATTGCTATTAGCAGTGGGAGGGGATGTCCCCTCCTCCCCCCTCCCGCCGCGTTCTGCGACTCTCTTGGGCTTTCCTGTCCCACGGGAGACCCGAGCAACCAGCCGAAATCGGCTTTCATCGGCTGTTCATAATAATCACCAGGAAATGATGACATTAAATCACTTCCAGTTTACTCGGAAACCATCGGCACCATTTTTTGCCAATCTAAAGCATGCAGAAACACTGATCTTAGGTTTTTGAATGCTTTTAAGTGTGGAGGAGGTTTTTGGGATCTTATAGACCCCAGATCTCTCCGTAAAGAGTACCTGTCACATGCCTATTGCTGTCACAAGGATGTTTACATTCCTTGTGACAGGAATTAAAGTGATCGAAAAAAAAATTTAGGCAACAGTGTAAAAATAAAAGAATAATATAAATTAATAATTAAAAAAAAAAAATTAAAGTGCCCCCCCCCCCCCGTCTTCCCGTGCTTGTGCACAAAGCGATTGGCCCACACATGTGAGGTATCACCGCGAACATCAGATCATGGGCAGTAATTCTAGCACTAGACATGCTATGTAAACATAAAGTGGTAACCTGTAAAGGCTTTTAAAGCATTGCCTATGGATAGTAAAATGCACGTCGTTTGTTGCCGTTGCACGGGCATGCGCAATTTAACCACTTGCCGACCGCCAGCAGTACATATACCCTGGCAGGATGGCTCTGTCCAGCAAAACAACGTATCTGTACGTGCGAATGGGGGCAAGCTGATCTGCGGGTCCAGCGGCCGCAATTGCCGCCGGGCAACCGCGATCGCTCCCCGTGGAGGCAGAACGGCAGTCTGCCGTTGTAAACGCAGCAGACCACTGTTCTGTCAGCAGTGAACACAGGGTTTCTGTGTTACTCCTTTTTAGGAAAACAGGCCCCTGTGTTCATTCAGCAAACCCAACCCCCACACAGTTAGAAAGCACCCCCTAGGGACACTTTTTTTTTTGGGTCGTACCACTACGCTCTCTTGCAGGGGGGAACACCGGAGAAAATATTGTGATATGTCCGAGCCTCGAGTTCCCGCTCTCGGTCCCGCCGGCTTCGTACTGCTGTTCATGGACCGGAGAGAAAGCACGGCATCAACCGACCAGAGCGGGCGATCTCCCTCCCCGCCGTGCTCAGTCCTGTCAGCCCCGTGCCACCGCACAAACAACACAGGTAGGGATAAGTGGTGTCAGCTGGTCAGTGCGGGTGCTCTCTTTTGTCTTCAGCCGGTTATGTGTCAGCCTACCCCAGGCAGGAGAGTGAGGAACGCTGGCTGCTCTGGGCGCATACTACTTACAGGTCACGGAGGTCCGCTGTGTGCCTCCTCACGGCGCCATTACTTGACCACGCCCCCACCCCAGGTCCCTAGGGACACATTTAACCCTTTGATCACTCCTGGTGTTAACCCCTTCCGTGCCAGTGTCATTAGTACAGTAACAGTGCATATTTTTAGCACTGATTACTGTAGTAATGTCACTGGTCCCCCCGAAAGTGTAAAAAATGTCAGTTAGGGGTCCGATCAGCCCAGTGCAATGTCGCTGTCCCGCTAAAAATCAGATGGCCGCCATTACTAGTAAAAAATAAAATAAAAATGACAAATTTTTCCCCTAGTTTGTAGACGGGATAACTTTTGCGCAAACCAATCAATATACAGGTATTGGGATTTTTTTTACCAAAATATGTAGCAGAATACATATTGGCTTAAAATGATAAAAAATATTAGATTTTTTAATTTTTTTTTTTTATTGGGAATGATATATAGCAGAAAGTATAAAATATTGTTTTTTTTTTAGAATTGTCACTCTTTTTTTGTTTAAAGCGCAAAAAATAAAAAATCGCCAAATGATCAAATACCACCAAAAGAAAGCTCTATTTGTGGGAAAAAAAGGACATCAATATTATTTGGGCACGACCGCGACCGCGCAATTGTCAGTTAAAGTAACGCAGTGACGAATCGTAAAAAATGGCCTGGTCATTAAGGGGGTAAACCTTCCAGTCCAGAAGTGGTTAAAGAGTGACATTGTTGGTATCTATTTACACAGCATAACGTTATCTTTTATATTTTACAAAAAATTGGGTTATGTATTGTGTGTTGGGACATTTTTTTGCAGTGTATTTTTTCCCAAAAAAAGTTGCTTCACAAATACCGTGTGACATAAAAAAAATTGCAAAACCAATTTATTCTCTAAGGCCTCTGCTTTAAAAAAACATATATAATGTTTGGGGGTTTTAAGTAATTTTCTGGCAAAAAATTGTGTTACGTGAACAAAAAGTACCAGAAAAGGCCCAAACTGGAAAAAGTTCATGTGAATCTCTGCAGTCAGTTCCCTTTCTCTAAATACAAAAAAATGGTATATATATATTTATTGTCTATATACTATAATATCAGATACTTGTGTTGCAGCAGTTCACGATACCACATTGGTCTAGCACGAAATTATTATTTTTCTAGTTCCCGTTTTCTGTTCCCGGTGAATTTGTCCTGTATGAAGGGATATTGGAATGCCTCATTACTGTAAAGACCCTGGAAGTAGATATTTGATAGGTGGTCTGGGGGAAGACTGAGCAGGGATACATGACGGTAGTGGGAGCATGGGGGGAAGGGACGCTGTTTCCTTATATATCCCCGCTTGACAGCTGATCTCTGATGAATTCAAGCCTAGTATGCAGCAACTACTCAAAGACAGTTCTTGTCGGGCCAATAGAGATAGCCGAGGAATGCTCAGAAACTTCCAGACAACTACCAGACAGAGAAAATAAAATCAGACCTTAGTCTAAGGCAACCAACAAATTATTAATTCAACTTAATCTAATATGAAATATAAAGAATACAACATTCAATTTAAAATTTCCAAAAATATCACATCTTCCGTATTTACGTGCAAAAGAAAATAATTATATGTACTGAGTAATAAAATTTATGACCATCTATAGAAAAGTTACCCCATCTACAAATTAGAATTTTATATTCATTTTTATAAAGCTTTGCTGTCCAAGGTGTTTCTTTGTGTTTGTGATTATATACAAATAAAGGAAATTATTTGATGTCTGAACAATGTGCCTTGGAAATACTACAACCCCAATGCACTTCCTTTATTTTCTCTTTAAAGTATTCTTTTAAAACAGCAGTCTATAAACTTTTTTTAAATGAAGGGCCAATTTACTGTCCTTCAGACTTTAGAGGGGCTGGACTGTGGCCAGTGGAAATAGAAAGTGTCCTAGTGTTGGTTGGAGTAAACAGTACCCCATCTTTGGTATTAGGGGAGGAATAGTGCCCCATTATTGGTGTCAGTGGGAGGAATAGTGCCCCATTATTGGTGTCAGTGGGAGGAATAGTGCCCCATCATTGGTGTCAGTGGGAGGAATAGTGCCCCATTATTGGTGTCAGTGGGAGGAATAGTGCCCCATTATTGGTGTCAGTGGGAGGAATAGTGCCCCATCATTGGTGTCAGTGGGAGGAATAGTGCCCCATCATTGGTATCAGTGGGAGGAATAGTGCCCCATCATTGGTGTCAGTGGGAGGAATAGTGCCCCATCATTGGTGTCAGTGGGAGGAATAGTGCCCCATTATTGGTGTCAGTGGGAGGAATAGTGCCCCATCATTGGTGTCAGTGGGAGGAATAGTGCCCCATCATTGGTGTCAGTGGGAGGAATAGTGCCCCATCATTGGTGTCAGTGGGAGGAATAGTGCCCCATTATTGGTGTCAGTGGGAGGATTATTGCCCCATCGTTGGTATCAGTGGGAGGAATAGTGCCCCATTATTGGTGTCAGTGGGAGGAACAGTGCCACATCATTGGTGTCAGTGGGAGGAATAGTGCCCCATCATTGGTGTCAGTGGGAGGATTATTGCCCCATCATTGGTATCAGTGGGAGGAATAGTGCCCCATTATTGGTGTCAGTGGGAGGAACAGTGCCCCATCATTGGTGTCAGCGGGAGGAATATTGCCCCATCATTGGTGTCAGTGGGAGGAATAGTGCCCCATTATTGGTGTCAGTGGGAGGAATAGTGCCCCATCATTGGTGTCAGTGGGAGGAATAGTGCCCCATCATTGGTGTCAGTGGGAGGAATAGTGCCCCATTATTGGTGTCCGTGGGAGGAATAGTGCCCCATCATTGGTGTCAGTGGGAAGAATAGTGCCCCATCATTGGTATCAGTGGGAGGATTAGTGCCCCATCGTTGGTGTCAGTGGGAGGAAAAGTGCCCCATCATTGGTGTCAGTGGGAAGAATAGTGTCCCATCATTGGTATCAGTGGGAGGATTAGTGCCCCATCGTTGGTGTCAGTGGGAGGAATGGTGCCCCATCATTGGTGTCAGTGGGAGGAGTAGTGCCCCATCATTGGTAACAATGGGGTCAATACTGCCCCATCATTGGTGTCAGTTGAAGTAACAATGCCCTATCATTGGTTTCAGTAGGAGGAATAGTGCCCCATTAATGGTATCAATGGGAGGAGTAGTGCCCCATCTTTGGTGTCAGTGGGAGGAAAAGCACCCCAATGTTTCTGTCAGTGGGAGGTGCAGTGCCCCATAATTGGTATAAGGGGGAGGAGCAGTGCCTCATCATTGGTTTCAGTGGGAGGAACAGTGCCCTATCATTGGTTTCAGTGGGAGGAACAGTGCCCTATCATTGGTTTCAGTGGGAGGAACAGTGCCCTATCATTGGTTTCAGTGGGAGGAATAGTGCCCCCTCATTGGTTTCAGTGGGAGGAATAGTGCCCCCTCATTGGTTTCAATGGGAGGAATAGTGCCCCATCATTGGTTTCAACAGGAGGAATAGTGCCCATTGTCAGTGTTTGTGGCATGAACTATGCCCCGCTGTTGCTGTCAGTGGGAGGAATAATGCCCCAAGGGCCAGATGAAAGTAAGCAAAGGGCCACATTTGGCCCCCAGGCCACAGTTTGGAGACCACTGCTTTAAAACATAGAAATACTTTAAAGTGGTAGTAAACTCATATATAGAACTTTTACCTACATTTAAGATTATAGTAAAGTATTAGTAATAGTGAATATTTCCTAAACATGCAGTTTAGGAGATATTTACATCAGCAGTAGCCGATGACATCCCCTCGCATGCGCAGTGAGGCTGTGCATTCAGGGCACACTGAGTATAGCGACAAACCAGGATGTCATGGCGCAATGATGACTCCTGTGTGCATGCGCAGGAGTGACGTCATCACAGCCTGGCTATTTAAAGGCTGGAGAGCATGAACCCAGAAGAAGGAAGCTGCAGCAGCAGTGACAGCACATCATTGGAGACCTCCCTTTTAAAAGGTAAGTGTCAGGAAAGTCATGCTCAAAGAAATGCCTGTGCCCATAAGAATGCCCATACTCAACAGAATGTGCATACACAAAGAACAGTCCACAGAACTGATCCTGCACACATCTTTATGGGTACATGCACATTAAAAATGCACTTGAGCATTAGCATTGTGCATGTGCGTGAGGGTGCTTGTTTGATGGGCATTGGCACCTATTGGCCTATTTAAAGCCTCAAAGAACTAAGGTACATTGCTAAGCGTTCATCAGCTCCTTCTGCTTGTGACATGATCCTGTGCTCATTTGTATCCTGACCCGGCTTGTCCATCCTGCTTGTTGCTGAACCTCTGTTGCTGACTCTGGCTTGTGAGCTGACTGTGCTTCCTGCCTGCTGTTCCAATGCAACTTCTGCTCACTTGATGCTGACCTTGGCCTGGCCTTGACTCCGCACCTGGTTCCTGACTTGTATTCCTGCTGCCTGGTTGTCGCTGACCTCTGCCCGTCTGACCACGTACCCGTGATCCAGCATATTCCTGCTGCCAGTTGGCCTGCTCCAGCTCTGCTTCTGCCTTCAAAAATGTTCAAACCGGATCTCCTACAGGGACTGGTGCCACTCTGTGCCCTGTTATACCCTGTCACCTTCCCCAGGGGAAACAGGACAAGAGGTGTAAGGGCGGCCATCTCGTCAGCTCCGCCTCGACCATGTAGGTGACAGTAAGTCTGCCACGATGCGCTAGTATGTGGTGCATACCAGCACATTATGTCATAACACTGCAGGGGGTCAATTAAAAAAAAGGGTGGTCAACTTTACAACTGCTTAAAGCCCCATCAGATGTTTGCAGTGCATTGCAGTGTGTTACTGCATCAGAGGCATAACTAGAACCTTCAGGGCCCGGTGCAAGAACCCCATGAGGGGCCCCCTGGCCAGGGCCCTTCACTTCAAGCCTGGGGCTCTTCCCACTGATCCTGGGGCCCTTTACTCTCTTTGCGGGTCCCTTTATTATGGTCCCACAACAAGACCCTTTCACAAGTTCTGCAGTGGGCCTCCTTCCTGCCATCTTGGGGCCTCCCCAGGAGAGGGGAGGGAGCACAGTGGGGGGGGGGGGACCAGGGGAGCACACAGGGGCCCAGAGACAGCAGAACACAAGTGAACTGGATAGGAGGAGTGGCGGGGGCAGCATACAGAGGAACCAATCTCCTCCATTTTCCTCCTGCAGCTACAGGAGGAAAAAGGAGGACAGTGATTTCTCTACATGCTGCCCCCACCGCCCCTCTTATCCAGGTGTACAGGGGAGCTGCACAGGCCCCCTGGAGCATGGGGCCCGGTTGCAATTGCAACCCCTGCAACCCTTATAGTTACGCCCCTGTACTGCATGCTTGTTGACATGCCTTGCAATAAGGCAGCCCGTTCATTCATCTCAATGGGCAAAAAAGCATGCATTGTAATTTTTTTGTAATGCAATGCACCACAACACACATTTTGCATTGTGGTGCCCTGTAGGATGGGTGCATTGGCCACTACCATAATTACCGTGTGTTTAAATAAATAAGTAGCACTACAACAGACCGCACAAGCTGCCATGCATTGCACGTTACAGGTCTGAAGCAGGCCTTGAGGATGTTTGTTTCAGGGCAAAATACCTGTGGGAGAAGCTTTTGATGGAAGTTGCCTTTCTCTGTCTCCTGTACTGTATACTGGTTTCCTTGCAAGTAATGTCACTAAATAGGTTGAAATAGAAGTGTTTGTTTTGGGGTACTTTCCCTTTAAAGAAGTTGTCTCATTTTAATTTTTATTAACGTGTTATGTTCTGTAGGGAACAAAGTATTTGAAGTACTTTGTCTCATCTTCAGGGGAGGACTGGGCCAGGGGGCAGGGAGCATTTGCCCCCCGGGCCGCTCTGATGCCCCGTAAAAAGGCTGCACCGCTTCTGCCACAGACATGCCTAAAAGATTCTTGATGAAGAGAAGTAAAAAGTCCTCACTGTAGACCTACTGAATGGGGGATGAAAAGGACAGAGAGCAGGATGGGTGGTGTAAACTGTGTCTGAGGCCGGCTCCATGCCCCACTGGAGACTCTTCTTCGCCAGACAGCTTCGAACGAGCTGTCCCAGCTCCCCCCAACTGCCCTCTGCTGGCCAGGTCGAGAAACCAGATTCGGCCAGTGAGTAGAGAGTATCTGGAGCAGAGCTTCAGCCTGGTTTGGGGTCAGGAGAAGGCCAGGAAGAGGGAGAGTGGGAGGGGGCGGAGTCGTTGCACCATAGGCCTCTGGCTTGTACTTGCCCCCTGGGCCGAAAGTTGCCAGTCAGCCCCTGCTCATCTTCCTAGGTGCTCTCTAAAGCTGGCTATACACGCTACAATTTTTAGATAATAATTTTATAATTTTTTAATACATCGTTCTTGTACTACTTTGCTTTAGATTTACCAAAACCATATAATAGGGCAGGGGTCTCCAAACTGCAGCCGGGGACTAGGCGTGGCCCTTTGCTTGCCTTTATCCAACCTTTGGGGCACTATTCCTTTCCCTCACACTAACAACAGGGCACTATCCCTCCCACTGGTTCTTATGGGGCACTATTTCTCCCACTGACACCAATGATGGTGCACTATACCCCCACCCCAATACTAAAGATGGGGCATTGTTTACCCCCACTATCTCAAGGACATTTCTACTCACACTGGTCACACTCCGGCTCCCCTAAAGTCTGAAGACCCTTTTTTCAGAAAGTTTGGAGATCCCTGTAATGGGAGGTCGAACCTAAACACTTTCAAATTGTATGCAATCAGGAAAGCCTGTGCTGTACATAGGTAAAGGTAAATCTAAAATACTAAAATTGTATATTGTGTATCTAGCTTTAGGCTAGCTGTGAGGTCGGACAGGACACCCCTCCGCCCTTCACAGTTGTCCGACAACACAACTAGCAAGGAGATTGCTGCTTTGACAGGCAGAAATGTTTCCTTCTCCAAATACTTGCCAGGGACAAGTGCCTCTTGGGGAATACGGGGCAAGGGAGCTTAAAGCATAACTCCATTTTTGTTGAGAAAAAAAACATACCCCTCTGGGTGATCTCTGTACATTGCAGGGATTTTAACAAACTTTGTTGCAGATTCCTAGCTTTTGTTATTCTGAAGAAATCATTGTTTGTTCCTCTGTGCCGAGTGGGTCAAATGGGAGTGGTTTCTTAATTATCTATCAGCTGTGGCAGCTTCAGGGCTCTAATGAGGAAATCTGCTGTGCCTGCATCCCTTTAGACGTGTTCCTATTGGGAGTATCTCACCAAAAATGACATTTTTGTTGCAGGGGATGCCAGAAATCTGACTCGTATCTTAGTGCAGACTTCTGGGAAAATTGGTGAGCCAATCACACAAGCAGGAAATGATGTTTCTGGGGGTGTGGCCAGTATACATTCTGTGTACAGAACACCTCCAGGTAGCCATATTGCATTGCAATTTCAGAAAATTACAGCAGCTGCAGATTGAAAAGGAAAGGTCATTTTTAATAACATTCAATTATAATATGATTTGTGTCGCAAATGTATACGCTGTATTGTTTTTTTCTTTATTTGCTGATTTTTTTACCCACAAAAGTGGAGTTACCTTAACCACTTTAACACTGCTCACTGTGCTGCTACTGCGGCACAGTGGCTCGTTATCGTCTGGCGACGTAGACCTACGTCACCAGACAGTCCCCTCTCTCGGCGGCGCGCGCGCCCCACTGGAGGCTCGCTCCCGCTGTTTTCAGTCACAGCGGGAGTGGGGCCAGGGGAGGAGAGGCGGTGATCACCGCTGCTCTTCCCCGATCGTCGGGGATCGAGTGTGGAGATACGCCCGCTTGTGTAAACAAAGCGGGAGGATCTCCTAAGTGACAGGCAGGGTCAGATTGCAGGATTCAGCATAGCTGAACCTGCGATCTGTCCCTGTGTCACTCAGTCACCTCCCCCCACACACGTTAGTAAGCACCAGGCATACATTAACCCCTTGATCACCAATAAAAGCTAGCCCCTTCCCTGCCAGTGTCATTTTTACAGTAACAGTGCATATTTTTAGCACTGATTACTGTAGTAATGTCACTGGTACCCCCAAAAGTGTCAAAAATGTCAGTCAAGGGTCCGATCTGTCCGCCGCAATGTCGCAGTCCCGCAAAAAAAATTGCAGATCGCCGCCATTACTAGTTAAAAAAAAATAAACAATAAAAATGACATAAATTTCCCGTAGTTAGTAGATGCAATAACTTTTGCTCAAACCAATCAAAATACGCTTATTGCAATTTTTTTTACCAAACATATGTAGCAGAAAACAAATTGGCCTAAAATGTTAAAAAATTTAGATTTTTACATTTTTTTTGGGGGGGGGGGGGGGGGGATTTCATATTAAAAAAATGTGAAAAATATTGTTGTTATTTCAAAATTGTCGCTCTTTTTTTGTTTATAGCGCAAAAAGTAAAAATCGCACAGGTGATCAAATACCAACAAATGAAAAAAAAAGGACGTCAATTTAATTTGGGTACAGCATCGCACGACCGCGCAATTGTCCGTTAAAGTAACGCAGTGCCGAATCGCAAAATATGGCCTGGTCAAAAACGGGGTAAAATCTTCCGGTCTTAAAGCGGTTAAAAATACGCTCATTGAGAATTTTTTTGTCAAAGACATGTAGCTAAATACATTTTGGCCTAAATATATGACAAAAATTGAATATATTGGATATTTTTTAACTGTCAAAAAAATATTGTTATTTTTTCAAAATTGTCGCATTTTTTAATTAATTTCGCAAAAAATAAAAATCGCAGAGGTGATCAAATACCACCAAAAGAAAGCTCTGTTTGTGGGAAAAACATAAATGGAGGAGGACATAAATTTCGTTTGGGTACGGCGTTGCATGACCGCGCAATTGTCAGTTAAAGTCGCACAGTGCCGAATCGCAAAAAGTGGCCCAGACGTAAGACAGCAAAATCCTCCGGTGGTAAAGTGGTTAATGTTTTAGTCAAACAGGCAAGTGCTTGGGAACAGCACTTTTGTCAATGCAGCCATGCCTTTGCTAGCTGCGTTGTCGGATGGCGGTAGAGGGAGGCGGGGAACTCTGTCTAACCTCAAAGCTAGCCTTAAACAGCACCTAGGATGATGGGATGAAGTGCTACATGTACTGTACTTTGTCCCATGGATAATAGAAAACATTAGAAAAATGGAAGAGAGATTACTTCTTTAAGCCTTCTAACACCAGTGGGCTTAGTCTGAAGTGTTAAATGCCCAATGAATAATGTGTTCTAGATGCAGCTCATTTGGTATTCTGACCTTGGTAGTAAAAAGGGTGCTGAAGTGACAACAACTGATGGCACCATCTTTAAAGGAAGCAGGTAATATGTCACCAGCACACCGGAATGTTCACTGGAGGTACTTAAAAGATATATGCAGCATTTCTGGGCCATGTAAGGCCCCCCTTTATCAAGCCTACAGCGTGATGTTCCTACATTATCGAACCAGAATGCTGGAGATGGGTTGGTGACCAAGCTGCAGTGCTAAAATGCAATGAGTAGTGTTGAGCGAACACGGACTGTATTATTCGTGTTCGTACCGAATAATTGGATTTTTTGTACCCGAACACGGACACGGACACTTTACTGTATGTTCGGGTAAAAATCCGTGTTCGGTCGTTTTATTTCCGGGTTTTGCATGCTTTGGCGCTCTTTTCATGGCGGGCTTTCAACAGCCAATCAACAATCGTTTAACTGGTGTGCCTTAAGCCATCCCAGCCATGCCTGCAAATGTCTCAGTAGCTGTGATTGGCCGTCTGAAGCATGTGACCAAGTCTTTATAAGTTCGAGGCAGCCGCAGCGGCGTCATTATGCTGCTTAGATTCAGGGACAGAGCACACATCAACGTGCTGGCTGCTGATTAGGGAAAGATAGGCAGGAAAAAACCATTTGTGTCCGGATAGAATTGAGGGACAGGTCGGAGTGTTTAGGCAGGGCGAGTTGTAGGCATTTTAGGGATAGAGTCTGCTGAATTATATAGGGTCAGTGTCTTCTACAAACTACAATCGATATTGCTGTGTGGGGGGTGGGGTCTGCACTCAATCCTGATCTACGATCTCTTCTCAATCCTGTTAGGGACAGAGTCTGCTGAATTTTAGGGAAACTGTGTTCTACAAACTACAATCGATATTGCTGTGTGGTGTGGGATTGGAGATAGGCAGGTGTCAGTGATCCACATCCATTTTTCTGTGTGTGAGCTGCAGTGAACACAATCTTTTTGGGCTGCAGTGAACACAATCTTTTTGGGCTGCAGTGAACACAATCTTTTTGGGCTGCAGTGAACACAATCTTTTTGGGCTGCAGTGAACACAATCTTTTTGGGGTGCAGTGAACAAAATCTTTTTGGGGTGCAGTGAACACAATCCTTTTTGGTGTGCAGTGAACACAATCTTTGTGGGGTGCAGTGAACAAAATCCTTTGTGGGGTGCAGTGAACACAATCTTTTTGGGGTGCAGTGAACAAAATCCTTTTTGGGGTGCAGTAAACAACATCCTTTTTGGGGTGCAGTGAACACAATCTTTTTGGGGTGCAGTGAACAAAATCCTTTGTGGGGTGCAGTGAACACAATCTTTTTGGGGTGCAGTGAACACAATCTTTTTGGGGTGGAGTGAACAACATCCTTTTTGGGGTGCAGTGAACAAAATCCTTTTTGGGGTGCAGTGAACAAAATCATTTTTGGGGTGCAGTGAACACAATCTTTTTGGGGTGCAGTGAACACAATCTTTGTGGGGTGCAGTGAACACAATCTTTTTGGGGTGGAGTGAACAACATCCTTTTTGGGGTGCAGTGAACAACATCCTTTTTGGGGTGCAGTGAACACAATCTTTTTGGGGTGCAGTGAACACAATCTTTGTGGGGTACAGTGAACAGAATCTTTGTGGGGTGCAGTGAACACAATCTTTGGGGGGTACAGTGAACACAATCTTTGTGAGGTGCAGTGAACACAATCTTTGTGGGGTGCAGTGAACACAATCATTGTGGGGTGCAGTGAACTCAATCTTTGTGGGGTACAGTGAACACAATCTCATACTGAAGGTTTGAGGGTGCTGCCTGTTCCATACTCCCCCTACTCCTCATCTAGCCTTTTAGGGGTACAAACAATAGTAATTGGGGCCTAGTGTGGTTGTGTACGTGTGATATACATACACTTTTTTGGGATCATATTTTCTATTCCGCTATTTAATCAAAAACCTTTGGGGATCAGTTAAATTGGGGGATAGTCTGTGTTGGTACGTGTGAGAGAGATCCACCTTTCCAAGTTGTTGGGGTTCATCTCATACTTCTGAAGGTTTGAGGGTGCTGCCTGTTCCATACTCCCCCTACTCCTAGCCTTTTAGGGGTACAAACAATAGTAATTGGGGCCTAGTGTGGTTGTGTACGTGTGATATACATACACTTTTTTGGGATCATATTTTCTATTCCGCTATTTAATCAAAAACCTTTGGGGATCAGTTAAATTGGGGGATAGTCTGTGTTGGTACGTGTGAGAGAGATCCACCTTTCCAAGTTGTTGGGGTTCATCTCATACTTCTGAAGGTTTGAGGGTGCTGCCTGTTCCATACTCCCCCTACTCCTAGCCTTTTAGGGGTACAAACAATAGTAATTGGGGCCTAGTGTGGTTGTGTACGTGTGATATACATACACTTTTTTGGGATCATATTTTCTATTCCGCTATTTAATCAAAAACCTCTGGGGATCAGTTAAATTGGGGGATAGTCTGTGTTGGTACGTGTGAGAGAGATCCACCTTTCCAAGTTGTTGGGGTTCATCTCATACTTCTGAAGGTTTGAGGGTGCTGCCTGTTCCATACTCCCCCTACTCCTAGCCTTTTAGGGGTACAAACAATAGTAATTGGGGCCTAGTGTGGTTGTGTACGTGTGATATACATACACTTTTTTGGGATCATATTTTCTATTCCGCTATTTAATCAAAAACCTTTGGGGATCAGTTAAATTGGGGGATAGTCTGTGTTGGTACGTGTGAGAGAGATCCACCTTTCCAAGTTGTTGGGGTTCATCTCATACTTCTGAAGGTTTGAGGGTGCTGCCTGTTCCATACTCCCCCTACTCCTAGCCTTTTAGGGGTACAAACAATAGTAATTGGGGCCTAGTGTGGTTGTGTACGTGTGATATACATACACTTTTTTGGGATCATATTTTCTATTCCGCTATTTAATCAAAAACCTTTGGGGATCAGTTAAATTGGGGGATAGTCTGTGTTGGTACGTGTGAGAGAGATCCACCTTTCCAAGTTGTTGGGGTTCATCTCATACTTCTGAAGGTTTGAGGGTGCTGCCTGTTCCATACTCCCCCTACTCCTAGCCTTTTAGGGGTACAAACAATAGTAATTGGGGCCTAGTGTGGTTGTGTACGTGTGATATACATACACTTTTTTGGGATCATATTTTCTATTCCGCTATTTAATCAAAAACCTCTGGGGATCAGTTAAATTGGGGGATAGTCTGTGTTGGTACGTGTGAGAGAGATCCACCTTTCCAAGTTGTTGGGGTTCATCTCATACTTCTGAAGGTTTGAGGGTGCTGCCTGTTCCATACTCCCCCTACTCCTAGCCTTTTAGGGGTACAAACAATAGTAATTGGGGCCTAGTGTGGTTGTGTACGTGTGATATACATACACTTTTTTGGGATCATATTTTCTATTCCGCTATTTAATCAAAAACCTTTGGGGATCAGTTAAATTGGGGGATAGTCTGTGTTGGTACGTGTGAGAGAGATCCACCTTTCCAAGTTGTTGGGGTTCATCTCATACTTCTGAAGGTTTGAGGGTGCTGCCTGTTCCATACTCCCCCTACTCCTAGCCTTTTAGGGGTACAAACAATAGTAATTGGGGCCTAGTGTGGTTGTGTACGTGTGATATACATACACTTTTTTGGGATCATATTTTCTATTCCGCTATTTAATCAAAAACCTTTGGGGATCAGTTAAATTGGGGGATAGTCTGTGTTGGTACGTGTGAGAGAGATCCACCTTTCCAAGTTGTTGGGGTTCATCTCATACTTCTGAAGGTTTGAGGGTGCTGCCTGTTCCATACTCCCCCTACTCCTAGCCTTTTAGGGGTACAAACAATAGTAATTGGGGCCTAGTGTGGTTGTGTACGTGTGATATACATACACTTTTTTGGGATCATATTTTCTATTCCGCTATTTAATCAAAAACCTCTGGGGATCAGTTAAATTGGGGGATAGTCTGTGTTGGTACGTGTGAGAGAGATCCACCTTTCCAAGTTGTTGGGGTTCATCTCATACTTCTGAAGGTTTGAGGGTGCTGCCTGTTCCATACTCCCCCTACTCCTAGCCTTTTAGGGGTACAAACAATAGTAATTGGGGCCTAGTGTGGTTGTGTACGTGTGATATACATACACTTTTTTGGGATCATATTTTCTATTCCGCTATTTAATCAAAAACCTTTGGGGATCAGTTAAATTGGGGGATAGTCTGTGTTGGTACGTGTGAGAGAGATCCACCTTTCCAAGTTGTTGGGGTTCATCTCATACTTCTGAAGGTTTGAGGGTGCTGCCTGTTCCATACTCCCCCTACTCCTAGCCTTTTAGGGGTACAAACAATAGTAATTGGGGCCTAGTGTGGTTGTGTACGTGTGATATACATACACTTTTTTGGGATCATATTTTCTATTCCGCTATTTAATCAAAAACCTTTGGGGATCAGTTAAATTGGGGGATAGTCTGTGTTGGTACGTGTGAGAGAGATCCACCTTTCCAAGTTGTTGGGGTTCATCTCATACTTCTGAAGGTTTGAGGGTGCTGCCTGTTCCATACTCCCCCTACTCCTAGCCTTTTAGGGGTACAAACAATAGTAATTGGGGCCTAGTGTGGTTGTGTACGTGTGATATACATACACTTTTTTGGGATCATATTTTCTATTCCGCTATTTAATCAAAAACCTTTGGGGATCAGTTAAATTGGGGGATAGTCTGTGTTGGTACGTGTGAGAGAGATCCACCTTTCCAAGTTGTTGGGGTTCATCTCATACTTCTGAAGGTTTGAGGGTGCTGCCTGTTCCATACTCCCCCTACTCCTAGCCTTTTAGGGGTACAAACAATAGTAATTGGGGCCTAGTGTGGTTGTGTACGTGTGATATACATACACTTTTTTGGGATCATATTTTCTATTCCGCTATTTAATCAAAAACCTCTGGGGATCAGTTAAATTGGGGGATAGTCTGTGTTGGTACGTGTGAGAGAGATCCACCTTTCCAAGTTGTTGGGGTTCATCTCATACTTCTGAAGGTTTGAGGGTGCTGCCTGTTCCATACTCCCCCTACTCCTAGCCTTTTAGGGGTACAAACAATAGTAATTGGGGCCTAGTGTGGTTGTGTACGTGTGATATACATACACTTTTTTGGGATCATATTTTCTATTCCGCTATTTAATCAAAAACCTTTGGGGATCAGTTAAATTGGGGGATAGTCTGTGTTGGTACGTGTGAGAGAGATCCACCTTTCCAAGTTGTTGGGGTTCATCTCATACTTCTGAAGGTTTGAGGGTGCTGCCTGTTCCATACTCCCCCTACTCCTAGCCTTTTAGGGGTACAAACAATAGTAATTGGGGCCTAGTGTGGTTGTGTACGTGTGATATACATACACTTTTTTGGGATCATATTTTCTATTCCGCTATTTAATCAAAAACCTCTGGGGATCAGTTAAATTGGGGGATAGTCTGTGTTGGTACGTGTGAGAGAGATCCACCTTTCCAAGTTGTTGGGGTTCATCTCATACTTCTGAAGGTTTGAGGGTGCTGCCTGTTCCATACTCCCCCTACTCCTAGCCTTTTAGGGGTACAAACAATAGTAATTGGGGCCTAGTGTGGTTGTGTACGTGTGATATACATACACTTTTTTGGGATCATATTTTCTATTCCGCTATTTAATCAAAAACCTTTGGGGATCAGTTAAATTGGGGGATAGTCTGTGTTGGTACGTGTGAGAGAGATCCACCTTTCCAAGTTGTTGGGGTTCATCTCATACTTCTGAAGGTTTGAGGGTGCTGCCTGTTCCATACCCCCCCTACTCCTCATCTAGCCTTTTAGGGGTACAAACAATAGTCATTGGGGCCTAGTGTGGTTGTGTACGTGTGATATACATACACTTTTTTTGGATCATATTTTCTATTCCGCTATTTAATCAAAAACCTTTGGGGATCAGTTAAATTGGGGGATAGTCTGTGTTGGTACGTGTGAGAGAGATCCACCTTTCCAAGTTGTTGGGGTTCATCTCATACTTCTGAAGGTTTGAGGGTGCTGCCTGTTCCATACCCCCCCTACTCCTCATCTAGCCTTTTAGGGGTACAAACAATAGTAATTGGGGCCTAGTGTGGTTGTGTACGTGTGATATACATACACTTTTTTTGGATCATATTTTCTATTCCGCTATTTAATCAAAAACCTTTGGGGATCAGTTAAATTGGGGGATAGTCTGTGTTGGTACGTGTGAGAGAGATCCACCTTTCCAAGTTGTTGGGGTTCATCTCATACTTCTGAAGGTTTGAGGGTGCTGCCTGTTCCATACCCCCCCTACTCCTCATCTAGCCTTTTAGGGGTACAAACAATAGTAATTGGGGCCTAGTGTGGTTGTGTACGTGTGATATACATACACTTTTTTTGGATCATATTTTCTATTCCGCTATTTAATCAAAAACCTTTGGGGATCAGTTAAATTGGGGGATAGTCTGTGTTGGTACGTGTGAGAGAGATCCACCTTTCCAAGTTGTTGGGGTTCATTTCATACTTCTGAAGGTTTGAGGGTGCTGCCTGTTCCATACCCCCCCTACTCCTCATCTAGCCTTTTAGGGGTACAAACAATAGTAATTGGGGCCTAGTGTGGTTGTGTACGTGTGATATACATACACTTTTTTTGGATCATATTTTCTATTCCGCTATTTAATCAAAAACCTTTGGGGATCAGTTAAATTGGGGGATAGTCTGTGTTGGTACGTGTGAGAGAGATCCACCTTTCCAAGTTGTTGGGGTTCATCTCATACTTCTGAAGGTTTGAGGGTGCTGCCTGTTCCATACCCCCCCTACTCCTCATCTAGCCTTTTAGGGGTACAAACAATAGTAATTGGGGCCTAGTGTGGTTGTGTACGTGTGATATACATACACTTTTTTTGGATCATATTTTCTATTCCGCTATTTAATCAAAAACCTTTGGGGATCAGTTAAATTGGGGGATAGTCTGTGTTGGTACGTGTGAGAGAGATCCACCTTTCCAAGTTGTTGGGGTTCATCTCATACTTCTGAAGGTTTGAGGGTGCTGCCTGTTCCATACTCCCCCTACTCCTCATCTAGCCTTTTAGGGGTACAAACAATAGTAATTGGGGCCCAGTGTGGTTGTGTACGTGTGATATACATACACTTTTTTTGGATCATATTTTCTATTCCGCTATTTAATTTAACTGGGCCTCCATGCGAGACCTGTGTGCCTTGTTGCGCTGTTTTGAGTACTCCACCAACATGGCCAGTGGCAATGACGCCGTTCTCAGCTTAACTATCCCACTTCTATGCCTCCTTGAAAAAACAATTCGGGCGATGATGGAAGAGGATGTGGCACAGGATGAGGAGGAGGAGGAGGAGGATGAAGAGGTAACATTTCCAAGGCTTTCAGGGCAGTCATTCGCAAGGGGCTCCGAGGGTGGGTTCCTGCACACGCAAACGCCAGGGACGCAATTGTCCAGCAGGGGCACAGTTCTGGAGGATGAGGAGGATGAGGAGGAGGAGGAGCTGGAGGAGGAGATGGAACCATGTTCACAGCAGGGTGGCACCCAGGCCAGCTCATGGCCATCACTGGTGCGTGGCTGGGGGGATACAGAGGACACGGACGATACACCTCCCACAGAGGACAGCCTTTCGTTGCCTCTGGGCAGCCTGGCACACATGAGCGATTACATGCTGCAGTGTCTCCACAACGACCGCCGAGTTGCCCACATTCTAACTTGTGCTGATTACTGGGTGGCCACGCTGCTGGATCCCCGTTACAAGGACAACGTACCGTCCTTAATTCACTCACTGGAGCGCGATCGCAAGATGCGCGAGTACAAGCGCACGCTGGTAGACGCCATGCTGCTGGCATTCCCATCTGACAGCGGGGCCACAGTGGAAGCACAAGGCAGAGGAGGAGGAGGAGGAGGTCGCCAACGCAACCAGGGCACCGCCAGCACCTCAGAAGGCAGGGTTAGCATGGCCGAAATGTGGAAAAGCTTTGTCAGCACGCCACAACAAACAGCAGCACCAGCAGCTCAGATGGAACGTCTTAGCAGGAGGCAGCATTTTACCAACATGGTGGAGCAGTATGTGTGCACACGCCTACATGTAGTGAATGACGGGTCTGCCCCCTTCAACTTCTGGGTCTCCAAATTGGGCACATGGCCTGAGCTTGCCCTTTACGCCTTGGAGGTGCTGGCGTGCCCTGCAGCCAGTGTATTATCTGAACGGGTATTTAGCACGGCTGGGGGCGTTATAACAGACAAGCGCAGCCGCCTGTCCAGAGACAATGTGGACAAGCTCACGTTCATTAAAATGAACTAGGCATGGATCCCACGGGACTTTTCCGTACCTTATGCAGAATAGCAATGGATACCGACCTTACCCACCCATTGTTCCATTTTTGCTCTTTCTCACTCTTTTGCGGTGTACCCTCATTTAAAATTTTTGAAAAGAAGCAGTGTTGGCTACCTCGTCCTCCTCCTCAGGGCCAGATTAATGTAGGGGCTATTGGAGCTGCAGCTCCAGGCCCCTACCTTTTATATAGGCCCCGGGTTGGCCATATTCACTGTTACCGCTCTTCTGTCACTTGTAAACACAGAAGTCTGGCTTCTATGCTCGCTTCCCCAGGCAGCACCCTCAGAACCTCCCCACACAGCGTGAAGGCCGGACAAGGAGGGACAGTTGGCGATGCATGGATGTGTTTATGGGCTTCAGAGACAGCATCCCATGTTGAATTAGGCATGCATGGCTGCACCCTTCCTCCTCTGGGTGCATGGCAAGGCACGGCCCTTAAGGCCCTTCAAAATCCTCAGCACCAAGCCCATGATGCTGTTAATCCGGCCCTGGTCCTCCTCCACCGCCGCTTCCACCTACACCGCCCATAGGTGTGCGCAGCCTATTGCATTAAGGTGTGCACCCCAAAGTTGAAATACACATGCATGTGTTTGCCAGCAGGGAGAGTAATGTATCGGGGCCATGTACCTGTAGGCAAGGAGAAATAGAGCAGAGCAGGTCCCAGGGAGATCTTTCCCATCTCCTCACTGGCAATGCTATGTGCCCTAGGTGATTAGGGTGTGCCCAGGCACACCCAGCACACCCTGTGCGCACGCCTATGTCACCGCCACATCCACCACCACCTCAACCTCCCTCCTACTCCATATGGGCCTCGTCCTTCAGAGATGAAGAAGAACATTGTTTTATTTTTCTGTTTTTTTTTGTTGTTTTAAGTTATTTCCCTATCCACATTTGTTTGCAGAGCACTTGCCATGCTCTTAATTACGTTTTGCTGCCATTTGCAGCACTCTAGCCCTTTCCTTTGGTGTTTTAGAGCCATTTTAGTGCCTTAAAGTTCGGGTCCCCATTGACTTCAATGGGGTTCGGTGTCCGGGAAAAGTTCGGTAAAAGTCCGGGACACGGACCCGGACTTTTTTTTAAAGTTCGGCCGAACCCGTCGAACACGGACATCTAGGTGTCCGCTCAACCCTAGCAATGAGATATCCAATCTGTCTGTGCTATGTGGCAGGGGTGCCTGCATCACAAGATTAATTAGAATTATAAATCATTTAGTTGCTAGGAACTTTCTCAACTGTGTAATCATCATTAGTTTACCTGGAGCCCAGTATTGAGAGAATCATCCCAGGCCAATGATGGCCAGACATGGTAACTACGGGATGTCTGATTTCATTGGAGCCTTATGCCTGCCATACATGGCTCAAATTTCATCCAATTCTTGCTGACTCTGTCAATCTTTAAGCTGTGGGTGGCCGTGTTGGCACCAACTGGCTCGACAAAAGTAACATTTTCAATTAATCTTTGTTGAAGAAGCCAGGTGGAAAATTGTTGGCCAAACAGTAACTGTATCCAATCAGATGCACCCACTGTCTGGGTAGTCTGACCGATGCGGGTGCCAGCTGTCAGAATACAATAGCCGACAAGCTATTTAGCATAAATGGAGGAATCTACCCAGAGAAATCTAATTGTGTATGGCTAGCCTTAGCAACTTAGTCTTTAACAGATTTAGCCACTCTGTAATGCCCAGAAGGTTTACTCCTGAGCTTTGGGCTCTGTTCACATCTAGCGATTTGGAGTCGCCGTGATTGTGCCTGTGATTCCAAATTGCACTGCAATAGTGGCAAAATGCACCAGGCGTATTTGGGTACCATTTATAGGTAGCCTATTGCATTAGGGTGTGTACCCCAAAGCTCATTGCATTAGGGTGGGCATCCGCTATATATATATATATATATATATATATATATATATATATATATATATATATTAAGAAAAGTGGTTGAAAAACACAGGGGGGTTATCAAACACTCGCCCAGCGCTTAAAATCTGAGGGTAAAAACCACACAACCATAAAAGAACTCGGTATGAAATATCATAAAATATTGCTGATCGCAGCTACTGTAAAATAAACCATCTAAAATATAATGTAATAAATACTAAAACCAGAAGTGTCCAGCACGTATCACATTCAGCAGCGCTTAATATGTGTTCAACATATCATGATCATATAGACCTCATATGAGAGGATTGTACCGCCAAACAACAGTCTCTGTTTAAAGTAAAATCAGTTATTTCTCAATTATTCAGTCCTCCCGGTGTTCAAAGTTGATAATTTGGTATAAACATTCACCACACCATCCCTGACCCCTTAAGAGTGGGCACTCACCAGAAACAACATGATAATACGCCTGTAAGCATAGGTCGCTTGAACCCTTGACACTCCGGACCACTTCCACTCTCGCCAGAAGAACTCCTCTTTCCAATCTCAGTCAGGGAACAGCTCATACCCATAAAATATTGGAAAAATAGGAGGCACAATAGTGTGATACCGTTTCAAAAAAACTTTATTAGTACCCACACTACAACATGAACCCCCAACATCCAATATGCTTACATCAAAAATAGGAATAATCAAGCATGTAATAGATCACGATGCGATGGCTTGCTCACCGTTCCTGCATAGGGTCTGTATGTTTGGCCTATGGGTGGGATCCGGGATCCGGCCAAAACTTCAGTGATCATCCATGAGACAGCGTGCCTGTGTCCTGACGCGTTTCGTCATATGTGACTTCAACAGTGGTCCTCTGTTGAAGTCACATATGACGAAACGCGTCAGGACACAGGCACGCTGTCTCACGGATGATCACTGAAGTTTTGGCCGGATCCCGGATCCCACCCATAGGCCAAACATACAGACCCTATGCAGGAACGGTGAGCAAGCCATCGCATCGTGATCTTTTACATGCTTGATTATTCCTATTTTTGATGTAAGCATATTGGATGTTGGGGGTTCATGTTGTAGTGTGGGTACTAATAAAGTTTTTTTGAAACGGTATCACACTATTGTGCCTCCTATTTTTCCAATATTTTATGGGTATGAGCTGTTCCCTGACTGAGATTGGAAAGAGGAGTTCTTCTGGCGAGAGTGGAAGTGGTCCGGAGTGTCAAGGGTTCAAGCGACCTATGCTTACAGGCGTATTATCATGTTGTTTCTGGTGAGTGCCCACTCTTTTTTTTTTTTTTTTTGAAAATTCTTTTTATTTGTTTCAAAAAGAACAACATACAAAAACATAGCCATTGGGCATACCCTGGCTCAACAACAAAACAAAAGGAACAAAATAAAATAAAATACACAGCAACAAAAGGCAAAAACAACCCCAGACAAGGCTGCACCCAACTGCTACGTCATAAGGGTGTTCAAAGCACAAGGATCCCGGTGACAGGAGCAATCCGTTCACTGCGTGAAGGTCCATCAGTTCAATGGAGAAGAAGATCTGAACAGAGTCCATTGCATGTAGGGAAAATAATTAGCAATAGCAAATACAATTAGGGGTCCTAAGTCGACACAGCAGGGCCCCCCGCATCATTGGTAGTATCATCAGACTCCAACCAAATGTCCCACACCTTTGAGAATTTTTGCGGGCAACCCCTGTTTGCATAGGTTGCTTTGTAAAGTGGGATTACTGAGTTCACAAGAGATTTCCACGAGGAAACGGTGGGTGCAGCAGGCTTCCGCCAGTGGAGAACCACCATTTTCCTAGCGTAGAACAACAGAAGTCCTAAAAGAGTGCGAGACGCTACAGAGTGGGCCAGATCATTCACAAGCCCCAGAATACAATACTCCAGCTTTAGAGGCACGCGGATGGTGGTCACTCGAGCAACAAAGTCCAGAATCCGGGTCCAGTACTCCACCAGGGGTGGGCAATGCCAAACCATGTGTGTATACGCGGCGTCCGGCGCTCCGCAGCGCCAGCAGACCGCAGGCGTATCAGGGAAGGCCCTGTGCAGTCGGGTCGGGGTTAGATGAAACCGATGAAGGATTTTAAACTGCACAAGGCGGTCCCTGGCGGCCACCAGGTGACGGAATGGGTAATCCCAGACGTCCTCCCAGTCCTCCGCATCAAGGCCGGGAGCCTCTGCCACCCAGAAGGCCTGCAGAACCTCCAGCCCCGAGTGCACACTGGGGAGCAGGGTACTATAGATAGTGGAGAGCTGTTTTTTTAAAGCCTCGTTTCGGAGAATGGCCTCTAAGTCAGCTAGCGTGAAGTCGCAAGAAAAATTACCGAACTGTTTGTGGAAGGCATGGCGGAGCTGCAGGTACCTGAAAAAGTGGGAATTGGGTAGGGAGAAATTGGCCTTCAGTTGGTCGAACGACGCAAGCTCCTCCCCCCGACAGATGTGAGAGAGAGACAGAATGCCCTTGGAGGCCCACACGGAGGGATCCGGGATGGAGAAAAACTCCGGTAACTCCGGATTCATCCATAGGGGGGAATTCGGGGAACGCCGACCAGGTCCCAACCGAATGTAGGGCGATTGCAACTTCCATGCCCTAATCACTGCCAACATCGAGACAGTGACAGGGTACGGGGCCCTCGGTCCACGCAGCAACAAGTTGCGTAAAGCCTCATAGGAGCCCAGCAGGCCCGCCTCCAGGGCCACCGCTGCATTGGAGGCATCCGAGATCAGCCAGTTGTGTGCATGCGTCAAAAGTCCCGCCACGAAGTAACGGAAAAAATCCGGACACGCCAGTCCCCCCCGAGTCCAGGGTCGCTGTAGGATCGTCAGTCGAAGCCTAGGAGGGCGAGAATTCCAGATAAAAGTAAGGATGCGAGAGTGGAGCCGACGAAAAACGGCCTTCGGTATCCAGACTGGGGAGTGACGAAGCACATATAGGAGAGGGGGCAACAGCTTCATTTTGACTAGGTTAATGCGGCCAATCAGGGTCAAAGTGAGATTTGCCCAAGAGCGCAGCTTGGTCCCGAATTTCAACAGCAAGGGAGATAAATTAAGGTCACAAAAGTCTCGAATGTCAGGGGATATCACTATGCCCAGATATTTGAGCCTGTCAGTCCAACACAGGGACAAGGACGGGTCCGCGTGGGCACGGGCCCCCGCGTCCACCGGAAGGATAAGCGACTTGTCCCAGTTCACTCGCAGACCAGACAAGGTGGTGAAGACTGCCAACAGATCCAGGGCCGAACGGAGCGACCGGCCGGGGTCCCGGAGGAAAAGGATAATATCGTCAGCATAAAGCGCCAACTTTTCCTCCAAGGACCCCACCCGGATCCCCCCGACCGCCCCGGAACCACGAACAGCCGCCGCCAGAGGCTCAACAGCCAAGGAAAACAAGGCAGGCGAGAGAGGGCACCCCTGGCGAGTGCCCCGCGCGATCGAAAAGGGACAAGACAGCCTCCCCCCCAACTTAATCTGAGCACTGGGGTGAGCATAAAGCATGGCAACCCACTTACAAAAAACAGGGCCAAAACCAAACCTTTCCAGAACTAACATCATATAGGACCAGTCCACCGAATCAAATGCCTTTTCTAAATCAAGCGCCACCATCACACGTGTACTCCGAGCCTCCGCTGGGACCTGCAAATGAGTGAACACTCTGCGTATGTTAATATCAGTGGATTTGCCTGGCATGAAGCCAGTCTGGTCCATGTTGACCAAGTAGGGAAGGACCTTCTTCAATCTGTTAGCAAGCAGTTTGGTAAGTATAATTCAAAAGAGAAATGGGCCTGTAGGCCGAGCACAAAGTAGGATCCTTCCCCGGTTTAGGAATTAAGACTATGTGCGCCAAAGACATGGACTCCGGGAGAGCTCCCAAGTCAAGGCAAGATGCATAGGTCTTCAAGAGCCTAGGAGCTAGTTCAGAGACATACATCTTGTACCAATCCCCCGGCAGGCCATCGGGACCAGGGGTCTTCCCAGGGGGGAGGGAGCGAATAGCCAGCTCGACCTCCTCCAATGTAAAGTCCGCCTCCAGGAGAGCCACGTCCTCCGGGGCCAGAGTGGGCAGCGCCAACTCCCCGAGAGACCCCAAGTCCCGACCCCCCGGCGGGGGGGGGTCCGCCCGGTACACACGTTCATAGAAATTACGAAATTCCAGGAGAATATCAGCAGGATCCCGAAGGACACTGCCATCCGCAGATTGTATGACTGGAACCACCGTCTGGAACCTAGAGTCCGCGGACAAGTTAGCCAGAAGCCCGCCATTCCTGTCCCCGGACTCGAATATCCTGGCCCGCAGCGACCCCACCTCCGCCTCAGCGGCCGATGACACATGTAGGTGCAACGCCCTCCGAGCCTGGGCCTGGGAGGAGTACGCCTCAGGGGAGGGATCCAAGGCAAACGCAGCCTCGGACTCCTTAACCACTGCCTCCAAATCCGTCCTCGCCGAGGCGCACTCCACCCGCGCAGCCTTAATAGCGGAGATATAGTCTCCACGAATAGTGGCCTTGAAAGCATCCCAACACACCGAGGCGGACGTGGTGAGGTCATTAACCTCCCAGTACTGGGCAATCTTACCAGACACCCCCTCCACCACCCGTTGATTCTGAAGCCACCCACAGCCCAGCCTCCAGCCCCCCCCGCTCCCCCGGATCACCCAGCCGCAGCTGAATCTCAAGCGGGGAGTGATCCGAGAGACCGGCGGGCAGGTAGCCGGCCGACAGCACAAATGGCAGGACTGAGGGAGAGCAGAATGCAAGATCTATACGGGAGCCGGAGTGGTGTGACGAGGACACGTGAGAATAGAACCGATCCTGCGGGTGTTTCCACCTCCACAGTTCTGTGAGCTGCAAGGTCGAGGCCCAGGTGCACAGCTCAGAGCAGGATTGACGATTCGCATTCGAGGTGTCCAAGTCACCATCCAGGATGCTGTTAAAATCCCCAGCCACAAAGATGCGCTGGGTCGAGAATTCGGCCAAGCGATCATAAATGTGGTACAACACAGCACTAGAAAAAGGTGGGGGGACATACACGTTGACAAAAATAAACAGTTTACCCGCAATCTCAAGAGCTAGGATAACATATTGACCCTTGGGATCCGTTATAACCCTCTCAACACGACAGGGCAGGGCCCTATGTACCAAAACGGAGGTCCCCCTGGCGTAAGTGGAGTAGGTGGCGTGGAAGGTATGACTCACCCAGCGCCTGCGTAGTGCCAATACAGCACTCCCCGTCAGGTGAGTCTCCTGGAGGAAGACCACATGTGGTTTAGAGGATTGGAGATATTTGAATAGCAAAGCACGCTTGAACTCGCTATTAAGGCCCCGCACGTTCCAAGATAGCACCTTAATGCGGTCAGCCATAGCATTGGGAGAGAATATGGGGCAGGAGAAATAGGAACAGCGGCGGGGGAGCTAGGGGCCAGAGGAGAGACCAACCACGCCACCCCTCAGTATCTAATGCAGGGAAGCAAGCAGCTCGGACTGCGACCCACAAGGAGTCAGCGACACACAGTGAAATAGCACATTGCACAATGAATAGTAAAACACAGTACGGGTATGCAGCCAAAAAACCAAAAAAGAAAAAAAAGAAAAGACAAGAAACAAGAACACATATAAACCCCTGTCAGCCAGAGAGCAACAGTGCTACAGGCCAACTTCATCCCAAAAACCTAGAAGAAAAAACAACACACTATCGACTAGGAAAATGCCCAGCCAATAGACATCTGGCACTAGGCCAGGAGGGGAGTAGCCGGAGGGCTAACCAGAGGCAAGGCCGGCCAACGGTCCCAACAGTCCCAAGGACCAGGAACAGCAGTCTTGTGGGAAAAGTCCAATAGAGGCCGTCACCAGCCCCAGCTCCAGGGACACATATGTAGAAAAAAGGGGGAAAATAGCAAAAAATAAGGGCAAAAAATAAAACTACTCAGGGGCATTGATGTGGAGGGTCAGAGATCATCCGGGGAGAGGGGGTCCCCTCCAGTTACAGTCCAACAAGACAACTCAAAAAGGGGGGACGGAGGGGGGAACAGGGAGTCCAGCCAGCAAGGCCAACAGAGTAGGGACAAGGAAGCTCACCGCAAGCTGAGCAACCAAGCGTCCGCGTCATCAGGAGAATCAAAAAACTTGACAGAACCAGCATGTTGCACACGGAGTCGGCTGGGATAGAGCATGGAATACTTGATTTCTTTTTCACGGAGCCTCCGCCGCACATCATTAAAGGTCTTCCTCTTTTTCTGAAGCTCTGCAGAGAAATCAGGGTATAGATGAACTGCAGCGTTTTCGTAAGGCAAAGTGTCATGCTTGCGGGCCTCACTCAGTATACGGTCCCTGTCACGATAGTTCAGGAAGCGGACCAAGAAGGGGCGAGGGGGGGCCCCAGGGATCACACGGCCTGTAGGGACTCTATGCGCCCTCTCAACGACGTAGGTGGGAGCCAGGTCAGTGAGGTGTAGGAGGTCCTTGAAAAAACGTTCGGCAAATTCAGCAGGCCTATCCCCCTCAGCCCCTTCAGGCAGTCCCAGCACCCGCACATTATTCCGCCGCTGGCGGTTTTCGGCATCATCCGCCTTAGCTAATAGCATCTGAACTGTGTGCTGAAGGGAGGAAAGGGAGGCAGAGTGCTGGGTAGTGAGGTCCTCAGCCGAGGAGATACGCTGTTCAGTGTCCGTAAGCCTCCCCCTAATCTTGTCCAAGTCAGCCCGGATAAGATTGCACTCCTCCGCCAAATAATCGATCCTGGCCAATAAGGAAGTCTTACTCTGCTCAATGGCAGATAAAATCATGACAGTGTCACTTGCCTGGACCGGGATGGATGCAGATGGAGCAGCAACAGATTCCGCCGGGAGCTCCATGTTGGTAAGTAGAGCACGCAGGCCTTCCAAGATGGCGTCCGGAGGCACCGCCGGCGGGGAGGTCGGCTTCTGTTTCGCAGCGGCGGCCGCGGATTTGCCCTTCCCGGGCATGTCGGACGTAGCCCACGGGTGTCCCGACCCTCCACAGGTCCAGTAACGGCAGGCAGAAGCGGGGTGAAGGATGTGTGAAACGAAGGATTAGTCAGGGTCCCCGGAGCTCCAGGCAGGCACGTCTGGTCCGCTCTACATCCGGTCACGCCCCCGTGAGTGCCCACTCTTAAGGGGTCACGGATGGTGTGGTGAAGGTTTATACCAAATTATTATCTTTGAACACCGGGAGGACTGAATAATTGAGGAATAACTGATTTTACTTTAAACAGAGACTGTTGTTTGGCGGTACAATCCTCTCATATGAGGTCTATATGATCATGATATGTTGAACACATATTAAGCGCTGCTGAATGTGATACGTGCTGGACACTTCTGGTTTTAGTATTTATTACATTATATTTTATATATATATATATATATATATATATATATATATATAGATATAGATATACAGTATATATTTACACACTCGGATGTATGTGTAAGTAGATATACAGTATATATTTACACACTCACATGCATATATATATAGCATTAGGGCAGTAGTTGATGTTAGTTGCAGAGTGGTCGTGTTCGTAGGGCAGAGATTGGTGTAAGTAGTTTATTTTTATTATTTTTTTATTATTACTTTTCTATTCTATTATTTTACTCTTTCTTACAATTTTATTTTTTTACAATAATTCTTTATTAATTTTTTCACATTTTTTTAGGGGCCCCATGTGGGGCCTTGGTGAAATATCAAGGGTCTAAGTAGACCCCTGATGTCTCACTTTTTAGACAGAGAAAGCGACTGAGGACAGATATTTCCCAGCCTGTTTCTCTGTAGCCCAGCAGCAGGGGGAATCTGTGCAGCACAGGGTGATTAGGGTGTGCCCGGGCACACCTGGCACACCTTGTGCGCACGCCTATGGTACCATTCATTTTTAATGGCACCCCAAAACATGCAGCGGTTTTGCCACAATTGTCACACGACAATCCCCTTCAAACTGCATCACGCAAAGCTTGATGCCCAACAGAAGCTCCTGCTCACAATGTGGTTTGCCGTCTTTGCTGTGCGAACCGCACCGCATTTGAGGTGCCTTTAAAAATTAATTGCACCTAAACAGGTGTGGTGCATTTTGCCACTATTGCAATTCGGAATCATGGACAAAATCCCAAATCGCCAGATGTGAACAGGACCTTAACTATGCACAGCAAAGGTAGTCATAAACTGACTATGTACAATCAGATGTGGTCATTGTGTGATCAGTTTCTCCATGGCATTCATTCAATATCTGATGGACAGTCTGCACATAACTGGAAAGTATATGGAGGATAATCACTAGGACTAGCAATTCATCGCAAAGCAGAATAAACAAAGGATTCCTATAAAGTAATTAACAAGTGACATAGTAGCAAATAGGCTCCATACACATTGGGCATTTAGCCTCGTTGTATGGGGCTTTGGTGTTTAGCTTTGGACGAAGAGCTCAGGTGCCCCATCCAGCCCTCTGTCGGCAGCCTGTCAAACCTTATGCCAAAGCAGCTGGAGGGGGGCTGGATGGTGCACCTAACTGTAGGAGCCCAGGGACAAATGGGCTGTAGACTTGAATGTAGACTTACTGTGCTCAGGGCATTCATCCCTGGGTATACACTGCCCTAAATGTAAGTACCTCCAGGTGCACCGTCTGACCACGTTCAGCAGCTGTCAGCCTCTCTTAGAGTTTAATAGGCTGCCTTTAGCAGGGCTGACCGGTGCACTTGTACCTTCGGCCCGCAGCCAAACATCAGAGCCCCATGCACCATGGCTAAATGCCCAACCTTCATGTGGCCTTAATCTCTCAAGATCGCACAATGGCCCAATCATTGATTATGACTACATGCAGAGATGTATAGTAACTAAGTAGAACTACTTCACTACTGTACTTAAGTACCGAAAGGCGGTATCTGTACTTTCCTAGAGTAGAATTTTCTTCTCCTACTTCCACTTTTACTTCACTACATTTTTTCAATGATTTCAATACTTCTACTCCAATATTTTTTTTTGTGCTGCATAGTTACTCGTTACGATTATAAAAATTACCACTGCCAGAACAGTAGATGGCAGGTTTCATGAAGCTCAAAACATGTTTATTATCAACGCATATGAAAATAAATGCTACTGTATGTATAAATAAAAGCTGCATTTGAAATAATAAAAAACAATATGATGTTCAAACTTTTGACTTCTTTCTTGAATACCTACATAACACAGTACTTGTACTTTTACTTTCAGTACTTGAGTAGCAATTTTTTTTTTCAAAACTACTTGCAATACTTAAGTACAAAAAATGTTGAACACTTTAGTACTTCTACTCAAGTAACTTTTTGATCGAGCACTTGTACTTTTACTCAAGTATGGGTTTCGAGTACTTTATACAACTCTGACTACATGCTACTACTGAATGGGAGTTGTGTAACTTATTCCATAAAGAGCAATCTGTTCCATCTGCCTAGTGATCAGTCCCTACTCTTACAGATTAACCACTTGGGTGACTGAGCTACTTAAAAATCTTTCACCTGAAAGGACGAATACTCCACAAACATAACACTGGGTCTTAGGACGTAAGTAGCGTCGGTCACTTAGGGACACCCAAAGCATTTTTTAGGATGGAAAATCGTATTTTTGTATAGTACTGCATAGGGAAGAGTTAGAATTTATTAAAAACATTTTTTTCTTTAACTGTTCCCCCTCTGTCACCCTATTTTTCATTATTTATTTTCCTGTGACACAAGGGGGTATATTTTTGAACATTATTTTTCTGTGTCCCCATTGGAGATATTTTCAATCACTTCCTGATCAGAAAGGAAGTGAGGGAAAATCTTCACAATAAGAATGCAGGCAGCAATAAACAGCTGACACTAATCCTCCCTGTAATACAAACCTTTAATTGTTACTAAACCCAGGACCCTGCATTTACTATATCTGGTCTCCCACAGTACTCAGAACATGGAAATGCAATTATTTTAGCAAATATAAACTGATAAATATTTTTTCTCATCAGCAATACTTGTGACTTCTATCAGTGTCTGGTTAAAGCTTGTACTCTGACTGTCCTATGAGGCTGCATAACCCCTGACTTTCTGTCTGGACAGTGCTGATTGGCCTTGTGCCGATCACATGCACCTTTCCAAGAAAAAACAATACTCTCTAGTGTAGCACCCTCCTAGTCAGGTGCTAGAGAGTCAGTGTAGTTTTGGCTCTGTCTGCCTATCAGAAGAGCAGCAGGCAAAATCTATATGCACTCTGCTTATCAGGGAGCAGGATCTGTAGTTAGGTCTGCCCGGTGTGCTCAGAGTGTGATTCATCTGGTCTAAGGGAGTGTCCCCAGCTGATCCAATAGGGAGGCACATTGGATGCTGGAGGAAACCAGACCAATGACACACAGGCTTTTGGTACTGCCCCAGGGATTGTGATTCGTGAAACAGGTCAACTGCTTCTTTTATCGACCTGTCCATGATGTCCTATGACTGTTACCTTGGGATGTTCTTTATTTGAATAAATCGATTGACATTCTTTCATGTCGGAGTGCTGTCTTTTTTCCTTTGTGATTATACATTGCCTGGACTGCGGATCTAACATGCACCGGACCTCTGATTGTTTGACCATCTTCACCTGAGCGGCTGTCTCTCCATTGCTCTCACACATGTCAGGTTCCTGTGCACTTTTGGGCTTGGTTCAATTGTGAATTCAGGTAAAAATTTGCACCTGATTTGCATCTGAACCAGTGAACAGAAATGCACCGGATTGCAAACTGCAGCCAGACATGTGTGAACCCAGCCTAAAATGACCCCCGTAGACTGTTCCATTCGAACCAGTAAAAGTGGAGAAAATGCTGTGTGCGCACTAATCTGGGGGTAACGCATCATTAGGGGGTGCGCTATAAAAGTATATTGCCATATTTGTCTGCCTGGATTCAACTACAGTAGATTTACAGCCCATTTGACAGCACACTCTAGGAACATTCCCGGCATTAATAGTCCAACAAATGTCATCCAAAAGTGAACCAACAAGTCGCAAAATTCTCATATCTTGTCTACTGTACACATATATATGTAATGTAATGTAACCAAATTATTTGCCACGATCGGAAATCAACCAATCCCATGGAGGTGTCAGGGGTAGCAAAAATATTTAATTATTTTAAATGACAGCTAGGTATTAAATAAGCAGCTGGAAAGAGAAAAATGTTTGCTTAATACATAGGTCCTATGGAAACAACATTATAACTTAACACAGGTTCAGCAAATGCCAATGAGGTCCAATCCACCATCTCAGCTGTAAAGTGACCCTATAGATTTTTTTTCAAAGTTTCTGATTTTGCTGTGTTGTACATACAGATAAAAAAAAAAAAATACAAGAAAATGTCAAAATTGCTTAAGTGGCTGCTTAATCACATATTCGTTTCCACGCTCCAGCGCAGGTTTTTCTATAAAATACATTTTTGTACATACAGTAGTTTTCTTAAAAATTTTTTGTAAGTTTCAGTAACAAATAAAAAATACAAAAAAAAATATAAACACTTAACCCAGACTTACCGCAGTTGATCCTGCCACGGTGGCGATAAAGACCTTGATGACCATTTTGCCTGCAGGATCGAGAGAACCCTGTTAAAACGTAACAAGGACCCCGAGCGTGTGACTGCCAGCCAGAATCCCCGAGCACTGTGTGTAACCCTAACCAGCTCTCCCTGCTCTCTGCACATTGCAATCTAATCATTGGCTGCGAGATATTTTGGGACTGATTGGCTCTCGCTGGGCATCTGTTGTGCGCAGACTAGCAACTGCATCAGAGCAGGTTAGGTTGGCCCCCAGTCCGTACAAGGAAAGGTAAAACAATACACCAATCAGAACGTCCGTGCAGCGTGCAATTGATTTCATAGGCTGTAATTCACTCATAAAAGCCGTGGTAAGAGGAAAAACGCTAAGCAACTAAAAAACACAGCAAGTACGACTTTTTGTTATGTCGTAATGCACAGGTAGTTGTGGTATGTCACTGGGTTTTAAAGAAGAACTCCATTTCTTTACAACTCTTTCTGCAAACTGTATATTTCTCTAAGTTTCTATAGCTATTTATCTTGTATTTTTTTTTTTTTTTGTCACATTATCTGCCTGCAGCTGTCTAGAGTTACCCACAGCTGACAAAAGAATGTTCTGAAATAAACAAAGAAATCCATGTGTTTGTACAGTAGTTCCCACGAGATGACGAGACAGTATTTACATCCTTCAAGAGCCTGTGCAAGTAAGGCAGAACAAGATATTAAAGGGTCAGTCCACCCAAAAGAGATAGTTAAGCCCCGTACACACGCGTCGAAAATTGGCAGGGAATTTTCGTCCGACGACCGATCTGCCGATTTTCGGCTTGTTAGTATGATGCTTCCGACAACCAACTCCGACTTTTCGGGCGAAAAAAATCTGGTGTGCAGACTATAAAATTTTTGTTGGCCATCAACATAACGGCCGATTTACGTGCAGTCAGTACAGATTTCGACAGGGAAAAATCTGATGAGCAAGTCTGGGCATGCTCAGTGAAGAAAGAACACAAAGAAAGCAAACCAACACATGACATCAATTCTGAAGTAGATTTTTGTTGGGCGAGAAAATTTGTGTGCAGTCTAGGCACATTACAACCAACAAAACACAACTCTGGACAAAAGACGGACGATCGGTCGGCCGATAATCGTTGCGTGTGTATGGGGCTTTAGGCTGAAATTATACCTATGTGTTTTCCCCTTGATGCATTTTCCATTGAAACCAATGGAAGCAAATCAAAACACATATTAACATGTGTTGACGCGTATTAATGTGCACTGTTGCGTGCTACAAATAACTTATTATTGGATGTCAACGCTTGTCATACCATCCGTCAGTGGAATCCATCATCAGGTTTATTCATCTCAACTTCATCCACCAATCAAACAATGATAATTGTCTCACAAGCTTTCAAATTCTCCTTATTGCAGAGCTCAAAATAAGTGGTCTCCTAACTACGGCAAAAAGGCTGAATGGGGAATAGCTTTTATCCAAGCCCTTGGGACACTATTCCTCTCGCTGACACCAACAGTGTGACATAATTCCTGGACTGACACCAATGATAGGAGGTTATTCATCCAACCAATATCAATGATGGGGCATTATTCCTCCCAATGACACCAATGATAGGGGCACTATTCCTCTCACTAATCCCAATAATAGGGCATTTGTTCTCCCACGAACACCAATGATGGGGCATGAGTCCTCCCACTAACACCAATGCTGGGGCACTGATACTAACAGTGGGACACTATTCCTCCCACTGAAACCAATGATAGGGCATAATTACTGCTCTTAATAAACACCAGGTAAGCACCAGGGTCAATCATACCCCATTCACCTGGGCTCAAGGCTGACTCCTCAGAAGAGTTGAGACAGTGATCTGGGTCTGCAGGGGCTTCTGGTCCGTCCATACTGGGGCCTTCTCCTTTCAAAACTGTAAGCGCAGGTGGCTCCAGCACGAGAGGTACCATTCATCGGGAACCTCTTCTACTAGTGGAACATCTATGGCGTCAATCATACCCCATTCACCTGGGCTCAAGGCTGACTCCTCAGAAGAGTTTAGACGGTCATCTGGGCCCGCAGGGGCTTCTGGACCGTCCATACTGGGGCCTTCTCCTTTCAAAACTGTAAGGGCAGGAGGCTCCAGCACGAGAGGTACCATTCAGCGGGAACCTCTTCTACTAGTGGAACGTCTATGGCGTCACGTTTCTCTCTATCTCCAACAGGTTTGGCAGAGCAGTCACCACTGAACACACAGGGTCTCAGCAGGGTCTTCCACTGATACCAATGATAGGGCATTAGTCCTCTCACGAATACCAATGATGGGGCACTAGTCCTCCCACTGACATTAATAATGAGGCACCAGCCCCCCCACTGATACCAACAATGGAGCACTTTACCTCCTACTGACACCAATAATAGGGCACTATTACTGCTCCTGCCAAATACTATGTAAGCACTATGTCATTTTTTTTACTTCCAATGACCACCAAGCCTGAGGCATTGCTTACCTCAATGATTGCGGGACATTTTGTACTTTCACTGGCCACAACCTAGCTCCATAAAGTCTAAAGGACAGTACTCTAGCCCTTTATTCAGAAAGTTTGGAGATCCTTGCTCTAAATCACAAATTCCAAGGCTACTTGCAGCGTGGTGCGGCAGCAGAATACACTCAGAGTCCAGGTGCAGGGAACAGAAATATGTTGTAGTTGAGGCTCGGCAAAATACAACAAGTCCAATGGGTAGGTAAACTGACCTGGACCACTTACAGGATGTAACAGTAATGAGTAGTAGCAGGTCTCAGGTGTGGCAGCTTCTGTCTCGAGGGGAAGATTGTGGCCTGGCTGGTGCATACCCAAGTGGGGAGGCTTCCAGGTAGGCTAGCATGTCCCTGCACTTTTCCCACTCATCAGGAACTTCTTCCTTATGCTAAGCACTGTCCCTGACAGACAGGTGACTTGTCCCTACTCTCGCCACACCCCAAATGCAGGCCAAGCCTGAGAGTCAGGGTCCTAAATAGACTCCGTCTGACCCAAGATGGCCACCAGAGTCACATGCGGCTCCAACATACAATCTGGTAGCTGCCCCCTGTGACCCAGGAAACGATAGAGGTACTAGTTTCCTTTTGACTTCCTCTCCTTCTGCAATGCTGCTGCAGTTGAGCGCCACCTACTGTGGGGAAAAAAGACTGCACCTGCCTAGACCCCCCCTTCCCCACTTTGACAGATGCTGTCCTTGGTATTGAAACACAGTAAAGAACAACATGAAAATTGCAATAAGTATAATTAAGACATAACAGGAAAAGTTCAAACAACATAATCAGAGTACTTTATAGGAAGCTGGAGATCGTTAGATCGCACGGGGCAGAGGATCTAAAATGTCCCCTCTAGAGTAATTTCTCAAGTAGTCATCTTTAGCCTGAAGATCCAGAGCCTCAGGTGTATGAGGGTCAACAGGGTCAATCATACCCCCTTCAACTAGGCTCAAGGCTAAAACCGTCATCTGGGCCCGCAGGGGCTTCTGGACTGTCTGTAGATTCTCTACTGGGTCCTTCTCCTTCCAAAACTGTAGGGGCTGGAGACACAAGCACAAGAGGAGGCAGGTACCATTCATCTGGAACCTTTTGTATAGTTGGGGCATCTATGGCCTCGTGTTTCTCTATATCTCCAGCAGGTTTGGCAGAGCAGTTGCCACTGAACACAGAGGGTCTCAGCAGGGTCTTCCACTATTACCAATGATGGGGCATTAGTCCTCTCATGCACACTAATGATGGGGCACTAGTCCTCCCACAACTACTCTAGCCACACCCAAAATGCGCAGGAGTCAGGGTTATCTCCTTAATTAAACTCTGCCTAAACTAAGAAGGCCGCCAGAGTCACATGGCGTGCCAGTATCCAATCAGATAGCTGCCCACTGTGATCCAGGAAGCACCATCCCACCAATCAAAAACACAAAGATGTGAGACCAACTATATTGGTAGATGCTTGGGGACTCTGTTATTGAGATTGTTGTGATCTCTGTGTTCCTGGGTTTGCACCTGTGCTGTTGTCATAAGAGGGGCTTCTCCCTGCTAGATTGTTTAGTTTAAATTTAGGGCGAATCTTACAGGAGGAGCTGGAACACCAAAATCTCCCACATGGACAGGAATTAGATGGAGTCAGGTAATTATGGCAGAGAGATTACGCTGTTGAAAAATCCAAGGCTTATAAGTAGGCAGAGGCTAATTCCAGTAGGCTTAAAGTATGGGCATAGTTTTTTTTTTAAACAATCATACTTACCTTGGTGAATGCAGCATCGGTCCAATGCTCCCTCTGTCCCCCGCTCTAATACTGAGAACCAAGCAATCAAACAACTCTGATTGCTCTGTTCTCACAGCTTCCTGAGCAGAGAGCTAGTGACTGTCAGTCACCGGCTGTCTGCTTTGCCCCCTGTACTTACTGAAGCCCTGGGCTGTGGAGGGGGGCGGGAGCGGCCAGCTTAGGGTCTCAGTGGCTCGCTGAGCTGGGTGCCGATCCAAGCATGTGGGAGGATCCCGACCACATGTCCGTGATCTTTCCCGAGCCTGGACCGCGGCTCTGTGACATCAGCCAACAGTGGGCTTCAGCCCGCTGTCTGCTGAAAATGGGTGAAACTAGTGCAGAACGAACTGTGATCCACAGGAGAAGTACAGCCAAACAAGCTTTGGCTGTACTTCTCCTTAACCTATAACTAAAAGCACTATTATGGTTGATAGGTCCACCCTTCCATTCACAGATCCTGTTTCATTCATAGAAGCTGTAATAATGACTTTTATGAATGGAGGAGGGGGGTTGGAAAGGGTGGGCATAGTCAGGCTCTCCTGTGCCTGTGTAAGCCCCTTAGTTGTATTAACTGCCGCCTCACTGGAGGATTACAGCTTCCGGGTGTCAGGGGCATTGGAGGAGGAAGATTTTAGAGAAAGGAGAACACACCAGCACATGGGCCACATCTCACTGAAGGTAAGCAATGTCCCTTATGCTGATTTTTTATTTTAGAAAAACTTAGGATTTGAAGTGTGAAATGAGTAAATCCTCAATGGAAACAAACCCTACCCTATTCCATCCAAAACTAAAAACAGTAAAGCATGTGGCCATAGAAAAAAAATAACACCAGTTTACAATGGCCGATATACTGTACATCTTCTGTACATCTTCAATATCCATAGCTCCCAACTGTCCCCGATTTGGAAAAAAGTCCACCTTTCCTCTTTATTTGTCTCTCATTTTGGTCTAATCTATGTAGTTGTATATAAAATGCACTTTTTCCAGAGCTAAACCTTTCATTCAATTTCTAAATTGCTGCATTTGTACATTTCAAAAGCCAATATAAAGGTAAGGGTAGCCAATATTAGTGGTAAAAAAGCACTTGTGGGTTCAACTAATCATTTTTTTGTATAATTCTCCTTTAAGGGGGCGTGGCAGGGGTGTGTCCTATGCCTACATTTTTTTTGCTAATAGGTGTCCCTCGTTACCATCTTAGAAAGTTGGGAGGTATGAATATAGGAGAGTAGATTGTTTCAAACATGGTTATGATTCCAAAGTAAACATTGGTGGTCTGTATGGATGAGTAAATCTGGTGGGTTTTCTTCACACCAAGATTTGTGGAGACTGAGTAAAGTTTTACATTGTGCCAAATGTTTGAAAAATATGTGTATTTGTTGTCATTTTAATAGGTGTTTCCATAATCCTCATTAATATTCAAAATAGTAACCTTTTGTTTTGTTTTTTATAATTGTTATCTCTAGATGCTCTAAGGATCAATTGCCATCATCCCTTGTAATTGCTCAAAATTGTTATTACTCTTATTGGGGGTGGGATTGTGTAGGGAATTATACAAAAGTTTTTTTATATATAAAACACATGTTTTATTTCATACAAAAGGTTATAAAATCAAGATTATTGACATCTTCCAAATAATTTAAACATGTTATTTTGTGACTCAATCGCACACATTTAGTTCTAACGTTATTCAACATGACAAAAAAGTTTAGACGAAGTGAAGAAGGTGGTGATTCCTGATGTTATGCACTGTCATCCATAATGCAGAGTTGCTGTGGATGCCAAACTAACAACGGGATTCCAACGCATTTCAGCGATTCAAACATTGCCTTTTTCAAGGAGATGGCGAACCTTGGCACCCCAGATGTTTTGGAACTACATTGCCCAGGATGCTCATACATTCTGCAGTGTAGTTGAGCATAAAGGGAAATGTAGTTCCAAAACATCTGGGGTTCCAAGGTTCGCCATCCCTGATCCAGGGGATGTCTTTATGCAATTTATTGCTTGAAGAACTTTAACAGGAGAAGGGTTAGGGCATGGGATACTCCAAAACCATTAACACATAGCTATTGGAGGGCAATATTCTCCTTGAGTAATTGTGGGCCGGACAATCAAATGCAGGGGTCTTCAAACTATGGAGTTCCAGTTGTTCAGGAACTACAATTCCCATCATGTCTAGTCATGTCTGTGAATGCCAGTTTTACAATGTCTCATTGGATGTGTAGTTCTGCAACAGCTGGAGGGCCGTATTTTGAGGATCCCTGGTCTAATGCCTCACAGCTGGGGACCATGAGGCAAGTCTCCTTGGCATCTGGTTATCGTGCACTGATGCACAACTGCTGGTACCCAGGGTGATTTCCAGAACACTACACAATCACAGGGATCAGTTTGGGGTCTTAACTCACAAGTGCCACCTTCCAGCTTTCTCTGGATATGGTCCAGTAAGCGAGAGAGCCCTCCAGGCCACATCCCTTGTGATGAGGTTCTGCAATCAGCTTCTAGCAAGGTCAATCCAGTGCTTCAGCACTGACATTGCTGAGTCTTCTAGAACAGCTGTACAGTTCATAGGCTGCCTAGAGGTAGCAGCTGTTCTGGCTCTGGAACCCTCCTGGGGAGAAGGAACCCAGCTCTCAAGTGCTTCAGACTATTTATCGCCATTCAACTCCCCTTTCTGGACACTTCTCTTCAGGTATTAACTGGAACCTGATAAATATTCAAGCTGGTTGTTTTAAATCTCCCACCCTAAGCTCAGGAAGCTTCTTCCAGTGGCTGGAGGAAACAATCAAAATCCTAGCCTGTGAAATCCTAAACAGACCAGGTTAAAATATTTATCCCCCCCCCCCCAAAAAAAAAGAAAAATAGGTCCTGTCTTAATGGGTCAAGTAGCATGACGAAAATGCTCTTGTGCCGATGAGAAAAATATCCCATGATAAAATAGAGGATGGGGACAGGGAAAATTAGCATTGTAACAATAGGTATGTGACATTTCACAAAGTAAATGTTCTTTAGCAGAGTTATGATAACCCTCTACATTACATTCAGGAGACTGTCATCAAGTCAGATAAAACAAACCTTGTTTGGTGACAGAATTCTTACAACATATAAGTACAGCAACCTGGGTAGGCTCCTACCGCTAGCAATTAATAGATAGTTAGTGCATCAATGAGCAATAATTTTAGTGCATTTGAAGCATTAACCGGAGTGTAAATCTCTTGTCACTATTCATCTACAAAAGAAGAGTTAGATCAGCAGCATAGATATTGCAGTTTAGGGTTGGAGCATTTCCACAGTGATGACCCTCCAACAATTCAACAACACATCTATAATCCTGTAATATAAAGTTTTAGAGTCCATAAATTATTTTTCCTACTGTGTTGCCACCTAGTGGCCAAAAAGTATTACGACTCCCCCAGTAGGCATAACTGTAAACGCAGAACCTGATCTGTAATGATCAAAATATTTGCAATAGGTGCAATGATCTTAACACACCATCATCTTCCAGAGCCCTGAAATAAAACAGAGAGAAATCATATCTAATCTAAATCCTAACTTCACCAACTAAGTGTATCAGTAACATTGCCCAACAAGGGCAAAGTATACTACTACAGTATATATATATATATATATATATATATATATATATATATATATATATATATATATATATATTCACATGTTTACACCTTGGTCATTGGCTTTGCAAGGCAAGACACAAAAAATTTACCCGCAACCGACGGATTTTATTCTCTTTTTTTTTTCTTGTTTAGTTCAGCAACTTGTGAAACTGGCAGAGGGTCCCCTCTGCACAACCAGCATGACAGCGTTGTGTGGCCCATCTTCAATTTGTCCGACAAGTTGCCCCCTGCCTTAGGCAACAGTTCAGTTTAAGTGTAAGATCTCCTGAGGATGACCAGCTTCCTGTAACAACAACCACAAATGAAGATCTTAATGCCCAACAACTCACTTGTAGTTTTCAGGGTCGGAAACTTGTACCATCTGTCCATCTGAACCCCAAATGTTTATTAGGAAAAGAGGAGAAGATAGCCGCACATTGCAACAAGATACCAAAAATAGCTTCTTTATTTCCAAAAAATGACAGATAAAACAGCACAGGAATCCAGGGATATAAACCTTTTGTAATAAAGAAGCTATTTTTGGTATCCTGTTGCAGTGTACGGATATCTTCTTCTATGTTCCTGGTTTATCGTGGTGGCGACCTGGTGGTGGAGCATGGACCAGCACCCGTAGGGAGTGACCAGCTACAGGACTGGCTTCCTCTTTCCACCTGGAGTGATGTCTCCTTCATGTTCTACCTAAACATTTATTGATCGCTCCTGTGCTCTCCAACTAGCTTTCTGAATACCAACTCTGTCTTTGATTTTGAATATCCCCAAGCTCTAACTGTCCCTAAAATCCAGGAACTTCTGCCAACAAATTAGTGGAACTCCTATTTCTGTAGGACTTGTAGATGCTTAGATAGTTCAATACTTCTTTGTTGCACCAGCCCTGTCATTTTCTTTCAACTTTCTCCATCAGCCCCACTAGAACATAAGGGTACTCATACCCATATTCTAAGGCTACCCATTTTTGAATGACTCCAACCTAGAGAATCTGGGCAACTTGGTTGTATCTCCTCTCCCTTAAGAAACGTAAGGAAGGAGCCAAAGAGTAAATTTAGCTAGCATCCTACACTAGGAGGGTGCTACATCTTTAATGTTGTGTCCTGTAGCCTAGGAAGCAGAGTAGTATTAGAGTATTTAGATTAGGCATCCATGATTATATCATAACTGTGCTGTTACACCAATACGTAAGATATAATATAATGCATAGTTATGGTAATGTCTTTATAATTGGTTATTATACTGCCATCTTGTGGTTATTGTAGTTGTTGCACTTGCCTTTCTGTCTTTCCCTTCTGTGTTCCCTCCTGCCCCCTCCCATTGATGATGTATTTCCTGTTCCTGCTTTCTTTATGCTTGTGGGGATAGAGATGGCCACATGTGTCCAGGCCTTCATACAATCTGCTTGCATCTGGGAACACATTACCATGGTTTGACCTCCAGACACCATATTTAAATCACCTGCCATATTTTGTTGTCTGCTACACCTAATGCTTGCAATAAAACCTATGTGGATAGAAATAAACGGTGTCTGGTGAGTTCAGCTATCTGATAATGATTGTCAGCAGTGATTGCATCTGCCTATACAGGCCAGGAATAGGTCCCAGCAAGGGATAAGTCACTATTACTACAATTGGAGTCAGAAAAGTCAAATCATTCCTACAGCCTTCTTGTTAGAATTCCTACAGCCTTCTGTGTAGATGTGTATGTTTGATCTGCAACCAAGCTCAGTGTCATTCGCCATTTTGTGCCACATGGTTGCACAAGCTTACTGCAAGTCATCTGTGAATGTTGAAAACTGTTTCTCTGCATTGGACTGTTATCCCACCTTCCTAAGCTGCGGTTCATCTTCTTAAAGAGACAGTAACCATTTTTTGCAAAACTTGAAAAATGTCTACACAAGGCTCTGAGCACTCTTTTATCGCTGAATCAACACCGATACATCATGCCTCTAACCACACATATGTGCAGATATCGCAGAGCAAAGTGTAAGACCCAAACTCACAATAATACCAACACAGAAACTTAGAGAAACCTATGAAACCACTAGAGATGAGTTCCCCAGCCATCTGTCAGATCTGTGGGACAGAACTACATACCGCATGTCAGTTTTTTCACGCTTTAATGATCAACTGGCTAAATTTAGAGACTCTATAGATCACCTATCTACAGTATGCCAACGCTACCAGCAGCTGCCTTCTAAATATGCAGCTTTCTTAAAGGACTCTAATATAGAGGGTTCTTTAGCAGAACTGACTAAGACAGATTAACTAAACCAACAAAGAGATCTCTTAGTGCAAGATGGTAAAGATAAGGCAGCTAATAGAGGCCTGTGCAAGTCTTAAAGCAAATAAAGTGCAAAGTTAATTTGCCAGAAAGGAAGCTGAGATAGCAGCTCACCAAGCAGAGATGACCGCTCCCAAGCAGAGATAGAAGCTCAGAACAAAGCTCGCCAAGCAGAGATAGAAGCTCAGAGCAAAACTCTTCAAGTAGAGAAGGCAGCTCGCCAAGCAAAGGGGGAATACCAAATAAACATTCCGCAAATGGAAAGAGGAAGCAGCCACCTTAGCAAGGCTAAAGGTCCTTGAACAAGCAATGGGAGATAGTACTAGTTCAGACTGTTCTATTCCAGTAGAAATGGAAGATTCAGTTTAACGCAACAGTAAATATGTGCTAAGGCATAGTGTTTGCAATGATACAGAATCATCTCCTGTACTGCCTACCAACATTACTGTTCGAACTCTAAACACAGAGATTTCCAACCTACAAAAGCCTGAGCCTCTTCAAGTCCACAATGCACCTGCACAGCAAACCACATCACTTCCTGTCAATGACAAGGTGACTCCCAGCGACAAGCCACAGTTCAAGCAACAGCCAGCAGAAGCCTTAGAGACTAAACTAAATGCTCTTGCAATGTCATTTTATCCTGGTAAACCTCACCCTTATTCACCAGAGGACTTTCACGCCCAAGTGGTCCCACAAGTTACTTTGGCACCAAAGAGTGAAAGATCAGACCTGTCTGACTTTGCCAGATACAGTTGTGCTCATAAGTTTACATACCCTGGCAGAATTTATGATTTCTTGGCCATTTTTCAGAGAATATGAACGATAACACAAAAACATTTCTTTCGCTCATGGTTAGTGTTTGGCTGAAGACATTTATTATCAATCAATTGTGTTTTTTTGCTGCTGCATAGGCAAGACTTGAACAAACCTATGGTAATTCTGAAGCCATAGAAAGTGCTCTATTCAAGAGACTGCAAAACTTTCCAAAAATAGGTAGTAAAGATCATCGCAAGCTTCAAGAACTAAGCCATCTCCTCATGGAGTTAGAGCTGGCAAAGGCAGACCCTTGTCTACCTGGGCTAAGCTTTCTTGACACTGCTCATGGTATGAATCCAGTGATGTCTAAACTGCCATACAACATGCAAAGGAAATGGGCACAACAGGACTCAAGATATAAAAGAGACTATAATGTATCCTTTCCTCCATTCTCATATTTTTGCAGGTTCGTCAGTGAACAGGCCTGGATGAGAAATGATCCCAGCTTTAGCTTTTGTGAGTCTAGCCTGCCTGCTTCATCATCATCATCGTCATCATCACCATCATCATCATCAAGGTATGATAACAAAGCTTAACATAGAGACCTAAATAGAGCTGTATCTACTAAAAAGACAGACATCTCACCTCCAGTATCCTCTCCTGCTCACCAAAGTGGTACAGATCCTAATCGTCAGTGCCCTATTCACAACAAACCTCACCCTCTTAAGAATTGTCGTGAGGCTTAGGGCAAAGTCTGTCCAAGAACGCAGGGAGATTCTCCAGAAACTTGGACTATGCTATAGGTACTGTGCTTCCTATGACCATTTTGCTAAAGATTGTAAAGTTTTCATCAAGTGCACAGACTGCAGTAGTGACAAACATGTTACAGCTATGCATCCTGTACAACTTCCAGACAATCCACAGCAGCCATCTACCTACAACCCTGCTTCAAATCATGGCAGGGAGCAACAAAGCAATGCACCAGCCACAACAAATGTTTCATCTTCATGTACTGAAGTCTGTGGAGAATGATCAAGCCACAAAACTGTGCCAAGGTATGTCTAGTCAAAATATATCCAAGGGATCAACCTGAGACAGCTACCAGGATGTATGCCATAATAGACGAGCAGAGCAACAGATCCCTGGGTAAACCTAAATTCTTTGAGATCTTTGGCATAAAGGGACATGCAACACCATATACTGTCAACACTTGTTCTGGTCATGAAGAAACCTCTGGCAGAAGAGCTGATGAATTCATGGTCTCCCATATCAAGGCGAAGAAGGGCATACCCTTGCCAACATTAGTGTGATCAAATTCCAGACAACAGGGAAGAGATTCCTACCCCAGAAGCTGCGTATCACCATCCACACTTGAGGCACCTGGTTACCGAGATTCCTCCAATGAACATGAATGCCGAAATCTAAGTCTTGCTGGGAAGAGACATTCTCAGAGTACATAAAGTACGTCAGGATCTGACAATGCCCCATATGCATAAATACTTGATCTAGGCTGGGTAATAGTGGGCAATGTACAGTATGCTTGAATAGAATGCAAATGCCATCTGAGATTAACTCCTTTAAGACTCATGTGCTAAGAAATGGGTGTGCATCTCACTTCAGACAATGCCCTCATCGTTATGAAATAAAGGAGAAGCTATTTGACATCATCCAGGTATCTGATGTTATTCCCATTCATTGTGATGACCACTTAGGTAGCAGAGTGTTTTGTACTACACGTCAAGTCATCAAGGATGAATCTAACAGCTGTGTTGCACCATTACCTCTTTGTGTTGCAAGAGTTAGACTTCCAAACAATCATGAACAAGCTTTGTCCAGATTCAACTCACTTCAGGGAACACTAAAGAACAGGCCTGAAATGAAGGACCACTTCATTGCCTTTATGAAAAGGATCTTTGACCAGGGGCGTAACTACAGGGGATGCAGAGGTTGCAATCGCTACCGGGCCCCATGCTCCAGGGGGCCCGGTAGCAAACCAGTGGGTGAACTTCCAGGATCGCAAAGGTCACACTTGCGACCGGACCCTGGCATTGCACCACTGTGGGGAGGCCCCAAGATTGCAGGAAGGGGGCCCACAAGATTGCAGGAAGGGGGCCCACTGCAGAACCTGTGAAAGAATCCTGCTGCGGGACCGTAATAAAAGGCCATGCAACGAGTGTAAAGAGCCCCAGGATTAGTGGGAAGAGCCCTGGGCTTGAAGGTAAGGGCCCCGGCCAGGGGTCTGGGGGCCCTTCATGGTTTCTTGCATCAGGGCCCTGAAGGTTCTAGTTACGCCTCTGTCTTTGACAATGATCACGCTGAGCCATCTCTGCCTTTTCTAGAACATGATGAGTGCTGGTATCTGCCTTTCTTCGGAGTGTATCATCCACATAAACCAAAGGCAAATCAGGGTAGTGTTTGACTCCAGTGCCAAGCATCAAGGCGTATCCCTGAATGATGTTCCCCTCACTGGTCCTAACCTAACCAACAACTTTGTAGGAGTACTTATGAGGCTCAGAAGAGAGCCATAACTGCTGACATTGCTTCATAGTAAGAAAAAACCATAGGAACTTCCTAAGGTTTCTGTGGCACAGTGATAACAACATAAACAATGAAGTGATTGAATACTGCATTAAAGTACATGTCTTCAGAAACAGTTCCTCGCCTGCTGTTGCAGCATATGGTCTATGAAGGACTGCTCTTGATGGTGAAAGGGAGTATGGCACAGATGCTCGACACTTTGTTGAGAGAGACTTCTACGAGGAAGATGGACTCAAATCCTTACCCACAGATAAAGAAGCCATAGACCTGCTCCAAAGGACTCAAGGTATGCTTTCTGAGGCCAAACTCAGACTCCATAACATTGCCTCAAACAGTGCTGTTGTGATGAAAGCCTTTCAGCCTGGTGATCATGCCACGGGACTTAAGGATTTAAATCTGGGAATGGACATGCCTTCTGTTCAGAGAAGTCTGGGCTTATAGTGGAACTTATTAAAAGACACTTTCGGCATTCAAGTCAGTACTGCGGACAAGCCATTCACCAAACATGGTGTTCTGTCAGTGGTGAACAGTCTATACGATCCACTGGAATTTGTGGCTCCCATCACCAACAAGGTAAATGCCTATTAACCACTTAAGCCCCGGAAGATTTTACCCCCTTCCTGACCAGGCCCTATTATGCGATTCGGCAGTGCGTGAATTTAACGGACAATTGCGCGGTCGTGCGACGCTGTACCCAAATGACATTGACGTCCTTTTTTTTCCACAAACAGAGCTTTTTTTTGGTGGTATTTGATCACCTGTGCGATTTTTACTTTTTGTGCTATAAAAAAAGAGCGACAATTTAGAAAAAAGAATATTTTTCACAATTTTTTATATAAAATTCCCCCAAAAAAATGTAAAAATCAACATTTTTTTAACATTTTAGGCCAATTTGTTTTCTGCTACATATGTATGTATGCTACATATGTATGTACATACTGCATTTTGATTGGTTTGCGCAAAAGTTATTGCGTTTACTAACTAAGGGAAAGATTTCTGTCATTTTTGGTGTTTTTTTTTTTTTAACGAGTAATGGCGGCGATCTGCGATTTTATTTTTTGCGGGACTGCGACATTGCGGCGGACAGATCGGACCCTTGACTGACATTTTTGACACTTTTGGGTTTACCAGTGACATTACTACAGTAATCAGTGCTATACATATGCACTGTTACTGTAAAAATGACACTGGCAGGGAAGGGGTTAACTTTATTGGTGATGCAGGGGTAAAGTGTGTCCCTAGGGGCGTGCTTCTAACTGTAAAGGGGTGTGGCTAGTGATGTTAGCACAGAGATATATGATCCTACATAGCAGGATAGTATGATCTCTGTTCTTACATCAGGGAGAATGACAGGTGGCTTGTTTACATCAGCCGCCTTCCTTTCTCCCTCTCCACGGGGAGATCGCGAGTGGTCCGCCGGTCACACGCGCGGACTTCTTAGGGAACGAGCGGGGGCGGGAGCGCGCCTCCGGCGGCGCACGCTCGCCCTCTAGAGGCTCACAGGCTAGCGACGTAGTCCTATGTCACTTTGCCTGTACGGGGCTGACCGCTGCAGTAAATAGTCGTGCGGCGGTCGGCAAGTGGTTAAGACAACTATCAGAGACTATTCAAGATTGGGATGCTCCACTACAAACAGACACATATTCAAAGTGGGAGTCCTGGAGACAATCTCTACATGCCTTAGATGGAATTTACATACCACGCTGCTACGCTTCAGCTTCCCTTGCTGCAAGTTAGAGAAAAGAGATTCACATCTTCTCAGACGCATCCACTGAGGCCATAGCAGCAAACACAGTTCCCAAGCTTGAACTATGTGGGACTGTGCTAGCCATAGAAGTTGCAGATTTTTTACTGCGTGAGCTAGACGTTCAGATAGATGACATCAAATTCTACACAGACAGCAAAGTTGTTTTGGGCTATATATACAATCGGACAAAACGCTTCTATGTCGGTAACCGTGTAAAAAGAATCAGAAAATCCTCAAGACATGAACAATGGCATCATGTTTCATCAGAGTTTAATACTGCGAATCATGCCACCAGACCAATGTCTGCAAGTGTCTTTGCAAATTTTTCTTGGTTAACAGGACCTGCATTCCTGCTGGATCGTACAGAAGAAACTTCAGCTGAGGTCTTCAGTCTTCTAGATCCTGACAACGATCCAGAGATTCGTCCTGAAGTCAAGACTCTTGTTACCAGATCTGAGCAAAGATTCATCCTGAGTTGTCAACACTTTGAATGTTTCTCTAAGTGGGCAGGGCTTGTACGCACTATTGCAAGGTTAGTCCCTATCGCTCACTGCTATCACACTAAGTCACATGATGCTGACTGTCAAGGCTGGCACTTATGCCAAAAACCTCTTTCTGCAAGGAACATTGCTTAAAGTGAACTGATCATGATACACAGTGAACAACGGGATGTCTTTAGTACAGAAATAAAATGTATCGATGACAAGCAGGACATTCCAGAAAACAGTCCAATTGCCAACCTGAACCCATACATTGACAGTCATGGTATGCTAAGGGTTGGTGGACGTTTAAACAAGGCTAAACTGGAAGAACAAGAACAAAATCCTCTTATCATACCTAGACACCATCATCTCTCCACCTTGTCCATGTGGCACTACCATGAAAAAGTTAGGCATCAAGGTAGACATTTCACAGAGGGTGCCATAAGAGCTGCAGGTCTTTGGATTGTCGGAGCAAAAAGACAGATTTCAACTATACTGCACAACTGTGTCAAATGTGGCAAATTAAGTGGGAAACATCAGCAAATGTCAGATTTGCCAGCTGATAGGTTAAGTACTGACCCTCCTTGTACTGATGTTGGTCTAGACATATTTGAGCCAAGGATAGTAACAGCAAGAAGAACCTGAGGTGGCCAAGCAAATAGTAAATATTGGGTAGTGCTGCTCACCTGCATGAGTGTGCGTGCGGTACACATTGAAGTAATAGAATCCACAGATTCAAGTTTTATTAATGCTCTAATACTAGCTAGCTGAGATACTAATTCTGGTGACATTGGTGCCAACCAGAGATTTCCCTCACAGTGGAAAGATTTTTTCTCACTTCCTGTTGCGGCAGTGGGACACAGATGGCAAAAAAATTACAGGGGTTACTATATCCACAATTTGAAAAAAAGTTTTTGCTTTAGGTCTACTTCTAATATTCAAGGCAGACCATGCATCTGGAGAGACTTACCATAACACTCCCTCTGGGCAAAATCCCAGGGGAGAGAGACCTAATAAGAAAAGTTGTTCCAAATAATTATCAGCTTGTCCAGCTCACATTACAGGGGTATACTCTGCATTGATTGATTGGGCTGGAAAAATATTCATAAATTAGATGTTAACTCCTCTGACATAGGTACAGAGGGTGGGAAACAGAACTTGTTTGCCTGAAGATGGTCTTTAAATGTCAGTTTATTTCCAAACTCAGTCTTCTAAATGCAAAAGCCCTCTCTCCATTGGCCTCCAGCACCAGGTACGTGTTAAGTGGAAGTGAGGTTTACATATTGTCTTTGATAGGGTGAAATGTTTATCTTTTTTTTTTTTTTTTTCATCAACATAGTCGCTTTTAATAAAAGTGTATTGCTGTAAAATCCACATATCTCCAGTGGGGCAAATTTTTCATTAGTGGCATAAAAGAGTTTACTTTTACCGCTCTTCAACACTCAAAAAACCATAACTCCCGTAGAATTTGGCAGGTTTAGCAGCTATCATCACTTAGTGGAAACTGGCAAGAACCCTAGAAGATTTACATAAGGAACAAAAACAGTTCTCAGCATAAACCTGTTAACTGATAGGGGACACTCGTCCAAACATAACGATCTGCCAATAAGTCCAGGAAAAGTATTTGCTATCTCTGGATCCTTCTGTCCAGACCAGCAATAATCCCAGAAGTTTTGGGGGATAGCTAGAGCCTAGAGAGCAGAGTGGATTGCAGAAGATACAAATATAATAGGATAATGATATCTAGGAACTCTCCCTGTTATGTAGCCAAAAGATGCCTAAAATATAACAAACAGCTACACAGATATGGTAAGTATTAGGGTCTGTATCAACAGACTTTGAGTTTGTGTTGATGGCATTCAGGGCTGCTGTTAGGAATCGCAGGGCCCCATACAGACTACCTGGCAGGGCCCCCCCAAGAAAATATTATAGATATATTTAGCTAAAATTACAACAAAATCACTATTAGCAGACACAAACATAACATAACTCACATAATTCCTGCTAAATGTAAAAAAAAAAAAACGATGAAACTAAAAAAAAACTATGGAAAATATACAGGCTGGGCAGTTGGAGCTCAGTGATCAGAGAGACAGAGGGGGGAGAAACAAAGTTACAAATAAACTCCTGAGCAGAAATAACATTAGAGCCAGTGCTGGGAGGAGGGCCCACACAGGGAGGGGTATTAGTGAGGGATGACTGTCTCTTTCTCAGCAGATAAAAGCTGATAGCAGGGAGAGGGACAGATCAGATTCAGGTGCTGGAGGAAGATTTCTGTATTTGTTGTCCATAACAAACCCCCCTCTCTGTGTGGGCCCCCCTGTGTGCTCGGGCCCCCTACAAGAGGGCTGGTGATCCCCCCCTATCAGCGGCCCTGATGGCATTAGTTGGAAACACATCTGCGATCATTCAGGATTCATGGACAAGTGCTTTAGACCTCCCTCTGATCTGCTACAAGTGGGATTTGCATTTCTATTGACCTTTATGGCAGTGTAAAACCCCTTTGCAGTGAACAAAATCCAGCTAACACAGGCCCTAGCATAGCTTGACACACCTGGGCCTGTGCCCATAATTCTAGACTTAACACCACCAAATTCTGTAAACCCTCCACCCCCCCACCTACACCACTACAGTTTACTTTCCCACCCTACTATACCCTGTACCTAAAATGCCCAATACTCATAATACCTCCTCTACAGTTTCCTCTCCCCACAACTCGTATAGCCCGCTATGCCTGTCATAGTATTTTATCTCCAGAGAAAGTGTCCTTACCTCTAGGACATCAACACATCCGTGGACGTATACTAGGTTATTCCACACTTTTGCTTAAGGTGATGATGCTGGTGAGGAGGATTTGATATGGCTAGGTAAGCTCTAGGGTAAACCCAGAGGCAGGAGAACCATTTGCAAAGGCAACTATAGCTAATTCCAGTCCTACACCACATCAAGTACGACAGCTTCTTAGCAGTGCTCCTAGCACTAATTATAGAATATATGAAGATATTGCAGTTTTAAAATGTATCTCTAGACTTTTTGTTTTCATTTGGGACAGAATAGGCAATGACTGAAACCCTTGTTAGGGAAACTTCCCATTAGTCCCTGTATATAAAATGCCCAACATTCATAATGCATCCTCTACACTTTTCACTTCCCTTAACTCTTATAGCCCGCTTCAGCTGTCATAGTATTTCTTCTCCAAAGAAAGTGTCGTCACCTCTAGGACATCAACACATCTGATCAGTGGACGCATATTAGGTGTTTCAACACTTTTAGTGGAACTGGCCAACTAGAGTGCTGGAGAGAACACTATAAATCCTATCAGCACCAGGAACTGTATATGTGATTTGCTCTTGAATTTAGTCCCACCTGGCTTAAGGTGATGATGCTGGTGAGGAGGTTTTAATATGGCTAGGTAGGCTCTAACGTAACCCCAGAAGCAGGGGAACCATTTGCAAAGGCAGCCATAGATAACTCCAGTCCTACACCACATCAAGAACGATGGCTTCTTAGCAGTGCTCATAACACTAATTATAGAAAATATGAATATATTGCACTTTTTAAAATGTATCCCTAGAACTTTTTGTTTTTATTTTGTAGAAACCAGGTAATGACTGAATCCCCTGTTGGGGAAACTTCCCTTCAGTTCCTGTACCAGAGTCACAACATGAAGTGGGAAGAAATCTCTCTAAAATAAAGGGAAATGCCCTCTGGGATAGTTGTTGCCACAGCAGGTGTCCCCTCACCTTCAGTTCCTGACAGCTGTAAAATCTGGGATTTTCCATTACTTTCTGCCCCAGTGATAATGGTGACCAATACAAATAGAGAGGAGAATCTCCCCTGTGGGGACACATACAGCAATTAAAGCCTGCCAAGGGTTAAAATGTAATATGGCTTGCCAAGTTTGACAGGTATCAGGGCTCCAATGGTCGGAGAAGGACTCTAGGACCCAGCATCTCTACCAGCACTTCACATGGATCTTTATAAGGAAGTTTGTCAGTGGGGGGGAGTACCGCGCTTTAAAGGTGCTTAGTGCATGCTATTCATATAAATACATTTACTTTCAGTGCTTTCAAATGTTAATAATATAAATCCCTTGTGCTAAGATTGTATAAATATTCTCCAGTGCATAAATAATAAAAATTAGAAAAAATTTTCATTAATATCTCTCAAATATAAAATATTTCTTATAGGTGATGTAAAATTTGTGCTATAAACAATCCTTAAAATTTATTATAAATTGTTAAATCAAGTGCCAGTGATAAAGTATGTGCTTTTAAGCTTACAATAAATATCTAATTCAAAAGTGATAAAGTGCCAAAAGTGTCCTTATATTACACTGAAATAAATATATAAATAAGGTTGTGTATGTTCAAACGCCTTTTCTTTCCCAAAATTCATGCAGGTGCTCTTCCATGCAGTGGCCACTAGGTGTCCTAAGCGCTCACCTCAATTGCCTTTATAACCAGCTTTGTATTGTATCATATGTGGTATTTCCTCCTTTTCTATGGTTAATGGATCCGGCCACTAATCCCCACACTCTTTCCATTTTCAAACGATATTCCAAGGGGTATGTGTGGAGCCTTTGTATCTCCAAAATAAATGGGGCCACAATAGTGAAGTACCGTTTGGTGATTTTATTAAAGCAGACTTAAAATAACAGACTCACATTTTCCTTCGTCTTTCCAAATGCATAACACTCGTATTGCCGCTACGTCACTTCCGGTTTGGCGTCCTACGCGTTACGCTGCGTGCCCACACAGCTTCTTCCAGGGATCCCTGTTATTTCACATTATAGAAAAAAAGCTGACTAACTTTATTGTTTTTTTTTTTTTTTTTTAATTTAAAAAAGTGTATTTTTTCAATAGAAATATCTTTTGTAAGACTGCTACCCAAATACGGTGTGAAATATACAGTATTGCAATTATCTCCATTTTATTCGCTAGGGTCTCTGCTTAAAAAAAAAAATGTTTGGAGGTTCTAAGTAATTTTCTAGCACAAAATACTGAATTTAACTTGTAACAACAAGTGTCAGAAATAGGCCTAGTCCTTAAGTGGTTAAAGTGTTACTAAACCCAGTAGTATAAAAGATGTTATAAATAAAGGTTATAAATAATCTTTTTACATTAAAATACTGCAGCTATATACCTTGTTAGCAGATCTGTATACTGCAGTCAAGTGATACTCTGCAGGGTCCACCCGAGTCCAGAGTGTTCATGTAGGAGGAGATTTTACTGCCTCTTGAAATCCTCTATAGCCTGTGTCCTCATGCTTTTATGGGAGGTGGATCATCCATCAATGAAGATGTGACATCCCACCCACTGTGTTTTTTTTTTTAGTTACTGGGCATGGAGGAGGAGGGAGGGACTGGGCTGTCATTTGGGATCTGTATATACGCCCACATGTGTGATGTTAATACCATGTGACCTGAATAGCTCAGCTCAAACCAGGAAGCTTTATTTTCAGCAATAGAGACTAAACTGAGCATGTCCAGCTGAACTACACTTACTGCGTCTTATCTGAACTTGTCCAGAGTGAACGTGCAGAAGAGGGAGGATCTGTACATACAGGATCACACAGCCTTTTTACACAATGCAGAGGATTAATCACTTAAGTTATACAGTCTTTTTGAAATTTTGCATCAAAAGGAAAGGGATACAAGAACAATTCTGTGTTCAGCAATCAGAAGGTATAATAATAATGACATGGGTCACATAACAGACAATTGCAACATCATAATGCAGAATACAATAAGAGTTGGCAAAGGCAATCCCCTGCATCATAAATTCACAAGATCAGTACAAATAAAAACATTAACACAGTAGGCACTGCTGTCCACCAGTCATAGGTATAATGTGAAAATGGTCTAGCAATTCTCGTTCAGCATCTAGAGCTAGAGGTGTATGAATCAGGAAACAGTAATAGAGATGTGTGCATCAGGCATCTTGCAATAGCAGAAAAGTCCACCGACATCTGAAAGCCAGGGGATTTCATCCACAGCAGGGTATGTTCAAACAAGTTAATCAATTTCAAACGAATAATACTAGACCAGATGTCCTGAACTTCTCTCTATCACTGGTAACGTAAACCCATCTCTCTGGCCTCCACTTTAACTTTTTTAATATACTAGCTGTTGTTATCATTCTTTAACACATGGTAGGTTAGCACTTTTTATTTTAAACAGATGTGGTCATTTTAGGTGTTGAAGATTGGGCACCAAAAATTTAGCATATGGATTTTTGAAAAACAATTATTAACTTGGTTGCCCTTACCTTAACCCCTGACCCTAACTTCTGATCTGAATGAGCCCAGCCATTGTACCTCACCTACAACCTCAACCTAACCTACAACTTACAACCTTAACCTAAACCTAACATTTAACAACGTCCTACACCTAAGCCTTAATTTCAACCAAAGCCTCAAACCCAGTCCTTAACCTTAACCTCAAACTAAATCCTAAACTTAATTTCAAAATCTTACCCTAAGTGCATTTATCCAGTAAGGCCACCAGCACTTATCAGTGTTATGGACAACTGCCTGGGATGAGGTTTAGTGCCAAATATTTGGCTGCAGGTTGATCTCCTTTGGCAAGTTATTCTGCCATTTCTCCCTTTTCCTTCTCAACACTAGTTTATTCTCCTGGGATTCCTAGTACTCTCCTTAAGCCTTGCAGCTGCTTGGCTGTTTGATGGGTCCTCTTATATCAGGGATGGCCAACCTTGGCACCCCAGATGTTTTGGAACTACATTTCCCATGATGCTCATGCACTCTGCAATGTAGTTGAGCATCATGGGAAATGCAGTTCCAAAACATCTGGGGTGCTAAGGTTTGCCATCACTGCCCTAAATGATGCACTCATTCCTGTGTTTAGGCACTTCTTTTATGCCTCTAGGTGCCCTACACACATGAAGCAGCGATCTTCAATCAATATTCAAAAGTGTTATGGTGCAGTTGTGTGCAAGATCGCTGTAACCTTTCAAAATCTATAAAGTGTACTGTGTATCTCAAAAGGACATCATCACAAAAAACTATGCATGATATATTATATACATATGTGCAAAAATTGTAAATAAATATCACTTAAAATAACCAGTGTCCATAATAAAATCCAAAAATTCATAAACATGAATTTGAATGGGCAAAAATAAGCAAAAAATTAATTGTGTAAACAAAACAGTCCAAAAGTTGTTCACTAGAAAAGTCCCAAAACACCAAAAGTGAAATAAATGTGTATATTCAAATGCTTCCTTCAATCTAAAACTATAGGTGCAAGCTTCAAATACACAAAGTACAAGCCACCTCCACATGTATTAGATTGACTCACCAGAGCTATATGCTGGTAAAATGAAAAACCAGCTTCTTGCACGTTACTCCTGGAAAGGATACTCTACAGCCAATATTTCAAAACATATATTCTGTTGTTAAGCTCGAATTTCCATGTTAATGTATAGAGGACAAGAGGGAGAAAATGAGCTTCCATAGTGTAAAACCATTTTAAAAATATATTTCTTGTAAAAACAACACATTATACTTACATTTAATTGAGTCTCCACTGACACAAATTTTAACAGCACAATAGTAATAGCCGAGTCACCTCCGGCATTCCAAGCTCCGAGTACAATCTCTGAATGCGTGGTAACGTTGCGTGTCAGCTCAGCCCTCTGCATTTCGTCATTGGACGTCATCTGGGAGCAGAAGTCTTCCACTTCCAAATATATACGATATATCATGTATAGTTTTTTGTGATGATTGCATTTTGAGATTGCACAGTGCAGTTTATAGTTTTTGAATGTTTACAGCAATCTTGCACACAACTGTACCATACCACTTTTGAATATTGATTGAAGATCACTGAGAGGGTTAGCGCTGTACTTTTTTATTTTTATATACTGGTTTGAGCATATTTCAAGTAAGGATAGCAGCTTCCCCCCTACATACATATATTTAGATATAAATTTTGGTACAATCAGTGGATTAGCCTTTGGCGCGGTTCCATATAAAATTTCTCCCATATGAAGCAGGGCCAGGGCCGAGGCTTCCATAAGGCGGCTTAAGCAGCCACTTTACTGCACCAGGGCTGTCAGGATTAGGGGGGGGGCGGTAAAACCCTCCAGCCAGGCAGCCATTTGCACTGGCAGCACAGAGAAGCTGGCTCTCTTCTTCTCATAAATGCAATCGGATTAAGGCAGCCAGGAAGGGCAATGCCATATAAGTCCCTCCCTGCATGCACTGGGGGCAGCCCAGTGGAAAGGACTGAGTCTGAGTGTCTGCTGCTGTAAGCAGCACCAGAATGCCTCTGTAAGCAGATGAAGAGAAGAGTGACTCCTCCCTTCCTGGACTGGGAGAACCAATAGGAGAGCTAGCTGCCTGTGCCATCCAATGCCAGAGAGTGGGCAGGTCACCAAGGGGATTGGGCTAAACATAATGAGCATGTGGACTTTGGAAAACATTGTTCCTATAGGCAGCTCTGGAATTGTCCCTGGAAGCAAACTAAGTGTACTGAGGGGAGCAAGTCATGGAAACAAGTTAGTCTATGTACAGTACAGTGTCAGCAGTGTACAGACTGGTCTTACCCTGACACCATACTGTACATTATATACAGCTTGGCTCGAACTGTTTGCCCAACTCTAATACAGACCTGTCTGTACACTGACACTGACCTGTACGTTATATACACTGGTCTGTGTATGATGGTGTCAGGGTACAGACAGGTCTTTATATAATGTACGGTACAGTGTCAACACTGGTCTTATACCCTGACATTATATTGTACATTATATACAGACTAGTCTGTACCCTGACACCATACTGTACATATTATACAGACCAGTGTACAGTATATAACGTATAGGTCAGAATCAGTGTATTAGAGTTGGGGGAACAGTTCGAGCCAAGCAAAAGTTTGGCCCGAACATTGCCTGTTTGCCAATTTGGCAAACACCCGAATTTTCGGGGCACTGATCGGGATGTTTGCCCGCCGAGCACCCCACAATGCACTGTACCCCACACAGTGCATTCTAGGCCCTGAGTGGCTGAAGCAGTGCACCTGACCATTTTGCAGGTGCAGGGCTTCGCCCAATCAGGGCGCAGAGCACTGTCAGAGCCAAGATTGGAAAAATCATGATGAGTTTGCCTAATCATTGCTCAGTGCTCATAGTCCAGTCCCACCCCACACTATAAACAGTTCCTTCCCACTGGAACCTTTTGCGGTGTGTTGTTGGAGATAGGTAGAGCAGGGTTAAGTTTGCTACTGGCGAGTTGGTGTGGTATTGTGACTCAGAGTGTGTAGAGTGTTAGTGTAGTGTTAGTGTGAGTATAGTGTGAGTATAGTGTATTGTGAGTATAGTGTAGTGTCAGTATAGTGTTTCAGAATAGTGTAAGTATAGTGTAGTATGACAGTATAGTGTGAGTATAGTGTAGTGTGAGTATAGTGTTTCAGTATAGTGTAAGTATAGTGTGAGTATAGTGTAGTATGTCAGTATAGTGTGATTATAGTGTAGTATGTCAGTATAGTGTGATTATATTGTAGTATGTCAGTATAGTGTGAGTATAGTGTAGTATGTCAGTATAGTGTGGTGTGTTAGTGTAGTGCAATGTTTAACACAGCATTACATGACATTTAGTGCTGTATACAGTGTTGTATACCCTTTTTTTTTTGTCGCTGTGTGTGCGGTTTTTTTGTCCCCCGCCTGCCCCCTTCTTTTTTAATTGTCATTTGCGTTTTTTCTCACTGCGATGCTAGTGTTCCCCCTTTTTTAATATTTTATGTTTTGTAATAGTTTTTACTTTTTTGTCAGCAGCAGTCCTCAATTTAAAGTGCACCAAACTCCACTTCCCAATTAGTAAAGTGCATCCAATCACACATTTCCCAGTTTCTAATAAATTTGGGTATGAAGACCCCCCCCCCCCCCATCATGTCTGGCAAGCCAACATGGAGAGGCAGACATTCCCATGACACTATTAGGGGCCAGCAGCATCTCCACAGGCAAAGGTGGACGTGGTCTGTCTTCAGGCAGGGAATGTTTGTCTCTGGTGATGTTGCCCATGCTATTCAGCCACAGCATGCAGAGGTGGTGGTGGACTGGCTTACTAAGCCATCCTCATCCTCCTCATCCTCTGTGACCCAAGCTGACACTAGTGCGCAGTCCACTGCAGCTGCCAGAGTGGCTTATTCTGCCTCCTTGTCTACAGTTGCCCCTGTCATAGCCCCAGCATCATGCATGGAGGAGTCAGCTGAATTATTTGAGCACAACATCAGTTTCTTGCTTATTGAGGATGCACATGCATTACTTGATTCTGAAATTGGTTTTGAGGTAGAAGAAGGGAGGAACATAAGCCTACAGAGAGGGGAGAACACTGATAAACAACAAATTTGCAGTCCCAGCATTCTCCCTGCTGCAACGTATTGCAAAGTTGGCTTCAGTGAGAATGGAGGGGATGATGATGAGGTCACTGACATGACTTGGGTGATGGAGAGAGCTGAGGAGGAAAGTGAGGGGGAGGCACAATCCCAACAAGACAGGATGTCCACCGGAGGCAGCCATCATGGAAGAGTAGAGAGCAGCCACCCAGTGGCGTACCTAGAGCATTTGGCAACCAGGGCGGATCCTATATCTGGCACCCCCCCCCCCAACTTTAAAATGTACGTAAAAACACCCACAAAAGTTTGTAGTGTTTTCAAGAATATTTATTGTACATATTTCACAGCCAGCCCCCCCCCCCCATCACAGTGCCCCTTGCAGTCTGCCCCCCCCCCCCCCCATCTCTCCAATCACAGTTCCCCCTTTTACACTCTCTGCCTCCCCTGCACAGTCCTACCTTTGGCATAAACAGATAGCTAATATTATTAGCAATGTGTTTAAGTTTGAGTAAGAGATTGGAGACTTGCTAAGGGAGATGGTCAGAGACTGCGGACATGGTACAGGAGATAGTCAGAGACTGCAGACATGATACAAGAGATGGTCAGAGACTACGGACCTGATACAAGAGATGGTCAGAGACTGAGGACATGATACAACAGATGGTCAGAGGCTACGAACGTGATACAAGAGATGGTCAGAGACTGAGGACATGATACAGGAGATGGTCAGAGACTGAGGACATGATACAAGAGATGGTCAGAGACTGAGGAGATGATACAAGAGATGGTCAGAGACTGAGGACATGATCCAGGAGATGGTCAGACACTGCAGATGTGATACAAGACATGATCAGAGACCGCGGACATGATACAGTAGATGGTCAGACACTGCAGACGTGAGACAAGAGATGGTCAGAGACTGCAGACATGATACATGAGATGGTCAGAGACTGCAGACGTGATACAAGAGATGGTCAGAGACTGCAGACATGATACAAGAGATGATCCGAGACTGCGGACATGATACAAGAGATGGTCAGAGACTGAGGACATGATACAAGAGATGGTTAGAGACTGAGGACATGATACAAGAGATGGTCAGAGACTGCGGAGGTGATACAAGAGAAGGTCAGAGACTGTGGACATGATACAAGAGAATGTCAGAGACTGCAGAAATGATAGAAGATAGAAGAGCACTAGGGGGGGCGGAGAGCACAGGGGAAGCAGAGAGCACTGGAGGAGCTGAAGGGCAGAGGGGAATGGGGGGACTGGAGAGAATTAAGGGGGGTTTGGAAAGCATTGCAGGGGGGTTGGAAGGCGCAGGGGATGGAGAGCACAGGGGGGAGCACTGGGGCGGGGGCGGGCAGGGAAAACAAGGGAGATGGAGAGTACGGGGGGAGGGGGGACTGGAGAGTACTGGGGGGAACTGGAAATCACTGAGGGGGGAGCCAGGGAAAACAGGAGGGTGGAGAGCACTGGGGGAGCCAGAGAGCATAGCGGGGGGGAGACAAAAAGCACTGTGGGGAGCTGAAGAGTATCGGGGGGGGCTAAAGAGCACCAGGGGGACTGGAGAGCACTGGGGGGAACTGGAAATCACTGAGGGGGGAGCCAGGGAGCACAGGGGGGTGGAAAGCACTGGGGGAGCCAGAGAGCATAGCTGAAGAGCATCGGGGGGCTAAAGAGCACGGGGGGGCTAAAGAGCACTGAGGGGGGGTTAAGAGCACTGAGGGGGTAAAGAGCACTGAGGGGGGGTTAAGAGCACTGAGGGGTGGAGTTAAGAGCACTGAGGGGGGGAGTTAAGAGCACTGGGGGGGTTAGGAGCACTGGGGGGGTAAAGAGCACAGTGGGGGGGTTAAGAGCACTGGGGGGGTTAAGAGCACTGAGGGGGGTTAAGAGCACTGGGGGAGGGCTGGATAGCACTGGGGGGCAGCAAAATAAGTTGTATAGGAGGGGGATGGGGCAGCTGCATATGGAGGAATTGATCTTTCCCTATTCTGCATGTTGCCGAATGCCTGCAGGAGGGAGAGGAGGAGAATCAGGCATTCAGCAGCTGCAGGAAGAATAGGGAAAGATCAATTCCTCCATATGCAGCTGCCCCATCCCCCTCCTATACAACAGACACACTCGGGCACTCACTTTCTTCCCGCCACGGCTCCGCCCCCCCCCCCCCCCACGAGCAGCGTGGACTGAAGGAGCTGCCACTGAAGCTACCTTCACACTGAGATGCGGGCAGGACACCGGCCTGACGACCCCCCAGTAAGTGGCACCCTGTTTGTACGCCACTGCAGGCACCCTATTCCATTAGATTGTTGAGCTGTTATCTACCTGCCCACTTCCCACAGCTCAGCTCTGTGGTCCTTTTTTAGCACATGTGCTGCCGATCACACTGTTGCAATTTGCAATCTCTGCCGCAAGCAGATTAAGCGTGGCAAAAACACCAGTCATTTGGGTAGCACATGCTTGACAAGGCATTTAAACTCGCACCTGAAAGCCACACAAAAGGGACACAATTCTTCTCACTCCTCACCTCTCATGTCCACCCCCGCTATATCACATGACCTCTCAGCAGCCTCCACTGACAGGGATGGTCATATTGCAAAGGGTGTCACAGGCCCTTGCAACATGTCTGCCAGCAGCACACCACCAGCTGTAGAGTATAGCATGCAAATTTCTCTGCCTCAGCTGCTGCATGGACAAAAAACAAATACACTCCCTGCCACCCACATGCCTAGCATCTAAATTCTAGCTTGTCCAAATAGCTGGCTTTACAACTCCTGCCTTTCCGTCTGGTGGATTCTGCCCCATTCCGTGAATTTGCAGAATGTGCTGTACCACAATGGCAGGTTCCCAGTCGCTATTTCTTTACATGTAAGGCCATTTTAGCTCTGTACCATCATGTGGAAGGCATTGTTTTGGCATCATTGGGCAAGGCAGTGAGCAGGAAGACCCACATTACTTCTTACACATGGTCCACTAAGCATAGTCAGGGACAATATATTTCGTTCACAGCACACTGGGTAATGCTGCTTGCAACTAGGAAGGATGCAGGACAGGGCTCAGTGCTAGAGCTTGTTTTGCCTCCACGTCTCCATACAGCTGATGGTGATGATGTGAGATCTGTCCGCTTCACCCCCTCCTCCTCCACCTCCTCCTCCATGCCCTCCTCTGCTAAACTGTCCTATAAACCACCATTACCCCCTAAGCATTCCAGGGGCTATTCAATGAGTTAGGCTAAAAGATGCCATGCAATGCTTCAGCTGTTCTGTCTAGGGCAGGGGTCTTTCTAAACAAAGGGCCATTTTACAATCTTTCCAACTTTGACCAGTGGGAGAAGAAAGTGCCCTGGCATCAGTGAGAATAAACAATGCCCCATAATTGGTGTCAGTGAGAGGACTAGTGCCCCATTGTTGGTGTCAGTGGCAGGAACTATGCCTCACTGTTGCTGACAGTGGGGGGGAATAAAGCCCCCAGGGCTGGATAAACACAAGCAAATGGCCACATCTGGCCCCCGGGCCGTAGTTTGGAGACCACTGGTCTAGGGGATAGGAGGCACACCAGAGCAGAGATTCTTTTAGCTCTACAGGGGCAGGCCCAGAGGTGATTGATGCCATGGCAGCTTGAGCCAGGAATGGTGGTGTGCGATAATGGCACTAATTTTCTGTCCGCCACACATGTACCATGCCTGGCTAGAGATAGGCTGAATGACTCCCTGTTCAGTTGGTGGCAGAACTTTAGAACAACGCAAAAGTTTGGAACGGAATAACGAACCCCATTGAAGTCTATGGCACCTGAAATGGGAACTTCAAAAGTGCTAATTTTGAAGGCTTATATGCAAGTAATTGGGCATACAAATGGTATGGGGTCCGGGTACTGCCCTGTGGGACATGTATCAATGAAAAACAAGTTTGTTAAAAACATCATTTTTAAATGAACAGTGATTTACTGATTCTTAAAGTGAAACCATCAAAATAAAAATAAATAAATAATAAAAATGAAAAATTCCTTTAAATATAGTGCCTGGGGAGTCCCCTTAGTCTACCTGTTAAGTGGCACATCTGTACTGTGTATAGAACATGCTGCAGCAATAATGACATTTATAAAGCCAAAAAAATGTAATTTTCCATTCAAGCTTTCTTTATTTTATAAACAACGGCTTGGGAAGCCATTCTGTATGATGAGGCCACAATTTAGGGCACTCGGAACAAGATTAGAGATTTTTTGGATACATTCTGGTGTCTCTTTCACAGACTTTGGATAGAAGTAACAGGTGCAGAAAAATTGGGCTTTGGGTATCGGTGGTGCCTTCACACCATAACTGGTCCTGCCACCACCATGCTTCACTGTGGGTAAGGTGTTCTTTTGGTGATGTGCAGTGTTGTTTTTGCACTAAACATATCTTTTGGAGTTATGGCCAAAAAGTTCAACCTTGGTTTCATCAGAACATAGCACATTTTCCTACATGCTTTTGGGAGACTTCAGATGTGTTTTTGCAAAATTTAGCCGGGCTTGGATGTTTTTCTTTGTAAGAAAAGGCTTCCGTCTTGCCACTCTACCCCATAGCCCAGACATATGAATAATACGGGAGATTGTTGTCACATGTATCACATAGCCAGTACTTGCCAGATATTTCTGCAGCTCTTTTAATGTTGCTGTAGGCCTCATGGCAGCCTCCCTGACCAGTTTTCTTCTATTCTTTTCATCAATTTTAGAGGGACGTCCAGTTCTTGGTAATGTCACTGTTGTGCCATATTTTCTCCACTTAATGATGACTGCCTTCACTGTTTCATGGTATTTCTAATGCCTTGGAAATGCTTTTGTACCCTTCTCCTGACTTATACCTTTTAACAATGAGATCCCTCTGATGCTTTGGAAGCTCTCTGTGAACTATAGCTTTTGCTGTAGGATGCGACTAAGAAAATGTCAGGAAAGACCTACTAGAACAGCTGAACTTTATTTGGGGTTAATCAGAGGCACCTTAAACGATGGCAGATGTGTGCTGACTCCTATTTAACATGAGTTTGAATGTGATTGCTTAATTCTGAACACAGCTACATTCCCAGTAATAAGAGGGTGTGCACACTTATGCAACCACATTATTTTAGTTTTTTAGTTTTCTTTCCCTCCCCTCCCCTTAAAAGATTTTAGTTTGTTTTTCAATTGAGTTGTAGATTTTATACTGTAGTTCACATTAAAGGTGGAAAAAGTTTTTTTTAAATCCACTGTAAGGTGTAAATTAAATAATAAAAAAGACATATGAGGCACAACTTTTACTGCATCGTCGTTTTCCCAGGAAGGAGATTGAATATTTACTGTGGATAATGGGGCAGAACAAAAAATATATTTATTTTTTGGGAAGATCTTTATGAATCTCGCACTGGAGAAATAGCTCATTTATGTGGTGATATAGTGTATGTTTGGAATAAAGTTTTATCTTTAATTGTTGGAGCACTTTACCTAAAAGTTAATAACATTTATATGTACAGTAGATTCAATTGTAATGTTAAAATAAAAAAAAAAATTGTGTTCTGTGGGCAGGTATACCCAGTAATGGCGAGGAGAGTCATTGTCCTTATTGGCCCAAATAAAACCGTTTATGATACCCAAAATGACTGTAAGCTCCGTTCACATGTCAGCGTATGGATCGTGGGCAGAACCGCCGCGGTTCCGCCCACGATCCGGAGATTATTGCAAATCGCGGGACGCCTGTGCGTTGCCCGTTGATTTGCAATAGCCCCCCAAACGCTGAGCGATGTTGCCGCGATTTCCGCCTGCCGAATCGCGGTAACATCGCGCAAAAAAAACGCGGGATGCAATACGCTCCAAAGAAGCTCTTGTACTTTTTTGGGCGTAATGCGTCCCGCGATTTTTTTTGCGCGATGTTACCGCGATTCGGCAGGCGGAAATCGCGGCAACATCGCTCAGCGTTTGGGGGGCTATTGCAAATCAACGGGCAACGCACAGGCGTCCCGCGATTTGCAATAATCTCCGGATCGCGGGCGGAACCGCGGCGGTTCTGCCCGCGATCCATACGCTGACATGTGAACGGAGCCTTAGACGTATACAACCAACAAATGAAAGAAAGTACAGCACTAGAAACAATTAAAAAACAATTCTAAAACAGAAATGTAAGTCCATATGGTGGTATGTGCAAAAAGAAAGTCCCAGGCAGATAATCCACGTGGATAGAGGAATTTACACCACCCAGGAAACCGTGCCAGGTAGGGATAGGGTGACTATAAACGTAGCAGCTTCACACCATAGGTGAGTAAAAAAATCTGCCTACTGGAACAAGTAGACCACTATGTTATAGGTGGTCATAACAAGCGCAAGAGAATTGGGTCTCCCTTAAAACCATGCAGCCTGGAACCACTCAGAGAGCTCACTAGACTTCGAGTTATCCCAGGGTGATGCAGGCTTCACACACCACTTGGGAATGCAAGTCCTTTGTGGAGAACACAAAGGCTTTGTCGAGTGGACACAGGTATTGGAGGAAATCTTTTACTCTGCAGCTCCGGCAACAAGAACCACAGCCAAACCACACGTGGAAAAAAAATCAGGGTTAAAAAACACTGCAGCAAGAAGTTTAAAGATATTCGTTCCCTTCTCGTTGCTGAAGCTATAGAGTAAAATATTTCCTCCAATACCTGTGTCCACTCGACGAAGCCTTTGAGCACTCCACAAAGGACTTGCATTCCCAAGTGGTGTGTGAAGCCTGCATCACCCTTGGATACCTCGAAATCTAGTGAGCTCTCTGAGTGGTTCCAGGCTGCATGGTTTTGAGGGAGATCCAATTCTCTTGCGCTTGTTATGACCACCTTTAACATAGTGGTCTACTTGTTCCGGTATGCAGATTTTGTTACTCACCTATGGTGTGAAGCTGATACTTTTATAGTCACCCTATCCCTACCTGGCACGGTTCCCTGGGTGGTGTAAATTCCTCTATCCACGTGGATTATCTACCTGGGACTTGGGAAAGAAGGATGCAAGGTCAACCTATACTTATTCTAATAAATAAACACACAACACACCATCCTTAGTTTTGGCATAGAAATGGCCGCGGCACTTTATTGGTTTTATTTTATATAATTTTAAAATCTTTAAAATTATTCATTCAACAAATAATCAAATTTTAAACCAAACCAAAATATAAATCTGTATATGAATCTCAATAAATAAATAAATAAATAAATAAATCTCGCTTAGTCACAGAACTCAAGCGAAAATATATAACTCAAGTATTAACCAAACCAAAAGTCCCCCCTTGATTTAAGGGTGACAATCAACCACATAAAGTGCCTGCGACGGGAGGGAGGGAGGGGAGCTTGTCAGGCAGCCTCCAGTCAGGAAAGTGAGAGACCCCTTGGTGCGGACCCCCTTTTATGACGACTGCCTGAAGGTTCTAGAAGGGGGGGGCGTGAGCAGAGCTTTCCCGCCCGAACTGCGCTCTTAAAGGGGCAGCATCACAAATAATGCACACATTTAAATTACAATTTTTTTTTTTTTTTTTTTATACAATACCTACAATTATCGCATCCCCTTCCCCATGTCTGCGGGCGCCAATTCTTTCGCCCGCTTTTCCTTCTTTTTGCACATACTACCCTATGGACTTACACCTCTCTTTTAGAATTGTTTTTTAATTGTTTCTGGAGCTTCACTTTCATTTATTTATTAATTTGGAGTGTGTATCTTTGCTTTTAGTGCTGGCAGTTTATTATATGCTCTAGTGCAGTGTTGTTCTCAGCTGTATACAACCAACAGCTTTGTCTAGTGAAGAAATTATACAGGTAAAGCAAACCTGCTGGGTTTAGAAGCGAAGAGTCCGATTTTATTAAGAAAAACAGTAGAAAAGAAGTAAGAAAAAAAAAAAGTAGATCCAAGCGTACAAAAATAGAGTATACCAGAGCACCTTTAAAGCGGTTGTATACCCATTCTGAGCAGTTTCCTTTAAATTAATTAGTGCAGACCATAGTATTGTTTGTTTGTTTTTTAATCACTTCTTTCCCACTTGCTTTTAGAGTAATCCTTTGTTTTCTTTAAAATGACGTCACTGGCGCATTCGCCGATAGCCCTGTTTTTCCGGCAAGCTTCTGCTTCCGGTAAAATGCTGTGTCTATGCCGGGGCGTCATCATTTCCTACTGTCGGCATCAGCCCCAAGATCCTGCGACACTCCCTCCCCATTGAGAAGCTGAGCCTGGACCCCTTGTGACTCGCTACATCACAGGGGTTGTGGAGACGGAGAGCGGCGCCAAAGAGTGGCTCCTATTCACTGGGCAAGGTTTCCGTGGTATGGGAAATGAAAACCAGGCTTGACTTCAGCAAATAATGTGCGGGATTATGGCCAGGGATGCATACTGCTGGCTACCGTACAGATGCGGAAGACAGGAGTAGTAATGGTGGCGACGATGAACAAGCTGGAGCTTTCACAATTTCTTTATTACTGTAAGTAATAATGTTTTTGGATTGCAAACAACTAGATTATTTGATATATTGCTGAAATGTTGTCATATTGTCAGAGTTTACCACCGCTTTAAGGAATAGTGTAAATTGGAGGCCTGAACATGAGTAGGGACACAAAATGGCTGCATTCACTGTGCACAGTAACAGGTACACTTTAATATTTTCTAATAACTTACATATGATTGCTAGTGACATTTAGTGACACTAGTGCACATCTTGTAAGTAATCCTAACTGACAGGTTACACCTGTAAGCGATAGGACTAAGCAGCAGAGAGATTCTTTTGGCTATTACTCTCATAGCTGATATTAGTTGTTGGACTACAGTGAGTTTGCAAAAGTTTTGAATTGTTTAGTGTGGAGCTAGGCAGCCTGTAACCTTGCGATGGGTGTTCATATGCAAGCAGATTTGCTTTGTAATAATCTATATAAATATATATATATACACATATTTATGTATTTAATTTTTTGGGGTTTTTTTTTGGTTTTTATTTAAAACTAAACACTAAATAGTTTTTTTATTTTTTTTATTTGCAAAATGCATTAAAACATACTGTATGTCTAGGCAAAAAGAATAAAAAACATATTCAATACATCTCTCTAATACATGCACATTTCCCCATGTGTTTTTCTTTTTATACTGTTTTGGTGAAGGAAAACTCACTCAGTAAAGCACATTACATTGGGGTTTGAAACCAACAGCACAAACAAATTAAAGCTAAAGTTTAGCTGAAGTTTAGTTAAAAAAAAAGAATCTTCATTGTACGAATTCTCAGTCCTCTTTCTATCTCTACACTTCAGGCGTTACAATAGTTAAAGTGATTTTAAAGTCATAAGTTTACTATGCATTAAGGTAAAAACCTTTCAATGCCTGTTAATTAATTGTACTATTTTCACTTTTGTATGTAATTAAAATATATGTAATATATCTGTTATAATATTGGATTTTATTGGTACAATAATGTATTGTCTGTATCATTCATCAGTTATAACATCACAAAGACTGAAAAACAAAGTTGATCCTGAGGAAACAACTATCCTTCATTGTTGTTTGACGTATTGCGGTTTCTATTATGTGCTTAGAGTGCTGACTATATGTTTTTAGATTTAACTTTTATATTGTGTAAAATAAACAATACTCTTTTATCAGCACAATTTATGTTGTGAAAGAGACGTTCAGCTGGACCCAAACAGATGTTGGCACGCATGCCCAGGGACATTAATGTGTGCACAGGAAGAGATGTGCGTGTGCGCACGCGCGGACGAGCGTTCACGCACACACTCACGCATTGGCACCAAACGGCCTATTTAAGCTGGGCAGTGACAGGAGCACGTTGCTAAGTGGTCTTTCAGCTTGTTCCTTTTCACCTGAACTGCTTCTGGTTTACCTGTGCTGACTCGGCTTGCCCTTGACTCTTCTTTGGATTCCTGCCTGCCTACCTGTGACCCCAGCCTGTGATTGACCTTGCTCCTGTCTTATCTGTCTTATGCCTTTATACCTCACTGCCAGATTGTGTACCGACTTCGGCTTGTATCCTGACACTGTTTCCGTCTCACGTTCCTGTACCCACGCTGCCTGGCTGTTGACGACTCCTTGGCTTGTGTTCTGGCTACGCTCCTGCCTTCTCATCCAGCATCACGGAGTTCCAGTTCCAGGTGCTCATACGGTGATCCACGGCCATCGGTCTCCTGCCAAAGCGTGGCCAGTGCCATCTGCTATACCTGCTATACCAGCCCTCGTGCCACTCTGTGCCCAACACTGCCTGTCATCTCTACCAGGGGTGTTGGACAGGAGGTGCAAGAGAAGCCCCCTCTACAGCTCAATCTCCACCAGGTATGTGATAATACAACTCCGAGAGAGGGGCTTCGCCTCTAGAGACATTATGCCAGCAACATGCCAAGCTTACTCAAGCAGTCACCCCCTGCAATAGGGTTATTTCCAGCTAGAGGGTCGCATCCAATCCATGGCCTCCACCTCAGCAACCCCTGCATCTGCTGCGGCCCTTGGGCCCTCCTTGCCTGAATGGGCCCTATCATCGTCTTCTGGAACAGAATAATGCAGTCCTGAACACAATCGCATCATTCTTCGAAGCAATGGCTCAGCTTTATGACGATCCCCAGCGATCTGCTACAGCTGAAGCAATCTTACATGCACTTCAGCAAGGCCACCGCCCTGCAACAAGACAAGACTATGTCGCAGAGTTCCGTAGGTGGGCCTCAGATACAGGCTGGAATGATGCAGCCTTACGGCCTTAATTCCGTCTCGGCCTATCGAAGGGCCTTAAAGATGAACTTGCCAGAGTGGGTACGCCTGGTTCCCTTGACGATTTCATTGGTCCCGCTATCCAGCTTGATCGCAGGCTCAAGGAGAGGAGAGCGGAAAAATTCTGTAGTGCCAGACCTACCTGGATGTTGCCACAAGTCCTGTTATCTCCGGCATTTCCTCCATCTACCACTTTCCCCACAGCCTCCGGAGTAGAACCCATGCAACTTGGGCCCTTACGCTCCCCACTCACCACTGAGGAGAGATTACGAAGACGCCAGAATTACTTATGCCTCTATTGTGGAGAAGCAGGACATTACCTTCAGTACTGCCCTGTGATGCCTAGTAAGTCCCAGTCTGCTCTCTCTTCTTACCTCGCTAACTGTTCTAGGAGAGACTGATCCACTCACATTACTCTACCTCTCTCACTACAGATTCTCGGAAAGAACATCCAAGTCCCAGTCATCAATGACTCCAGAGCTTGCAGCTGCTTCATGGACAGTGACTTTGCTTAGCGTCATCAAATTCCCCTGCAAGCAAAGACCCGCCAGCTATTTATCCATCTAGCTGATGGATCTCATCCTAAGTCTGGGCCTATAACTCAAGAAACCTGCTTACTACTGGCTATATCTAATACTGGCCACTGAGAATACTTACTGTATGTCTGAACATTATCCCATCAGCTCTGTTCCCTGTTATTCTGGGCATCCCTTGGTTACAAGCACACAGCCGTCAGATAAACTGGAGATCAGGAGAAGTGGTATTTCCATCTACCTATTGCCAACAATACTGCTTCCAGCCCAGTCCTGTGAAACCTGTACCCCTTCTGGGTCTACACCCTGATCTCTCTGTATCAAAGCTTGTGCCTTCTGCATATCATGAGTTCTTGGAAGTCTTCGATAAAAGGAAAGCAGACATCTTGCCACCCCACCGTCCTTATGACTGCCCAATCAAACTTTTACCGGGTGTTGAGATGCCTATAGGGCACATTTTCCCTCTTTCCAAACTGGAACTTAAAGCAAATTGCCTCTACATTAACGTAAATTTTGAAAAAGGTTTCATCTGGCCCCCTACATCCCCCGCAGGGGCTGGTATCTTCTTTGTTGTGAAGAAAGATCATTCTCTACGCCCCTGTGTCGATTATCGGGATTTAAACAAAATCATTGTTAACAACAGATATCCTTTGCCCCTAGTTCCTGAACGTTTTCAAAGTTTCAGAGCAGCCACAGTATTCACGAAACTTGACTTATGAGGAGCATACAATCTAGTACGGATCCGCAAAGGGGACGAATGGAAGACCGCCTTTCGGTCACTTCAATTACCTTGTCATGCCCTTCGGATTGTGCAATGCTCCAGCCACCTTTCAGCATTTCGTAAATAATATTTTCAGAGACTTGATCTATTCATGATTGTTTACCTTGACGACATTCTTATCTTTTCGGGATCCATCGAACTGCACCGTGAACACGTCAAAAAGGTCCTCGGCCGCCTGAAAGACCATGGATTGTATGCAAAGGCCAAGAAATGTGAATTTGAAAAAGAAACAATCCAATTCTTGGGACTTGTCATTTCTACCTCTGGGGTCTCCATGGATCCCCAGAAGGTTAAATCTATCCTTGAATGGCCCACTCCCACAGACAGGAAGAGCATGCAAAGATTCATTGGATTTGCCAACTTCTACCGCAAGTTTATTAAGAAGTTCTCTGCTATTATCCTTCCAGCCACCCAGCTAACAAAGCAAAGTACTCGTTTTCGATGGACACCAGCAGCACAAGCTGCATTTGAACAGTTAAAAACCCTATTCACCACAACACCTATTCTACGACATTCAAACCCTGCATTACCATATGTCCTTAAAGTGGATGCCTCAGAAAATGCCATAGGTGCCATCCTGTCACAGCGTCAAGGCACAAAGGAATTCAGGTTGGCAGAAAAGAACTATGATGTAGGAGACCGGGAACTGCTGGCTATAAAGAGGGCCCTAGAGGAATGGCGCTACCTGTTAGAAGGGGCAACTCATCCTATCCTGATATTTACCAATCATAAAAATGTAGAATACCTCAAGACTGCCAAACAACTAAAACCATGTCAAGCCAGGTAGGCACTGTTCTTTTCTCGCTTCACCTTTCACATTACCTACAGACCAGGTTCCAAGAATGGCAAACCCGATGCACTATCCCGTATGTACCCGGAGGATGGAGAATGTAGACACAATCCTGGCGGCCCAAAACTTCCTACTTCTGCAAGCAGATCTTATTACTCAGCTTAAGCAGGCATCCATAAGGGATGTTCTACCACCAGGTATGTGTCTTCAAGAAAAAGAGGGACTGTTTCTATTTAACCAAAAGGTGTTTGTACCCCCCGAGTCTACGTTCCAAAATCCTTGGCCAGTGCCATGATCATCCCTTGGCAGGGCACTTTGGGATATCCAAGATGATGGAACTTGTACAGCGCTCCTTTTGGTGGCCTGGTCTGAGGTCCGACTGCCGGGATTATGGCAGAACCTGTGGAACAAGAACGACAAAACCAAATCTTTGGGTCTACTAAGGCCCTTGCCCGTTCCCAAGAGGCCATGGGAGATGATCAGCATGGACTTCATTGTTGAGCTCCCTCCTTCCGAAGGATTCACTGTCATCTTTGTGGTTGTCGATAGATTAACCAAAATGGCCCATTTCATCCCTTTGTCAGGGACCTCGTCAGCAATGGAAACTCCCTGTACCTTCATCAAAGAAGTGGTTCGGCTTCACGGGGTACCCAGCAGCATCACCTCAGATCGAGGGGTACAATTTACCTCCAGGTTCTGGGGGGACCTCTGCAGAATATTAAAAATTGAAACCTGCTTTTCCTCAGCCTATCATCCACAAACTGAGCGAACAAACCAAACCCTAGAGCAATATCTCTGGTATTTTTCATCTTTTTTCACAGGATGACTGGGCATCTCTTCTACCCCTGGCAGAATTTGCATATAATGACGCAGTTCATTCGGCCACAGGACAAGCCCCATTTTTTTTTCAAACTATGGGTACTTCCTAGACTTTTTACCTGACGTGATGCCTGATTCCTTGGTTCCCACAGTCCAGGAAAGAGCAAAATGTCTTCAAACAAATAACAGAGTGTTGCAAGATGCCATTTCCAAAGCGCAGCAAGACAATAAAAAGTTTATTGACAGGAAAAGGAGAGGAGACCTAAATCTCAAACAAGGAGACAAGGTTTGGCTATCTACCACTAATCTAAAGCTGTCATGCCCATTCAAGAAACTAGGCCCTAGATATATCGGTCCATTCTCTATAAAGAAACAAATCAACCCAGTAGCTTATGAACTTTAACTTCCAGAAACATACAAGATTCACCCTGTCTTTCATGTATCCTTGCTAAAGCCTGCAATATTAAACCCATTCCCTGATCGTGAGACGGATCCACCATCACCTGCAATAATCAATGGCAATGAGGAAAAGGAGGTTGAGACAATTGTGGATTGTAGGAAGAGAGGAGGTACTGTCCAGTACTTGATTAAATAGAGGGGCTATAGTCCAGAGGAAAATTCATGGGAACCAGAAACAAATCTTCATGCTAAAAGACTAATACAAGCATTTTTCCAGTCTCATCCTGAAAAGATGTTGCAAATGGGCATCCAGAGGTTGCTCATTGGGGGGGGGGGGGGGCAATGTAAGAGACGTTCAGCTGGACCCAAACAGCCATTGGCCTGTTTGGGTGCACAGGAAGAGATGTGCGTATGCTACCTGGCTTTACTTTTGTATGTAATTAAAATATATGTAATATATCTGTTATAATATTGGATTTTATTGGTACAATAATGTATTGTCTGTGTCATTTATCAGTTATAACATCACAAAGACTGAAAAACGAAGTGAATCCTAAGGAAACGCGTCGATTCAACTATCCTTCATTGTTGTTTGAAGTATTGCTGTTTCTATTATGTGCTTAGAGAGCTGACTATATGTTTTTAGATTTAACTTTTATATTGTGTAAAATAAACAATACTCTTTTATCAGCACAATTTATGTTGTGTAAGAGACGTTCAGCTGGACCCAAACAGGCGTTGGCGCGCATGCCCAGGGACAATAATGTGTGCACTGGAAGAGACGTGCGTGTGCGCATGCGCGAACGCGTACACACGCACGCATTGGCACCAAACGACCTATTTAAGCTGAACAGTGACAGGAGCTCATTGCTGAGTGGTCTTTCAGCTTGTTCCTCTTCACCTGTGCCCTGACCTGCTTCTGGGTTACCTGTGCTGACTCGGCTTGCCCTTGACTCCCCTTTGGATTCCTGCCTGCCTACCTGTGACCCCAGCCTGTGATTGACCTTGCTCCTGTTTTATGCCTTTGTACCTCGCTGCCAGATTGTGTACCGACTTCAGCTTTTATCCTGACACTGCTTCCATCTCGTGTTCCTGTGCCCACCCTGCCCGGCTGTTGACGACTCCTTGGCTTGTGTTCCGGCTACACTCCTGCCTTATCATCCAACATCATGGAGTTCCAGGCGCTCATCTGGTGATCCTCAGCCATTGGTCTCCTGCCAAGGTGCAGCCAGTGCCACCTGCTATACTGGCCCTCGTGCCACTCTGTGCCCCACACTGCCTGTCAACTCTACCAGGGGTGTTGGACAGAAGGTGCAAGAAAAGCCCCCTCTACAGCTCGATCTCCACCAGGTACGAGATATGTTGTCATTGTCATGCCCCTTTCCCCTAATCTCTCTAATGGAGAGACATGGGGACATTCTTTCCGTAATCTTAACCACTTGCCTACTGGGCACTTATACCCTCTTCCTGACCAGACAAATTTTCAGCTTTCAGAGCTCTTAAACTTTGAATGACAATTACTCAGTCATGCAACACTATATCCAAATGACATTTTTGTCCTTTTTTCACACAAATAGAGCTTTCTTTTGGTGATATTTAATCACCACTGACTGGGCTTTTTATTTTTTTGCATTTATTAATAAAAAACAAAAAAAGATGTTTTAAAAAATGCATTTTTCTTTGTTTCTGTTATAACATTTCACAAATGAGTAATTTTTCTTCATAAATGTTGGCCAAATAACCTAAATCAGTGTATAGTACAATTTGGTCTTTATGAAGGTTACAGAGTCTACAAGCTATGGTGCCAATCACTGAAAACTGATCACACCTGATGTACTGACTCATTTCTTAAAACACGAATAACCTGTACACACGATCTGAAAATCGGACAACAGATCGTCTGTTTTTCTTTGTATGCTAGATGCAAATCAAAAATGAAAAGGTTACCAAAGTTACGAAAATTCTCATACGACAGAGTTAAAAATCGTAAGTGATGTAATGCGTTGTAGTGTATTTGTATTGTATTTTTGAAAGACAACTGTACTGATTAAACAAAAATGACACAATCTGGTTTCAAATGAGAAACATTTTTGTGCTTGTCCAAACGGATAATATCAGATGAAATGTCGTGATCGGCTCACGAAAGCTGTGTACTAACGACCAGATTATCGTACGATCATTTTGAAAGCGCTATTTTTCGCCCAATTTTTCGATCGTGTGTATGGGCCATAAGGCAGGCCATACATTATACAATTTTCTTGTACAATTTTCTTTCAGATTTACCAAAATCTTATAATATGAGGCCACATCTAAACACTTTCCATTTGTATGCAATCAGGCAGGTCCTTGCACTACATAGTTAAAGAGAAATCTAAAGGAAATTGAATAAGAAAATTGTATAATGTATGGCCAGCCTAACAAGCCAGGAAAGTACAAATGACCCCTAAATTACCCCTTTTTGAAAAGGTTGAAAGTAGACATTTCAAGGTATTTAGTAAGTAGCATGGTGAGTTTCTTTACGTCATTTTTCTAATGTTTGTTTTTTTTTCACAAAATTGTCATATTAACAGGTTATTTCTCAAACATGGCATATGCATACTTGCAACTACACCCCAAAACACATTTTGCTACTCCTCCTGAGTATGGCGATACCACACATGTCAGACTTTTCCACAGCCCAGCCACATACAGAGGCCCAACATTCAAGTAGCACCTTCAGGCATTTTAGGAGCATAAATTACACATATAATTTCTGAGTACCTATCACACTTTTGAAGGCCCTGGAAGACCAGGACAATGGAAACACCCACAAAATGACCCCATTTTGGAAAGCAAACACACCAACGATATATTCTTTGAGGCATAATGAGTCTTTTGAACATGTCATTTTTTTTCCTACAAGTTTTTGGAAAATGTGGAAAGAAAATGAAAGCGCATTTTTTTTTACACAAAGTTGTCAATTTATAAGATATTTCTAACACACAGCATGTACCTACTAAAAATCACCCCAAAATGCATTCTGCTACTCCTCCTGACTATGGCGGTACCACATGTTTGAGACTTTTACACAGTCTAGCCACATAAAGAAGCCCAACATGCAGGTAGCACCGTCAGCTGTTCTAGGGACATAAATTACACATCTAATTTCCCAACTACATATTACATTTTTGAAGGCCCTTCATATTTCTAACACATTGCATGTACATACCAAGTATTATACCTTAAAAATACAGTAAGTCAGCAGCAGCCCGAAATATTGGGCTTAGGGTCTTGGTCAGGAAAGAATGGGGACAGGGAATAAGGCTTCTCCCATCAAAATCTCTTTGAAGCCTCCGGTCTCCAGACTCTAATCCAGGAATGAGAAAACCAAAAAATGAGTTTTGTTTATCCGGAAAAACAATTCTGAAGCCTCTCACATATGTGTTATCATGAATCCCATTACTACAGTAGCAGGGTAAAAGATCAGTCCAAATGGCAGGCAAAAAACTTGGTCAATAAACAGTCCAGGGTCAGTTCCAGAGCAGGCAGAGGTATAAACAGTTTAGACAGCAGGCAGTGGCGTGGTCAAATAACAGGCCAGGGTCAGTTCAGGAGCAGGCAATTGCATAAGTGGTGTAAAGGCAAAGAGCAGGAATTCAAAATTACATTTACCATACTTCACTAATAATGTAGAGAAGTATGGTACCAGCGGAAACAGTCACCTATGCAGAGGCCTGGTTGGAAAGGACACTGGGGACAATAAAGACTGATGTCTCGTCTAACTCCTCTTCTGGAGCAAACCGTACATTTTTTTTTTACGTCTTTGGCCTCTTTCTCTGGGAAGGACTTTTTCGGGAAAATGGCATTCATGGAGTCTGCTCACTGCATCTGGGCGAATTATTTCTGGTGGTCAGAGTACAAAAGGTCAGTGACAATTTCCTCTTGATAGCAAAGAAGGGATACAGGGTCTCGGTGGGTTTAATGTATTTCACAAATTGAAAAAATAAGACTTTTTGTACCAATGGTGGGTTTGTCTTACAGCAAGATAGGGCTGGATCATTTGATTATTGAAGTGGACTCCCCCCATGAATAAATTGTAATCATGAACACATTCTGGTTTCTGAATTGGGCCATTCCGCACAGGGAATTTCATGTAGGTGTCATTGTGAATTGATGAAAGCATTTAGATGTGTTGTTTGTCCCTCCACTTGATAGCCAATATTTCCTCATTCCGCAAAGTCACCGTTGTAGTCTTTCAACAACGAGCTTTTGCGGGAAGGCCTTCCCACTAGCTCTCACTGTGCCACATGCTGGAGTCTTCTTCCGGTAAAGACTGCAGAAAGGGGGCAAATTTATGTAGTAATTATCAACATGTAGATGACAACCCTTTCCAAGGAGTAGATATAAGAGTACTCAAACAACTTTTCTGCTTGATCCAATGTACTCATTGGCATTTTGGGGATGCAGCTGGGTGTCCTTTCCTTCGTACACGAGCAAGGCATAGGTGTACCCTGTGGCTCTATCACTTACCTTGTGGAGTTTAACTCTATATTGGGCCCTTTTGCTGGGGATAAACTGCTTGAAGCCCAGCTTGCCAGTGAAGGGGACAAGTGACTCATCCACACAGATATTTTTGTCAGGGATAAATAATTAGGCAAATTTCTCAGAGACAAATTTAAAAGTGGCCGAATTTTATACAATTTTTCAAATAATGGGTCATTTCAGGGTGAGCACTGGGTGTTGTCGTTGTAATTGAGGAACCGCATAATTATTGGATAGCTTGATTTTGGCATAATGGATGAGTAGATTGGCAGGTGATGGATGTGATGAATGGGGTGGGTGGACCACTATGAGTATAATTAATTATTGAAAGTGAGGCCAAAAATGATTCTAAATTCCTCCACTGTTAAATCTCTCCACTCATAGGGATAGGCATAGCTTTAACCTGGGTGGCTACATATGAATTGTTGGGCATAGAGGTTGCACTGGGCCATGATTGTAGATAATAGCTCATCTGTAAAAATGAAATAAAAAAAATTAATAGGGAAAAACATTCTCTGTGTTCACCTGGACACCTGGCTGGGTGGTAAAAGGGAGGATGTTCGCTGCTCCTAAATTAGGAGGAAGCCATAGTGGGTTTTGAAGGGCATATGGAAGGCTGGCATGGGTCCTAACCCTTTGGGGCTGAGATGACACCCCACTAATGCCTGGCCTTTCTCGTAGAGGTATTCCGCTACTGGTAGATGCCACTACGCTACTAGTGGATGCCACTGCGCTAATGGTGGATTGCACTTAGCTGCTTGTGGATGCCATTTCTACTTCTGGTAGCCTGATCCTCGCCAGAACGCCTTTGTTTGACAGGCACACTTTCCTCTTCCTCCGATTCTGTAGCAGACCCATTGCTTAAAACGGGTTTGCAATCCAAATCAGAATCGGACTTAGACACAGAGTGCTCCCTGCTGCTCTTGTCATTCAAGCTTAGAAGTCTTAAAAGCTTAGCTAAGCCTCTTCACTGGAACAAAAATGTTCCTTTACTGGTGACTGTGGGCAGTGGTGACAAACTGTTGCCCTAGGGACACTGGGACAAATATGGCTGCACTGATGGGTGCTGATAAGGCTTGTCTAAGGAGGCTGCACTGATGGGTGCTGAGGAGGCTGCACTGCTGGTTTCTGATGAGGGTGTAGTGATGGCTGCTAATGAGGGTGCACTTATGTGCACTGATGAGGTTGCACTAATGTGCACTAATGCACTGCACTGAGGCTGCACTGATTAACTGGCACTGATGTGCACTGATTAACTGGCACTGATGTGCATTAATGCACTGCTCTGAGGCTGCACTGATTAGCTGGAACTGATGTGCATTGATGAGGCGGCACTGACGAGCACTGATGAGCACTCACTGATGGGCACTGATGTGCACTATTGGGCACTGATGTGCACTAATAGGGCACTGTAGTGGCACTGAAGAGCACGAATAGGGCACTGTAGTGGAACTGAGGTGCATCGATGAGCACTAATAGGGAACTGTAGAGGCACTGATAAGGACCAATGAGCACTAATATGCTGACCACAGTAAGCAGGAGAACACACCCTGGTCAGTTCTCTAGCTACGCCTGCTCTCCTCCAATGTTCAGACTTGTCCTGACACTCCTCCCCTGCACAGCCATTCACTGGCAAATCCGTGTGCTGCTGCTTCTTCCCCCCCCCCCTCCCCAGCTCCTATGCAACCCAGAACAGAGGGAATGGGATCACTTATAAAAAAAGGTATTTAGAATGTTAAATAATCCACTCTCTGGATTAAGGTAAAAAAAACCTTCTGCATGCATTCCCCCCCCCCCCTTATACTTGTCTGAGCTTGATCTCGATCTAGCATTGTGTCTGATAGCAGAGGCTTTCTCAGCTCTCTACCCCCTCATTGGCTCAGACACACTACTGGCGGGTCATCAGCTCTCAGTGAGGAACAAGCAGGAGGTGGGATCGAGCTGCACTCTTGACAGGAAAATATATTTTAAAATATTTTTTTTCTATTTTTTCTTCAATAAAAACCACGGAAATAAAAATGTGTTTTACAAATTTCCTACAAAATGAAAGCCCTATATATCCTGAAAAGATTATGTATAATGTTAGGGCAAAGCTAAAAGGTATATGAGCTGAACTGATTGAACTGGATGGACTTTTTACACCCAGATTAGCTATGTGACTATGTAACTATGAACTGAAAAATTGCCGGATAAAAAAATCTCAGACTCAAAGGGATTTAAGGAGAAAAGAGCCCAGAGACTCCAACGGTTAAAGTTAATATTTTATTTTTTTTAAAAAGGATAATATTGTGAAAAAAACTTCCAGCTTTTAGTCTAAGTATTTCAAGTATTACAAATAAACCAATGATTCTGTTGTGTAAGGGTCCTTTCACACGGGCGCTCCGTATGTCCGTATTTCATCCCATTTTTTTGCGGATGAAAAGCTCACATGTCAATGGGATTGCGGATGTCAGCGGATGACCATCCGCTGACATCCGATTTGCGTCCTTTCCGATCAGTTCAGTTTTTTTGAACGGAAGTGATCCCTATTTTTCTTCCGTTTAAAAAAACGGAACGGACGCAAAAACAGATGTCAGCGGTGTCATCCGCTGACATCCGCAATCCCATTGACATACATTATCTCAGTTTATCATCCACAAACGGATGGGATGATAAACGAACATACGGACCGGATGACACAAGTGTCATCGGTGTCCGTAAAAAAAAGAAAAAAGTGCCGGAGCGGATCAAAAAACGGTCCGCCCCGTGTAAAAGGACCCTTACTAAGGGTAACAATATTTTTGCTTATAAAGCAATTTTCATACATTAACCACATACGGGTAATTTATTTCACTTTACACAAGCATAAGACTCATTATTTTAGCCATAACTGTCATTTTCAAAGCACGTTGGACACAGGTAAAAATTACTGTCCCTTTTTAAAATAATGAACCTTATCCTGATTTATTTTTTTTGCTTTGTATGTTTTTAAATGTAGCCTTTTATCTTTGTTTCTAAAAAAAGAAAGGCTTTTTAATACTGCACACAATAATAGTAGACATTGTTCAGTGTTTGATTCTTACATAAAATGAATTAATAAATATTCCAAAATTAATATAAAAAAAAAAAAAATAATAATCCTTCTAAAATCATCAGAGATGTAATTTTGTAAATTTCACTTTATTTCTAAAAATCGAAAGAGAGGTTGGAGTTAACAATCACCGGACATTTTGTCTTTATCAAAAGTGAAATAAGATGCGTATTTTGAAATGGATAAAGCTAGCACAGTGAGATATTTCTCTGTCCAGAAGATGGAGTCTGGGCTCCAGGAACTACACCTCCCAGAATTCTAAGCTGATGCTTTGGTTCACTGTCTCACTAGCGATGAGGTGCATGTTTTTTCTCCAAAAAAAATGTGTGATGGAGGAAGCAGGCTCGGTGCAGGTAATAGAAGACTAGGAATGCAATCATGGAGTGTATGCTATGGAAAATATTAGTAGCATTAAAGTGTACTAGCAGAGCTGTACTTTTTAAATCAGTTTCTATGTAATAATTATCATTACAATGTCATATAGTCATAATAATGTGAAACATGTAAGATTTATATAATTATATCTTATTTATTAGTATTATTAACTATGAGATTTATTAGCTTAGATAGAGATAAGAGATTATAACAATATAGAATTATAATAATAGATAATATATTATTAAATAATAAAATATAGATAATAGATTATAATAAATCATTATATAGATAAAGAAATAACTTCTCTTTTTTGCTCCCTTTTCGTCTATTAAATATACTAGGTTTTGGTATATCTGTTGAATAAAATATACAGTACAGAAAAACCTTGGATTGCGAGTAACGTGGTCTGCAATTGTTTTACAAGACAAGCAAAATTATTTTATAAATTTGAACTTGATAAACGAGCAATGTCTTGCAATAAGAGTAGCGACTGAGTATAAAAGAGAAGAGAGCAATATTGTTACATTTAATGAAGGTTCAACATTTAGCAACTCACATGGTTGATGATTAAGTCCCGGTTCACACCGGGGCGACTCAAAGTCAAGTCGAACTCATGCAGCACGACTTTAATCGCGGCCTGCAAACGACTTCTCTAATAGAAGTCAATGCAAGTTGCTCCAACTTCACCCCAAAGTAGTGCAGGAAGCTTTTTCTAAGTCGGAGCGACTTGAGTCGCTCTGATTAGAACGGTTCCATTGCACAGAATGGAGCGCTACTTGTCAGGCGACCAAGTTGCCTGACAAGTCGTGGCAGTGTTAACCGGCTCTAAAAGAGGCACAAAGCTGTCCACATAGACCATCCTCTGCACCACCAGCTCCCACCGCCGTCAGTCTGCAATCATGACTGGGAAGATCACCCTGCAGTAGAGCGATCTGAAAGCCAGGCTGGAAGCGCACGTCGAGCGTAGCGTAGAAGGGATGGTGTAGATATCGGTGGCGGTGGGGAGGACAGTCTATGCGGACAGCTTAGAATACTTAGAGGTGCCTCTCTTCTTTTTATACTCTAGCTCCTGCTGGATTCTGATTTATGCATTCCCTATTGACATTGTTTTTAATGTATTTTGTATTGCCGTAATCATTTTTCTATGAATAAATGGTTGTGGAATGAATTGAAACAAGTTTTCATTATTTCTTATGGGGAAATTTTCTTTGATATACGAGTGCTTTGAATTACAAGCATGTTTCCAAAACGATAAATGCTTGCAATCCTAGGTTTTACTGTTTACATATTTTTTTTATACAGTGTGTGCATATACATATATATATATATATATATATACTGTATATTATTTTGCCATCAAACCTACCTTCAGCTCTAAAAGTAGTTCATGGCTATTCGATATATTCGCTCAGTCAGTCACTTGGATTTTGTCCCAAAGAGCTCATTGCCAGAAGGTCATACATTATTTGGACGATTTTTCTCTTGATCGAGAGGCCTGACAGACACCCCACCGCCCCCCCCCCCCAAGAGATTTGCTCAAATTAAACTAAGTTTTTGGTAATCTCAACATGCCCTTCGCAGAAAACAAAGTGGAAGGCCCTTCACAGTCCATCACCTTTTTAGGCATTAGGTTCGCCATACAAGCTTTTCCCTGTTTGCAGGTGTGTACCAAAAAGGAGTTGCAGTCCTTGTTGGGCATGCTTAATTTTGCTATGAGGATCATTCTTCAGTGTCAATCTTTCATTTGAAGGCTTCTGGTTTTTTTACCTCAGGCTCAGGATCAGGACCAAGTCCTTAGACTAGATTAATCGTCGATCGCTGATTTGACCATGTGGGATGAGTTCCTGCATAACTGCAATGGCGTGTCGATGTTTATTCCAGTAGCTTCTGCCTTTTCTCCTCATTAGTTACAGATGCTGCAGCTTCCACCAGATTCACAGTCATTTTTGGCCCCCACTGGTTCACAGGTCCATGGCCTCAGGAGATTTTGCTGATCCCTAGGTTTAGTCAAACTTCCTCTTTGTTTGAGTTGTATCCCATAGTAGCAGCAGCTCAGATTTGGGGTCACACCTGGGTAGGGCAAACAGTTGTTTTCTCCACTGACAATCTGGCCATGGCTGAGATTGTCAATAAAGGTAGGTCTAAGTCTTTGGCCATAATGTCCTTTTTGCGCGGGCTGGTTTAGCTTTCACTACAACACAAGTTTAACATTTACTGCTCCTTTATCTCTAGAAAGTACAATGTTGCAGCAGATGGATTATCTCGTTTTATCTTTCCATTTTTTTTCCAACAGAACCCAGGAGCAAATCCAACAGAGTCACCCGTCCTACATTGGTCTCGGCTGAATATGAACTAAACAGTCATTTTCTCAATGCCACTGATCTGATCACACAATTTCTGCCCTTAAAACATAAAATACTGCATTGAACACTTTCAGTAGGTCCCAAGTCTCGTACCCCAGGTTGGAGGTTGGCGTTTGTGTCATATTGTCATACGGATTTGACATTGTTCCATATTACCATCAGGTTGTACCTGGCCGGCATACAACACTTCCAGTCCTTACAAACCTTCGAGTAGCCTTCCCTGTTTGCGGCCCACATGATCAGAGCTATTCTTCGTGGCACACAGAAGTATCAACCAGTGGCTGGGGCCAGAGACTGAAATTTTTGCCCATTCCTCCTTGCAAAACAGTTCGAGCTCAGTGAGGTTGGATGGAGAGCGTTTGTGAACAGCAGTTTTCAGCTCTTTCCACAGATTCTCGGTTGGATTCAGGTCTGGACTTTGACTTGGCCATTCTAACACCTGGATATGTTTATTTGTGAACCATTCCATTGTAGATTTTGCTTTATGTTTTGGATCATTGTCTTGTTGGAAGACAAATCTCCATCCCAGTCTCAGGTCTTTTGCAGACTCCATCAGGTTTTCTTCCAGAATGGTCCTGTATTTGGCTCCATCCATCTTCCCATCATTTTTAACCATCTTTCCTGTCCCTGCTGAAGAAAAGCAGGTCTAAACCATGATGCTGCCACCACCATGTTTGACAGTGGGGATGGTGTGTTCAGGGTGATGAGCTGTGTTGCTTTTACGCCAAACATAACGTTTTGCATTGTTGCCAAAAAGTTTGATTTTGGTTTCATCTGACCAGAGCACCTTCTTCCACATGTTTGATGTGTCTCCCAGGTGGCTTGTGGCAAACTTTAAACAACACTTTTTATGGATATCTTTAAGAAATGGCTTTCTTCTTGCCACTCTTCCATAAAGGCCAGATTTGTGCAGTATACGACTGATTGTTGTCCTATGGACAGAGTCTCCCCCCTCAGCTGTAGATCTCTGCAGTTCATTCAGAGTGATCATGGGCCTCTTGGCCGCATCTCTGATCAGTCTTCTCCTTGTATGAGCTGAAAGTTTAGAGGGACGGCCAGGTCTTCGTAGATTTGCAGTGGTCTGATACTCCTTCCATTTCAATATTAACGCTTGCACAGTGCTCCTTGGGATGTTTAAAGCTTGGGAAATCTTTTTGTATCCAAATCCGGCTTTAAACTTCTCCACAACAGTATCTTGGACCTGCATGGTGTGTTTCTTGTTCTTCATGATGCTCTCTGCGCTTTAAACTGACCTCTGAGACTATCCCAGTGCAGGTGCATTTATACGGAGACTTGATTACACACAGGTGGATTCTATTTATCATCATTAGTCATTTAGGTCAACATTGGATCATTCAGAGATCCTCATTGAACTTCTGGAGAGAGTTTGCTGCACTGAAAGTAAAGGGGCTGAATAATTTTGCACGCCCAATTTTTCAATTTTTTATTTGTTAACAAAGTTTGAAATCTCCAATAAATTTCGTTCCACTTCATGATTGTGTCCCACTTGTTGTTGATTCTTCAAAAAAAATTACAGTTTTATATCTTTGTGTTTGAAGCCTGAAGTGTGGCAAAAGGTTGAAAAGTTCAAGGGGGTCGAATACTTTTGCAAGGCACTGTATATATGTATACCCCTAACCCAGAATCTGCATAGTGGGGTCACCCTGACATGGCAGAGTCAGTTCACCCTAAACTACACTACGGTCACCCTGACATGGCAGAGTCAGTTCACCCTAAACTACACTACGGTCACCCTGACATGGCAGAGTCAGGTCACCCTAAACTACACTACGGTCACCCTGACACTTAAAGCTATCCCTACAAAAACTAGATTTTTGAATCTAACTATAGTGGTATATAGTACCCTAACTACACTGCATATCCCTTTCCTCACACTAATAATTGCAAAATGACACTGGAGCTTTACAAGCAGCAGGAGAAACACAAATGCTTCCACTCTCTTCCACAGCCTCTGTATTACATTGCTAGAGGTTTGGCAGTTCTATGTTATATACTGGGGGGCGTATGGGGGGCGTATTCACTCCTGATTGACCTCTGGACCCCGTAGTCACTCCAATCACATTCCTAGCAGACTCCTGCCCCCTCAATTGGCTTTTACTGATGTTTCTGGGCCAATCACAGGCTTTTAAAGCCCAGTTCCTGTCCCATTGCATTTTGGGTGGTTCTGGTGGCCGAATTCCGAACTTGTACCGAAAAGCAGATTTTTTCAGATCCTTAGAGAGTTCTTTGCCATGGGGCGCCATGGTGAACTTTCAGTGACCAGTATGAGAGAGTAAGAGTGATAACACCAAATGTAACACCACTGCTCCCCATTCATACCTGAGACCTTGTAACACTAAGGAGTCACATGACACCAGGGAGGGAAAATGGCTAATTGGGCCCAATTTGGACATGTTCACTTAGGGGTGTACTCACTTTTGTTGCCAGCAGTTTAGCCATTAATGGCTGTGTGTTGAGTTATTTTGAGGGGACAGAAAATTGACACTGCTATACAAGCTGTACACTCACTACTTTACATTGTAGCAAAGTGTCATTTCTTCAGAGTTGTCACATGAAAAAGTATAATAAAATATTTACAAAAATGTGAGGGGTGTACTCACTTTTGGTGAGATACTGTATGTATATATAAATATACAGTATAAATATTATATGTGTATATACAGTATATTTACTGTATCCCAGATAGCAAGGATAACATGCCACAATTTTTTTTTGCAGTGTTGAATTGTAAGTCTGTTAACTTGCTGCACACCATAGAAAGTTGTAAACTTGCAGAGCACTTGAAGCACAAGTTCTAGTTGACACTTTTCCAATTTGTAGCAAATTTGCATGGCAAGTCTCTAGCAAGAGCAAAGTTGCAGTGGTGAGTCTACAGCAAGAGCTCTGCAAGTCTATAGCATGAAAATTCAGTCACACTGCCCTCTGTGGTGTGATGACTATTGCACAATATAACTAAACCAGAACTTGCAGCAGACTGGAGTTATGCAATACAGACTTACTGAAATTGTGCAAAAAAACATGTGAAGCCTGGCAAGTCAAGCAACAGCTTGGCAAGTCATTTTTAAACTTGCAGGTCAATTGCTTACTATCTGGTATAATGTATATCTAAATATATTTCTGTTGATTCTGCCACAAATCCACTGAGCTAGTAACTTCTCCTAGTGAGCTGACAACACAGTGCCTCTGTCTTTACTACAGTAAAAATGATCAGGTTCCTGTAGAGCGACCCAGGTCAATTCTACTGAACAGCGGAAATGGCCAAATGAGATTACTGTAACCCTCGCTAAAGTGGTCCACCTACCAAACCTAACATTAACTATAATAGCAGCACTCATTGGTTTTTAAACACAGAAAATATACCAAATAAAATAAACAAAAATTGTGTTGCACTGTCACTTTATGAATGTAGCACTGTCCTCGTAGGTGATGACTTCTTGGCCCTCCTCTGATTACCTGCAGACAGTCACTAGGGATTTTTCACACCTCAGTCCTTACTCCTGTTTGCTTGTTACTCAATAAACAGTCCGGGGTATTTGGTTTTGTATTAATTGTGGAACGTGGATGGGAGAAGGGAATAGTGGGATACTCCAACTCAAACTATGTACAGTTGATAAGGACAACTCTCACTTGGCCTCACCAGGTTACTTGTGGAAGCAGACACACTGCTTTAACCGTACTGCCACTTGTATGGAAGAATTTAGGTTCTTTTGCTCTAGCAGCAGAGTGGATGCAACTAAATTATCTTCAGGACACTGTCTAGCATCCTCTTGACTGACACCCGTCCACTGACTCTTCCTCTGAAGGGGAGGCCCTCACATGACAGGCCCCATGACACAGATCTGTACTCACTGTAGGGAGAACCAGATCCTTTCCAGTGTTCCCCTTCTACTCAGCTCTGCAGGATTTCTGGGTTCAGGTCCTCTCTAACATTCAGGCCCTGGGGTGGACTACCCGAGGCCACATGGCAGTTTCTACAAAGGAGGGGCAGCCGCTCCCTCCCCGGGAACCGGCTCTCTGGCCAGAGACCTCGAGTACATGTGCCCTTGGCATTTACACAGTTACCCAGCATGCACCGAGGCACTTTGCCAATCACCAGGACTGTAACAATGCCTGTACCCTCACTTGTCAGGTTTTCTCCCACTGTCCAATATGCCTCCCTATTGGACCCATGTGAAACATTACAGACAACCTGAGCTGCACCTGAGAACCATTAGCAGACCCTACCAATGGATCCTGATCTCTTGTAGGCAGAGAGCAATCTAAATTTACCTGGTATCTCTCTGGTAAGCAGAGAGACTCAAAAACTATACACTCTCTTCTAGCACTTACCTACAGTGTTGTGTCCACTAAATTAACACAATTTTGGTCTACTAAAATATGACTAAAACTAAAACAATTCAGATGACTAAAATACGACCAAAACGAAAATGGCATTTTAGTCATAGGACTAAAATACAACTAAAACTAAAATGGCATTTTAGTCATAAGACTATAACTTAAACTAACGTTGGCAACACAATTCCATCCAGAGCTTGTAATAATATACCATTAAAGTTTAAACATGTATTGCACCAGTGCATAAGCATAAGTAAGGAGCATCTACTAAGCTGCCGAAAGAGAAAATATTTGGAAAAAGGCTTTTCTGATATTTTTCCTAATATTTAATGTTGGTGATATATTCAGGTAATATGTGCAATGACATTATAGCCAATAGAGTTTACTGTTTTTGAGGTTTTTTGTATTTTAAAAGTGGACTTTTGCTTGTCAAAAAGCAATATTTTTGATTGTTTATGAAACTTGGTTTTAATTCTAAAGACGTTATATATCACAACGGGTAAATCTCTGTCTGTAGATTTTTACTCCAGGAGTATATATTAGTTTGGAAACTCTAGAGAAATGTTTAAATAATGCATTACAATTTACCTAAACCCATTCGATTTGTAGTTGACTAAAATATATGAGATTTTAGTCAACTAAAATGCACTGGAGATTTTACTTGACTAAAATATGACTAAAACTAAAACAATTCAGATGACGAAAATACGACTAAAACTTAAGTGGCATTTTAGTCAAAAGACTATAACTACAACCAAATCGAAATTTGCTGCCAAAATTAACACTACCTACCTAAGGTGCTACAAAAATATACCGTAAATCCAAACCTGATAATAATAAATGAGTAATAATGTCAAATAAGAAAATAAATCAAGTGACAACGCAACACAATTTTGTGTATTTTATTGGGTAAATACATTACACCAAGCCCACAAGCTTGTTAGTACAACTTGCAGTCAATATGTTTATGTATATACCTTTGATAACGTCAGCTCTGACGAAATGCGTCGGATCACGGCGTGCTGACGTCACCCTCACGTTCCAGGAAGGAAGGGCGGATTAGCCGACTGGCTGGCGGCTTGTTTTGTTTGAAGCGCAATACTCTGCATGATTATGTGAGTGTAACCCTTTTATTTGAATAAACGTACTTGTTTGGTTTTACGCTATGGAGCTCTCATTTTGTGTTGCATGATGGTGTCTAAATATTGGTGACCGTGATAGCGGATTAGAGCTGACCTGGGGTTAACAATGTTGGGATACCAGGCTGCCCCTTGTGTCCGTGTGAAGCCTTTGTGTGTCTCCTGCTGGATATACAGGTGCATTTTTTACCAATTTATGGTAAGCAGCATATATACTGGTGGAGGATTAACATTTATGGTGGATTGTTTCATCCTATATCACATCTTTATCAAGTTCTGGATCTATATTAAAGAGGAAGTAAACCCTCCTCTGCAAGTTATACCTATAGGTAAGCCTATGATAAGGCTTACCTATAGGTACTGTAAATATCTCCTAAACATGTACCGTTTAGGAGATATTTACCTAACATGCAGCCAGTGACATCACTGGCGCATGCGCTCTGAAGGAACGGCCGCTGGTGCCGTTACTTCAGAGCCCCATGCCGTGACCGTCGGCTCCTGCGGATGCCGCAATCCCAGAAGACGGGCGACTGAACATGTCACCCGTCATAGAGGTAAGCGGGCGGCACAGCGGGGGCTCGTTCTAAGGTAAGTATTTCATAATGAGCTAGTATGCGATGCATACTAGCTCATTATGTGTTTCTCTTTCAGGTTGAAAAAGAAAACAAAATTTGGGTTTACAACCTCTTTAAAGACTTTATTGCACTTGTCCTATTTAGTTCACCCCTATACTCTGTTTGGACATTTATCTTGTTAATGTGCACTTCTTGATTATTTTGTTCAAATCGCTATACATTAGTTGTTGTATATGCTAGTTTGATCATTTCCATAGTGATTTATGATAGATCACATATATTTACATTCTCTTAGCACAGTTTGTTTTTTATTATCATTTATTATACCTTTTGAGATGATTGATTTCATATATCTACTCACTTAGCGCGACTTGTTTTCTATTATTGTATCTGGGTGATATCACACTTGAAGTTGCAGCTTTTATATTTTATTACATTTTATTTTTCATTTTTCACTAGTGCGGTTATATTTTGTGTTAATGTTTATGTATATACGGCAGTCAGCTAGTGGTAAATGAACCCTATGCGGATCCTCGGGTATATTACGTCGACTTCCAATTCAATAGACAACCCTGCGCCTGAAGCTAACCCCTGATCTAAGTGGAGCAGTTATCGTCTGGTATGCAAATAAATATGTTTTTTTTGTGTTAAGTACCTCAAGTTTTGCAACAAGTCCTATTTTATTGCCATTAATTCGATGGGTATTGCTTAATTGTAAGGTAAAGAAGAGTTTGGCTTCTAGCTGGAAGTGTCCTTATTTAAAGAGGATGCCTGTGTACCTAGGTGGCAGCATGTACATGGGCCTGTATACAGTGAGGCTGCATTCACACTTGAGCGTAGCGTTTTTTACCGCGATTTTTACCGCGATTTTTCAGGCGTTTTTCATTGACATCTATCAAAAACGCTGGTAATCAGCCCAAAAAGAAGCTCATGTACTTTTTTCAGCTACAGGCATTTTGCAAAACGCTCAGATGTGAACAGGGGCCATTTAAATTAATGGGGTTTTACTTGTTGGGCGTTTTGGAAGCGTTTCTTTTGAGCGTTTTTTGAGCTGAAAATGCCCAGGTGTGAATGGAGCCTTAAGCCGCAGGCAACTAAAGTGGTAGTAACTGACTTATAATATGCTGATAATAAAGGAAAAAATAACCGCGCTTTAGGTGATAAATAAACAAAAGCTGCAACTTCAAGTGTGACCACACCCTTAAGAATATAAATGTAGAAAAAATCTAGCTAAATGAAAATTGAACTAATTAAAAGTCCAAAAAGTGTTCAAATAATGTCCAATTATTCCCAATGTGAATGTTGAATAAACGAAGAAAAATGTTGTCAATCCAAATTCCCTCTAGGTAATGTGCTTACCAGAACGTGAAATATCAAAGGCCCGGAATCCAAATCGGCAAACTTGGTGTCGTAGTAGATATCCTTTGAAAAACCTCAGGATTTTGGATATGTGAAATCATGAAAAAAAATAATAGAAGAACACCATAGCGTAAAATCCCACAAATAAAGAATAATATACTGATGATTGTGAATCAGCAGTGGTGTGTAAAACTGGAATAATTGTGTATGGAAAAAGAAGAATACTAGATCAAATCTGCCACCAACATTAATACTGCTTACCAGAAGTAAATGTATTATTGGCAATATATGATAGAAAAAAGCCAGAGCCAAGGATATTAAAGATATTCTTCACCAGAGAGGAGGAAACCACCAGATGTTATCCACCACTGATAAGTCAGTCCCTTACCAGACTGAGTGCAAAAAACTCTTATGTGAATAGATATATTCCACCACAAAGATCCGGCATATCAACACCTCCGAGCCTCTAGTGTAAAACCATAGTGTAAAACCGTATTATTATTTAATGTAAAAAAGGTTGTAAACTCACATAAAAACCCTTGTATTAGCTGCCGGCCGGACGGACGGCTCTGCACATCCACATATATTCTGTCTACATGTGAGTTTACAACCTTTTTTACATGAAATAATAATACGGTTTTACACTATGGCGGTTTTTTATGTTTTATTTATTTGGGGCCAACTATTACTGAGCATCTATGGCGATACAATACCCACCTTCCTGAGTTATCAAGTTGGAGTCTGGTTTGTTTCCTTGTTCCTGTGGGGTTTCTAAGGTCCATCCATCCAGGATATTCAATACCTACTAACTACCTATATCTGGTAAGAGGCTCGGAGGTATTGATATGCCGGATCTTTGTAGTGGAATATACAATGCCTTGCGAAAGTATTCGCCCCCTTGAACTTTTCGACCTTTTGCCACATTTCAGGCTTCAAACATAAAGATATAAAACTGTAATTTTTTGTGAAGAATCAACAAGTGGGACACAATCATGAAGTGGAACGAAATTTATTGGATATTTCAAACTTTGTTAACAAATAAAAAACTGAAAAATTGGGCGTGCATAATTATTCAGCCCCCTTAACCACTTTACCACCGGAGGATTTTGCTGTCTTACGTCTGGGCTACTTTTTGCGATTCGGCACTGTGCGACTTTAACTGACAATTGCGCGGTCGTGCGACGCCGTACCCAAACAAAATTTACGTCCTTTTTTTCCGACAAACAGAGCTTTTGGTGGTCTTTTGGTGGTATTTGATCACCTGTGCGATTTTTACTTTTTGCGCTATAAACAAAAAAGAGCGTTTATTTTGAAAAAATAACAATATTTTTAACATTTCTTTATATGAAATTCCCCCACCAAAAAAATGTAAAAATCAAATTTTTTTAAAATTTTTGGCCAATTTGTTTTCTGCTACATATGTTTGGTAAAAAAAATCACAATAAGCATATTTTGATTGGTTTGCGCAAAAGTTATTGCGTTTACTAACAAAGGGAAAGATTTCTGTCATTTTTGGTGTTTTTTTTTTTAACGAGTAATGGCGGCGATCTACGATTTTTTTTTGCGGGACTGCGACATTGCGGCGGACAGATCGGACCCTTGACTGACATTTTTGACACTTTTGGGGGTACCAGTGACATTACTGCAGTAATCAGTGCTATATATATGCACTGTTACTGTAAAAATGACACTGGCAGGGAAGGGGTTAATTTTATTGGAGAGGGAGGGGTTAATGTATGCCTGGTGCTTACTAACGTGTGTGGGGAGAGGTGACTGAGTGACACAAGGACAGATCCAGGGTTCAGCTATGCTGAACCCTGCAATCCGACCCTGCCTGTCACTTAGGAGATCCGCCCGCTTGTGTTTACACAAGCAGGCGGATCTCCACACTAGATCCCCGACGATCGGGGAAGAGCAGTGGCGATCGCCGCTGCTCCTCCCCTGGCCCGACTCCCGCTGTGACTGAATACAGCGGGAGCGAGCCTCCGGCGGCCGCCGAGAAAGGGGAGCGTCTACGTCGCCAGACGATAACTAACCACTTTGCCGCAGTAGGCTCAACGTGAGCAGATGGCAAGTGGTTAAGTTAATACTTTGTAGCGCCACCTTTTGCTGCGATTACAGCTGTAAGTCGCTTGGGGTATGTCTCTATCAGTTTTGCACATCGAGAGACTGAAATTTTTGCCCATTCCTCCTTGCAAAACAGCTCGAGCTCAGTGAGGTTGGATGGAGAGCGTTTGCGAACAGCAGTTTTCAGTTCTTTCCACAGATTCTCGATTGGATTCAGGTCTGGACTTTGACTTGGCCATTCTAACACCTGGATATGTTTATTTGTGAACCATTCTATTGTAGATTTTGCTTTATGTTTTGGATCATTGTCTTGTTGGAAGACAAATCTCCGTCCCAGTCTCAGGTCTTTTGCAGACTCCATCAGGTTTTCTTCCAGAATGGTCCTGTATTTGGCTCCATCCATCTTCCCACCAATTTTAACCATCTTCCCTGTCCCTGCTGAAGAAAAGCAGGCCCAAACCATGATGCTGCCACCACCATGTTTGACAGTGGGGATGGTGTGTTCAGGGTGATGAGCTGTGTTGCTTTTACGCCAAACATAACATTTTGCATTGTTGCCAAAAAATTCGATTTTGGTTTCATCTGACCAGAGCACCTTCTTCCACATGTTTGGTGTGTCTCCCAGGTGACTTGTGGCAAACTTTAAACAACACTTTATATGGATATCTTTAAGAAATGGCTTTCTTCTTGCCACTCTTCCATAAAGGCCAGATTTGTGCAGTATACGACTATGATTGTTGTCCTATGGACAGAGTCTCCAACCTCAGCTGTAGATCTCTGCAGTTCATCCAGAGTGATCATGGGCCTCTTGGCTGCATCTCTGATCAGTCTTCTCCTTGTATGAGCTGAAAGTTTAGAGGGACGGCCAGGTCTTCGTAGATTTGCAGTGGTCTGATACTCCTTCCGTTTCAATATTATCGCGTGCACAGTGCTCCTTGGGATGTTTAAAGCTTGGGAAATCTTTTTGAATCCAAATCCGGCTTTAAACTTCTCCACAACAGTATCTCGGACCTGCCTGGTGTGTTCCTTGTTCTTCATGATGCTCTCTGCGCTTTAAACGGACCTCTCAGACTATCATAGTGCTGGTGCATTTATACGGAGACTTGATTACACACAGATGGATTCTGATTATCATCATTAGTCATTTAGGTCAACATTGGATCATTCAGAGATCCTCACTGAACATCTGGAGAGAGTTTTTCTGCACTGAAAGTAAAGGGGCTGAATAATTTTGCACGCCCAATTTTTCAATTTTTTATTTGTTAACAAAGTTTGAAATATCCAATCCAATAAATTTTGTTCCACTTCATGATTGTGTCCCACTTGTTGTTGATTCTTCACAAAAAATTACAGTTTTATATCTTTATGTTTGAAGCCTGAAATGTGGCAAAAGGTTGCAAAGTTCAAGGGGGCCGAATACTATTGCAAGGCACTGTACTTCTGGTAAGCAGTATTAATGTTGGTGGCGGATTTGATCTACTATTCTTCTTTTTCCATACACAATTATTCCAGTTTTACACTCCACTGGTGATTCACAATTATCAGTATATTATTCTTTATTTGTGGGATTTTACGCTATGGCGTTCATCTATTATTTTTTTTCATGATTTCACATATCCAAAATCCTGAGGTTTTTCAAAGGATATCTACTATGACACCAAGTTTGCCGATTTGGATTCTGGGCCTTTGATATTTCACGTTCTGGTAAGCACATTACCTAGAGGGAATTTGGATTGACAACATTTTTCTTCGTTCATTCAACATTCACATTGGGAATAATTGGACATTATTTGAACAATTTTTGGACTTTTAATTAGTTCAATTTTCATTTAGCACGATTTTTTCTACATTTATAATATGCTGAACTGGTGCAAGTGAATGGAATCATAACAAGTAACATGTGTAAACCTTGCCAGGTCAGAAGCTGGTGCTAGTTGGGGGAAAATGTCGCCCATCTGGTGGGGAGAAGAGGACCCTCAACTGAACAAGCAGGTGCACCATCAAACTTTTGGAGCCTTAGCATGGAACCATAAGAAGCAAGGGTCCAATAAAAGGAGCTTCCACCTGAACCAAGGAGCCATTGCCATGGTGGACCAGGGGGACGGTATATTGGGGTTTCAAACCCACCATGCACACACAGACAGGACCAGACAGTGCAAGGCTTTGGGTCCCGGGTTCGAGCTATACAAAACAGCTCTTGGATAGCCCTTTAATATGCACGTTACCATAGTGCAAAAATGTTAATGAACCATAAAGAAATCAGTACTATCACATAATAGTGCAATAGTTGCCAAATCATACATATCAAAGGCCAATTTTGTATGGATGTTTTTTGTTCCCTATATCATCTCTTCTCACTTCTTATCCTTTCCATTTCTTTGGACTTTTTCCCCTATCCTGCTGCAGTTCCCTAGTACTGAGCCATTAGTGATAAAGCCCTTTGCTCACAGCATGCGCAAAACAAAGAAAGTTTTTTTTTTGTTAGTTTTTTGGGGTTTTTTTTTTTTTTAATGCTGGACACACTGATCCAGCATTTCCCAACCTTTTTTCAGTCACAGGATCCTTTAAAAGTATGTAAAATCTTGAGGCACCTCAGTCTTAAATTTAAATAATGTACTAGTTACTTATCAATGGGAAACCTGAGCCATTTACCCTAGAGGCCACACATCACATCAGAGTCCTCCCATCACAAAGCTCCCAATTACACAGTCCCCTCTTCATAGCAGAGCCCCACCTTTTGGCTCCAAGAGGACGGAAGATGAAGGAGGAAAAACTTCTGTGTTCTTCTGAATGCTGGTGGAGGCCCTGCATGCCTCCTTCTCTGAGTCAGAGTCCTGCATTGCCATTGTGCAGGCAAGCAAGCTTCCATTTCTATTGATATGAATAGCACATGCGTCCTGGCCCTACATGCATCCTTACCTTATAGATTCATTGGTTGTTTTGGAGCTGGTGGTGGCCATCCAGCCTGCGTGCACCATGGCACCATGGCAACTCATAATGCAGAGCCAGGGCAAGGCAGGTCCCATGTTTGTGGCACTCCAGGAGAACCCAGGCAGCACCCTGGATGAGAAACACAGCTCTAATCTATCCCAATTATTTCTAAGGAAATTGGGAAATTAATAATAGTGGAGGTTTGAGAATGTATGTACAAATTGGATACAATCTGGATACAAAAAAACATCAGAACCAAAGTTGGGGAGTTAAAAAAAAAAAAAAAAAACTTGAATCCAGTGCACATCAGCATAGTGAAGATTGTTGAAACCTTTATTGATATTAAAACATACAAGTGTGGTATGCAATGGCCTTGTAGATCAAATTATTTCAAAATGCAGTTTCTGGGTATAACAAATATAACCTCCATATGGATGTCCAAACTATCACTGCTTTATTAGGAACACAAAGTATTGCGCAACATCCTTTGTGCATTGCATATGACCCTTGTGAGTATAATTTGTAAAACATTAAATAATCTTCACCATAAACTTGAAAATATAAGGAGCCTATATTAAGGTAAATAAAAAAATTCTTCGATGTTTGCAAATGATTATGCTAGTCCATTTTGGATTCATTTTTGTACATTGGCCCAATCTTGATTAGACTAATGTGCCAAGTTAACTTTTGGTCACTTTAATAAAATGGTTGGATTTGGAACATTACAGTATTAGTATCCTTTTGCATTGGAGCCCGGTTTTTATTTTGTTTGGAGTTGGAAAAATGTGTGAAGTGGGAAAATGAAGTGTGTTCTTCATACTCAGGATGACAACAATTACTGCAAAATAGACCAGGGACACTTAGTAGAAAAATTAGGGTGCGTGTCTTGGGGACGGAGTCTAACAACAACCCTGACACGTATCTGCTGATCTAAGCATCATGCATGAGCAGTTGTGAACTGCCTATACCGGTTAAGTCGGAACTAATTTAAGCACCAATATTGGTGGCAGTTCTTTCTCCATGGGGTTTATGTGCAAGTGGCTAGTGCTTCCATCAGTACAATATCAATTCTATTTAAAAAAGTCAAATTGTAAAAGAAAATCTTCTAAAGTTCCAACATTGTATTTGTATTTTCATACAGCCCACATACCCCCTTAAGTGTGTTTAGATGATTTTAATGACTCCTGGAAACGGCTCACTGAGATTCATGTTAAAATAAAGTGTTGTACTGTGAACTCCAGGATCATATTACTACTGCTACCACACTTGGAGTAAAAGCTGAATGTATGTGAGTCAGCCAAGAAGTCCGACCATGGAAATTCTAGGAGAGAATATTCAAGTAACACTGCAAATGGTACTTCGGCTTTAGTGGTGACGAGTGTTACAGCAACCAGACGGGAGGTGCTGTTCAGCCACATCAAAGAATAACGCATGGCCAACATAAATTTTCTTTCCCCTGTGATTTTTCTGAAAACATAATTGTCACCATAACAGTACTATATTTCAAAACTACTCCATGCCCCTTTATCAATGCATGACAATGTAACACACACCTTTATAGCTAAACTCCAGGCAGATATAGAAGACACAAAAAAATGAAGCTCTGTATTCATTAATACAATCGCATCTCAAAAAATTGGAATATCGTCGAAAAGTTCATTTATTTCAGTAATTCAATTGAAAAAGTGAAACGAATATATTATATAGATTCATTACACACAGAGTGATATATTTTAAGCATTTCTTTCTTTTAATTTTGATGATTACAGCTTACAGCTAGTAAAAACCCAAAATACAGTATCTCATAAAATTAGAATATTGTGAAAAAGTTCAATATTGTCGACTGAAGGTGTCACACTCTACTCGGCTAATTAACTCAAAACACCTGTAAAAGTTTCCTGAGCCTTTAAATCAAGGATCCTCAAACTACGGCCCTCCAGCTGTTGCAAAACTACACATTGTAAAACTCTGACATTCACAGACATGACTAAGCATGATGGGAATTGTGATTCCTGAACTACTGGAGGGCCATAGTTTGAAGACCCCTGCTTTAAATTATATCTCAGTCTGGTTCAGTAGGTTACACAATCATGGGGAAGACTGTTGACTTGACAGTTGTCTGAAAGACATTGACACCCTCCACAAGGGGGGAAAGTCAGAAAAGGTCATTGCTAAAGAAGCTGGTTGTTCACAGAGTGCTGTATCCAAGCATATTAATGGAAAGTTGAGTGGAAGGAAAAAGTGTGGTAGAAAAAGTTGCACAAGCAACAGGGATAACCGTAGCCTTGAGAGCATTGGGAAGCAAAGGCCATTCAATATATTGGGGGAAATTCACAAGGAGTGGACTACAGTTGGTGTCAGTGCTTCAAGAGCCACCACACACAGACATATCCAGGATATGGGCTACAACTGTCGCATTCCTTGTCAAGCCACTTCTGAACCAGAGATAACATCAGAAGTGTCTTACCTCTGGGCTAAGGAGAAAAAAGACTGGATTGTTGCTCATTGGTCCAAAGTCCTCTTTTTGGATGAAAGTAAATTTTGCATTTCATTTAGAAATCCAGCGCCCAGAGTCTGGAGGAAGAGGAGAGGCACAGAATCCAAGTTGCATGAGGTCCAATGTGAATTTTCCAAAGTCAGTAATGATTTGGGGAGCCATGTCATCTGCTGGTGTTGGTCCACTGTGTTTTATCAAATCCAAAGTCAGCGCAGCCCTCTACCAGGAAATTCTAGAGCACTTCATGCTTCCCTATGCTGACCAGCTTTATGGAGATGCTGATTTCAATCTTCAGCTGCTTTGGAACCTGCTCACTGCCAAAACTACTAATACCTGGTTTAACCACTTTACCACTAGAGGATTTTGCTGTCTTACGTCTGGGCCACTTTTTGCGATTCGGCACTGTGCGAATTTAACGGACAATTGCGCGGTCGTGCGACGCCGTACCCAAACGAAATTTACGTCCTTTTTTTCCCACAAACAGAGCTTTCTTTTGTTGGTATTTGATCACCTGTGCGATTTTTACTTTTTGCGCTATAAACAAAAAAAGAGCGTTTATTTTGAAAAAATAACAATATGAAATTCCCCCCAAAAAAAATGTAAAAATCTAATTTTTTTAAAATTTTTGGCCAATTTGTTTTATGCTACATATGTTTGGTAAAAAAAAATCACAATAAGCGTATTTTGATTGGTTTGCGCAAAAGTTATTGCGTTTACTAACAAAGGGAAAGATTTCTGTCATTTTTTGGTGTTTTTTTGTTTTTTAACGAGTAATGGCGGCGATCTGCGATTTTTTTTTGCGGGACTGCGACATTGCGGCGGACAGATCGGACCCTTGACTGACATTTTTGACACTTTTGGGGGTACCAGTGACATTACTGCAGTAATCAGTGCTATATATATGCACTGTTACTGTAAAAATGACACTGGCAGGGAAGGGGTTAATTTTATTGGAGAGGGAGGGGTTAACGTATGCCTGGTGCTTACTAACGTGTGGGGGGGGGGGAGGTGACTTAGTGACACAAGGACAGATCGAGGGTTCAACTATGCTAAACCCTGCAATCTGACCCTGCCTGTCACTTCAGAGATCCGCCCGCTTGTGTTTACACAGGCGGGCGGATCTCCACACTCGATTCCCCGACGATCGAGGAAGAGCAGCGGCGATCGCCGCCGCTCCTCCCCTGGCCAGACTCCTGCTGTGACTGCATACAGCGGGAGCGAGCCCCCGGCGGCGTGCGCGCGCCGCCGAGAAAGGGGAGTGTCTGACGACGTAGGTTTTACGTCGTCAGACGATAACGAACCACTTTGCCGCAGTAGGCTCAACGTGAGCAGACAGCAAGTGGTTAATGATTATGGTATAACTGTGATTGATTTGCCAGAAAACTCACCTGACCTAAACCCCATAGAGAATCTGTGGGGTATTGTCAAGAGGAAGATGAGAGACACCAGACCCAAAAATTCAGATGAGATGAAGGCCGCAATCAAAGCAACCTGTGATTCCATAACACCTCAGCAGTGCTACAGGCTGATCACCTCCATGCCATGCCGCATTGATGCAGTAATTCATGCAAAAGGAGCCCCACCAAGTATTGAGTGCATACTATACTGTACATGGACAGACTTTTCAGTAAGCCAACATTTCTGTTTTAAAAAGTCCTTTTTTTATTGGTCTTATATAGTTATCTAGCTTTCTGAAATACTGAAATTTGGGTTGTCACTAGCTGTAAGCCATAATCATCAAAATTAAAAGAAAGAAATACTTGAAATATATCACTCTGTGTGCAACGCATCTATATAAAATATATGAGTTTCACATTTTGAATTGAATTACTGAAATAAATTCACTTTTTGATGATATTCTAATTTTTTTGAGATGCACCTGTATATCAATAAATATTTTTGCATGAATTCTGTGTATCTGAATTTGACTTAGTATCAGTCTTTTAAAATCCTTGTAAAGCAGAGCTCAGCCTGGAAGAGGAAGAAGCAGCACCATGAGCCAATTGGTTGTATTGAATGTGCTAACAAAGAACATTCCGATAGGTGAAAAGAGTGGAGTGACAGAGAGATGAGCCAATCATTCTGCTGATTCTCCTTTCAATGTCCAAAGGTGGGGGAGGAACAAGGCCTGTAGGTGTTACTGAATTGCAGCAGAGTAAAATCAGGGCTGTACGGGTGAATACAAGAGGAAGAGGGGGTGAGTTGGGTGTGTCCTCCATCTTGGATGGGAGGGGGGAGCAGTTGCTCCTTCCCTTCTGGAATTTTTTTTTTAATTTTTTTTTTTAGGGTTGTGTTGGAAGGTTATGTTAATGAGATATTTTGGAAGTAGAGGCCGATATGAAAATGAATAGAGTAACAATAGCACAGGAATACAGGAGAGGAGAAAATAAATAATAAATCAATAATAGAAATATGTAATATCAGAGAAACACCGTTTTTGATATAATAAAGTAGGATATGTATATTCCGGAAAAATGAAAATGGAATAGACTCCCTAGTGTAGTTTAAAAAACTGTATTATGTGATCGTTGAGAGAAAATGTTAAGAAAATTATTCTGTATTCCTGAGATATTGTATATGACTTATATACTGGGCCTCTGTTTTGTATTTTATGGAGAAAATTTAATAAAGTGATAATTGAAAAAAAAAAAATCAGGGCTGTACTGCGTGGCAGAGCTGTGTAAGTCTGGAACTGGATGTAACTGGATGGAAAAATCTACAAATCCTTTATCAGGTAAAATACAGTCTATATATTGTAAATATTTTATCTCTATGTTCAGCTGTTTGCCAGAAGTCCGTAGAACATGTCATCAGTAGGTATCTGTAATAATCAGAATCTCCATTCTTCACATGGGCCAGTTCTCCGCTGGTCTTCAGATCCCCGGCACCACCATCTTGGCTGTAGGAAGCCAGATGTGACTTCCTGCTGTTTCACAGCCAGCTCTCCCCTGCGCATGCGCAAGGCGCACTGTGCTTGCAGACTGGTTCTGTTACATGTCCCAGGAGGTTACGGGCAGGGAGTGGGGAAACTTATCCAGTGCAATTCTCGCCTGTCAGAAAAAAAGTACCTGCTCCCAAAAAAGAAAAGAAATCCAATGTTAGACGAGGAGGAAGGGGGAGGAGGATAAGCACAAATTTCACTTTTTAAAGTTGCACTTTAAGCCACAAACTTTATACACCACATAAGTACCAGTGCGTACAAACGCTAAAGAATCATACATCCCCTCGTTGACTTAAAGTGATACTAAACACACACTGTTTAATTTACATTGTCCCTTCTATTTCTGTATGTGGATGATGGAACTGTAATTATTTTAATAAAAATAAAAAATATTTTTAATATTTTAATAAAAAAAATCGAAGTACCTTTTCCCTAATTGATATACAGCTGTCACATGACCCAGATCTTTCCCAGCCTGTCTGCAGGGAAACATAAGCAGGAGGAGCTTCTAGTCCTCTGCTGCTGGTCACATGTTCAAAATAAAGAAAAAAAAGCAGCCTTTTGAATACATAAAAAAACTGTTTTAAATTGTCATAGAAATATATGTTTGAAATCAAATCTTTATTTATTTTTTGGCAATAACATGGTGTGGGCAGATTTCTGCCTGTCACAGGCTATGTCACGCCCCTCCAGGCTGTGTCTTAGAATAAGAGGGAGCTCCTGCCCCCCCCCTCCCTCCCCACTCTAATTCCCCTCTCCAATTCCACTCTCCCACACCCCCTTCCTCCTCCTCCCCCCCCCCCCCCAAATTATTATTTTTTTGTTTGTCTTCTCTACCCTCTCTCTTTCCTCCTTTGCTAGGTGACAATAATCTAAGGTGCATGCCTGGCCAACTCTTACACCAACCTACTCTCTAGGAAATGATTGATGAAAGCAGATTAATGTCACCAAGAATGTCCTGCTCCTGAAATCCACTTTAGTTGACATGTTAACTAAAACATTCTGTTCCAGTTAAGATACTGTTTTGTTTATCTTCTTTGAACAAGGTTACCTTTAAAAGCATACTGTGATGTTTGATTGCTTGCATCCGCTGTAAACTGCAATTTACTTTTCAATAAAACTATATTATGGAAAAAAAGAATAAGAGGGAGATGAAGCCTCCAAGAATCTACATGTGTATAGTTGCTTAGTGGGCATGGAGGAGGAGGGAGGGAGTGGGCTGTCATTTACCACTGTGTATACCCCCACATGGGTGACTCTATAGTCACATGGGCTGGTCCGATGTGATAGGGAGGAAATGCTCAGCATAGAAACTCACTCTAAACTGAGCATGTGCAGAGTTGCCACCACAGCTGAAGAATCCCTAGCTGAATTGTGGACATGGACAGAAGGTGGAGATAGAGCAGTGGTTCTCAAATCCGGTCCTCGGGACCCACCAACAGGCCAGGTTTGCAAGATAACTAAATTACATCACAGGTGATCTCATTTGCTTCTCAGTGATTGCAGTATTCTAGTCTGCATCCCCCAAGGTAATACTTAAAATCTGGCCTGTTAGTGGGTCCCGAGGACCGGAGTTGAGAACCACTGAGATAGAGAGCAGCAGGATCAACCATATTTTTGGCAGACTACAGAAAACAAATCTTAGAGTCACTGAGTGAGTATGAACAGCATGTAATACACCATTTATTGATAGTTTTTTTAGAATGTGGGTTTAGTGACACTTCTCGGATAGTAGGGATAACTTGCCACAAATTTGTTGCAGTGTTGAACTGTAAGTTTTGGTAACTTGCTGCACATTTTCATTGGCAAGTTGTACAGTTGCAGAGCACTCGAAGCACAAGTTCTAGTTGACACTTTTCCAATTTGTAGCAAATTTGCGTGGCAAGTCTCTAGCAAGAGCAAAGTTGCAGTGGTGAGTCTACAGCAATAGCTTTGCAAGTCACAGTGACCACTGGGGTGGGATGACTATTGCACAATATAACTGAACCAGAACTTGCAGCAGACTTCCGAAGACCTCATGCTGATGAAGAAACGCGTCAAGCTGGGACGCACATCGCAAGCAGCTTCCGAAGACGTCACTGTGATGACATAACGCGTCAAGCTGGGACGCACGTTGTGAGCAGCTTCCAAAGACGTCACTGTGATGACAAAACGCGTCAAGCTGGGACGCACGTTGTGAGCAGCTTCCAAAGACGTCATGATGACAAATTGCGTCAAGCTGGGTCGCACATTTCAACACCTTTAGCTGTAGCTGGAACACACGCTGACACCTGGATCCAACTGGGAGCCCTTTATCGTTTGGAGGAAGGTGATTTGGAGGACCAATTTGGAGCCTGCATCCTGGTCACAGAGACCACCAAAGCCTTATCTGATCCCCTTGCCATATGGTAAGAAGGATCAACACTGTCTGGTGAGTGGGAATTTTTTACCATTTTTCACGGAGGGTGCCATCATCCTTGTCAGCAGGACTCACGTTTAGGACGCACCCAGCCACAGTGGTGTAACGCTCCTGCGTTTTCTGTATAATGTGGATTTGCAGCAGCAGAAATATTCCACTTCAGTAGTCATGTAGAGAAACGCTGAGATACCAATCCCAACTCCCAAGACTCATCATATGTGGATAGTCTCAATTCAGCATACAAATACACACACTCAATAAGATGTTCCTGGAGTGATCTATGTATATAGTAGTATAGTGGTGATAGGCTGAAGAGACAGGTTGAGTAGAGATGATAGGTGACAGACACTTGAGAGGAATGTTCTTGAGAATGAGATAGTAGCAGATGGGATGCAGATAGGTTAGCAATCATGTATGGTAGTAGATGATAGGATAGCAGATGAACATACAGGAGAGACTAACCCAGTGCAAGAGCAGATGATAGTAGGCTCAAGAGCTAGCAATCTAGATAGTGCAGATGTAGTAACAGTCCTTAGTATGCAGAGCTAGATAGTGTAAGCTTTAGTATGAAGGTTATGGAGGATTCCCCTGTGGGGTACTTATCACTAGTAGCAAGTAGCAGAGGAGAGGTTCGGTAAGAGCGGATGATCCGGTAGCAGGATACAGGGATCAGCAGCGAGGTTCCGATAGCGAGGTATGCTTGCAAGCATGCGAGCTTCAAGGCAGGTTATGCGGTGGCACAAGACAAGGTAAGCATCAAGGCACATTGAACGAACACATGTGAGTGAAAGCTGGTGGTTTAAATAGCTGTTCAGTCCGGCGCCTCCTGATGATGTCAGCACTCTTAAAGGGAAACACACCTATATGTGCTTCATCTACCTAGGTAGATGGAACGCACCCGGAAATGATGTGATAGGAAGGCACTGAGAGTGCCAGAATCTTACAGTACCCCCCCCCCCCGTAAGGCCGGCTCCGGAAGGCCTCTAAGGCTGGTTGCCGATATGAGAATCGGATAAGACTGGTTGCCGATATGAGAATCGGATCAGGTTGGTAACCGATGTGAGAATCGGATCACTTGTTGCCGATATGAGAATCAGATCAGGTTGGTAACCGATCTGAGAATCGGATCAGGTAGGCTGCTATATGAACCCTTCACTAATCGGACGCATAACCATCCGAAGTAGTCATAGCAACCAACGCTTCTTCAAACACCCTTAGATCCTTCCTACGTACCACCGTGCCATTAGAAGCGCGTACGCAGTCAGGTGCAAGAATCTCAATGTTTTCATTGGAAGCTATAAATGTGCTTGCAAAAATAGGAGTATCTATACCAACATCTGCCAATTTCTGGGTGTCCTTTTCTGATATAGAACGGGGACAGGGCTGGCAACAGCCTTGGTAATTTCCAGGCTGTTTTCAGGGAAGACAGTTCGGATTCGCCTGGCCTCCATTGGGAGAGCCTTAGGCCTATGGGGTCGGGTTGGGCAGGATGTAATGAAATGTCCCCCTTCTCCACAATAAAAACAAAGGCCACAGATTCCCCTGTGATCTTTTTTTTTTTGTAAGGACAACTTAGTATGTACGGCACCAATCTCCATAGGCTCCTCATCCATCTCTGTAGGATCAGGGTTCAAATGAGATGTGTCAGAGTGACAAGGCTGACTGTTTAAGGCAGGCTTGTACCATGACCAGGCAGGATCACCATATTCATTTGGTTTTCTTTTTTCCCTAGGTACCCGGGGTCTGCGGTTACCTGGAGCAGGTTTAGGAGTAGATTTTTGGGAGGGGAGACACTGGGAGTGCATCGCAATTGCAAATGACTCCCAATTGTCTAGGATCTGACTTTTTTCTTGCAGTTTCTGGTATGCCCATGTTTTTATTTTGCCAGAAAGCAAATTAATGGCAGCATGAACTTTAATAAAGTCATTATAATAGGTCCTGGGCTTAAGGATAAATAGGAGCTCACAATCCATCCGAAAAAAAAGAAAAGAAGAACGGGAACCATCAAACCTGTCTGGTAGAAAGACAAGGGGTTCTGGGGGTTGAGCAGCAGTAGGCTGTGTCAGTCTGGCCACCTGCTGCGTCAGAGCCTGATTGTCTTCTTTTAATTCAGTAAGTGCGTGTATTAACGCAGTTACTTGTTGTGTTAACTGTGTCACCTGAGTGGTCATTTCTGCTGAATCCATTTTATCTGGTTCGTTCAATCTGTAACGCTCCTGCGTTTTCTGTATAATGTGGATTTGCAGCTGCAGAAATATTCCACTTCAGTAGTCATGTAGAGAAACGCTGAGATACCAATCCCAACTCCCAAGACTCATCATATGTGGATAGTCTCAATTCAGCATACAAATACACACACTCAATAAGATGTTCCTGGAGTGATCTATGTATATAGTAGTATAGTGGTGATAGGCTGAAGAGACAGGTTGAGTAGAGATGATAGGTGACAGACACTTGAGAGGAATGTTCTTGAGAATGAGATAGTAGCAGATGGGATCCAGATAGGTTAGCAATCATGTATGGTAGTAGATGATAGGATAGCAGATGAACATACAGGAGAGACTAACCCAGTGCAAGAGCAGATGATAGTAGGCTCAAGAGCTAGCAATCTAGATAGTGCAGATGTAGTAACAGTCCTTAGTATGCAGAGCTAGATAGTGTAAGCTTTAGTATGAAGGTTATGGAGGATTCCCCTGTGGGGTACTTATCACTAGTAGCAAGTAGCAGAGGAGAGGTTCGGTAAGAGCGGATGATCCGGTAGCAGGATACAGGGATCAGCAGCGAGGTTCCGATAGCGAGGTATGCTTGCAAGCATGCGAGCTTCAAGGCAGGTTATGCGGTGGCACAAGACAAGGTAAGCATCAAGGCACATTGAACGAACACATGTGAGTGAAAGCTGGTGGTTTAAATAGCTGTTCAGTCCAGCGCCTCCTGATGATGTCAGCACTCTTAAAGGGAAACACACCTATATGTGCTTCATCTACCTAGGTAGATGGAACGCACCCGGAAATGATGTGATAGGAAGGCACTGAGAGTGCCAGAATCTTACAAGTGGCAGGACAATTGCGTTGTCTCTTTTGGGAATTCACAGAGGAATATTATTGGGACCGTTGCCACTGGACTCTATTTTAAGTTTTGAGTGCACTGGGTTTTCAGTGGTCACTCTTTTTTTTCCCTTGTTTTCTTTTTTCTTGGCTGTTTTCACTAGTATATTTACATTATTTATGGTATTCTATATATAATTTATACATTATTTTATTAATATTATTATTATTTTTTTTCAATTTTTCACTTTGGATACTAATTCTGGGGACGGTTGCTTGTTTTTCTTGTATAGCTAGCGCTGTTTATCGCATAGAGTGTACCACTCTTGCGATTTTTTTACTCACAGTTTAACCGTATGGTTTGCAACAGCAGCTGTTTAATCAATTCATATCACATTTTTCTATTTGTTTATTGGCAGGAGTGGGTTTATAGTAATCAGACTTGCAGAATGTTTGCAAAGAAAGTTGATCTGGAGTCATGCAATGAGGACTTGCTGCAATTCTGCAACAAACTTGTGAAGCCTTGCAAGTTTAGCAATAGCTTAGCAAGTAATTTTCAAATTTGCAGCACAGTTGCTTGCTATATGGATTTAGGTCCCCATCTACAAGACTGTTATAACTTTACTGTGCCTTCTCATGTTTGGCAGTTTAGTCACCATGTATGAGGTCTGTCCCAAAAATCAGAGACAGTTGTCAAATTTTCCACCAACCCTCAGATGTGGATTTAAGCACAGCATCTCATGTGCGTTGCTCATTATAGACACAAAAATATAAAAGTTTGGGTGTTGCACACAATAAACAAGGTAAACATGGAAAAACATAATACTTCCCTCTTAAATTCATAACATAGGAGGGAGGTGTTCTGTATTCCAAAATAGGATAGGCTGTGTGTTATTAGCACCAAATTACTTTCCTCATCTCCATAACATAGGGAGGGGGGGGGGTCTTCTGTATTCCTCAGAAATAAATGAAAACAGCAGATTCAACACGTACTTTTTGCCGTTATTGAACAGAAACAACAAAATGCTCAAAATGGTTTGTTTAAAGCGGAGTTCTGCCCCCCCCCCCCCCCCCAACCGCAATAAAAAATAAAAGTCAGCAGCTACACTGTAATACTGTAGCTGCTGACTTTTAATATTAGGACACTTACCTGTCCAGGAATCCGCAATGTCGGCACCCCAGCCATTTTTGGATCGGCTCTCGGGTGCTGCTTCCGCCATTTATGATAAGGGAAACTGGAGGTGAGGCCTTTAGGCTTCAGTGCCAGTTCTCTACTGCGCTGTGCTTTCTAACTGGCCTAGCCGCGGAGGAAGGAGGAGGGGGGTTGAACTTCCGAGGGACCTCGCCACAGCCACATCAAAAACAGGTACCCCCTCCCCCCTGAAAGGTGCCAAATGTGGCCCTGGAGGCGGGGGGGAAGCAGATAAGCGGAGCTTCCACTTTTGGGTGGAACTCCGCTTTAACAGACCAAAAGGGAGTTTCTTGTCAAAATTTACATACATAGTTACATAGTTACATAGTTACATAGTAGGTGAGGTTGAATAAAGACAATAGTCCATCCAGTTCAACCTGTGTAGGTGTGTGTGACTGTAATCATCTAACATAGCCCTCAATCTCCTGATCCTTGAGATGTAAGTCTTCATAGTTTGAGAGGCAGATAGACAGACAGACAGATAATCAGGATAAATGACAGTCATAAACCTACGCCTAAGCCTTTTTCCGATATGTAAATCCGGACTGACACTAGGTGCTACTAAAATTGCAGTTGCGTGGAGTAGCAATTGATTGCACAAATGTAGAGCATTTTAGCTACCATTAGTTCTCCATGCTACACTTCATTTTTCCCTGGGTGTAGCAATTGCTAGCAAATGATCTCTGGGTGATCATGGGTGATGTGAAAATCACCAGAGTGCGTTCAGCCTAAAATTTGGCCAACCATGTAAAATATACCAGTGATAGAGTCTTGCAGCTGGTTACCCACTAGGCCTAGGAACTTGCCAGCTAGGCACAGGGACTTTAGGAATACATAAAGGTTTACAGGCTCTCAAGTGTGTCTCCAAGTGCTGCTGAAGGAAATGTCCTTCACTACAAGCCATCAGTGGTGTAGTGGTAAGTACTTTCACCTAGCAGCAAGAGGGTCACTGGTTCAAATCCCTACCACGATACTACCTGCCTGGAGTTTGCATGTTCTCCTTGTGTCTGCCTGGGTTTCCTCCCACTCCAAAGACATGCTGGTAGGTTAATTGGCTCCTGTCTAAATTGGCCCTAATATGTATGTATTAATATGACTTAGGGATCTTAGATTGTAAGCTCCTTGAGGGCAGGCACTGATGTAAATGTACAATGTATATCTAAAGTGCTGCGTAAATTACCGGCGCTATATAGGTGCCTGAAATTAAAAAAAAATCCTCTACAGAGGAGTTAAAGCAAGAGAAAAGGCCAAGAGCACAAAAGCCATAGCTCCCAACTGTCCCTGATATTCATGGATTGTCCCTCATTCAGAACAAAGTCCATCTATCCCTCTTTCCTATCTATGCAGTTGTATATAAAATGCACTACCAATCTATCAAAAAGTTTTTCCCAGTGCTAAACCTTTAATCCAATTTCTAAATTGCTGCATTTGTAAGTTTTAAATGCCAATATAAAGGAATAGTAGTGGTAAAAAAAAGCACTTGTGGGTTTAATCAATCTTTTTTTTTTTTTTACAATTCTCCTTTAAGGGGGGGGGGGGCGTGGCAGGGAGTGTGTCCTATGTCTACTAATAGGTGTCCCTCGTTCCCATCTCAGAAAGTTGGGATGTACAGTATCTCACAAAAGTGAGTACACCCCTCACATTTTTGCATGTGCTTCCATTGTTGGAGACTCACAGAATTTAGAGTTAGGACCACAGATAATGGGGTGCCTTGACGGGGCTCTGTGGCTTATGCATGTATTTGCAAATGTGTGCAACTAAACCCCTGTTTTTAACACGTACTGTTGGACAGGTCAATTCGGTTGGTCACAGATTGGTCAGTAAGGAGAGCTTGGAAATCTTTTTGTCTTGTTATATGCATTGCCCTTCCAATGCTCCTTGCTGTAGAGACCAGTTACAGGTGTGGACAGTAACCAGTTGTTTTTGTTATAGATTATATTGACCAGGCAACGCACTGACATCTTTGCTGGCATTGTGCTATAGGCTGGGTGTTCAGTGTGCCCCTGTGCCTTTAAGAAGAGGTGGGCTCCCTTCAGGTATATCTGCCCTACACCTGTCCATTAAATGCATGTGCTTCCATTGTTGGAGACTCACAGAATTTAGAGTTAGGACCACAGATAATGGGGTGCCTTGAAGGGGGCTCTGTGGCTTATGTATGTATTTGCAAATGTGTGCAACTAAACCCCTGTTTTTAACACGTACTGTTGGACAGGTCAATTCGGTTGGTCGCAGATTGGTCAGTAAGGAGAGCTTGGAAATCTTTTTGTCTTGTTATAAATATTTTATTACATCTTTTCATGTGACAACACTGAAGAAATGACACTTTGCTACAATGTAAAGTAGTGAGTGTACAGCTTGCATAACAGTGTACATTTACTGTCCCCTCAAAATAACTTAACACACAGCCATTAATGCCTAAACTGCTGTCAACAAAAGTGAGTACATCCCTAAGTGACAATGTCCAAATTGTGTCCAATTAGCCATTTTCTTTCCTGTGTCATGTGACTCATTAGTGTTACAAGGTATCAGGTGTGAATGGGGAGCAGGTGTGTTAAATTTGGTGTTCTCGCTCTCACTCTCTCATACTGGTCACTGAAAGTTCATTAATGGCACCTCATGGCAAAGAACTCTGAGGATCTGAAAAAAAGAATTGTAGCTCTACATAAACATGTCCTAGGCTATAAGAAGATTGCCAAGACCCTGAAACTGAGCTGCAGCATGGTGGCCAAAACCATACAGTGGTTTAACAGGACAGGTTCCACTCAGAACAGTCTATGGTCGACCAAAGAAGCCGAGTGCATGTGCTCAGTGTCATATCCAGAGGTTGTCTTTGGGAAATAGACGTATAAGTGCTGCCAGCATTGCTGCAGAGGTTGAAGGGGTGGGGGGGGTCAGCCTATCAGTGCTCAGACCATACACTGAACGCTACATCAAATTGGTTTGCATGGCTGTCGTCCCAGAAGGAAGCCTCTTCTAAAAATAATGCTCAAGTAAGCCCGCAAACAGTTTGATAAACACTAGCAGACTAAGGACATGGATTACTGGAACCATGTCCTGTGGTCGGATGAGACTAAGATAAACGTATTTGGTTCAGATGGTGTCAAGCATGGGTGGCGGCAACCAGGTGAGGAGTACAAAGACAAGTGTGTCTTGCCTTCAGTCAAGCATGGAGGTGGGAGTGTCATGGTCTGGGGCTGCATGAGTGCTGCGGGCACTGGGGAGTTACAGATCATAGGGGGAACCATGAATGCCAATGTGTACTGTGACATACTGAAGCAGAGCATGATCCCCTCTGGGCCACAGGGCAGTATTCCAACATGATAACGACCCCAAACACACCTCCAAGATGACCACTGCCTTGCTAAAAAAGCTGAGGGTAAAGGTGATGGGCTGGCCAAGCATGTCTCCAGACCTAAACCGTATTGAGCATCTGTGGGACATCCTCCAAGGGAAGGTGGAGGAGCGCAAGGTCTCTAACATCCACCAGCTCCGTGATGTCGTCATGGAGGAGTGGAAGAGGACTCCAGTGGCAACTTGTGAAGCTCTGGTGAACTCCATGTCCAAGAGGGTTAAGGCAGTGCTTGAAAATAATGGTGGCCACACAAAATATAGACACTTTGGGCCCAATTCGGGTATTTTAACTTAGGGGTGTACTCACTTTTGTTGCCAGCGGTTTAGACATTAATGGATATTTGTTGAGTTATTTTGAGGGGACAGAAATTTACACTGTTATACAAGCTGTACACTCACTACTTTACATTGTAGCAAAGTGTAATTTCTTCAGTGTTGTCACATGAAAAGATATAATAAAATATTTACAAAAATGTGAGGGGTGTACTCACTTTTGTGAGATACTGTATGCATAAACTGTCCCTTCCTCTGTCTTCTCTGCCCACATGGATTTCACCACCACCAGACACAACTATGTTCTCAGCTGCTGCTCTGGACTTAAATAGTCCTCAGCAGAGACTGATATGAGGATAGCCAGAAGCAATTTTCAACAGTTTAGTAAGTAAACTGATCAAGGGGAAAATTCTAAGTGCACCGTGCATTAACTTACAACAACCAGTCAGAATATTATGCGGTCAAACCAGTACAAAATGGATTCTAACTGATTGCAATTTGTTCAAACCCATTTGCAGGATTTTATTAAGGCAAAACTTAAAGTGGTTGTAAAGGCAGAACGTTTTTTTACCTTCATGCATTCTATGCATGAAGGTAAAAAACTTGTGTACAGCAGCCATGGGTGTCGGGATGAAGCAACGTCTGGCCCAGCCAATCAACGTAACAGAGCAACCAGGGGAAGGGTGGATATAAACATACAATAGTGCAGTGCTTAAAGTGACACGATAGGCATAGAACCTCAATATAAGGAATAGATTCTCAATAACACTGATTATGAAGTGAATTAAACCATACTTGTTGGGTCCATTGGATAATATACTAGTGATGTGATAAGCAAAAAAAATCATGAGTAGAAAACTAAATAGTGTAAACACGGTCCTAAAGAGATCTGAAGTGTAGTGTAATCCAAACAAAATTTTCAAATCAAAATTCATAAAAAAAAAAAAAAAAATCTTAAAGTTTAACCACTTTACCACCGGAGGATTTTGCAGTCTTACGTCCAGGCCACTTTTTGCGGTTCGGTACTGTGCGACTTTAACTGACAATTGCGCGGTCATGCAACGCCGTACCCAAACAGAATTCACGTCCTTTTTTTCCCACAAACAGAGCTTTCTTTTGGTGGTATTTGATCACCTCTGCGCTTTTTATTTTTTGCGATAATAATAAAAAATTCGAAAATTTTGAAAAAATAACAATATTTTTCTACTTTGACAGTTAAAAAATATCCAATATATTCAAGTTTTGTCATATATTTAGGCCAAAATGTATTTAGCTACATGTCTTTGACAAAAAATATTCTCAATGAGCGTATTTTTAACCGCTTTAAGACCGAAGATTTTACCCCATTCCTGACCAGGCCATATTTTGCGATTTGGCACTGCGTTATTTTAACGGACAATTGCGTGGCTGTGCGATGCTGTATCCAAATAAAATTGACATTCTTTTTTTCCCCATAAATAGAGCTTTCTTTTGGTGGTATTTGATCACCTGTGCGATTTTTACTTTATGCACTATAAACAAAAAAAGAGCTACAATTTTGAAAAAATAACAATATTTTTCACATTTTTTTATATGAAATTCCCCAAAAAAAATGTAAAAATCAAAGTGTTTTAACATTTTAGGCCAATTTGTTTTCTGCTACATATTTTTGGTAAAAAAAAAATCGCAATAAGCGTATTTTGATTGGTTTGCGCAAAAGTTATCGCTGCTACTAACTACGGTAAATTTATGTCATTTTTATTGTTTTTTTTTTTAACTAGTAATGGCGGCGATCTGCAATTTTTTTTGTGGGACTGCGACATTGCGGCGGACAGATCAGACCCCTGACTGAAATTTTTGACACTTTTGGGGGTACCAGTGACATTACTACAGTAATCAGTGCTATAAATATGCACTGTTACTGTAAAAATGACACTGGCAGGGAAGGGGTTAACTTTTATTGGTGATCAAGGGGTTAATGTATGCCTGGTGCTTACTAACGTGTGTGGGGGGAGGGGACTATGTGACACAGGCACAGATCGCAGGTTCAGCTATGCAGAATCCTGCAATCTGTCCCTGAATGTCACTTAGGAGATCCGCCCGCTTTGTTTACACAAGCGGGCGGATCTCCACACTCGATTCCCCGACGATCGGGGAAGAGCAGCGGTGATCACCGCCGTTCCTCCCTTGGCCCGACTCCCGCTGTGACTGAAAACAGCGGTAGCTTTCGGCGGCGCGCGCGCCGCCCACAAGGGGAGGGGCCCAGCGGCATAGGTCTACGTCGCTGGACGATATCGAACCACTTTGCCGCAGTACGGTCAACTTGACCGGTCGGCAAGTGGTTAACCCCACTTTTGTTGAGAAAAAAACATTCCCCTCTGGGTGATCTCTGTACATTACAAGGATTTTAACAAACTTTAGTGCGGATTCCTACCTTTTGTTTTTCTGAAGAAATCATTGTTTGTTCCTCTGTGCTGAGGGGATCTAATGGGAGTGGTTTCATAATTATCTGTTAGCTGTGGCAGCTGCAGGGCTCTAATGAGGGAAGCTGCTGAGCCTGCACCCCTTTAGACGTGTTCCTATTGGGAGTATCTCACCAAAAATGACATTTTTGTTGCAGGGGATGCCAGAAATCTGACTTGTATCTTAGGCAGACTTCTGGGAAAATTGGTGAGCCAATCACACAAGCAGGAAATGATGTTTCTGGGTGTGGTCAGTATACATTCTGTGTAAAGAACACCTCCAGGCGGCCATATTGCATTTTCAGAAAAATGCAAAAGCTGCAGATTGAAAAGGAAAGGTTATTTTTAATAATGTTCAATTACACCATTATTTGTGTCACAATTGTATACACTATATTGTTTGTTTGTGTTTTTATTTGCTGTTTCCCCCACGAAAGTGGAGTTACCCTTTAAAGTAAGAGAGTCCATCATAGGAAATAAATCCCATAAGTTGAGTGAAGATCACCCGTAAAGAGGCAAAATGTGATCAAACTTCACCATCACTGTGTACTCCTCCACCATAATGTAAAGTCAGCACGCTTACCAGAGGGTATGGACTCATATACTGTTATGTATTTAGTCAACCAGGCAGTTATGGGGAATCACCCCAATCATATCCAGCTCCCAGAAAGCTGATAAGGAAGTCCACCAGCCCAGAGTTGGATGAGAAGATCCATTTTTAAACGGCAGGCTCTCAGCATATGGCACACAACATCAGACTGGCAGGCAGTTTCTCAAATCTAGAGAGCTGCCATGGCAGACCAGGAGGGTAGTTGAACCACCAAAAATGCCAGCGGGCACAGTGTGTGCAATGGAGCAAAATGTACATCCTGTGCAGGGAAGCTGATTGCTGAATTAGGATTCCTGGCCATGAGTAGCTGCATTAGCAGTCAAAATAAGAAGGGTGGATATCACATCTCTAAAGGATGGCTACTTTACAAGGTAAACTGCAGCTCAACCACCTATTTTTACTGCCCCCCAAACCATAATTATAAAGGAGCTCTAACTTTCTTTGTGTTTTCACTTGAGATTGTGACAGCGTCAATTATGAGGAACGAGTTATTTGTTGTAGTGTAAATGTGATGTTATTGTAGAGTTAAATGATCTTTTTCACTTTCTTAATAGCACATGTTTAGTGTTGCCTTTCCTCATTCTGAAGAGCTCTTGACATGACCATCAATCGATGAAGGTTTTATTTCCTTTCATCAGTCTGGTCCTTGTAACCAATGGAATAAATGTAAGACATGTGTTTTACAAAAGGCAACATCATTTCCTGTACATATCGATCGACGCATCTCCCACACAAAGCGCCCAAACTACATTGTAACATATTCAGATACAATTGTACAATGTTCCTACAACTAGTTGTGGATTCTCAGCACTACTCCAAAGCTTGTACAGTAAAACCTTGGTTTGAGAGTAACTTGGTTTAAGAGCGCTTTGCAAGACAAGCAAAAATTTCAAATAAATTTTGACTTGATATACAAGCGATGTCTTGATATACAAGTAGCCTCAAGTCACAGCTGAGTATAAAAGAGAAGAGAGGCGCCTCTAAATGTAGCACTATGGTTAAATTTAATGAAGGTACAACATTTAGCAACTCATATGGCTGATGATTGGAACAGGCACATCTAAGTATGCAGGCATCAGGGGTAAAGCTGTCCACATAGGACCATCCTCCGCACCCTCATCTACGTCATCCCTTCCATGCTACCCCTCGCTTTCAGATCGCTTTACTGCAGGGTGATCTTCCCGGTCAGTATTACAGACTGGCAGCCGGCAGTGCAGAAGATGGTCTATGTGGACAGCTTTACCCCGGATGCCTGCATACTTAGATGTGCCTGTTTTATTCATCAACCATGTGAGTTGCTAAATGTTGTACCTTCATTAAATGGAACCATATTGCTACACTTAGAGGCGCCTCTCTTCTCTTTGATACCCTGTAGCTCCTGCTGGATTTTGCTTCCAATCCCCTTGTGGAAGCGGCTATTTGTGGATGGACATTTTATGGTTACACCACCTATCGCAATGCTATAATCTTTTTATATGGACTATAAATTGAAGGATTTATGAATAAATAGTTGTGAAACGAATCATCTGAGTTTCCATTATTTCTTATGGGGAAATTCGCTTTGATATAAGAGTACTTTGGATTACAAGCATGCTTCCGGAACGAATTATGCTCGCAATCCAAGGTTTTACTGTATCTAACTTTCCTGCTTGTACATGTTTGACTCTACAGCTTGTCAATGGCTCTATACAAGTCATTTATTGCAGATATTTGTAGGAGGTGGTAGGTCCCTTGACTCAAAATCTCCTGTGTAGTTTAAGACAGGGACAGGTCAAGGTGTAGGCAGATAAGATGGCTCACTTGGGTGCTTCAGCAGGAATGGGGTGCAAAAAAGGCTAGACCTGCAACCTATGCTGCTGAAGTAGCTTGGGGGGGGGGGGGTGTACTTTGGCCTTTTTTGCTTTGGGTACTAAAAGGCGTACTTTGGCTTTTTTTTTTTTTTTGTTTTGGGGATTAAAGGGCGTACTATGGCATTTTTTGCTTTGGGTACTAAAGGGCGTACTTTGGCTTTTTTTTTTTTTTGCTTTGGGTACTAAAGGGTGTACTTTGGCTTTTTTGCTTTTTGTACTATAGGATGTACTTTGACTTTTTTTGCTTTAGGTACTAAAGGGCGTACCTTGGGGTTTTTTTTGTTTTGGCGTCTAAAGGGCTTACTTTGGCTTTTTTTTTTGTTTTGTTTTGGGTACTAAAGGGCGTACTTTGGCATTTTTTGCTTTGGGTACTAAAGGGCGTACTTTGGCTTTTTTTTTTTTTTGTTTTGTTTTGGGTACTAAAGGGCGTACTTTGGCCTTTTTTGCTTTTCCTACTAAAGGGCGTACTTTGGCATTTTTTGCTTTGGGTACTAAAGGGTGTACTTTGGGGGTTTTTTTTTTTTGCTTTGGGTACTAAAGGGTGTACTTCGGCTTTTTTTTGCATTTTGGACTATAAGACGTACTTTGACTTTTTTTGCTTTGGGTACTAAAGGGCGTACTTTGGCTTTTTTTTTTTTTTGCTTTGGGTACTAAAGGGCATACCTTGGGGTTTTTTTTGTTTTGGCGTCTAAAGGGCGTACTTTGGCTTTTTTTTTGTTTTGGGTACTAAAGGGCGTACTTTGGCTTTTTTTTTGTTTTGGGGTCTAAAGGACGTACTTTGGCTTTTTTTGCTTTTCGTACTAAAGGACGTACTTTGGCATTTTTTGCTTTGGATACTAAAGGGTGTACTTTGGGGTTTTTTTTTTTTTTTTTTTTTGCTTTGGGTACTAAAGGGTGTACTTCGGCTTTTTTTGCATTTTGTACTATAAGACGTACTTTGACTTTTTTTGCTTTGGGTACTAAAGGGCGTACTTTTTTTGTTTTGGGGTCTAAAGGGCGTACTTTGGCTTTTTTTTTTTTGTTTTGGGTACTAAAAGGCGTACTTTGGCTTTTTTTTTTTGTTTTGGGGATTAAAGGGCGTACTTTGGCATTTTTTGCTTTGCGTACTAAAAGGCGTACTTTGGCTTTTTTTTTTTTTTGCTTTGGGTACTAAAGGGTGTACTTTGTGTTCTGTCCAGCCAGGGTTTCATAACCATTTGCCATAGTCTGTCAATAATAGAGTTCATTAGCTAGGTTATAGCACCATCTAGTGGTGTTAAGTTGTACTACATCTTGTTTTTCTTGTTGTAATTATTCTGCCTTGTGGGTGGTGCTACTCATTGTGGGTTCTTGCAAGGCACTCTGGGAAGGGGCAGTCCTCAGTCTCCTGGACACAGAATCAGAGCTGTTTCTTCATGTCTTTCTTCTAAAACTCCACCATCTGTGTAACAGCATATCTGGTGAGTCACTTACCTCTGTAACTAGGGCATCTAGTATGCAGAGCTGTGTAGTTGTTTGTATTACTACTCAGGAAAGTTAACTGTGTAGATGTTAGACTGTTAGCTAGCCATGCAGTCCTATGTATAGGCAGTCATTGTACCATGTGCTTCACTGTTATGTAATGTATTATGCATGCAGTTCTTATACTCTATACTTATACATGTCTTTTTGTATTCTTATAGTTTTACCATATTTCTACAACCCTGTTTTTACCAATACATAATAAACCTGTTAAACTACAAACAACAGGCCTCTTATTTGGGAGACAGGAATGGTTTATGCTGAATGTTGGAATACACACTGTATGAACGTGTAAGAAGACAGAACGGTAAAACAGATGCTAGTCACCAGCGATAGTGGATCTGACTATATGGAACTGCCATCAGCCACGCGCTCCCGCGCACATGATTGCAGCGGTTGCCACACAGTCACAAGAAGTGAGAGTATAACCCCCAGCAAGCACAGCTCAAGCCATGCCACACTGAAGTCTGTTCTTACCTAGACTGAGCCCGCACGGAGTCATTAAGCAGCCAGCAACAGAAACACCATGTCCACCAGCCAGACATCATCATGCAGGACAAGGTCACAAGCGAGCCGCTGTAGCAAGTCCTCCATAAAAGAAATGGCTGCTCTCGCCCGTGCAGAAGCTGAGGCTGCTAAAGTAAGGGCTTCCTTTGCTGCACAAGAGATGCAACTAAAGATATCACTGGAAAAACTTGCAGCAGAGAAAGAAGCGGCAGCCGCAACAGCCAAAGCAGAGTGCTTAGAAGCCACAGACTGTTCTGAATCTGAGAAACACAGCCAAGTACTCGGACCAGACTTAGATCAACAAGATCCAGCACAGCGCATCTCAGAATATGTCTACCAGCATCCCAAGACAGATGACACCTATGATCCGGTATATCAGCCAGCGTATACAGTGTGTCAAATACCTTGAATCACAGTACCTCGAGCAAGACGGTATGGGGCAAAGTGATCCCGACCACAACTACCGCTCTACAGGACAAAAGCTACGACCTTCGTTTCAACTTAAAGGGACACCCTTCGCGTCAGAGCGGTATTATACAGACTTTCCTAAGCCAGAAACATCCAAAAGGTATGGTGATACACCACACACGCAGCATAACAGCACACCGGGTAGTGTTGGCGCCAACCATGCGGACATGGACTTTGCTAAGTTCTTTGCTAAACGAGAACTGGTTACCAGGGGACTTATAAAGTTCACTGATCGACCTGAGAACTACAGGTCATGGCGAGCCTCCTTCCAGAACGCCATACGGGACTTAGATCTTTCCTGTAGTGAAGAGTTAGATCTCTTGGTAAAATGGCTTGGAAATGAATCTGCTGAACATGCCAAAAGAATCAGAGACATTAACATAAACTACCCGGGCAAAGGTCTAAAGATGGTGTGGGAAAGACTTGATGAATGTTATGGGTCAATAGAAGCTATAGAAAATGCTTTATATAAAAGAATTGAAACTTTTCCCAGAGTAGCTGGTAGGAGTTACCAAAGGCTCAGGGAACTCAGTGACTTGTTAATAGAGTTACAGGTTGCTCAGGCAGAAGGAGATCTACCAGGGCTAGCATTCCTGGACACTGCCAGAGTTGTTAATCCGATTGTCCAAAAACTTCCTTATAACTTACAGGAGAAGTGGATCACACATGGTTCTCATTATAAACAGTCTCATAATGTACCATTTCCTCCCTTCAAGGTGTTTGTAGACTTTGTTGCTCAACAGGCAAGGAGCAGAAATGATCCCAGTTTTGATTTTACACTGTCATGTCCCACTGCCCCTGGTGTCAACCCTCTCAAAACACCAGTGGCAGTCCACAAAACTAATGTTGCTTCCACAGGTTCTCCTTTCAGGTCGTTCAAGCCTTATCAAGAAGGGAACAAACCGGAAGACGTTAGCAAGCAATGCCCCTTGCACAAGAAACCACATCCTCTACTGAAATGCAGAGCCTTCAGGGAGAAATCTTTAGAGGACCGCAAAGAATTCCTCAAAGAGAACAACATCTGCTTCAGGTGCTGCACTACAACAACACACTTCGCCAGGAACTGTAAGGTCAGTGTGACATGCACAGAATGTGGGAGCACAGAACACAACACGGCTTTGCACCCTGGACCACCCTCTCAGGTATCATCCCAAGCAGAGGAGCATGACAGAAAGCAGATAGACAACGGCGTAGACACCGCAATAGTCACTTCTCAGTGTACAAAGATATGTAAAGGACTTGCAGGAGGGAAGTCCTGCTCAAAAATCTGCCCTGTCAGAGTTTACCTGGCCGGTTACCGAGACAAGGCTATCAAGGTATACGCAATCTTGGATGACCAAAGCAACAGGTCTCTAGCTAAATCCACCTTCTTCAACACATTCAACATCGTAGGGCCTGGTTCTCCCTACTCCTTAAGAACATGTGCAGGTACTGTTGAGACGGCGGGGAGGAAGGCAGCTGGGTACAAGGTAGAGTCCATAGATGGTCAGAGCTGCTTGTCTCTGCCAACCATACTGGAGTGTAATCACATTCCTGACAACCGATCTGAGATACCTACACCTGAGGTAGCAGCACACCACCCCCACTTGAAGCGTATAGCTCACCTGATACCGGAGCTGGACCCAGAAGCTCCAATAGTCCTACTCCTTGGAAGAGACATACTACAAGTTCACAAGGCTAGAGGACAGATTAATGGACCCCAAAACGCTCCATACGCCCAGAGACTTGACCTAGGATGGGTCATCATAGGCGACGTCTGTCTAGGAGGGGTACACAAGCCGACCTCAGTCTACAGTATGCTCACCAACACACTTGAAAATGGGCGTCCATCCCTATTCCAGCCATGTCGGAGTAGTTTCCTGATAAAAGAATTTCCACACAGCAATCCTGTGCCTTGTCCTTACGTTGATTCCTCCTGTGAAGATCATGCCTGTGATGGTGAGCAAGATCACCTAGGGTCTTCCACAGAACAAGAGAAGACAACAGGGTTGCAATGTCCATAGAAGACAGGCTGTTCTTGGATATCATGGATCAAGGAATAGTAAAAGACAAATCATCAAACAGCTGGGTCGCACCTTTACCGTTTAGACCCCAAAGACGACGCCTACCTAACAATAAGGAACTTGTTTACAATCGATTTATCTCCCTCAGACACAAACTCCAGAGGAACCTAGTGATGAAAGAACATTTCTTCACCTTCATGGAAAGAATATTTCAGAACAACCACGCAGAGATGGCACCCACCCTACAAGATTCAGAAGAGTGTTGGTACTTACCCATATTCGGTGTGTATCATGCGAAAAAACCAAGACAGATAAGAGTAGTATTCGACTCGAGTGCCAAGTGCGAAGGTGTCTCGCTAAACGATGTCTTACTGTCTGGTCCAGACCTCAACAACAAGCTTCTGGAGGTACTTCTACGCTTCCACAAAGATTCTGTAGCATTTATGGCTGACATACAACAAATGTTCCACTGTTTCCTTGTCAGGGAAGAACACAGAAACTACCTGAGGTTCTTCTGGTACCGCAACAACGACCCCACTGAGGACATTGTAGAATACCGAATGAGAGTACACATTTTCGGAAACAGTCCTTCCCCAGCAGTTGCTATCTACGGTCTCAGACATTCAGCCCAAGAGGGTGAAACAAAGTACGGGTCAGATGTCAGGTCCTTTGTGGAAAAGGATTTATATGTGGACGACATAAAAATGAAATCTACACCCACGACTGAGACCGCAACCAGTCTCCTGAAAAGAGCTCAAGAGATGCTCGCCTTATCTAATTTGAGGTTGCACAAAATCGCCTCCAACAGCCGTGAGTTAATGAAGGCCTTCTCACCCCAAGACCACTCAAGTGGTCTAAAGGACTTGGATCTTAGTACAGACTCCCTTCCCATGCAGCGAAGCCTTGGTTTGCTTTGGGATTTAAAGGCAGACACATTCACCTTTCAAATCAGCACAGACAAAAAACCCTTCACACGCAGAGGAGCCCTGTCTACCATTAACAGCTTATATGATCCTCTGGGATTCGTAGCGCCAGTTACCATCCAGGGTAAAATGATGCTAAGAGACTTCACCACAGAAAAGGCTGATTGGGATGATCCACTTCCCATGGAGAAAAAAGACCTGTGGACAGGATGGAGAAAGTCTCTTGAAGGTTTGTCCAGCCTTCAGGTAGCACGACCATATGCTTCCGTGTCATCAACTGAAGTCAAGATGCAAAGACTGTATATTTTCTGCGATGCTTCAGTCAAGGCGATTGCAGCTGTAGCATACCTAAAGACTATAGATGTCAAAGAACAATGCCATGTGGGTTTCGTTATGAGCAGGACCAAGCTGGCACCACTCCGCGAGCACACGATACCCAGATTGGAACTCTGTGCAGCGGTGCTTGCAGTAGAGTTGGCTGAACTTATAACAACAGGACTTCATCTGGAAATCGAGGAAGTAGAGTTCTACACAGACAGCAAGGTAGTCCTAGGATACATTTGCAAGGAAATAAGACGCTTCTATGTCTATGTCAGCAATCGGGTACTTAGGATCAGGAGATCCACTTGTCCTAAACAGTGGCACTACGTGTCCACACACCATAATCATGCAGACCATGCGACTAAATCTGTCGCAACAAGCCATCTTAAAGACACAACATGGTTCACGGGCCCTGCATTGCTGTACCGTTCTATGTCTTGCAGCATCGGATCTGACTTGTTCGACTTAGTAGACCTGGATGCGGATGAAGAAATCCGACCTGAAGTAACGGTTCTACATACGGTGACTTCAGACCACCAACTCAAGTCTCATCGTTTCGAAAGGTTCTCCACCTGGATGTCACTTGTTCGCGCTATAGCCTGTCTTGTTCATATAGCTCAATCATACAAGTCGACATTTCCGGTGAACCAGAAGCCATGCAAAGGTTGGCATCACTGTAAGCACGCATTTACTGTTCCAAATATGGAAAGGTCTAAAGACTTAATAATTCGCACTATACAAGGTGAATGTTATGCTATAGAGAGAGACTGCCTCAACAAAGGCCAAACAGTCTCCAAGGATAGCGCTTTGAAGAAGTTTGATCCCATCATTGACAAAAATGGGCTGCTCAGAATAGGAGGCCGTCTTCAAGAAGCCAAAGTCGAATTTGGGGAGAAACATCCTGTAATAATTCCCAGACATCATCACGTCACGACCTTGCTTGTATGGCACCATCACATTCAAGTGAAACATCAAGGCCGATTGTTTACCAAAGGGAATCTACGAGCTGCCGGACTATGGATAGTTGGCGCTAAGAGGTGTGTGAGCAAGCTCATCTTTAACTGTGTCACCTGTCGCAAACTTCGTGGCATGTTCCAGAATCCGAAGATGGCCAGTCTTCCAATTGAGAGGCTCAGTACAGATCCTCCTTTCACCAACGTTGGTTTAGATATATTTGGTCCCTGGTCAGTGGTTACATGGCACACTAGAGGTAGTCATGCCAGCGCAAAACGTTGGGCGGTCATGTTTACTTGTATGTCCAGCAGAGCTGTTCATATAGAAGTGGTCGAATCCATGGACACTTCAAGTTTCATAAATGCACTTCGACGGTTTATTGCCATCAGAGGGCCCGTGAAGCATATTCGCTCAGACAGAGGCACGAATTTCGTTGGAGCGGTGAAAGACCTTCAAATTCCTTCCAACTTGGACACTATTAATGTAGAAAGATACTTAAATGAACAAGGATGCACCTGGACCTTTAATCCACCACATTCTTCCCACATGTGTGGCGTCTGGGAAAGGATGATAGGGATAGCGAGGAAAATATTGGATTCCATCTTCTTGCAGGTGGGGAGCTCAAGACTCACACACGAAAGCTTGACCACCTTCTTGGCAGAAGTTTCAGCTATCATGAATGCAAGACCGTTGACTACTCTTTCCAACTACCCTGAAGATTTGACCATCCTTACTCCTGCCATGTTACTTACGCAGAAGACAAGCATTCCGAGTGCTACTCTCTGAGATTTCAACGACAAAGACCTCTACAGACGACAATGGAGACAAGTGAAAAGTCTTTCTAATGCCTTCTGGGACAAGTGGAGGAAACAGTATATCTCTACTCTTCAATCGAGAAGGAAATGGCAAACTAACAAGCCGATCATCAGACCTGGGGATGTCGTGCTCATGAAAGACAGCCAGTTGCATCGAAATGAGTGGCCATTGGGCCTCATCACCAACACATTCCCAAGCAAAGATGGGAACGTACACAAAGCCGAAGTCAAAGTGTGGAAGCTTGGCGAGTGCAAGTTATTCCTTAGGCCAGTGGCGGAACTTGTTTTGTTGTTTTCACTTAATCTACCTAGTAGTGGCGTCAGTTGACGCCAGGCGGGGAGTGTTCTGTCCAGCCAGGGTTTCATAACCATTTGCCATAGTCTGTCAATAATAGAGTTCATTAGCTAGGTTATAGCACCATCTAGTGGTGTTAAGTTGTACTACATCTTGTTTTTCTTGTTGTAATAATTCTGCCTTGTGGGTGGTGCTACTCATTGTGGGTTCTTGCAAGGCACTCTGGGAAGGGGAAGGGGCAGTCCTCAGTCTCCTGGACACAGAATCAGAGCTGTTTCTTCATGTCTTTCTTCTAAAACTCCACCATCTGTGTAACAGCATATCTGGTGAGTCACTTACCTCTGTAACTAGGGCATCTAGTATGCAGAGCTGTGTAGTTGTTTGTATAACTACTCAGGAAAGTTAACTGTGTAGATGTTAGACTGTTAGTTAGCCATGCAGTCCTATGTATAGGCAGTCATTGTACCATGTGCTTCACTGTTATGTAATGTATTATGCATGCAGTTCTTATACTCTATACTTATTCATGTCTTTTTGTATTCTTATAGTTTTACCATATTTCTACAACCCTGTTTTTACCATTACATAATAAACCTGTTAAACTACAAACAACAGGCCTCTTATTTGGGAGACAGGAATGGTTTATGCTGAATGTTGGAATACACACTGTATGAACGTGTAAGAAGACAGAACACTTTGGCTTTTTTGCTTTTTGTACTATAGGATGTACTTTGACTTTTTTTGCTTTGGGTACTAAAGGGCGTACCTTGGGTTTTTTTTTTGTTTTGGCGTCTAAAGGGCGTACTTTGGCTTTTTTTTTGTTTTGTTTTGGGTACTAAAGGGCGTACTTTGGCATTTTTTGCTTTGGGTACTAAAGGGTGTACTTTGGGGGGGTTTTTTTGCTTTGGGTACTAAAGGGTGTACTTTGGCTTTTTTTGCATTTTGTACTATAAGACGTACTTTGGCTTTTTTTGTTTTGGGTACTTAAGGGCGTACTTTGGGGATTTTTTTTTGTTTTGGGGTCTAAAAGGCATACGTTGGCTTTTTTTTTTGTTTTGGATACTTAAGGGGGTACTTTGGCTTTTTTTTGGGGGGGGGGGATTAAAGGGCATACTTTGGCATTTTTTGCTTTGGGTACTAAAGGGCGTACTTTGGCTTTTTATGCTTTTTGTACTAAAGGGCGTACTTTGGCATTTTTTGCTTTGGGTACTAAAGGGCGTACTTTGGCTTTTTATTTTTTTTCCTTTGGGTACTACAGGGTGTACTTTGGCTTTTTTTGCTTTTTGTACTATAGGATGTACTTTGGGGCTTTTTTTGTTTTGGCGTCTAAAGGGCGTACTTTGGCTTTTTTTTTTTTTTGGGTACTAAAGGGCGTACTTTGGCTTTTTTTTTTTTGTTTTGGGGAATAAAGGACATACTTTGGCTTTTTTTTTTTGCTTTGGGTACTAAAGGGCGTACTTTGACATTTTTTGCTTTTTGTACTAAAGGGCGTACTTTGGCATTTTTTCCTTTTGGTACTAAAGGGTGTACTTTGGCTTTTTTTTTGCTTTGGGTACTAAAGGGCATACTTTGGCTTTTTTTGCTTTTTGTACTAAATTACGTACTTTGACTTTTTTTGCTTTGGTTACTGTAACGGAACCTCAACCCACACTGTACTTGTGGACTTCCATCAGTATACGGCTTCCTCCCAGTCGTGAACATAGATATCAGATTTTCCCAGCCACCCCCATACAAAGCTAGTCAACAACTTAGCTTGTATAAGTTATAAAACCATCCAGGATAAGAACTATTTATTCAAACACAGGCACAAAGAGATATACACTGTGGGAAAACCCCCCACCCCTCCCCCTTAGCAGCCAATCCACATACACATATACATGCCATAATAGGTTGATCTTAAGGCAGACAGAAACAACAGAACAATGGTATACAGGCACTTACCAATAACAAACCCCATCCCACCTCACTATCTAGCACTATCTAGCAAGGGTCTATGAGAGATTCCAACAATATTCAAGCAATCTGAAAAGTCAAATTGTTTATCATTATATATTTCTTGAGGGATATTGTTCAGAAATATTATTGTCCCAAGTGAAAGAGGCCCTTCATTTTATCAACACAAACCACACATATAGAACCCAGGATAACCGGGGTAACACGAAAGGCTGAGTCCAGTGTAGTTGTACAGCGAGTCTAATTAGTGCAGACCCTACTGGGGTTCTTGGTCACCCTGTGCCCTTAATAGACACAGGGTGACTTACACAACATGATGGGCTGGGAAAGCTGGACAAGGAGTTTCCTGACCTCTCTAAAGTAATCTGGGTTCTATGAGCCCCCACCCAAAGTGACTCCTGCAACAGGTACTAGAGGGCATACTTTGGCTTTTTTTGCCTTGGGTACTAAAGAACCTTGTCCCAGCACAAGGCTTGACCCTCCCCTCTTGATCCCTATTATTCATTTTCATAGTTCCAACACAGTATGCAGCTCTTTACAGAGTCTTTTGAACCATTTCATTCAATGCCTTGAGTATAAAATATTGTTTTTCTCACATGTCTCATTTACTTTTCAAGAGCAATGCAATGGATTTTGTGCTCAATGTACAAGGTATGTCCCGCATACAAACCTCAATGTTTGTGGGGGCTTGGCCAGCAGTAGAATTTCCATAGGCATTGATGCAAGAAAAGGCAGGCACTCAAAAAATATGTAAGTAATCTGTGAAAAAAAGGGCCTGTATGCCTTCAAAACATCAAATTCATTTATTTGCTTTTTGATGCAGTAAAATAATTTTGTTACATCATTTTGGAGTGCTGGTCTTTCCTTGTATAAAATTTAAATGAGAGCAACAGAGAAACAGACATGGTAACTGTTATGTCAGTTATCTTTCAGAACATTGGAAACTTTTGTTATCATATGATCAAACAGATAATTGTTTTTCAGGGGGAAAATGAATTAGAATGGGAATAAAATAGGCCAAATGGGCACTTTCAGGTGTGTCAATGCTGTCCCAGGCACCAATGAATGCTGTGTCCTCTTCAGATAATCTGCACCCCCTTTATCATCATCATGTTATAATCACTATGAAAAATCAAAAATAAGACGTGCTATTAGGTTGTAGCACATTGCCTTCCTTATCAATAGGGATTCTGCAAAAAAAATAGTAATTAATGAATTAGTAAGGTTCTCAGACGCATGGGTTTTCCCCTCCTGTTTATCAGGTGGCTGCAAACTATCTATAAGTCCCCGGTGGCGGCTATTCATCTGGGGAGCAGGCTGTCCCCCTTATTCCCATTGTCCTCAGGCACGCGGCAGGGCTGTCCTCTCTCTCCGGCCCTGTTTGCCATCGCTATGGAGCCCCTGGCCGAGGCGCTCAGGATTTCGCCGGAGGTTCGGGGGCTGCGGACGGCGTGGCTGGAGGAGAGGGTGGCGCTGTACGTGGACGACCTCCTCCTATTTTTGCAAGATGCGGGTCCCTCCCTTTGAGGGGGCTCTGGACATAATTGACGGCTTCTCCAGGGTGACAGGTCTGAAGGTGAATTGGACTAAATCCCAGCTGCTCGTGATTGATGGGGCGGCCAGGAGTGACGCCCCATCTGATCTCTTGCTGCAATGGGTTGACAGCTTTATGTATCTAGGGGTGAGGGTTTCCAAAGACCCGACAGATTTTCTATCCCTCAATCTAGACCCGGTGGTGAGAGACCTTCAGGCTAAGCTGAGGGCAAAGGTAGAATCGACCCCTCTCCTTATTGGGCCGTGTGAATTTAGTAAAAATGAAGATCCTCCCTAAAATAACTTACCTTTTTCGCCACTCACCCCAGTGGATCCCCAAATCCTTTTTTACTAATCTGAACAAAATATTTTCCGGGGGGATGTGCTTGTGAAATGATCATAGAGACCTGTGTTCCTATATAGAAGGATCACAGGTGCTCTGTGACCATTTCAGAGAGAAGAACGGTCAGCTGTGTTTACAACAGCTAACCGTCCTTCTCTCTCAGCGGAGAGCGATCGTAGATGGCCGGCAGCATTCAGTGCCGCTGGCCCTGTGCATCGGCATCCCCGCTGCCTAGTGGGGTGGGAGCGCACCGCCGGTGGCACACGCTCGCCCCCCAGCACCACACTCGCGACCAACGTACGGGTATGTCGGTTCGCGCAGGAGAGGCAGTCTGGCGCAGTACAACTGCGGCGCGTGGTCTTAATATGGTTAAGGTGAATATTAAGGCAAAAACATATTTACTTTTTTATTTTTAATATAGTAGTATAGTATAATATAGTAAGTAAGCTCAGGGAGGGACAGGACTCAGGAGAGCAAGCAATTAGAATGGGCAGGCACACATGAAAATTACTCTCACAGTGACACTGACAGCAGTGTGCAGCACAGATGATGACACCTCACTGACAAGACACGCCCCCTCCTGAGTCACAATGACAGTCTCTCTTCTTGCCAGGTGATCCCTTCAGTCCATTTCAGCCCAAACAGCACTGACAGTCATGCTCCCGGCTTGCCTTGCTCCCGTCCCGTAGACCCGCACATGAGGCTCCGCTTGGCTCCCTTGCACCATGACATCACAAGACACGCTCAGGCACCGCCTCCACCAGACCCACTGGCGCTGCCCGAACACACTGCAGCAGGCAGGATGGTCCCAGCCAGCTCCAGACCGGAATTGCACATAAGCCAAGCGCCACAGCCATATTTTTACTGGCAACCTTTTCCTGTCACTAGCATTTACTGGCATGAGAAAAGTGCCCCTTTTTACTGGCTGTCAGTAAAAATACTGATGGTTGGCAACACTAAATCACCCTTTAGAAATGCATGTTCAGGGTGTGCCCCCCCAGCTCTTTTCTAGTTTGTTATGTATTCGGTCTGACCAGACTTCTGGGGTAGAACACCCCACCCTCCCACACCTGTACTCTATCAGTGTCCACTAGCAAGCAGATATAGGAGGAGTCCCTTATAGTGCAGTTGCACATCTCTCCCAGTAAGGAGTAAGTATCTCCAATAGAGAGGCTGGATTCATCCATCTTTTTATGGATAGTGTAGGACCCACTGACAATGGGGTACTTTGACGTAGTGGTGGGCTTGAGCACGATATGGCAATATGGTGGGACTAAATCCCCATTTTTATTTATTGATTGCCTTTATATTTGATAGTCATTTCTTTTGCATGTATGCGCTATTCTCTGTAAATATGCATGTTGCTTGGTTCATAGCTGCACCGGCTTTAGAAATGCATGTTCAGGGTGTGCCCCCCTGCTCTTTGTTTGTTTGTTACCGAATCACCCTCTCTGCCCAAATACAATTTACCCTACTGCCTAGGCCCCATTCAGGTGGACTGGGGGTGCCCCCTTATCCACGGCCCTAAATATAAAGGCCTAATTGCAGTAGGCAGGAGCAAGTGTTTATAGACATGTGAAATCAGGGTGGTCAACTGTTCAGTCTGCCATCAGAAACCCTCATGCATACTGGGCCTCCACATCTCAAATTTTGAGGATACCTTTTCCTTCTGTGTTCCTGGATAAGAGCTCCCTTCTGTTTGTGCTTGTGATAATTGTAATGTGGAATACCCCTACACTTATGCTGCCCATACACTAGCAGAAAAATCAGGAGAAAATCAATAATGACGATCATTCCCCCGATATTCTTATAGATAGTGGATGACAAATGGTAATCTCTTTCAACTTTTCGGCCTTAAAAAATCGTTTGAGAAATTGGAAATATTTTTGCTGATCTACCGACATTCTTGTGTTTTGTCGCTGCCTAGCCAGAGAACAATTGTGCGACTTTTCTTGCGCATGTGCCAAAACCTTTAACCCGGAAGTTAAACATATTACAGAATTAACCTCCCTGGCGGTATGATTATGTCAGGAATTCTGTACCAAAAGCGGTACAATTTTTTTCATGGAAATTTGGCGTTATGTATTATGGGCCTACAATTCTTAGTAATTACTGACTTAAACCTGACCAAAACAAGACTCTAGTAGACATCCCAGATGTGATAAATTTGAAACACAAACGCATGAATTATAATCTAATCAATAATATAAATGTATTATATAATATATATATATATATATATATATACACATACACACACATTATATAATACAATTATATTATTGATTAGATTATAATTCATGCGTTATATTATATATATATATACACATATATATACATAATATAAATGTTATGTGTGTGCTGCTGCAGGGAACGGAACTAGGAAGTCATCACACCGACGGAGGACGGACGAGCGGCGGGGATCTCAGACGGCTGGCGATCACAGCAATGGGAGATCATCGCTGGATCGCCAGGAGAAGGTAAGACACCGCTGCGCGCTCTGCACATCCACCCCGAGCGTGACTCGGGGATACCGATAACAGCATAGAAAATCCACCCCGAGTTACGCTCGGGGGTACCGCTAAGGTGGTTAACATAATAATAGAAATGTACGATCCACGAAAAAACGTTTTATGTAAAGTGCATTTCATTTCCACGAACATTCATGGCTAAACTCATCAAAAAAGGGCACATTGCTAGCTTTTGCAAATATAGAGTATATAATAACCAACCAAAATTGTGCAATAATAAACAAACTTAGCTAAATGTTTAAAGCTGGATCTCAAGGCTAATATTAAAAAAATGCTATTCATTGGAATAATGTATTCTTGTATTTTTTGAAAAGACAATAAATCATTACATGTATTTTTAAGTGTCACTATTTTAGATAACAGATTCCTACAGTAAAGCCCAACTCCAGCCAACATTTTTTTATGTCATTTTGTATGGGGTTAAAACCACTGTCAAGATTTTTATTATCATACTCTTGAAAGGAATGCAGTACTGCAATTTAGTAAACTTAGCTTCAGAGTTTTTTTTATTTTTTATTTTTCTATTATTTTTACACATGTGGGTTTTCTAAGGTTTATACCTTACTGTTTCAATCAATTGTATATAATTTTGAAGTCTGAAATGAAATGAAAATACATTTTATTTTTGTTTTATTGGTTTTTGTTTTGAATTTTGCTTTTGTGGCCTTTTCATTTGGCTTTTTTACCTCCCATATAATAGGTTTTTTTTAACCATCTTTGCCACTATTACCAAGATTTTCTTATACACCCTGACATGGCAGGAAGTGATTGGAAATCTATTTGACAGGGACACAGGCAAAACTATTTTTATTAGAACAGGGGAAGGTTAGAAAATGTTTTTATTACTCCTACACCCACCCATGTCTTGCACAGTTGTCACAGGGACAGTGAGTGAATGAGAATATCCCAAATTTAGTCACAGACAGCAATAAAATCCTGATAGAATTTTAAATTCTAGGAATCTAGGAATATTTTTTGGCTGAAATTAGGCTTTAATATTATCAGTGGTTCCCTACACAGCAAACTGGGAGAGGCAGTGCTAGTGCTGACAAGCAGGGCCATGGATAAAGGGGTACCACCGGTCCTCCTGTACAGGGCCAGCAGGGGGGCCCAGGCAGCAGGGTGAATTGAATGTTGGCAGGAAGGGTGATTGGCACGTGGGGGGGGTACTGGAACAATATAAAAAACAATAATGTGTGCAGGCGGCAGCGCTAAAAAGTCTATGCAAGCAAAAAACAGCACATGATACTATTGCTAGTGTGTACAAATTGATATAAGCTGGAAAGAAGGGTGGCGCACAGAAGTGATATAGATGTACAATCACCCCAAAATATGAACACAGTCAGCGGGAGGTAGGTACAAATCATTTATTCATATTACCAGATAAGAATGATGAAATGGAGTATAACCGTCTGGTCCTGGATGTCAGTGAAGACGGATGTCAGTTTATTATTATTATTACGATTACTATTCCTACATTGATCAGTGGTCAATGGAATTATTGTCCAAGGATTTTTTATCCAGAGGATAAGCGCCAGGACTATCTTCTATCTTTTTTACAAATTGATATGCCCATAATGATCATATGAACCTAAATAATAGTACAATCAATAAAGTGACTGTGCATATATAACAATTCATGAGCAAAGAAAATAAAATACAATACAAATGTGAAAAAATGCTAATTAAAATTCATATAATTATACGAACATATAATGTTATGAATATAGGAAGCATTAAACTCATATGAAGTGCCAAAAAAGTGCTAGGTCCATTGGGAATCCCAAGTTCATAAAAACAAGGTCAACAAGGCAAATACAGAGGTCTCCAGACCAAGAGTGACAGTTCATCAGATGGACAATAGAGTGTCTTCAAATTAAAGTAGAGGATCCAGATTCCCAAAATGAAGAGACAGGGGTCATGCGGTAAGGGAGGCTTAATATAGTAAACAGCTCCAATCACAGACTCCCGGCAGGTACAGGGTAGCAACTCAGCAAGATAGATCCATATAGTTCACCAATACATGGATATTAGGATGAAAGAAAGAAAGCAACCATAGTGAAGTCATGCATGTAAACCAAAATTTATTAAAAGGTATTGCACTTACAAATCGTCTGTAAACAGTAGGGATCGACCGATATTGGTTTTCCATTACCAAAACCGATACTGATATTTTGCCCATTGCATATCAGTATCGGCTGACATGGACCGATATTTTGAACATTTAAAGTTTTGCAAAACAAACACAATTTTTTACACAAATCTGTTAGCCCCCTTTCACACTGGGGCGACCTGTCAGGCGACCTGGTTGCCTGACAGGTCGCCGTAGGTCACCTGCCATAGAGAAGCTGTGGACCCGTTCTAATAGGAGCGACACAAGTCGCTCCGACTTAGAAAAAGAGTCAGGAGCTTCTTTGGGGCGACCTGGAGCGACCTGCATTGACTTCAATGTTATGAAGTCCATGCCGGCCGCTCCGAGGTCGCAGTGCGAGCTGCGCGCTGCGACCTGTGAGGTCGCCCCGGCAAGTCGGATCGCCCCAGTGTGAACGGGGTCTTACTGAACATGTTCATTTTTGTTTAGTAACATTTTTAACATTAAGGGCTTGTTCTTCACACCTTAACTGCATGAAAACTGATAGGAAAACCGCACTTGCAGGGACATTAGTTTCACATCATCTTATTGTGAATGATGCATTAACTGCAGCAGTAGTGCACTCACTCACTACAATCATTTTAAATCACTACTACAGTGCAGTCAGTGCAAAACTGCTAGAAAAAAAGCTTGACAAACAGCTAGACAGTGGATTGGAGTCAGTGGACTACAGCTGCAGTAGTGCACTCACTGCAATGATTTTACATCACTAACTGCAGTCAGTGCAAAACTGCTAGAGAAAAAGCTAGACAGTGTGGAGTCAGTGGACTACTGCTACAGTAGTACACTCACTCACTGCAATAATTTTAAATCACTACTTCACTATTGCAGTGACTGTACTGCAGTAGTGATTTAAAATTATTGCAGCAGTGAGTGGCGCATTACTGCAGCAGTAGTCCACTGACTCCAATCCACTGTCTAGCTTTTTTTCTAGCAGTTTTGCACTGACTGCAGCACAGCGCAGTCAGTGCAAAACTGCTAGAAAAAAAGCTAGACAAAAGCTAGACAGTGGAATGGATTGGAGTGGAGTGGACACTAGTACTATACTACTACACTTTCAATACTCCCAGTTAAGTAGAACAATATTATAGTGCAGAAAGCATAACATTTCAGCATGTTCACCAGTTAAACGGCTTCTGTTTTTTTCATAAATTGCTGTCACTTCACTAAAAACACGCTCACTTGGTAGCGAGGAAGGGAAGCAGAAAGGTATCTTCTAGCACGATGAGTGAGTCTTTTGTAGCGTGCCTCATTTTCTTTCCACCACTGAAGAGGATCCCCACTTCTTCTGTAAATTACTGGTTCCTTCAAATAGAGATGAAGTTCATTATCCAGGCTCATTATTGCTCCGTATGAGCCCCAAATAAAACACTGAACATGGTATCTATTCGACCACGATTAAGTTTCTCTTCTGTTCGTTGTCTTTTTGGACATTTTTCTCTTTTTTAAGCATCCTGCTCTTCCACATTAGAAACCTGCTCTTCTTGAATTTTCTTTTTGGCAGGAACCTCCTGCACCTCCTGTTGAATATCTTCTATCAGCCATTGTTTTGTCTTGGCCAATACATCATCAGAAGAGAAAGGATGGTTCTTGTAATTAGGATCCAAAAGACATGCAAGCACAACCTTTTTGATCTCTTTATTCTTCTCAAAACGTTTGGCGAGGATGTCCCTCCTGGCCTGCCTACATGTTTTAGTGCCACGTATGTTGGGTCCTTCATTCTCTTGAAGAAGCATTTTCAGCACTCTCACACATTGGATGACAGATGACACAGATGAGTCGTAATGACTCACCTCTATGGGGAGGAGGGTCTCAATAACAATAGCTACAATGTCCCACTGATCAGCAGTAGGACAAGAATATCCTCCAAATTTACCTGAATATATGGTAAGCGCTCGCTTCTGCTCCAGCATTCTTTGCAGCATGTGAAGTGTTGAGTTCCATAATATTGGAACAGCGTTAATCAAGTTGTTTTTTGGTAGGCCAAGGTCTTCCTGAATGCACCTCAGTCACTGCTTGGCAAGGATTGAATGGTGGAAATGGCCTGCGCACCTCTTCAGCATGCTAATTATGTCAGGCAAAGCTCTCTGGTTTGACAGACCATTATTTACCACAAGTTGGAGGGTGTGTGCCATGCAACTGAGGTCTGACACTTTAGCAAGTCTCATTACTTTCACCATGTTCGCTCCACTGTCTCGAAGCACAAGCATCACTCGTTCTTTGGTGATTCCCAATTCTTCTAGCATGCCTAGAAACCTTTCTCTAATGTACTCCCTAGTGTGGGATCCTTGCATCACTTTTGTATTCAACACCAAATGCCTTCTTGTCCATCCGCTGTCAATGAAGTGGCATGTAAGACTCATTAGTGATTCTGTTTGTCCTGACCAGCAGTCAGTCATGAATGAGAGTGAGTTGCCAGCATTCTCTGGTTTCAGCATAGCCTTTACTTTCTCAACGACCTTTTGGTGAATCTCGCCCAACATTTCGGTTTGATAATACTTTTCATTCCAGTGTGTACCTTGGCTCAACTATGGACATCAACCGCTCAAATCCAGAGTCAGACACCATTGTAAATGGCTGGTTATCAGTGACCATCATCCCTCTGATTACTCTGTCCAGCAGTTGGGATCTTCCATCTGATTTTAGCCACCTGTTTTGTTTCTGAAACCTATCCGTTATTGTTGCCTGGGATAGTGATGTTTCACCTTGTGATTAATTTAGTTTTTTTCTGTGCTGCATGATATAATTCAACATGATGAACTCTTAGATGGGCCCAAAGATTTGACATATTTTTGGTTTTTGCAGTTATTGATCCCATGCTTACATTGTTTGTGCACGTGTTGCACACCGCTGCTGCTTTTCCTGGACATGGAGATGAGAAATAGTCCCAGACCACACTTTTAATTTTTCTATCTGCATCCATGTCCATTGAAATTTGAAAGACACTACTAAAATTGAATATAGGCTTAAAAAACTGGCTGGCTGGCACCCTGTGGTGATGAGTGGCTGGCACCCTTTGTTGGGTGGGTGGCTGGCTGGCACCCTGTGGGTGGGCTAGAAACCTGTGGTTGGTGGCTGGCTGGCTGGCACCCTTTGGTGGGTGGGTGGCTGGCTGGCTGGCACCCTTTGGTGGGTGGGTGGGTGGCTGGCACCCTGTGGTTGGTGGCTGGCTGGCTGGCACCCTTTGGTGGGTGGCTTGCTGGCTGGCACCCTGTGGTGGGTGGCTGGCTGGCACCCTGTGGTTGGTGGCTGGCACCCTTTGGTGAGTGGGTGGCTGGCTGGCTGGCAACCTGTGGTTGGTGGCTGGCTGGCACCCTTTCGTGGGTGGCTGGCTGGTTGGCACCCTTTGGTGGGTGGCTGGTTGGCACCCTGTGGTGGGTGGGTGGCTGGCTGGCACCCTGTGGTGGGTGGCTGGCTGTCACCATTTGGTGGGTGACTGGCTGGCACCCTCTGGTGGTTGACTGGCTGGCTGGCACCCTGTGGTGGATGTGTGGCTGGTTGGCACCCTTTGGTGGGTGGCTGGCTGGCACCCTGTGGTGGGTGGCTGGCTGGCACCCTTTAATGGGTGGCTGGCTGGCACCCTTTGATGGGTGGCTGGCTGGCACCCTGTGGTGGGTGGCTACCTGGCACCCTGTGGTGGGTGGCTGGCACCCTGTGGTGGGTGGGTGGGTGGCACCCTGTGGTGGGTTGCTGGCTAGCTGGCACCCTTTGGTGGCTGGCTGGCACCCTTTTCTGGGTGGCTGGCTGGCACCCTTTGGTGGGTGGGTGGCTGGCTGGAACCCTGTGTGGTGGGTGGCTGGCTGGTACAGGCCCAGGACCTGTGGCTGGCTAGCTGATACAGGCAGGGCCTGGTGATGGCTGGCTGGTACAGGCCTGTGGGTGTGTGGGTGGCTGGCTGGCTGGCACCGGGCAGCTGTGGGTGGGTGTATGTATGGCGGCTGTGTTAAACACACTGTGTGCACTGTACACTTACTGTCCCGAGACTCCCCGACTCCAGACGAGGCTGAGGGAGGCGGCCTAAGAAGGCAGAAGCTGTCCCAGTGCGCAGAGGCACGTAGCGCAACATATGCAATGACGTCACAACAATATCGGCAATATTAGTAACCTCTGGGGCCGATTCCAATATATCGGGGAAAGTACACATCGGCCCTCAATATATCGGCCTTGCCAATAATCGGTCGATCCCTAGTATACAGCATGCCAGTATTAAGATCCACATATCCAGTCGGTAAAACATCCCAGCGCCAGGTTATAAAATGGCAGCCGCAAGATTGTGCATGCACAGTACACTCCTGCATTGTACGTCCAAGCTCCGCCCTACGCATTTCATCATAGATGACGTCATTGGGGGCCAGTTACTGGAACAAATCCCTTCTCCATACAGGGGATCGATTCCAGTAATTGCCTCCTGCACCCCACTAATCACCCTTCCTGCTGCCAGGCCCCCCTGTTTGCCCCCCTATCCCTGTGTGCTGCCAGGCTTCCCTACTCTCCTTCACGTCGGCAGCTGCAAGCAGACAATGGTATCTCTCAAGATGGAGAGTGGGGGAAGGGTCTGTTAAATATGTCATATTTTCCAAACCTTTTATTTCCTGAATGAACACATTTAAATAATCGGTACTGATCACTCACTGTGTTCATTCCTAACTGAAGCATTGGTTGTATGGGACCCCGTGGTTTCCAACAGCAGCCCTGTTGACAAGGAACATGCCGACACACGGAGAAAGAAAATAGATGACCTCATCAGTCTGCTTCTGCTCCAAGCTGGGGGTGGGAAAATGACCAAGCTGTATTGCTAAAAAGCAAAAAAAAAAAAAATGTTCAACATTCTTTTAAAGGGTTGTGTAAAGATGTGTCAGAAATTCTCTGATATGTAAAACTGCTCCCAAAGTAGTATGTCACCTGTATTGCCTGGAGCTCTACTTTAGATCAGTAAATAAGATATACAACAGTAAAATGTTCTTGTTTCAAAAATCACTTAAAGCAACACAACACTAATGTTTATTGGATAGAATAAGCTCCACACCTTGTGCATGAATGCAGCAGTGTTACTTGAGATACGTACAACATAAAATATATATAAAAAAATGTCATAGTGATTTTATTCTAGGAAAACCTGATCAAAGCTTCTAGCACTAATATTTTGTGCACACAAATGCTCCTTGTAATTGCTTATGAAAAAGACACCTTCAGCTTTAGATTCCAAAAGAAACAGCAAATCACAGGGATCCTAAAACTCAAATCTCTAGTTCTGTCACAAATATTGCACTGCTTATAACTTAAAATATAAATTAATAAAAAAATAATAATAATAATAAGTGCACATTTTATTGCAAGTAAAAAATGTGCATTTATTATTATTTTTCTTAGGAGCCTGCAGAGCATTGCACCCCCCCCCCCCACCTCTCTCTCTCACCCCCTCTCTCCCCCTCCCTTTCTCTCACCTTCTTTCTCTCCCTCGCTCACCCCCTCTCTCTCTCACCCCTCTCTTTCTCTCTCATCCCCCCCTCTCTCTCACACCCCTTTCTCTCTCTCTCATCCTCTCTCTCCCTGTCACCCCCTCTCTCACCACCCACTACTCTCTCTCTCTCTCTCTCTCACCCCCCCCTCTCTCTCTCTCTCTCTCTCTCTCATCCGTTTCTGTCTTTTTCACCCCTTCTCTCTCTCACCCCCCCCCTCTCTCTCTCTCTCTCTCTCTCTCATCCGTTTCTGTCTTTTTCACCCCTTCTCTCTCTCACCCCCCTCCCCTCTCTCACCCCTTCTGTCTTTTTCTCCTCATTATCTATTTCATCCCCCTCTCTTTCACCTCCCTCTCTCTCATCTCCCCTCTCACTCCCTTTCTCTCCCTCACTCCCTCTCTCTCACCCCCCTCTCTCACTCACCAGCCTCACCCCTCTCTCTTACCCCCTCTCTCTCTCCCTCACTTCCTTCTCTCTCTTACCCCCCCCCTCTCTCTCTCTCTCTCTTACACCTCTTTTGCTCTCCCCCCCCCCTTCTCTCCCACACAGGCAGGGGGAACTGAGTGGATACTGACTGACAGATGACAACAAGTGAGTGTTGCTCTGATCCTATGTCCACCCAGCACTGCCACTGATACCCCCCCCCCAACAGCACTGCAACTCACCCCCCCAGCACTGTCACTCATCTCATTCCCTCCTTAGCACTGCCACTGATCCCATTAACCCTCCCAGCACTGCCACTGATCACACACTCCCCCCCTTAGCACTGCCACTGATACGATCCCCCCCAACAGCACTGCCACTCACCCCCCCCCCCCCCCAGCAGTGTCACTCATCCCACCCCAGCACTGCCACACATCCTATCCCCCCCAGCATTGTCACTGATTCCATTCCCCCCAACCACCATTGCCACTGATAACACCCCCTCAGCCCCAGCAACCAATGGGTGAGCGGTGATGATGTGCAGTAACCTCTAGCAAAGGAACAGTGAGTAGTAATGATATGCTATAACTTCTGGCAACCAATCGCAATCGCTGCCTGATCTGCTGCAGTAAACTGATTTTGAGTCTAGCTGCTATTTTTTGTATGTTCCAGAGCAGGTGGAGAGCAGAATTGCATGCGAGGGGGGCCCAAAAAAAATGTTTGCACAGGGTCCAATCAATATTGAAGTTGGCCCTGCCTACAAGGTGCACTACATTCTGACCCAATCTGGATCCAGTTAAAAACTTTGGAAGAGGCTTCTCGACAGTATCTTAAACTTTTTATGATATTGAGGGAAGGGAAAGCTATGTCTGAAGCCAAAAGAGCCACATCCAGCTCATCAATAGGTATAACAGATGGAGTTGGATTGGTGAGTGCAGTAGTGGTCAGCTCAGAAATAACCACCCTTAAGACACAGATATCACAAATGTTGTAAAAGATGACCTACTTTCAGCAAGGTTCACAACACATTTTGGAAAAGTGTGTTGCTCTGATGGAGACATTTAAGGCTACTCCTACTGATTAGTGCGTAAGCAAGAGAGCCAGCCTCAGAAACTATCAAGAATCTTCAGAGGGGCCTGGTAAGGAAGCCAGCCAAGCACCAGACTACAAAAGCCTTGCCCAACTTCCGACATAAAGATACAGGGGAGGCCTAAACTTTAAAGTAGGGCCTTAATTAAATAATTAAAAAGACTGTAAAAAGGTCTCCCTCAGCACTGAGTTTTCTATCACAGGCAAAAAAGGCACACCAACCAGGCTGATGAAACGCGTAGAGCGTCACTTCCACCCTGTCACTTCCGGTTTGTGGAACGCATTGCGTTGCGGGATTTGAGACACCGGAACAACGCTACCAAATACTGCCTTTTACTGCTGCTACCATTCTATTTTAATGTAAGTACTGAATAAAATCTTTTATACTTATGGATTTACACTATGAAAACCTCTTCTCCCTACATGGCCATGATGAATATCCACCATTTATAATAATGTTGGCACTTACCTTACAACATACGAAATCTGTGCTGGTCGGTACCAGAGTGGGGGGAGACCAACTCTATTTTGCTGGCTACATACCTGTGACCCCTGTAGGGGTAACTTCATCTGGTGAGTGCAGTCCAATTGGGAGAGCACGATTGCACCTGCTTGCATCCCATCAAAAATACGAACAATTTTTTTGCACAAATGTTTCCACTTTGCACAATATTGGGACTACTGGATGATACTATGTGTATTTAATTGTATTTACTTGCATTTTTATACCCTATATATATTTTTAATTTTATATATATACACAGTACACCATCAAAAATATGAACTTTTTTTTGCATGAGTTTTTGCACAATATTGGGACTACTGGACGATATTTTTTATTAATTTAGTAATTTTTTATACTCATATATATATATATATAATATATAATTTTTTGGAGGATGATATCAATTTATGATCTGTTACAATATTTTTAGCACTGGAGTTTGTATTTATCATCTAGTAATACTAGGTCTATTGTATTCATTTGCACCTTGCACTTTATCTATTTTTCTATTTTTACATACCATATTTATGTACGGTCACATTTGACACTTTATTCACTTGTCATGTTACAAGATATCTTTGCATATAAGATTTTTGCTTCACATATGTAATATTTACATTTATGCAGCACCACCATACCTTTCCCTTTCTGAATGACAACTAAAACTTTGCAGAAGAAAGAAAGGATTACAAGCTCAAACAGCCAGATCCACAACCCCAGCAACTTCTCACAAACTTCCACATACGCTGGTAGGTCCTTTTCCATTTTATCAGTTCATGTGAAAGGCATCTACTTGGAGGGCTTCCGTACCTGAGAAATCTGCCTCTGCAAGATTTAGAAGATTTAAGGATCTGGGAAATGGATCACAGAAGTTCCACTATGATGGATATCTAGAGATTAAGCTGTCATTTACCTCCCTAATCATCGGACTACCAGGGACTTTCAACACACTAGGCATTGTGTGTTCCCCAAGGGTCCACAAAGAGCTTTTTAATCTTTAACCTGGTGAGATGGCCTCAAAATGCCACCATGCTGAGGCTGTTCCTCGGATTCTGCTCCTATTACAAAAGTTTGTGAAAGGGCTTGCCAAGACTGTCTGACTACTGAACAAACTTCTGAGTTCTGTAGAAGAGGAAGATTCTTTGAAACTACCAGACTCTAATTCTCCAGATAAACAGTTCAGGAAGCCCTGAGAGTCAATACAATAAAAGTTGTCTTGCTAATGTGAGCAGGCTTTCCAACAGCTAAAGTGGAGCCTGACTCATACCATAGTTCTGACCTATGCTGCTCCAGCTTGGCCCTATGAATTGCATATAGATTCCAGCAGAGAGGGACTCAGCAAACAGTTGTATTAAGAACATGATGGACATCAGAGGCCTATGGCCTATGTGAGTCTCACCCCTACTGGGAAGAAGAACCCCTTTCATAAGTTAGAGTTCCTGGCTCCAAAGTATACAGTTGTAGACAAGTTGAAAGACTACTTGTATGGAGCAGCATTCAAAGTCAAGACAGACAGCATCCCATTCATCCTCACAACTGTGTTAGATGCCAGGGGTCAGTGGTTAGCTGCTCTGTTCTATTTAGTCTGAGATATCCTCCAGGGTCTGGAAACAGAGATGCTGATGCCCAGGACCAACTGGCACTGGAAATAATTCAAGCAGTGTGTCAGGGGGTCCAACATTGAGTTACAGGAGAGATGAGGGCAAGGCCACTGGAGTTACTGCTGTAGGCATCCCAAAGTTTTACTCTCATCTGACTCAAGGTATAGATGTAGGTCTGTCTGCCTTTGCTAAGTAAGAAAGACATAACCTAAGAAACAACCAAGCTGGAGACCCCCCTTTGTCAGTTAAGTTTGATCCCCTAGAGACCACCAGCCACAATTTATGCTTGCAGATTCTCCATATGGGGCCCAACTGATTCATAAAAAGTGGGATCAGTTACAGCTTCATGAATGATTGGTTGATCTACCAAAGGACCTCCACAAGCAAGCCCATGAGACAAGAGGCAACTATTCCTCCCTGACAAACATAGTGGCACAGCACTACCCTTCCACAATGAGCACCTAGGACCTTTAAACAGGTCAAGGATTGGTTCTATTTACCATGTAAGAAGACTGAAGTGGGCCAGTCAAGATCCCATGGAGTTGATGTGCATTGATTTGCCAGATAATCTTCTCTACCTGTGGCTAAACTTTCTTTTGGGGCCAAAGAATTTAAATGGGGGGAGAGTGTAGCCCAGCTGCAGTCCCTTTTTGATAGTTTGCTCACTCCCAAGCCTTGATGAGCAGTTTGCAGGAAGGAGTAAAGAGGCATCTGGTTGGGTGCAGCAACCTCAGACTTTAGGCCACACCTACCTGTGCAAAGACTGAGGGGAAGTGCAGGAACAGCAGCGGCAATGTTTCTGGGGACCATGGTAGGGAGGAAGAAGACATCAGGGCTCTGATTGGCTGCAGCCAAAGACTACCAGCATCCAGTATGAGAGAGGAAAGACCCACATGGAGGTTAGCAGGAGGGATGCTGAACTACTAACGGGCAGTGTTCCAGGAGCCTGGAGAGACATCCTGCCAGCCTGATCAGTGAGCTGTGTGCTGGGCATAGCAAGATGAGCCCAGAAAGAGAGAGACACTGCTGTTACCAGGTACAGTGGTATGGGCTCAGAGAGAGAGAGAGACTGCTGCTGAGAACTCCAGGGAGGGAAAAGGCCACGGTTCCATCGAACACTGGCTCGAGGGAAAGTCCTGTGTTATGGCATGATCCCTCTTTGGACCTCCAAAGGATGTTTTTGGATCTTCAGCTATAGTAAAAGGACTTTAAAATACTTGTACTGATACTGACTGCTGTTGCTTTAAATATGTGCTTTTTAATTATAATTTATTATTACTTTTTTTGTCTATCGCAGATTTTTACTGGATTTAAAGTCTTTGCTGCCTTGTCGAGAGTCAGCCCTCAACCCATGTAACTTTTTCCCTTAGACTGCAAATAGTCTCTCTTGAGAGAGAAAGAGAGAGTGGGAGAGAGAGCTTTAGAGCTCCAATGGGAGTTCCCTGGCCCCCGTGATGGTAGAATGTGTTTAGACCCATAAGCCAGTGCAAAAGCAGAGCCTTTTGCTGATAGATAGGCAACTCAATTAGCTCCTGTGTACTTTTCAGTAGTGTTGTATATTGACATTTCAGCTACAATCACATTTGTTCTAAATGAGTGAATTGTATTGTTACTGTTCTGTTGCTCTGCAGGGCTTTTACATTTTCATTAAGCCCACTTTAATCGAATCGGTAAATCTGGTTTCTGCCAGGATGGGTCATCGCGGGGAGAAAACGGAAGGGCACCTCTATCAATCTATCAAGCAGCTCCTCTGGGGGTAGCTGGCAATGCAATACGAGAGTGCTGGTTTTAGATGATTATTTCTTTTGAAGGAGGCTGTAAACTCACACTACCTCCATCTCAGGTGCTCTTCTCCATCATGGCAGTGCCATGACTTCTTGCCATCTGCAGAGATAAGGAAAGCCACTGTTGTAGCATGGCCTCTGTGAATGATGGTATCTCTGAGTCAAGGGTGTGAACCTTCAATAGTAGGAGTAGCAAATGCTCTCTCAACGCATTAGCTATCAAGTGAAAGGGACGAGATTGGAATTTATGACAGTTCGTTGCAACTAAGTTCAGTGACATTTGAAAGGTACAGTCACATGGATGGATTTTGAGCATTTTGCATTGTAGTTTTGTTTACATTTTCTTTCATTCGGGACTAAAGAATTAAAAAAAAAAAAAGTTATTAATATAATAAATATTGTATTTTTTTCACATGCAGACAGAAGGTGGAGCTTTAGGCTTAATTTAAAGTATTTTCCACCATCTCCTCACCTACAGTTTTATGTATATATTATGATAGCAAGTGCATTTGGCACAGTGTTAATGTAGTAAATGAGAGTGGGAGAGACAGTTATGGCAGAGCAAGTAGCCCACAGTGGGGGTGATTAGAGACAGGTGTGTTTTGCATTCAGTCAATCAGGATCCTCCTGTGAAAGTCATTTCTACTGGGGCAGCATGTGTCCAGACCTGTCTACACCTGAGCATTTTATATAGAGTTCAATGATAATATGCCTAAAACACATGTAAAACATGCCTGAAACTCAATGCACAGATGTGAACCGGCCCTAAATAGAAAGGTGCCAGTGCAAAACTGATGTCTGACTTGAATGGCAGTTGGAGTTTGTAAAGAAACAGGTGCAGTCTTTGTGTGATCAGATTTGTGAGCTGGTAAACCATTAGGTTGACCATGGATGGATCAAAATTTGGCTGGCTCAGCAGGAACCGGCCAAATTTCAATCCATCTATGGCTGTTTCCAATTGACAGAAGTCAATTTAATGATCAGCTTCTGTCAAACAGTCTTGTTAGAAATGTTTTCTCAATCAGAAAGACTCGGAGAGTCCCGCTGTCAGAAAACAATGTCCCAGTGGAGAGAATTCCTCCATCCACCTTGCTTGTCTATCGCCAGCCTAACTTTATATGTTAGCAGACTAGAGACGTGGAGAACTCATCCAGCAGAGAGGCCAGGACTGGAGTAGATTTCTCTTGCTGAGGAAACAGACCTTAACATCAAAAATGTTTACTGGTTGTTATGCAAAAAACGTGGTGAACGCCACAGCCAGATGGAATATCAAATACTTTCAGGTCTGATGAAGCATTAGGTGCCATCTGCGGCAGGGGGAAATCTTAGCCCTGTACTTTCTTTAACCAGGCGACCTGAAACTTACACTGGGCTTTTTCTGTTTATTCTAGCAGGCTAATAGGGAGGTTACGGTGTGTGTTATTAAGTAGATCTAAATAGGCAAAGGAACGATTCACTTTAAAATTAATTTGTGTCCAGGCTGCAGACATTCAGATAATTAAAAACTATTTCCAAGTACTCCATTTGCCTTAAAACAAGCCCTCACTATTCTCTGCAGCTACACACACAGTGGAGTAATTTATCCTCAAAGTCTACAGTAGACTTTAATTTTCAGCAGCTCAGTCTATACTTCTCTCCCCTCCCAACAGCAATTCGGCTCCCCCTTCTCTCACCCTCCCAGCAGTGACTCAGCAATGCAGTTCACCCTTCTTCCCCCTCCCAGCAGGGATTTAGGCCTCGTTGATACTTTTGAAGAGGGATGGTTGTGTTGTGGCCAGAGAGGTGTCATGCATGCCATGACCATGATGCTTCATAATTGTGGCAAAAATTATACCAGGGGTCACATGGGCAGTACCGCTGCCAAATTGAACCTATTAAATTTGATAGAACGGTGCTGCAACCTTGTGAAATGCAGTACATTGCTGTGGTCTTTTAAGGGTTAAAATAGGCATTCTGTAGGCATCATTCCCCCCCAATGCACCTGTCAAATGCTTTTCAGAGGACTAGCAACAACTGCCCAAAGTATAAAGGAGCCCTTGGCAGTCTTCCAGATTTCTATTCTCTAATGTAAACACTGAGCAGGTGCAAAGAAAGAGTGGATTCTGAGACTTTACTTGAACAGGTTTCACTGCTTCACTTGTGAAAGTCGAAGATTGATTACTCCACATGGCCTGCAGCTATAAAGATTAGTGGGACTTGTTTTATTATTATTAATATTACTATTCAGGATTTATATAGCACTAATAGTTTGCAAAGTGTTTTACAAAATTAGGGCTGACAGTACAGTTACAATATAAGAGTGAATATTAATCAGCCCAAAACCACAAAAAGTAAAATAGACAATTCAAAAAACGAAGGCAGCAAACATTCAGTGTCTACACATTACACCAAAAACTAAACAAAAAATCAATAATGCTGCGCCAAAGAAAAAGTGACCCAATCAATAAGTTCAAATCAATACATTATCGCATGAGTGGCAAATTAATGATGTGAACCATGCAAGCAAAAGTGAGTAGGAAATCACATATAAATAACGAAATAAATAACAATGTAAAGTTCATAAAATAGAAAAGAAACCCATATGGTTCTAACAGATTGTAAATAGATATATAAATAAATAAAGTGCTCAAATGTCCCAATATAAAATAGAGAAAGTGCTGGATCTCAATCAATAATCCAGTGCCTGGACAGTATATACTATGTGAATCAGTGAATGAGTGCTCCACACCACTTCAATTCATCCCGGTGCTCTCAGTGATTAGTGCTCTTATAGCAGCTCACCTCAATAATAGACCCATGTAGGGTCATAGAAGCAACAGCGGTATATAAATAAATAGTGTCTCTCTCCTCCTCCAAACCTCCAATCTCCCGTGGACCGGCCTCCAGATCCCAGTATCCCTCGGGCAGAAAAAGGAAGAGGGGTCTAATGCTCTCAGTTTAATAGTTTATTAAAGTAGAACAAAAGCATACAGGGTACTCACAGGCGAGCACTTAAACAAGTGCAGTTACAATAGCAGGCTAGCAAATGCAGGCGAGACCTTCCTAGGATAGACGTACGGCGAGTAGGTTCCTCCCCCGTATGCGTTGAGTCATGTGACTTCTGACGAACTTTGTTTGTTTCTTTTTTTTACTAGTAATGGCAATGATCTGGGATTTTTAGCAAGACTGCGACATTGCGGCGGACAGGTCGAACCCCTAACTGACATTTTTGACACTTTTGGGGGAACCAGTGACATTACTACAGTAATCAGTGCTAAAAATATGCACTGTTACTGTAATAATGACACTGGCAGGGAAGGGGTTAACATTATGGGTGATCAAGGGGTTAAATGTGAGCCTAGGGGAGGGATTCTAACTGTGGGGGGGCGTGGCTTGTGAAATGATCCTAGAGACATGTGATCCTATATAGAAGGATCACATGAGATGATCATTTCAGGGAGAAGAACGATCGGCTGTGTTTACAACAGCCGACCGTTCTTCCCTCTTAGCGGGGAACGATCGCGGGTGTCAGGCAGCAATCGGAGCCGCCTGACCCATGCATCGGCTTCCCCGCTGCCTAGTGGGGGTGGGAGCACGCCGCCGGTGGTGCGCGCTTGCCCCCTAGCTTTCCGTGCGTGACCGACGTAGGTCTACGTCGGTTTGCTCAGGAGAGCCACCCTGCCGCAGTAAAAAGGCAGCGGGTGGTCGGGAAGTGGTTAAAGTACTGCAGTGCCAAATTGCAAAAAATTCTCTGGTCAGCAAGGGGGTGAAACCTTCTGGAGGTCAACTCTCTCAATCAACATTATTTACTTGTAATACTTATGCTACTAGCATTAGTAAATAGATAGGAAGGTACAATTTAGTTAATTTTTGCAATTGCTTCCTGGTTTCTGGCCTAGGTTAAAATGATGTCATACATTCCAGGAGTCTTCATGGGCATTTTTATTTCTTGCATATAGAGGAGGGGAGGTGGGAACTTTTTCAGCTAAGCACAACCTCCTGCCTGCATCCCTGAGCTAAGGGCAGATGTATATCAGGAAGTAAATGCTACATGAAACACCTGCCCTTACTCAAGATGGCTACAAGTAGAAGTGCTAGGCATGGAGACATGAATGGATGGGTGAGTTTGCTTTAAAGCGGAGTTCCGGGCACAGAAAAACATTTTCAGTGAACATACCCCTGGGACAGTCAGGGCTAGTACATTCCACAATGGCTAGCCTCTGATCTGTCCCGGTTCGCACTTACCTGCAAGAAGATATACTCACTAAAATTTCTTCCACAGTGTTGCCATCTCTCTTGTGGGCAGCTGAAGCCGGCGCGATCCTCTTCCACGTCTTCTTCCGCGTCCTCTTCTCCCAGAATGCGCCTGCACAGGCCCAGAAGCTGTTTAGCAGGGAATGCGGCGTCGCCCCGGAAGTGACGAGTGGGGCCGGTGCCGTCGCATTGATTCCTGGGAGCGATGACGTTCAGCTCCCAGGAATCATTGCAAGCCAGGAAGTGACGGTGGAGCCGCGGCGCAGAGGGAGGAAGTGAAGAATAAGTGAGTATATTCGATCTACAATTACAAGGTGAGTACAAAAAAAAAAAAAAAACCTAACTATCCAATTCTGTTTCAGGTGAAGGAGACCAAGCGGACGGGTACAAAAAAAAAAGATCGATTTTGTGCCCAGAACTCCGCTTTAAATATTAAAGAGTATTAATGAATATTAATGAGTTAAATCGTGAGTTTTCAGTCTGGGTTGCTTAGATACAGATTAGTTGCTGTTTAGGAAAGTTGACTTTAGATGCCTCTTCCTTTTAGTCCCTCTGAGTGGGTTTTAGAGAGAGGGACAAAAAAAACACCATCACTATCATGCACTACTACGCACCCACTAAGACTCGATTCACACCTATACGTGTTACTTTTGAGCATTTCTGTAGCACTTCTTGCTGTGCTTTCCATGTTTATTTACCACAATTTTGCATTTTTTTAATGCTTTATTTTTTTCGGGGAATTTGTTGTTGGGCAGATTTGAAAATGCAAATCGCAGTCAAATCATGGTAAAAAGCAATACTTGCGTTTTGGATGCTGGTCCATTGAAGTCCTTTATATGCAAAACGATGCATTTTGCAGGAAAAAAAAGTCCCCGACCCTTTCCAAAAACACAGAGGCACAAAAATGCATTGATTTCAACGTGTTCCATAGGAACCCATGTTAAAAAAATTAAATGCATTTCTGCAAAAAGCAAAAAGCATGAAAAAACACAGTAGAGTGAAAAGGGCCTTAGGCTCAGTTCACACCTACCGTATGTGTTTTTTATTGCTTTTTGCAGAAATGCACTACAGTCCATTTAACATGGTTTCCTGTGGGACACGTTCACATCTATGCTTTTTTTAGTTGCTGCGTTTTTGTAAGGGACTTTTTTTAAAAGCAAAATGGTGCGTTTTTGGTTCAATAGTTTTTAATAGAGAAGCTTCAGAAAAGTATGCATTTTTGCCACAAATTTGCCGTTATTTGCATTTTGCGTTTTTTAACCACTTGTGGACCACCCCTCGTACATATGCAGCGACAGGGCGGCCGCTCTTCGCCAGATCATGTACCTAGTATGTAATCTGCCACTTCCGGGTCTGGGGTGTGTGAGTCACCGGTGACTTGCTTCCGTTGTTATTCTACACAGGGGGAGCCGAGCAGCGGGTACCGCGGACTAGATGTCTGCCGGCACCCGCTGATTACACAGGGCACAGGAAGAACGGCAGTCTGCCTATGTAAATGTAGCACCCTACAGGTAGGTGCTAAGTAAATGTATAATGCGCCTTGTCTGCCTAACAGCAGGGGTGTCATTTGTTTAGTTGGGATGTCAGGGCTTCCAGAGGTGCCTGCTGAAGAGGGAAGTCTCCCCACTGGCTCCTATGAGAGGCGTCTCATAGGGCAGTGGAGGAAGCCCAATCAGGGGACACATCCAAGCTTGTAACTACCCCAGAAGGCAGATTATGCTGCAAAGGATTCTGGGGGTGAGTATAAGTTTGGGGGAAGTGCGTGGCACGGTGTCTTTGGCGGGAGCAGAGTCCCAGGAAGGAGAGTGCGGCTGTCTCTCCTCCTGTCTGAGGAAGGTGGATGTCTCAGGGTGTTGCCTGAGAATCCAGAGAGTGCTGAGTTGAGTTGAAGGGATCCGGTGTGCCGAGAGCCTGCGGAGAGCGAGAGGGGTTCAGTCCCAGGAAAGCCTACACAGATCGTGAGTACTGAGGATTAGCCCTGGGGGTCTGCCAAAGTCAGAGGGGACCACTCCGGGAGAGGTTCTGGGATCCAGTGTCAGCTTGCTGAAAGGGGGTACCTAGGTTGAGGACCCTGAAATTACAGAGGGGGTTACATAGTCAGTGAACCCCGAAGAGTTCAAGGTTAAAGGGGGCACCTGCAGTTGGGCTCTGAATTGTACGGAGTGTGCCAGTTGAGAGTTGCAGCTTCACAGAAATCTACAACGTTCTATCTCAAGCCAGTGCAAGGCGGGAGGGGAGTATTCAGTGACCTTGCAGTACAGCAGTGTCAGTAATTCTACAATTCACAGTCCTGGGTCTTCTGGACTTATAGTCGAGGATCCAGCACTTCTATCAAGCTACAGTGTGTTCTCAGTGTCAGTGAGCGTTGGCTGGCGTCGGCTGGCATCAAGGAAGCACCAACGGGCATTTTTCCTGGATTAAGTCCCAAGTGTATTTAGTTAAGCCAAAGGAGTATCCCACTCATTCCCTTCTCCCATCCCTGAAACACAATAAAAACCACAAAACAAAGATGCCGGAGTTGTCGATGTCTCAGTTCTCACACCCAGGGTCGCAGCTCACATGGGCTGGAAAGGTAACCGGTAACAACGTTGTGTCAGAAGGAAAGGCACAGATCCTGTGTTCCTGATAAGCAGGAACACGGATCTATGCCTTCCCCTAGTCAAAGCATCTCCCCCACAGTGAGTAAGCACAACATAGGCACACAGTTAACCCTTTGATCGCCCCTGATGTTAACCCCCTCCCTGCCAGTGTCATTAGTACAGTGACCGTGCATATTTTTTTTGCACGGATCGTTGTATTAGTGTCACTGATCCCCAAAAAGTGTCAGTTAGGTGTCCGATTTGTCCCCCGTAATATCGCAGTCCCGCTATAAGTCGCTGATCGCTGCCATTACTAGTGAAAAAATTAAATAAAAAATAAATAAATAAAAATATCCTGTCATCTGTAGACGCTATAACTTTTGCGCAAACTAATAAATATACGCTTATTGGGATTTGTTTTTACCAAGGACATGTAGCTGAATAAATTTTGGCCTAAATATATAACAACAATTGATTTTTTTGGATATTTTCTATACCAAAAAGTAGAAAATATTATTTTTTTTCTAAATTTTTCAGTCTTTTTTTCGCTCATATCACAAACAAATAAAAATCCCAGTGGTGATCAAATACCACCACAAGAAAGCTCTATTTGTGGGGAAAAATGACATAAATTTAGTTTGGGTACACTGTGCAATTACCAGTTAAAGTAGTGTAGTGCCGAATTGCAAAAAATGCTATGGTCAGGAAGGGGGTGAAACCTTCCGGAGGTCAAGTGGTTAAACAAAACTCAAAAAAATAAAATAAAAAATAAATAAATAAAAATATCTCGTAGTTTGTAGACGCTATAACTTTTGCGCAAACTAATAAATATACGCTTATTGGGATTTTGTTTTACCAAAAATATGTGGCAGAATACATATTGGCCTAAATTGATGAAGAAGTTTGATTTTTTCTACATTTTTTTTTATTGAATGTGTTTTATAGCAGAAAGTAAAACATTTTTTTTTTGGGGGGGGTTTTTTCAAATTGTCTTTTTTTTGTTTATAGCCCAAATAATAAAAACTGCAGAGGTGATCAAATACCACCAGAAGAAAGCTCTATTTGTGGGGAAAAAAAGGGACAAAAATTTTATTTGGGTACAGCGTTGCACGACCGTGCAATTGTTAGTAAAAATAACGCAGTGCCGTGTCGCAAAAAATGGCCTGGGTCAGGAAGGGGGTAAAACCATCTTAGCCCATTAATCTGCCTAACAACAAATTGGCTAAAAAAAAAAAAGCCTAAAAAACGCAAAACAAATCCAAACACGTGTGCAAAAACGCAAAATGCATCGCAAAAAGCATTGCAGAAACGGATCAAAAGCAAACTGCATAGGTGTGAGGATAAGTCATCACTTCATCATGATTTTAACCACTTCCCGCAAACTCATGAAGATCTACAGGATCTGCAAGAAGTGGTTGTACCGGGGTGATGCCTGCAGCTAGAGGCATCATCCCGGTACCATTTTTTAGAGCCGGCGGTCGGCTTTCAGGCGGTAAGGGCTGATGCGGCTCCGGAGCCGCTCGGTCATTACCCCAGCGAGCGGGAGGGGACGACTCCCCTCCCGCCGCCTTCCACGGCTCTGCCCAGGTCTCCCGTCCCACTGGGAGACCCAAGCAACCAGCCGCCACGTCGGCTTCGATCGGGTCTCCGATGATGTAACCCTGAAGCGGCGTTCATGACGTCACGTCCGGGTTACTCGGTGGCTAAAGGCGCCAAATTTAAAAAAGCATTTTTTGCATTTTGAATACATTGAAGTGCAGTGGAGGGGTCTGGGGTCTTTTAGACCCCCGATCCCTCCATAAAGAGTACCTGTCACTGCTTATTGCTGTCACAAGGAATGTTTACATTGCTTGTGACAGCAATAAAAGTAATCAGATTTATTTATTTTTTTAAAGACCTGTGCTAAAGTTCAAAAATTAAATAAAATAAATAGGAAAAAAAAGAAATTTTTAAAGCGCCCCATCGCCATGAGCTCACGCACGAAAGAAATCATCCACGGAAGTCACACCCGCAAATTAAAGCGCTGTTCAAACCACACTTGTGAGGTATCGCCACGATCGCCAGAGCGAGAGCAATAATTTAAAAAAAAGAGCAACTCTGTAACTCTAAACTGGTAACTATTAAAAGATTTTAAAACGTTGCCTATGGGATTTTTATTGACCATAGTTTGTCGTCATTCCGCGGCTGTGCGCAATTTTAAAGCGTAACATGTTAGGTATCTATTTACTCGGTGTGACACGATCTTTCACAATATCCCAAAAAAAAATGGGCTTACTTTACTGTTTAGTTTTTTTTTTTTTTAATGCAGTGAAATTTATTTTTTCCCAAAAATGGCTGCGCAAATACCACGTTACAAAAAATAATGCAACGACCGCCATTTCATTCTCCAGAGTTTTTGTAAAAAAAAAAATATATATATATATATATATATATATATATAAATATATATAATGTTTGGGGTTCTAAGTAATTTTCTAGCACAAAATACAGATTTTAACTTGTAAACAACATGTGTCAGAAATGGGCTCGGCCCAGAAGCGGTTAAGGATGCATGCCCCTTCCCATTCTGGGACGTCACTTTTGCTCTTGGGCAAGGCACAGGTTCACTTTAAGGGCCCCTTGGTAACCACATGCGCCAAAGCTGTGTTTATATATGTCACTATATAAACATGCTTTGCATACAAGGATTTACTGATTAGACGTATAATCCCTAAACCGACGGGCTTGTCAGAAGTATTTGCTGTGTGTACTGAAGGTCTCATTTTTATCCCAGCTTCTGTCCGCTTCATGAAACCAGATTCAGGGGAAAATTCTCTTTTTTTTTTTTTCAATCCCCTGCCCTGAACTGGATCAGCTTATTGAAGTGGAAGCGGTGCAGGTCGTATCACGTTTACGAACGCTGCCAGCATGTATGTGTAGCTGCAGACATTCCAGTGACTGCCCCAAGATACAAGTTGACAGCTGAAATGGAAGCACTCCTTGTATTCTGCAAATGCCTGTTCTATCACCCTCTGCGCTCTTCGCTCTCCTCTGTTGTTGTGACAGTGCTGCAAAGCTTTTCTAACAGATGCCTGTCCCCCAGCCTTCAGCAGCTGAGCAGATGGATCCAGGATCTATTAACCCTGTCCTACCAAACCTAAAACAAACATGGCACAGATCAAGCCTCAGCCATAATCCTCCATGTTTTTTCTTTTTTTGTTAATGTGCAGTTAGAAAAAAAAAACAAGTCCTGCCCGGCAGCTTAACTGGAAGCAGCCAACGAGCAATCTGCAGCTCTAATTATTCAGAGGAGTTAATTAGGCTGAGATCAGGCAGCGTGTCCCTTGCATCGGTTTATTTTTAAATGCAGTTTATCCGTGCCCTGGGTGTGTGACGAGGGGTGCAGCCAGTGCATTTTTCGGCACTGGCGTAGGGCATCATAGCAGTATTAACGACCCAGCATTAGAGTTCTGGCCTTTGGTTATGAGCCATAATTTTGTTATTTTCTTTGAGGCTGCATTAGGACTATTTAGATCAGAGTCATTTTTCAAGTCTGAGTGTGTTTGTTCTCCATCACCGGCTGGAGCAGACTCAGTGTAATCCCAGAGAATGTCTTCTCCCTGCTAAAGGGACACTGACACTGACAACCCTCCCCTCCTCTCTCCTGCTTCCTTTCTCCTTAAAGGGAATCTACAGTTTTCTTTTAGGCTGGGTTCACACTGATGCCAATTTGGTGCGCGTTTCCCCACATCCAATTCACATGACAGGAGAGTGTGATCGGCTCTCAATGGAGCCAGTTCACTCATTTCCGGGGCGGGCGAAGTCCGCACTGGAAAAGGCTCCTGTGTGCCTTAGAAAGAGAGTATACTACGCGCTCTGGAAGTGGACAGGGGCGTGGTGTATAGGCTGCGGCCACCCTCAAATATAACCAAAGTTATATGAAAAAAATGGAAGAATGGGGGAAAAGGGTAATGGCGCTGCCTAGAAATGTAGGTAGTGGTATGCAAAGTAGGTGTATCACAAATAAATAAAGATAAAAAGCAATGCAATACAAACAATCTGGTATTGAATACAAACAGACAAAGGTAATGAAGTATTAAAAAAGAATAGCGTGCACATGCAAAAGAAATGACTATCAAATAGGAAGACAATCCATAAATAAAAATGGGGATTTGGTCCCACCATATGGCCATATCGTGCTCAAGCCCACCACTACGTCAAAGTACCCCATTGTCAGTGGGTCCTACACTATCCATAAAAAAGGATGAATCCAGCCTCTCTAACCCTTGGTAATGAAGTGACTAGTGCCGTAAAGTGCAAAACAACTGGACTATAACGGATGGTGGTAAATACCAGGTGAGTGGTATATATAAGTGCCCATTAACACTACTGCGACTTGTCAGGCGACTGGTCAGCCTGACAAGTCGCGGTCCATGCAGTGCTACGGGAACCGTTCTAATAGGAGCGACTCAAGTCGCTCCGACTTAGAAAATAGTTCCTGTACTACTTCGGGCGACATCGGAGCGACTTGCATTGACATTCATTATATGAAGTCTGTGCAAGTCGCGCCGAAGTCGCGGTACACACGACTTCACAGGTCGCCCCCGAAGTCGCGCCACGGTAGTGTGAACCGGCACTTAAGATAATAAATAAAGGTGCTGGAGATAAATATGTAAAAATAAAGAGTTACACAATAGTGGTGATCTTATATTCAGTGGATAGATGGGTTCATAAACTGGTAGATAAACAAATAAATAGGTAAAGGTGGCCCAAATTAGGGCATAGATATAACCAAATAAAGTGACACTGTGCACAAATCCTTAAATTAAAGTGACAGTGTGCAAAAGTAAACAGTGACAGTGTGCAAAGGTAATAAATGGCTATTTATGGAAACAGTCCATATATAGTGCAACCCAGATGGTAAATCTTTATGCGATAATCCCAGTGGTAACCCTGTGGTGGGTATAGTGGTGGGGTGCTGGTGATCCCTCAAGTAAGTAGCACACTCACCAGAAATACCCACCCCACACAGGGGTATAGAGCGGGTATAAAATATGGGTAAACGATCCCACTGATAATGGGGTACTTTGACGCAGTAGTGGGCTTGAGCACGATATGGCCATATGGTGGGACCAAACCCCCATTTTTATTTATGGATTGTCTTCATATTTGGTAGTTATTTCTTTTGCATTTGCGCGCTATTCTTCTTTTTTAATATACAGATCCCTCTGGTGGGTCCTTGCTCCCTCTGTGGGTCCCGGTGTGTGGACCTGGTAATCCCTGTGGGACTCCTGGGGACTCTCCAAGGCTCCTAAAATGGTGTTCATGGGTATCCTATAAGGTTTCCTGTGGCCTGATGAATGGATCCACGTTGGGTAGTTGGGGTCCTATCCCAAGTACTCCGGGGTAATCATCAGAGCATTGGGGTAAGTGGTAATCCCATATGAAGCAAGCAAAGTGCAAATAGTGTGATACTGTATGGCAATATTTTATTTACATATAAGAAAAAGGGTACTCACAATATCACAATGTGTAAAGCGCAGTATAAGAGTATCCGGAACGCAATGCGTTCCACCAAGAACCGGAACCGGAAGTACTGTGCGTCTTTAACTCTGTTTCAGGGAGGAATTCAGGCAATTTGGACCTCAATCGCACCTGAAATGGTGATCAGGAACGCACTGGACCCCCTGCTGTGACCCACGGCAAGTGTGAACCCAGCCTTAAGCTTTCTTAGGCAGGCCATACACGGTTTGAATTTCCTGCTGAACCGGCCGAGATTCGAACCATGTATGGGCAGGCTAAATGTACCAAGTTGATGGATTGATCAACTTGGGTACAACCAGCAAGCCGTGTTTTACCTGCAATAATCGCTAGCAGCTGCTATAGCCGTTAGCCATAATTACTGTTTTCTCCCGGAAGCGGCGGCTTCCCCCATTCTCCCACTGGATGAAGACAACAGCCAGGCAGGAGGGATTGCCACATCAAAACTGTCTGTATTGATAGGGGAATCAAGCAAATTTCTTTCCTGCAACTCGTGGTTGCAGTAAAGAAATTCGCTCCATGTAGGGGTGGCCTTAGTGATATGTATTGTTCGCATCCCCCCCTCCACTGTAGGGCTGCCACCTTATCCCTAGTTTAAACCCAACACATATGAATTACACAGGCTCTGAGGCTAATTTAATGCAGATAAGGCACCAAGTGACTTTAATTAACACCTAATCAACCACAGAACCTGTGTAACTCATATGTGTTCGGTTTTAAAGGGTTAAGGTGGCAACCCTACTCCACTGCCATATTTGGCACTTTTTGGGGGGGAGCGGGTACCGGGTTTTGACAGGTCAAATAAATGGACGCTGCCCTTACCTATAACTGGCCTTTGCAGCAAAGAGCACATGGAAGGGCAACGCATGCAAAACAAAACCAAAGAAATCCCAAGTTCAACCTACCAACCAGCCAGCTAACCAACCAAATTAACCTAACAGTATGTGGTAAAAACAGGAGTTTATTTTGCACACATTTGCAAATACATGCGTAAGCTGCAGAGCTCCATCAAGACACCCCGGTATTTCCTGTATTTCAAACTAACACTAAGGCTCGGTTTCCACTAGTGCGGCTACGAAGTCATGCTACTTCTAGCACGACTTCGTAGCGAAAGTAAACTGCGGCTTCAGTGAGACTTGTCCCTCATATATAGAGGGAAGACGGCTCAAAAGTAGTGCACGATCTACTTTTGAAGTCGCCGCAACTGAAGCCGCGGCAGTGGAAACAGGCCCCATTGAAAACAATGGGTTTTGACTTGCTGTGCGACTTGACATGTGTCAAGTCGCACCGCAAGTCGCACTAGTGGAAACCGAGCCTAAATCTGAAAGCGTCCACAGTGGAAGACCATGCATTATAATAGATAGACAGAGGGCAGATGAGCCTGGAGGGAGCCCATCCCTCCTTAAAGGCACAGGGGTGCACTGGACACCTAGCATGTAGCACAATGGCAGCAAAGGTGTCCAGTACGTCCCCTCACCAATATTTCAGCTTACGTATTTGCAAATGTGTGCAAACTAAACCCCTGTTTTTAATGCATACTGTTAGACAGGACAATTTGGTTGGTTAACAGGCTGGTCGGTAAGATGAGCTTGGATTTTTTTGGGTTTTGTTTTACCTGGTTTTTAAAAGGTACACGCTCTCACTTCCGGGTCAGTTTGCGGCGGCGATCTATGAGGATATTCGGCCCCTTCTCCTTCCCCCCACAGCCTTTTGGAACACACACAGGTCCCAGAAGACTGTGTAACCATTCAAATAGTGCAACACAACTCAGACTTCACTGCCAGTGTCCCTTATCCAAGATGCAGGTGCGTGCAACTGAAGCTGATTAAAGAAACGGCTCAGGTGCTGACATTGCTGGATCCCTGGACAGGTAAACGTTCTTATATTAAAAGTCAGCAGCTACAGTATTTGGACCTGCAGACTTTTTGGGGGAGACTGGAGCTCCTCTTAAAGGTGATCAACCCATCCCCAACCGAACCATTAGTTCTTGATAGAGCGGGAGAGAATTAAGCTACCCATAGATGGAAAAAAATGTTGCTGGGTCAGCAGGCATCTATGGCCAGTCTCAAAACATCTGTCAGGTTTATACCACCTATATTGAGCACTCCATCCAGCACATGGTCAATCAAGGTAGTGGGTAGTGCCATTAAAAAACCCAGTAGGACCATTGTTGATGGACTTTGCTCGCTTTAGAACTGCTTATATTCCCATACAAGTCTATAGGAATTTGAAACCTGCTTGAAGCAGGTCAAATGCACCTGGAATGAATTCTCAATGCTCTCAGAAGCATCTCAAACTGATGTGAAATGCAGGCTGCAGTGGCCCTTGAAGTCTGTTGATGCAGGCTCAGCATTAAATGTCACCAGTACTTCAAAATCCTATTTCTACAGTTTTATTGGTATAGCACCAAGTCAAGGCCAATGTTTTGAGGCCTTACAGGGTGATGTCATTGTATTGCGCTGAAAAAAATTAACGCTGTGAAGCCTTGAAATGTTGGCATTAATTTTGTGACATTATACTTTCACAAAAAAAATGGTGAAAATAATGTTCTGAAGTGCTGATCACTTTCTACATTCTACAAGTTTTTTTATAGCTAGAAGAAAACATGTTACTGGTTGACCATCGATTAGGAAGAGATTTATAATAGCATGTCAATATAATAAACTATAATGAAGTAAACAAATAATGAAAATACAGAACAGTATGCCAGAAAAAATGACTTTAAAGGTTGCCACATTGTAACCCCAGGTAAGAGAAGTGGGTACACAAAATAATAATATAACATTACAAAAGTTTATTTATGATATAATTTCCATAAAATGGTATAAAACCATTAATAACATGTATGACCTGTGATCTCCAATGGGACTAAAGTTTAGTTAACCTGTCACAATCCAGCCCATGTACATCACACTTGAATCAAAATAAAATGATTATTAACACCAGTTAACATAGAAGTAAACAGCTGGTATATAGAATATATTGATCTTGATCTCTGATCTCTATGCATTTCGGCAGTCATTGGCTTCTTCATACAAACAATCAGAGACGCCAAGAGCTTAATCCAAATGGTCAGATCCAGGTCCACCCAGCAACTAGGGGCAACACACCAAGGGCGCTACAGCTGTTGGAGAAGCCCCAAAGGGCAGTCCATCAATTGGATGGATAGAATTGGTTGATTATGGCTGATCCAGGGAGGGTAACCAGATAAGATGGTTCATATCCATGTAATATGAAAAAGCAGCATGGATGGATCACATAAAGCCTTCCTAGCCAGTCCTGGTGTGAGTCTGCATGGCCCCCACAAGAAAAATCGCTTCCCTATAATGAAATACGAAAAAAACTTTTTTATATTATGAAATTAATTGATGGGGGGGAGTCCCCCTTAATGAATTTAATATGAAAAAGAAGTAAATAGAAATTGAGGCTTAATTTGTCCCACAGACCCAAAATTGTATTGCACAAATTGAAAAGAATTCTAAAAAACTGTATTTAGTAAGTCTAAAAAGCTAAAGAAATGGTAACAAGTACCACAATGATAGACAACCTTAGACGTGTGTAGCAAGGTTTCCAGGCCTGTGGCCTGATGTGGGTCTGCAATTAGTACCGGTACTCTCTCCAGCCCATGTGAGCTGTGACCCTGGATGTGACAACTGAAGCAGCGACAACTCAGGCATCTTTGTTTGGGGTTTTTATTTGATTTAAGGGGATGGGAGAAGGGAATTAGTGGGATACTCCTTGAGGTTTGAACTAATTACATGTGGGACTTTACTCTTGAAAAATGCCCGTTGGCGCTTCCTTGATGCCAGCCGGTGCTAGCCAACGCTCACCAAGGCTGTAAATATTCTGTAGAACACAGAAGTGCTGAATCCTTGACTATTAGTCCAGAAGATCCAGGACTGAGAAATATAGAACTCCTGACACTATTGTGCTGTAGAAGTCACTGAATACTGTCCCCTGCTTTGACTAGCTTGAGGTAGTATGAAGTAGAACTCTGTATAGTTGTACTTGCAACTGACACACTCTGTACAGTTCAGGGCCCAACCGCATATGCCCCCTTTAACTTGAAATCTTCAGGGTCCACTGACTATGTACCCCCTCTGTAGCTTTAGGGTCCTCAACCTAGGTACCCCCTTTACAACTAGCTGGCACTGGATCCCAGAACCTCTTCCGGAACGGTCCCCACTAACTTCAGGCAGACCCCCAGGGGCAATCCTCAGTACTCACGACCTGTGTAGGCTTTCCTGGGACTGGACCCCTCTCTCTCTCCGCAGGCTCTCGGCACACCGGATACCCTCAGCTCACTCAGCACACTCTGGACACTCAAGCGGCACCCCGAGACATCCACCTTCTCCAGACAGGAGGAGAGACAGCCGCACTCTCCTTCCTGGGACTCTGCTCCTGCCGAAGACATCGTGTCATGTGCTACCCCCAAACTTATACCCACTCCCAGAATCCTTTGCGGCATAATCTGCCTCCTGGGGTAGTTACAAGCCTAGATGGGTCCCCTGATTGGGTTTCCTCCACCGCCCTATGAGAAGCCTCTCACAGGAGCCAGTGGGGAGACTCCCCCTTCAGCAGGCACACCTGGAAACCATGACACCCTGACTATTAAATCACAGCCCCACTGTTAGGCAGACAAGGCCCACTATATCTTTACCTAGCACCTACCTGTAGGGTGCTACACGTGGAAAACCCAATTGTGTAAATTATATTAGTTAAGATACTTTATAAATATACCCATATAGTATATATACGGATACAGTAAATAACCACAAATATAACCATGTTTCCTGGTATAATGTCTGATAGTATGACGTTGAATAAATCTTAAAGAGTTTATATAGATGTCTTTGGCCTCATAGAGGAGACCCCTCTTCTTTTTCTAATAGAAAATGTGTTTTTATTGCTGTTTCCCCCTGTTGGAATGATTTTGGCCTTAGACCTTATTCTGTCTGACTTCTAACATGTAGACAGGAAATGAGGATATTTTCCTTTACTTCTTCTTTTCTGGCACCATCAGTTACCCCAAACAGGGAAACAGACCACAACAAAGAGTTGATAGAGGTTCTAACTCTTCCAAACGTTATCCAAATTAAGAAAAAAAGGTTTCTTGTTGGATTTGGACTTTAATGAAAAATAATATATCGTCATGTGTTACTGTTTTAAAAAATTTAAATGTGTTATACATAATAATTGATACAGTGAAGGAAGTTCAAGCACACATGCATAAATGCACAAAAATATGAGAGGTAGCTTTACTGAACATTGTAGTGGGCAAAAGCCACCCCAAAATTGTGTTGACTTGAACTTGACTATGATAAATAGGCATGGCGTTGCAATCCATATTTTAGAAGTAGTGTGCAAAAGTATATCAAAGCTCATAATCCAAGATTGGAAATATTGGAAGTAGTGGTATTTGAAAATAGGTTTACGAGGAGCTGTATAATCTCTTTTGGGAAACGGTAATTCCACCCTCAACAAGAACACAAAGTACCACAAGGTGCTTGATACTTCTCTGAGAACTAAGATAGAGCCCAACAAAACTGGTAAAAATGCCCATTGCGCAGTCAATAAGTTGGTATTTCTGCAACTTACATCACCTGGCACTGGTGGAACAACCACCATAGCAGCCTAAGCTGCTGCTATGGAACCCAGGGTGGGGGGGAGCCATCCAGTCCCTGAAGAAGCCCTGGCTGCCCATATGAAGTAGAACTTGGGGCAAAGGGATGTCCAGCCAGTTGACAGCATTCTGTTTTACCTACACAAACATCTACTTCTACCTCTAGCCGGGCCATCCAAAACCTAAAACAGTGTACAGTATACAACTCACAAACTGTGTAGGAGCCAGGCTCATCTTCCTCCCAGCCAGTGGCAAAATGTAGGGTGCAGGGTGGGCAGTAGCAGAGGCAGCTAATGTAGAGATATACAAGGTAAAATCTGCTTCACATGGAACTCCATAATCATCTGAGACCAGTTCTTCTCACTAAGTTAAATAACTGCAGAGTATCTTGCCAATGAATCACTTTTCATCTCACAGCTAGCAGACACTCAGAGGTCTCAGCAGGGAGCAGGTAGGTATAAGTTGCTCACTGATTGAAGTTCCCACTCTAATAGATGTCTATATGGTGAAGTGTCTCCTCTCAAGGCCACCAGCTCAAGATGACTACTAGTAGTGATCTAGGGAGCAAATGTCCCACTGGCCTCCAGCACAGTCTTCCTCTGACAGCATTTGGGACAATTTCCTTGCTCAGTCCTTCTTGCATTAATGGGCAGAATCTGAATATGCTGAAACCACCCAGAGATTCCTTTCTTGCTCAATCCTGCTGCCACTGCTGGCCAAGTCACCCAGAAAGTACTGCAACAAATGTGACTTACAAGGGCTCTCCCAATTACTTTTGAGCGAGGGATAGTACTGCTAAACAGCTGTCTTTCTTGAGTGTTATCAAGTGTGCCATAAGCACTTTTTTAGTATACTTGTTGAATCATAATGTCCAACAGACAGATGATCAGCATGTGTCACCGTGACTCCATCTAATGTGCTTTCTATATGCAGATTGGCCTCTATTTCCAGAAACTCACAGCCAGAACCCTCCTGAATTTTTGTCTGCCTGTACCAGACAGGGCGTGTCTGACTAAACGAAACATACTTACAGTCTCTAATGACGTGAAACATCCACAGTGCTCATTTTAGTCAAGGATCATGTGATGAGTCATAAATTTAGTGTCCTTTTTGTGAATTATTTTTTCATATTTGGCCTCAGGATCCGTTATCAATGCCCACCTATATAATTGATCCTACCACTGCGCCAAGAAATAAAAGATCGCATAGTTAGTGAGGTTGAAAAAAGACATCAGTCCATCCAGTTCAACCTATGATGTGTGTGTGTGTTTGCTGTTAACCGTACATTGTATACCCATGTACGTTGTGGTCTTTAAGGTGCCCATCTAATCATTTTTTGACACTATCAATGCTCCCTGTTGATACGACTGTTTGCAGAAGAGAATTCCACATTCTTACTGCTCTGACAGTAAAGAACCCCTTACATATTTTAAGGTTAAACCGTTTTTCCTCTAGTTTTAGTGAGTGGCCACGTGTCTTATTGTATTCCCTTTCTCTGAATAGTTTGTTCCTTATGCTAGAGTTGCCAGTACAGTATTTGTACATTGACATCATATCCCCCCTCAATCGTCTCTTCTCCAGAGAGAATAAGTTCAGTGCTTGTAGTCTTTCCCCATAGCTGATGTCCTCCATTCCCCTTATTATTTTTGTTGCCCTTCTCTGGACTTTTTCCAGTTCCAGCACATCCTTCCTGAGGACCGGTGCCCAGAACTGGACAGCATACTCCAGATGTGGCCCGACCAGAGTCTTGTAAAAAGATAGAATAATCTCTTTATTTCTGGAGTGAATTCCCTTTTTTATACATCCCAGTATTCTGTTGGCTTTGCTTTCAGCGGCTTGGCATTGCATGCCACTGCCAAGCCTGTTGTCTACCAGTACCCCCAGGTCCTTTTCCATCTTAGACTCACCCAGAGGTCCCCCCCCCTAGTGAGTAGCTTGCTTTCTGATTTCTGGCACCCAAGTGCATTACTTTACATTTTTCAACATTGAACCTCATCTGCCATGTAGTTGCCCACCCCATTATTTTGTTCAGGTCCGCTTGTAAGGTTTCCACATCCTGCATAGAAGATATTGGCATGCTTAGTTTAGTATCATCCGCAAATACTGAGATTGTACTAGATATCCCCTCCTCTAGATCATTTATTAATAAATTAAACAGGATTGATCCCAGGACAGAATTATTATCACAAATAATATGTGTAAAAAGCTGCCATTTTGAAAAAAAAGAAATGACAACACATCTACCAAAGTGTACAGTAATAAACATGGTGTAGAAAAGAAGTGTCCGTGATAACTCAATCTTGTCCAGATTCTTTTCACCACATCGTGTGAAGATGGTGACAGCACTCCCCTTTACGGTATCAACTCACCAGATAAAGTTACCATACATTGTCATGTTTGGCAAAATAGGCTTGTACCCCTCTAGGGCTCAGTAATCCTGCAATGATCTCCACACAATGGTGACTCATAGATGTTTCATCAGCGGTGGGCGCCGGCACAGCAAATAAGGTCAGGCTGTGTAGGAAGTGGTAGTGGTTCCCGGTTACAAACAGCTCTTTCAGGTATTCATCCCGGTTGCTGCTTCTGCATCCATGAACTCAATAGGTTCCCAGACTGACGGCCAACTGACTATGTAACCTTTTTGGTCCATGATCACAAAAAAACAATATGTGGTGCCATTGTATGTTTAGGTGATTCTAACAAAAATAATAATAATAATAAAAAAACATGGGCCCCGCTGATTTATGGGAAGGGTACATTTTAATCCCGGCTCCACCTACTTGCTATTGCCATTTCAAGTATTTTCATTTATTTTACGAAGCAGAGTAGGCATAAAGAGAAATAAAACTCTAATTGGGAAAGAGAAGATCTGGAGTCTTTCCATCAATTCATCATCCATTAATTCTTTTGTTGGCATATTTTAAGATTTACAAGATGTTTTTGTAGGGAAAACCATTGTAGCAAAAGCTGGAAATATACTAAAATCAAATGTCTGTGGAGACCACACTTAGCAATAATAATAATTATTAAATTATAAACGGTGTTGTGCTTCTCTATCTAACTGTGTATATCAACAGTAATCTCCACAGCTAAATCAAACACCATCTTGATTGTATTAAAACTAAAAAAGAAAACACTCAAATACCACAAATTATTAAACAGCATCCCCTGAAATAAATCGTGCCACACTTTTAGCAAGAATTATTCATGCATCAATAAACTCCACTGAAAAGTGCACATTTCAAATGTGCTAAATCTTGATCATATGAGTTTGGTATCGAATTAGGTCCCAATGTTCTTTTATACATCTGTATTGTTTACATTGCAAAGGTAGGGTTTAAATGTGAAGTCTGACCTTGGTAGGTTGATACAGTATAAGTCCACATAATTATTTACAGTCATGGCGGTTTTTATTTATGCTCCATGGGTATACTGTTGTAACAAATGCCAGCCGTTTTGCTGGATATGGGTCCCCCTGGGTTACCGCTGGCAACAACAGCACATTTAAGCATGTTTCTCCAAGTGTGAGCACTGAGACAATGACCAGTCCAGTATCTTTGGGTTTTTGTATTTATTTTGTAACTTGGATAGGAGAAGGGATGAGTGGGATGCTCCTTGAACTGAACTATGCACAATTTAGCAGGAACACTTGAAAAACGTTACTTGGCGCTGACTTGACACTGGCTGAATGCCTATCAGCACTGGCTCGACGCTGGTTAACGCTGGCCAGATGCCTGTTAACACTGAACTGACTTGTGACTGCTTTCCGACTAAAGAAGTCCTCTTTGAGCTCCTTTAAGCACTCTTACTGAGGTAGCTACTTGTATACTGCTGCACTGCTGAACACTTCAGGGCCCACACCGACGCCCCCTTTCTCTCAATTATCTTCAGGGCTTAGACACTGGCACCCACTTTCCTAAGCCTCTTCTACAGGTTAGCTGGCTTCCGGATCCCTTTGACCTTCTGGAGTGGCCCCCTCTCCTAGGCAGACCCCTGGGCAGTTTACAGTACTCACCACACTGTTTTTCCTGGAAACTTCTGCCCAGCAGCTCCACTCGGTCAGCAACACTCTGGATCCTCTTCCTGCAGCCCAGCTCAACCTCCGGTCCTGCTCTGACAGGAGGAGAGACAGCCATCAGCCTCCTCCTGGGACTCTGCTTCCTGCCAAAGACCCCCCTGTCACATGCTCCCCTTAGGCTTATATCCAATCCCAGGGTGCATTGTGGCAAACCCTGCCCACTGAGACAGCTATAAACCCTGATGTGCTATTGGCCAGGCTTCCTCCCACTGTCCAACAAGAACCCTCATTGGACACAGTGGGGAGACTCCCCAGACTCAAAAGACCACACCTGGAAACACATGACAGCCTCACTAACTGAATCAGACCCATCTGATAAGCAGACAGGGCCACATATATGCTTTTCCTAGCACCTACCTAGGAGGGTGCTACATCCACCCCCCCACCAAAAATGAGCCATGTCCCCATTGGCTCTGAGGCAGCCGCCTCCTACAAAAATCTGCCAAAAAATCAGGAGTATCCCACAAACTTGGAAAAGGGGAGAAGAGAATGAACAAATATACAAATAAATTAAGTGTAAAAATACAAGGGGTCTGTAGTACAGTAGTAACAACTCAAACTGTAACATTAACCTTAAACTTCAGCATTATAATTTTCTTAATGATGGCTAGCCAGCCTTACTTTTACAGTCTTGCATGTAGAACTTGACTTTAAATGTAATAGTCTGGGTGAGGGACCCTGACAGGGGCTCTCTGGCTGTCCCGCACTCAGATGGACCAAGCCTGGCCCGACCCATCTGGACGACAAACTTCCACCCAGTCAATGTATATAGACCGTCCATACAGCCACTGAGTCTTTACAGCATTAAACTTTTCCCGAAGGTCAGTCCTGGGTGAATTCCGAAAGGGCTTGGGGACAAAAAGAAAATCCCAAATGGCTTCATCGCACCAGAAATCTCTTTTTGCCTCAATATTCATCATGGCCTCCCTGGGAGCGCATGGATAATCATAGCCATACTCCATAGCTACTTTACGCTGCATCCATCTTTGCATTATTGAAAGCCTTGGGAGGGTTTTCCTGTTACCTCTCCCAGGTAGTGAAAAGGGGGTCTCCTCTTGCCTGATCATGGAGCTATATGCCTCATGCCTCATACCCCATGCCAGAACCCAGGCATAGTTTGTGAGTGGGGCTAAATCTGGGACCCTTTTTGAGTAGGCCTCACAGAACCCCAACTTTTGGGCCAGCTCCCCTCTCTCAATCGACTCCTGAATCTCCTTGTCAGGCACAGCAATAGCATCAGGACCTGGTGAGCTGTTCCCAGCCTCAGAACCCCAGTCCCATTCAGTTTCGTCCTCCGACCTCCAGTCATCTATTCCCTCTTCAATGGATCCATATTTATATTGGAAACTGGGAGACCCCACACTAATGACCCCGGCCTCTTCCTCACTGCTGAGGCTGGTTGTTGAGGCCTCAATGGCCATGGGCCATTTACGTTGAGAAGTAGGAACAGGGGCAGACCTTGTCTCTGCTGCGGTGGGTTTTGGTGCATCCTCCGGCCACTTCCCAGCCTGCTGTATTGGCATGAACCCTCTTTCCTGTGACTGAGTCCTTCCTAATGACAAAACTGGACCACTGTCAGACTGCATTGCCTCCAACTTCATCAATACTCTGATCATGCTCCTCCCGCCTCCGTGGAGGAACCTGGACTCCTGTCACTTCCCGAGTGAGCTCTGACTCCCAAGCCCCACACATCTGCATGGGCCGGCCTTCACTCTTCACCGCCCGCAGCAGCAGATAGCCGCAATGCCCGCACTGACTCCACGCCTGCACCTTCATTGTCACTCTCGCACATTGAGGACATACCATGCCAAGGAATTCTAGGCCTCCTCCTGTGCATAGCACCAGTCTTTCCTTTGGGCACCATCCGTAAGCCTGTGTCCCATACAAAGGTCGGGCTCGGATTCCCGGTCTGCTCCTGGATCTGCCCAGCAGGTTCTCCGTCAGTGGGTGAATCGATCACGGTTGCGCCTTTCTGCTCCGCAATTAACTCCATCGTGCGTTTCCTCGCACGTGTCTCCCTCTCAGCCCCACCCGAAGGGGGTAATGTTATATGGACTCCCTTAGTCACTCCTGATTGGCTGGGCGCGACCGATGTCTCCACCCATACTCCTTGTTTGGCGGTGCCTCCTCCTGCTAGGCAGTGCTTTCTGGATTGCGCTTTCCCACGCGGTGCAGTAGCCCTTTCCATGCCATACTCTCTCTCTCTCTAGCCCGCAGGGAAGTTGCTGCAAAGGGGGCCATGTCCCTCGCCAGACATGCATCCACACTTCTTACTTGTAGTAGGGCCCCAGCTGCGCCTCCCTCTCCTGGAGCCAGCTGTCCATCTTTGCCAGGCCAAAGAATTGTCCCACTGTCACATGCACGGTCAACAGTCCTCTCCCCGACACATGTACAAGTAAGGCCCACCATACTGTCTCTAAAGATAGTCCCACTGCCCCTCCCAGCATGGCCGACTGCAATCTTCACGGTATCACTGCAGTCGCTGTATAGAACAAATGTCCCGCTGTCGTATGCATGGTCAACATCAGTCCATATAGCCTGAACACACATTTGGTCCCTGGCACTCTGCTCCATGTGCCCCTGGCCACCATTTTCTTTGTCCACACCAGGACCTTTTCCTGTAAAGCAGCTGCAGCTTTTATTCATTGACATAGACCTCTTCCCTGCTCTTCAATACTTGATAGCAGAGTACATCTCATAACTAAAATAAAGGTTCCCGCCATTTTGCAGTACTGACTGGAACATTCATGTTAACACGGCCAACCTTCCATGTGCACATTAATCTTCATTCCACTCTCCCTGTCTTCTGCAGAGCTGACCTCACACTTGGCTTGAGTTTTGGAATTAAGTCCCGGACACAAAAATTTAGATTTTGAACTTTTCTCTTGGCCGTTGCCTTTGGCAACTGACCCAGTAACCCAGGGTGAAATCCCGGGCGAGCCCCCAAATGTAGCACAATTCCCAGCCATTTTGCTGTATATGGGTCCCCCTGGGTTACCGCTAGCAACAACAGCACATTTAAGCATGTTTCTCCAAGTGTGAGCACTGAGACAATGACCAGTCAAGTATCTTTGGGTTTTTGTATTTATTCTGTAACTTGGATAGGAGAAGGGATGAGTGGGATACTCCTTGAACTGAGCTATGCACAATTTAGCAGGGACAGTTGAAAAACGCTACTTGGCGCTGACTTGGAGCTGACTTGGCGCTAGCTGAATGCCTATCAGCGCTGGCTCGATGCTGGTTAACACTGGCCAGATGCCTGTTAACACTGAACTGACTTGTGACTGCTTTCTGACTAAAGAAGTCCTCTTTGAGCTCCCTTAAGCACTCCTGCTGAGGTAGCAGCAGCTCCACTCGGTCAGCAACACTCTGGATCCTCTTCCTGCAGCCCAGCACAACCCCCGGTCCTCTAGGCCGACTGCCCAGGACACCCTCACTTGCTCTGACAGGAGGAGAGACAGCTGGCTCGTCAGCCTCCTCCTGGGACCTGAGACAGCTATAAACCCCAATGTGCTATTGGCCAGGCTTCCTCCACTGTCCAACAAGAGCCCTCATTGGACACAGTGGGAAGATTCCCCAGACTCAAGAGACCACACCTGGAAACACATGACAGCCTCACTAACTGAATCAGGCCCCCCTGATAAGCAGACAGGGCCACATATATGCTTTTCCTAGCACCTACCTAGGAGGGTGCTACATCTATATATCGTAGTATGCATGGTTTTCTATGTTTTACTATGATTCTATGTTTCACAAATAAAATAAAATGAAATTTGATTAAAAACAAAAGATATACCTTAAAGTAGAAGTCCACCCTAACATTAAATTCCTTGCATCTACAGACATCCACGGTCTAACGCTAACCTATCTAGTCCTGTAAAGAAGAAATCCGATCCGACCTGATCCTATGCTGAGCTGTCAGCGGTGGCTTCGCTGTGCAGGCGGGTGCAGAGGACACAGCTGACAATGGAAGCCCCATAGTAAGTCTACGGGTGATGTCACTTCCCATTCATTTCACAGTCATTGTCGGCTGTGTCCTCTGCAGAGCTTCTACCACTGGAGATAGGACTGGATCAGCTTCAAAAAAAGGTATGTATACTCATTTATTTTTTACAGGACTAGATAGGTTAGTGTTACATCTTGGATGTCTGTAGATGAAGAGATTTTAGTGTTAGGATGGACTTCTACTTTAAATTCTATCTAGACTTAAAAACAAATGTTTAACCACTTTACCACCGGAGGATTTTGCTGTCTTACGTCCAGGCCACTTTTTGCGATTCGGCGCTGTGCAACTTTAACTGACAATTGCGCGGTCATGCGAAGCCGTATCCAAACGAAATTTATGTCCTTTTTTTCCCACAAACAGAGCTTTCTTTTGGTGGTATTTGATCACCTGTGCGATTTTTACTTTTTGCGCTATAAACAAAAAAAGAGCGTTTATTTTGAAAAAATAACAATATTTTTAAAAAATTTTTAAATGAAATTCTCCCCCAAAAAAATGTAAAATTCAAAATTTTTAAAAATTTTTGGCCAATTTGTTTTCTGCTACCTATGTTTGGTAAAAAAAATCACAATAAGCGTATTTTGATTGGTTTGCGCAAAAGTTATTATGTTTACTAACTAAGGGAAAGATTTCTGTCATTTTTGGTGGGTTTTTTTTAACGCATAATGGCGGCGATCTGCGATTTTGTTTGCGGGACTGCAACATTGCGGCGGACAGATCGGACCCTTGACTGACATTTTTGACACTTTTGGGGGTACCAGTGACATTACTACAGTAATCAGTGCTATAAATATGCACTGTTACTGTAAAAATGACACTGGCAAGGAAGGGGTTAATTTTCTTGGACAGGGAGGGGTTAATGTATGCCTGGTGCTTACTAACGTTTTGGGGGGGGGAGGTGACTGAGTGAGTCAGGGACAGATCGCAGGTTCAGCTATGCTGAACCATGTTATCTGTCCCTGCCTGTCACTTAGGAGATCCGCCCGCTCTGTTTACACAGGCGGGCGGATCTCCAAACTAGATTCCCCGACGATCAGGAAAGAGCAGCGGCGATCGCCTGGCCTGACTCCCGCTGTGACTGAACACAGCGGGAGCGAGCCTCCGGCGGCGCGTGCGAGCCTCCGGCGGCGCGCGCGCGCCGCCCACAAGGTGCGGAGTCCAGCGACTTAGGTCTATGTCGCTGGACGATAACGAGCCACATTGCTGCAGTAGCAGCAATATGAGCAGAGTTAAAGTGGTTAAAGTGATTGTAAAGTCTTGTTTTTTTTTTTAAATAACAAACATGTTATACTTACCTCCTCTGTGCAGTTGGTTTTGCAGAGCAGCCCAGATCCTCTTCTTCTCGAGTCCCATTTGGCTGTTCCTAGCCCCTCCCGCCTGTCAATTGCCCCCACAGCAAGCAGCTTGCTTTGGGGGCCCCGAGCCGAGCATCAGCTCCGTGTGTCCATTCAGACATGGAGCTACAGTTTGGCCCCTCTCTCCTGATTGGCTAACTGACTTTAATTGACAGCCACGGGAGCCAATGGAGAGTCTCGGACAGTCAAGGGACTAGTGGACATCGCTGGACAGAGATGGGGCTCAGGTAAGTATTAGGGGGGCTTCTACACACAGAAGGCTTTCTATTCGCTGGATAGAGTGTCTGAGTTTTCTTTTTTCAGGCTTTTTTTCCTTTATTTTTCCTTCATATAACACACTTCTTGTTCTTGGGTGGCTAGGCTTACTCAATCCACTGTATCTATGCAGGGAGCTATGTTTGCCACCCAGGCTGGACTACAAACATGTCTTCCTCTCTTTATCTTTATTACAAAGGGCGGTGGATTCATAGTTTACAGAAGAAAAATAACATTGCTTGTGCTTTCAGTTCAGTTCAGCTCAATAGGTATTTTCTGTACTAAAAATGTTCTTAACCTATAATGTGAAAACTAGTGCAGCCACTATATCTTAGTTCTGATAATGTAATATATTAGATTTTTGCGCTTGGGTTTGGATACCTTTTGAAGACACATTGTCACTTTGTCCATTCAGGGCAAAGTGAGAGCGTCCACTGATATCATCCTGAAAATTCCCATCCAGCAAATTATACTCACCTATGCGTCTGTGCTGCAGATTGGGACTTCCAGGTATGGGGGGGGCATTTGACCTCCACTATGTGACAATGCTTGGGATAACTACCAGGCCAGAACATTGTCACATGTGAAACACTGGATCAGGGACATAGTGAGAGAGCATGGATCAGTTACCTAAATAGGTACACAGACAGTAAATCTTTAAGGGGAGTGTTGTTTTATCAGCCACTGATCACATTTAAAATATAACTAAAATCAAAACCTATTTTAGTTTTGCACAAAGTGGAGAGGGATTAGAACACCTTTCAGCTTTTATTACTATCTGTGCCCCCCATTAACTGGTTGCCGACCGCCGCAAGTACATATACTGTGGCGGTCAGCCCCCCGGCCAGGCAAAGTGACGTATGGGTACATCATTACCCTGTAAGCCAATAGGGAGCAAGCGCGCGCCCCCGGGTCGTTCACGGACACCTCCGTGTGTCCGCCGGTCACTCGCGATCGTCCGCTGTGAAGGGAGAAAGGCAGGCGGCTAATGTAAACAAAGCCGCCTGTCATTCTTCCCTGTGTAACAGCACAGATCATAAGGTCCTGCTATGTAGGACCGTTGATCTGTGCTGTTACATGTAAAGCCGCATCCCTACACAGTTAGAAACACGCCCCTAGGGACGCACTTAACCCCTCCTTCCCCAATAAAGTGAACCCCTTCCCTGCCAGTGTAATTTTTACAGTAACAGTGCATATGTATAGCACTGATTACTGTAGTAATGTCACTGGTTACCCCAAAAGTGTCAAAAATGTCAGTCAAGGGTCCGATCTGCCCGCCGCTATGTCGCAGTCCCGCAAAAATAAAATCGCAGATCGCCGCCATTACTCGTTAAAAAAAAAAAAACAACAAAAATTACAAAAATCTTTCCCTTAGTTAGTAAACGCAATAACTTTTGCGCAAACCAATCAAAATACGTTTATTGTGATTTTTTTTTACCAAACATATGTAGCAGAAAACAAATTGGTAAAAAATGTTAAAAAATTTAGATTTTTACATTTTTTGGGGGGAATTTCATATAAAAAAATTTGAAAAATATTGTTATTTTTGCAAAATTGTTGCCCTTTTTTTGTTTATAGCGCATGATCAAAAAATCGCACAGGTGATCAAATACCACCAAAAGAAAGCTCTGTTTGTGGGAAAAAAATAACGTCAATTTAATTTAGGTATAGCGTCGCACGACCGCGCAATTGTCACGCAGTGCCGAATCGCAAAATAGGCCCTGGTCAGGAAGGGGGTATAATCTTCCGGGGCTTAAGTGGTTAAGGAGATTCACCCTCTCTATTTGTCCTGTTTACCATTCTCATTGAAAGTGAATGCAAAAGAAAATCCCAAATTTTGGGTTGTCCCCAGGAATATAATAGAGGGGAACTTCCAATGGGGACACTGGTTCTGCAGTAATTCATGCAAAAGGAGCCCCGACCAAGTATTGAGCGCATATTATACTGTACATGGACATACTTTTCAGTAACATATTCATCTCCGCACACATATAAACCCTCATTCTATTTATATTTTTGTTTTGGTTTCTAGTTGCACTGACTTTTCAGCTGCATTGATTTTTCTATGACTCTCATTCAACAGACTTTCAAATATAGTCTTGCCTATCCCCATATGCTGATCCTGTTTTGGGCCTTTTTGGATCTTGTTGGAGGAACTGCTGTTTGAGGGGAACTCTGGGATAATCTCTTCTTGTATGTTCATTTCTCACTGCTGCCAACTATCCGGTCCTTCGTTTTAATATCTGGCTGTTAAGTATATTTCCATTGGCTTCCATTATGTAAGTAAATTTTGTCTCCCCCATGGATTCTGATTCGGTTATTACAAGTTTGATTACTTATCTAATCAAGCATCTACCTGCCTCTAATAACATATATTTATCATTTGTTTAAATTGTAATAATTAGGTGACTACAAGATATATGCTATCCCTGAAGAAGGAATATTATTTATTCCGAAACGCGTTGGGTTTTTCTCCACCTTGTATTACATTTTTTTTTTACTTGCAATAGTTTTTTATTGAGTTTGCAAGGAAGATAACAAAAAAGAACTTTCAAATACAAGGCTATCAAACAGCAAGGTTACATATGAACCAATACTCAACATAACGAAGAAATCACAGTTTTGGTTTTCTCGTGTAACGACAACTTAAGGATGTAGAATGGCTCAACAGGTGATTGCATTGTTAGCAAAACGTCGCCTTGTATTACATTTATCCATTTGTGAGCCATTGTATATTATACATGGATTGTGGCTTTATTATTATATTATTATATATTATATTTATTATTATTATTAGTATTATGACTTTGCCATGTCAACAACCAGATTGTTCTTTTTTGTGTTGTTTTGCTACCATGTTTCAACCTTTTGGACATTTTAACCACTTAAGCCCCGGAAGATTTTACCCCCTTCTTGACCAGGGCCTATTTTGCGATTCAGCACTGCGTGACTTTAACGGACAATTGCGCGGTCGTGCAACGCTGTACCTAAACGAATTTGACATCTTTTTTTTCCCACAAATAGAGCTTTCTTTTGGTGGTATTTGATCACCTGTGCGATTTTTACTTTTTGCGCTATAAACAAAAAAACAGTGACAATTTTGCAAAAATAACAATATTTTTCAAATTTTTTTATATGAAATCCCCCCCCCCCCCCAAAAAAAAATGTAAAAATCTAAATTTTTTAACATTTTTAGGCCAATTTGTTTTCTGCTACATATGTTTGGTAAAAAAAATTGCAAAAAGCCTATTTTGATTGGTGTGCGCAAAAGTTATCGCGTTTACTAACTAAGGGAAAGATTTTTGTCATTTTTGTTGTTTTTTTTTAACGCGTAATGGCGGCGATCTGCGATTTTTTTTTGCGGTACTGCGACATTGCGGCAGACAGATCGGACCCTTGACTGACATTTTTGACACTTTTGGGGTTACCAGTGACATTACTACAGTAATCAGTGCTATATATATGCACTGTTACTGTAAAATGACATTGGCAGGGAAGGGGTTAACTTTTTTGAGAGGGAGGGGTTATGTGTGTCCCTAGGAGCGTGATTCTAACTGTGATTGGCTGTGGCTTGAGGTGTAGGAACAGTGATCAACGGTCCTACATAGTAGAACCGTATGATCACTGTTTCTACACAGGGGAGAATGACAGGCGGCTTGTTTACATCAGCTGCCTGCCTTTCTCCCGCTCTAACGGACGATCGCGAGTGACCGGCGGACATCGGGTCTGCCGGGCACACGCGCGGGGGATCCGTGACCATGCGTGAGCGGGAGCGCGCCTCCGGCGGCGCGCGCTCGTTCCCTAGACTCTCACAGGCTAGCGGCGGTCGGCAAGCGGTTAAACTATTTATTTAATAAATGTGTATTTTTTATATTACTCTCATATACCTATTTTTTTACTTCTACTGTAGGTCGTTATAGTCCCACTTAGTGGGGAACTTACTTTTTTCCATTCTTGTGTATTAGGGATGAGACCTACTTCATAATCCAAACCCTTATCCCCCCCTCTTCCATTTTTTTGTACTTTTCAGTAAGACGACATTTCTGCATTAAAAATCCTTTTTTTTTTTTTTTTTTTTTATTGGTCTTATGTAATTTTATAATTTTCTGAGATACTGAAATTTGGGTTGTCACTAGCTGTAAGTCATAATCATGAAAATTAAAAGAAAGAAATGCTTGAAATATATCACTCTGTGTGTAACACATCTATATAAAATATATGAGTTTCACTTTTTGAATTGAATTACTGAAATAATTTTATGAGATGCACCTGTATATATACGTGTATATATATATATATATATATATATATATATACATTGAACAGGCTGACGTCATGCCACATGTCTCTATGTTTGGAGAGCGGCGGCCACTGGAGTAAGTGTCGGACGCACTTGTTATTAACCACTTGCCGACTGCCGCACGACTATTTACGTCGGCAGTCAGCCCCTCACAGGCAAAGCGACGTAGGGCTACGTTGCTAGCCTGTAAGGGTTTTGGGAGTGAGCGCGCCGCCGGATGCGCGCTCCCGCTCCCGTTCGGTCACGGACCCCCCCGCGCGTGTGCCGGCAGACCCAATGTCGGCAATCGCGATCGTCCGTGACAGCGGGAGAAAGGCAGGCGGCTAATGTAAACAAAGCCGCCAGTCAGTCTCCCCTGTGTATGAATGGTGATCAAACGGTTCTACTATGTAGGACCGTTGATTACTGTTCTAACACATCAAGCCACAGCCAGTCACAGTTAGAAACACGCCCCTAGGACACACTTAACCCCTCCCTTTCCAATACAGTTAACTCCTTCACTGCCAATGTAATTTTTACAGTAACAGTGCATATGTATAGCACTGATTACTGTAGTAATGCCACTGGTAACCCCAAAAGTGTCAAAAATGTCAGTCAAGGGTCCGATCTGTCCGCCCCAATGTCGCAGTCCCGCAAAAAAAATCGCAGATCGCCGCCATTACACGTTAAAAAAAAAAACAACAAAAATGACAAAAATCTTTCCCTTTGTTAGTAAGCGCAATAACTTTTGCGCAAACCAATCAAAATACGCTTTTTGCGTTTTTTTTTTACCAAACATATGGTAAAAAAAAAAAATTGGCTTAAAATGTTAAAAAATTTTGATTTTTACATTTTTTTTGGGGAATTTCATATAAAAAAATGTGAAAAATATTGTTATTTTTGCAAAATTGATGCTGTTTTTTTGTTTATAGCGCATGATCAAAAAATCGCACAGGTGATCAAATACCACCAAAAGAAAGCTCTGTTTGTGGGAAAAAAAGGACGTCAAATTCGTTTAGGTACAGCGTCGCATGACCGCACAATTGCCCGTTAAAGTCACGCAGTGCCAAATCGCAAAATAGGCCCTGGTCAGGAAGGGGGTAAAATCTTCCGGGGCTTAAGTGGTTAATTGATCCGTGTGTCATTTTTATTGTTTTAAATATAATCCTAAATAAATACTACACTATGTATTGCGTCTTTGGCTCGGGTGGTGAGCATTTCTCCATTATTAAGGACGTCGGGCAGCAGTATCCACTGAAAGGAGAGGACACATTTAACCTTCTGGAAGGGTGGATTTCATATAGAGGCTAATCTTTACTAGTCTTCTGGTGAGTGCAATATGGTGGAGGATTTGCATTATTGGATGGATTGAACTTTTACCTCTTTGCTTGATTTTGCAGGGAAGCAGTTTGAAGCTGAGAGTGACTATACTTTCTGGCCTTTGGAATATTATTATGGACTATTTGAATGGACTAAAATTTTTACTTATTGAACATGTTTATTAGAGAACTTATTTTATATTGGAGATAATTTATGTGTATCTATAGATATTGATTATATTATTAGCACTTTAGCTTCACAATTTGTTGTGTTCATTGTGCTATTAGGGTGGTCATCTATTTAGTGCCAACTGCTTTCTTTCCTTTTTTTTTTTTTCTTTCTTTACTGGTAAATTTATATACACTCACCGGCCACTTTATTAGATACACCTTACTAGTACCGGGTTGCACCCCCTTTTGCCTTCAGAACTGCCTTCATTCTTCGTGGCATAGATTCAACAAGGTTTTGGAAACATTCCTCAGAGATTTTGGTCCATATTGACATGATAGCATCACACAGTTGCTGCAGATTTGTCCGCTGCACATCCAGATGTGAATCCCTGCTCTATTGGATGAGATCTGGTGACTGTGGAGGCCATTGTAGTCCAGTGACCTCATTGTCATGGTGAAGAAACCAGTGGTGAGATGATTGGAGCTTTGTGACATGGTGCATTATCCTGCTGGAAGGAGCCATCAGAAGATGGGGACACTGTAGTGATAAAGGGATGGACATGGTCAGCAACAATACTCAGGTAGGCCGTGGTGTTTAAATGATGTTCAGTTGGGACTAAGGGGCCCAAAGTGTGCCAATAAAATATCCCTCACACCATTACACCACCAGCCTGAACCATTGATACAAGGCAGGATGGATCCATGCTTTCATGTTTTTTACACCAAATTCTGACCCTACCATCTGAATGTCGCAGCTGAAATCGAAAACTCATCAGACCAGGCAACGTTTTTCCAATCTTCTACTGTCCAATTTTGATGAGATTGTGTGAGTTGTAGTTTCCTGTTCTTAGCTGACAGGAGTGGCACCTGGTGTGGTCTTTTGCTGCTGTAGCCCATTTGCTTCAAGTTTCAATGTGTTGTGCATTCAGAGATGGTATTCTGCATACCTTGGTTGTAACGAGTGGTTATTTGAGTTACTGTTGCCTTTCTATCATCTCAAACCAGTCTGCACGTTCTCCTCTGACATCAACATCTGGCACTGCCATGTGGGACATGTATTGCATGTAATGCCAAAATTAATAATAAAAATAAAAAAAATAATAATTCACTCCACACAGAATTATCAGCTTTCGGGTAACAATCCCAACACACACTGACAATATGGCTGATGATGGCCTATGCTATTATGGAAGGGGGACTGGGTTATGCATTCTTTCAAATCATTGGGAAAAGACTATGCACTGCACCTTATCCCAGGTTACAGTGGACGGTCCCTACTCGTGCAAAAAAGGCACTTACTTAATTACTACGTATAGTGAGTTGGACAATGGACATGCATGTTATTTTGCATGTTAATGTGAGATGCATTAGGAAGCCAAATAAAAATAGCACACACTTCAGCAGCCCAGAAGTCGGACCTGCACCTTTTTTGACATCACACTGCAATGCATATTAGTAGGCTGCTGCACCTCTATCCACAAGATGCATTGGGGTGCCATTCATTTCTACTTGCAATAGGATGCCCTTCAGAATGAAGGGCACCACATCACACAATCACAAGTAGTGTGCGGTGCCTCACATTGCAGTAATGCATACAGGAACGTGAATGTTCCCACAATGCAATAATGTGAACAGGGTCTTCATGATATATAAGCACTATTCTGTGAAGGTGTACTTTGAACATACGCTGGTATACTGATGCGGCCCCAGACTGAGGGTCCATGATGTCTATGATGGCCTAGACTCACAAGAATTAGGTAAATGTTGTTTGCTGTTATTAAACTTGGAAGAGGTGTGGACAAACTTCTACCGGACTCGTACCATCCCATCTCATTACCGAATACAGACATCAAGTTACTTGCTCGCGTTCTATCTACCAGACTTTCCAAGGTAAATTGTGGACTAATTCACCAGGATCAGTCAGGGTTTATCCCTACTCGGTCAACGGATAATAATATCAGGCGGTTGTACTGAATTTACAGGTGCTGGTGGATAATCCAATCCAGGAGGTAGGGCCATTCTCTCTTTAGACGCAGCCAAGGCTTTTGACAGTGTTGAATTGCCTTACCTCTGGGAGATCCTATCTCAGTTTGGGCTGGGGAAAAGCTATTCTCTATTCTGAACCCAGAGCTAAGCTCCGTATTAATAACATACTTTCCCCCTCCTTCCCTTTCCATAGAGGCACTAGACATTGGTGCCACTGTCCCTCCTTCTGTTTGCGCTGGCTGTAGAACCTTTAGCCATTATAACCCGCAAGGACCCTGCTATAGTGGGATTTCGCCGAGGCTCCTTTGAAGAGAAAATTTCCCTTTAAGCAGAGGGCACTCTGCTATAGTTGAGAGACACAGCTGGCTCCTTGCAGACTCTGATGGCAACCATAATGAGTTTATTGAATTCTCCGGATTTACCTATAACTGGTCTAAATCCATTATTATGCCCCTTGACCCATTGGGAGTACCTAACCCTGCCTGTGCTAGCCAAATTGCTATAGCAAATTCTTTTAAATACCTAGGGGTGGGGGTTTCCCCAGAGCCCTCAAACTATCTCCAATTGAACCTCAATCCTTTGTTGGATAGGCAGAGGTTAAAAAGCCTATTGCCTCATACACACCCATCGATCGATTTCGGCTTGTTAGTATGATGCTTTCAACAACCGACTCCGACTTTTCGGCCAAATGAAATCTGGTGTGCATGCTATAAAATTTTTGTTGGCCGTCACCACAACGGCCGATTTTCCTTCAGTCGGTACAGATTTCGGCAGACAAAAATCTGATGAGCAAGACTGGGCATGCTCAGAGAAGAAAAAACACACGGAAAGTAAACCAGCACATGACATCACTTCTGAAGTAGATTTTTGTTGGCCGAGAAAATTCGTGTGCAGTCTAGGCACGTTCCAACCAACAAAACACAACTCTGGACAAAAGACGGCCGATAATCGTTGCGTGTGTACGGGGCATAAGTTGGTGTAAGCTACCCCTCTTGGTGGTGGGGCATTTTAATTTACTAAAGATGTTCTGAGCCCCACAACTCCTATATATTTTCCATGACTCCTCACACTGGATGTCTAATAAATGGTTTAAGCGCTTTGACTCCCGATTCTGGGACCTTATATGGAAAAAGAAAAAGGCCCGTATCAGTTTAACCACTCTGCAGTATAATAAGGATAGAAGAGGCTTGGCAGTCCCAAATCCCAGAATGTATTTCTTGGCTTCTCAACTGCAACAGTTTATGGGTTGGGGACACTGTAACACCTCAGATCCTATACCTCATCTGATAACCATGTCCAATTCTACCTTACCTGCTAGCTCTCACCTGGAGATGGACCTACCGCGCCTGTCTTCTTCTTCTCTAAATAGGCGTTAAATATTACTGGCCCTCTGGATTTTACCCCTCTATGGCATAACCCCAATTTTCCTGAACTCTGCAAACTGCAGGGATTCTCATCATGGAAACAACAGGGTGTTTGTTTTTTCCCCAAATTTTTAGAGGTACTATCCTTAAGACATATGATCACTTATGCATTGAATTCTCAAAATCCCCCAAGCAATTTTATCAATATCTCCAACTCAGGCATGCACTGCAAACCCAAGCACAAACGCTTAAGTTAGCGTTGGTGACTGAGATTTTGCAATCCAATGTCCGTAAAGGCTTGATGTCCCGTATATACCTGGTACTGTTGTCCTCCAGTCAGGACCACACTTTGTTGAAATGCAGGGCTCTTGGTAGCTGACATAGGAGATACTGATGGCAATCAATGGGACAAGGCCTTAGAATCAATTCCTGTTGCATCCCTATCAGTCTCGCATAAGCTCTCGCAGTTCAGTTGTTTATCTTCAATAAAGCCTATTGCACGCTTACTAGCTTGTTTGAATGGGGTAGGAGAGCTACACCACTGTGCCCTAAATGTCAGGTATATAGGGGTGACTTTATACACATGATTTTGCGAAACCCAAAGCTCACACGGTACTGGACTGAGGTTGTACATACCACCTCTACACTTGCTCAAGGGCCCGTACCTCTAACTCCAATCGTGTGCCTACTTGGGGCAATAGATGCTAAAAACTTTACCTACCAATTATCTACATTATGATAACTAGATTGCTATACTTAGCTAGAAAGTTATTGGCTATATTCTGAATATCATCTATGGCAGTGGTCCTCAACCCTGGCCTACAGGGCCCACTAACAGGCCAGGTTTTAGGTATTACCTTGGGGAGATGCAGACCAAAGTACTGCAATCACTGAGCAGCAAATTATATCACCTGGGATGTATTTCAGTTATCTTGCAAATCTGGCCTCTAAGTGGGTCCTGTAGGCCAGGGTTGAGGACCACTTATCTATGGTACCTACAAAACATAAATGGGTTGAGCATGTTAATTCCCTCTTACTTAGAGAACAATTGACCTACCGCCACCGAAATGCGCTGCGGAAATGTAACCTTATTTAGTAGAGCTGGTTGGATAACCCTGGCCTCACTCCTTCAAAGTTGGTAATGAACAGACTTTTACGAACTTAGGCTCGAATGGCTTCATTATTTAACCACTTAAGCCCCGGAGGATTTGGCTGCTCAAAGACCAGGGCTTATTTTGCGATTCGGCACTGCGTGAATTTAACAGACAATTGCACGGTCGTGCGGTGCTGTACCCAAATGAAATGAATGTCCTTTTTTTCCCACAAACAGATCTTTCTTTTGGTGGTATTTGATCACCTGTGCGATTTTTACTTTTTGCGCTATAAACATAAAAAGAACAATTTTGAAAAAATAACAATATTTTTCAAAATTTTTTATATGAAATTCCCCCCCAAAAAAATGTAAAAATCAAATTTTTTTAACATTTAAGGCCAATTTGTTTTCTGCTACATATGTTTGGTAAAAAAAAAAATCGCAATAAGCGTATTTTGATTGGTTTGCGCAAAAGTTATTGCGTCTACTAACTACAGGAAAGATTTATGTCATTTTTATTGTTTGTTTTTTTTTTACTAGTAATGGCGGTGATCTGCAATTTTTTTTTTTTTTTGCGGGACTGCGACATTGCGGCGGACAGATTGGACCTTGACTAACATTTTTGACCCTTTTGGGGGTACCAGTGACATTACTACAGTAATCAGTGCTATAAATATGCACTGTTACTGTAAAAATGACACTGGCAGGGAAGGGGTTAACTTTATTGGTGATCAGTGGGTTAAATGTATCCCTAGGGGCGTGATTCTAACTGTGGGGGGCGTGGCTTGTGATGTAACCACAGAGACATACGATCCTACATAGCAGGATCGTATAATCTCTGCAGTTACATCAGGGAGAATGACAGGCGGCTTTGTTTACATCAGCCGCCTGCCTTTCTCCCTCTCCAGCGGGAGATTGCGAGTGACCGGCGGACATCGGAGCCGCCGGTCACTCGCGCGGGGATCTTAGTGAACGAGCGGGGGCGGCAGTGCGCCTCCGGCAGCGCTCGCCCCCTAGAGGCTCGTAGGTGTCAGGGAACTACCAATAGCCTGGCGAATGCGCGCCAAAACACGGGCAAACGCAGTCAGGAAGGTGCGTGCGCCAATGTGCACGTGCATACGCCATGCGTAATGGCGCTTGGCGCCAAACGGCCTATTTAAAGCCAGCAGCCACAACAACTAGTTGCTGGATGATCAACAGCCTCTCGTGTTCCCTGTGCCTTGTTAACCTGCTGATCTTGACTTCTCGTTGCCGACCCGGACTGTCTGACTTTGCTTCTCCTGGCTCCTGACCCCTTGGCTTGCTCTCGGATTCCTGTTGTCTTCTCCAATACTTGACCTCGGCTTGGCTCCTGACTTCGCTCCAGTATTCTCCCAGTCTGTTCCTGTTTGCACCTTGTAACTGCCTGGCTTGCCAAAGTGTTCCAGACCTGCTTGGGACTTCTCAACAAGTTGGTTCCTGCTTTCATCTGGTCATCCCAACCGGCAACCCGTGCTACTTCGGGCACAACACTCCCTGTCCCACTTCCAGGGGTGCTCTGCACCTAGCCGCAAAGGGAGCCCTCTCTACACTCCGGCTTCGGATCAGGTACGTGACAGTAGGCAAGCGACATAGCCCTACGTCGGTTTGCCTGTACGGGGCTGACTGCCGCAGTAAATAGTCGTGCGGCAGTCGGAAAGCGGTTAAGGCCCTGAATCGTTTCACCCACCGAGTACTTCCGTTGTTTAAGTTTTGTTTAGAGCTTATAGTATGCTATTGCATGAGAATAGAAAGAAATTGCATTGTGAACAGTTAATTAAATTACGAGCTCTGGTTGATTTGTTTTATTTTTGCTTACAATTTTCTTTTGTGCTCTATGTGTGCAGACTGTTTATTACTCACTTTCTGTATAATACGACCTGAACTGATCTATATGTCTTTGTACTGTTCACATACTCTTTCATACTAAAAAAAATTGAGTCTGAATAAAAAAAGCACTGGATTGAAAGTGAGTATTACTGTAAAAAATGTCTTTTTTATTTTGAATAGGTTTGAGTATTTTTTGGAGTTGGGCTTTAAAAATCAAAAACAAATGCTCTTATTTTTTAGGCATTTTCAGTCTTCCTATGTAGTTTGGCTCTCAGCAATGTAATTTCTCCCAATGTACAGTGGGTATGGAAAGTATTCAGACCCCCTTAAATTTTTCACTCTTTGTTATATTGCAGCCATTTGCTAAAATCATTTAAGTTCATTCTTCTTCCTCATGAATGTACACATAGCACCCCATACTGACAGAAAAAAACAGAATTGTTGACATTGTTGCAGATTTATTAAAAAAGAAAAACTGAAATATCACATGGTCCTAAGTATTCAGACCCTTTGCTCAGTATTTAGTAGAAGCCCCCTTTTGATCTAATACAGCCAGGAGTCTTTTTGGGAAAGATGCAACAAGTCTTTCACACCTGGATTTGGGGATCCTCTGCCATTCCTCCTTGCAGATCCTCTCCAGTTCTGTCAGGTTGGATGGTAAACGTTGGTGGACAGCCATTTTTAGGTCTCTCCAGAGATGCTCAATTGGGTTTAAGTCAGGGCTCTGGCTGGGCCATTCAAGAACAGTCACGGAGTTGTTGTGAAGCCACTCCTTCGTTAATTTTAGCTGTGCTTTAGTGTGCTTAGGGTCATTGTCTTGTTGGAAGGTAAACCTTCGGCCCAGTCTGAGGTCCAGAGCACTCTGGAGAAGGTTTTTGTCCAGGATATCCCTGTACTTGGCCACATTCATCTTTCCCTCGATTGCAACCAGTCATCCTGTCCCTGCAGCTGAAAAACACCCCCACAGCATGATGCTGCCACCACCATGCTTCACTGTTGGGACTGTATTGGACAGGTGATGAGCAGTGCCTGGTTTTCTCCACACATACCGCTTAGAATTAAGGCCAAAAAGTTCTATTTTGGTCACATCAGACCAGAGAATCTTATTTCTCACCATCTTGGAGTCCTTCAGGTGTTTTTTAGCAAACTCCATGCGGGCTTTCATGTGTCTTACACTGAGGAGAGGCTTCTGTCGGGCCACTCTGCCGTAAAGCCACGACAGGTGGAGGGCTGCAGTGATGGTTGACTTTCTACAACTTTCTCCCATCTCCTGACTGCATCTCTGGAGTTCAGCCACAGTGATCTTTGGGTTCTTCTTTACCTCTCTCACCAAGGCTCTTCTCCCCCGATAGCTCAGTTTGGCCGGACGGCCAGCTCTAGGAAGAGTTCTGGTCGTCCCAAACGTCTTCCATTTGAGGATTATAAGGGCCACTGTGCTCTTAGGAACCTTAAGTGCAGCAGAAATCTTTTTGTAACCTTGGCCAGATCTGTGCCTTGCCACAATTCTGTCTCTGAGCTCTTCAGGCAGTTCCTTTGACCTCATGATTCTCATTTGCTCTGACATGCATTGTGATCTGGAAGGTCTTATATAGACAGGTGTGTGGCTTTCCTAATCAAGTCCAATCAGTATAATCAAACACAGCTGGACTCAAATGAAGGTGTAGAACCATCTCAAGGATGATCAGAAGAAATGGAAAGCACCTGAGTTAAATATATGAGTGTCACAGCAAAGGGTCTGAATACTTAGGACCATGTGATATTTCAGTTTTTATTTTTTAATAAATCTGCAACAATGTCAACAATTCTGTGTTTTTCTGTCAGTATGGGGTGCTATGTGTACATTCATGAGGAAGAAGAATGAACTTAAATGATTTTAGCAAATGGCTGCAATATAACAAAGAGTGAAAAATTTAAGGGGGTCTGAATACTTTCCGTACCCACTGTATGTGTCAAGAGAGTCATGGGGCAATCTTTTGCAGTTTACATTTGGTTATGTATTCATTGTAGTAATGTCTTGAACAAACACAAAATTAGATGCACATTGGTCTTAAAAACATATTTCAATAAACATGCTGGATGTTTCTTGCGTATGTTGATCCTTAAAGCGGCAGTAAAGTCTGCATTTTGATTTTAACCTTTAGGTTTGCTTATAATAAAGCTTTCCTGTAGGTTTAATGAATATCTCCTAAAAGTGCATCGTTTAGGAGATATTCCAGCAAGCGGCAGTCAATGACATCATCGGCACATGCACTCTGAAGGAATGGCATACCCTTGTCGTTCCTTTCAGAGCTGTGCCGCGGCCGTGACTCCTGCATGCATGCGTGGGACTGACATCATCGTGGCTCGGCCATTCAAGGGGCCGAAGTCCGCAAACTCAGAAGGAAGACCAGGTGAAGATGGAAGCAGTGACAGTGTGCCATTGGAGGGCTTTGTTTCAAGGAAAGGAAAGGGATGGTCGCCACTGAGGCATGAAGGGGAAACAGGTGTGTAGGCGCTACAACCTTCCCACATAACAGCTCAGCCCGATGCTCAGAACTCAAGGCTGGCGACACCTCCAACATACCAGAATAAAGCCGGGTACACACGGACCAAACGTAGGGAGACAACGTCTTGTAAGAAAAAAATGGCTGACATTTGGCCTGTGTGTATGACGGTCTGTCCGACAGCAGCCGGTCGTGCGGACTGCTTCTGTCGGACATGAATGATGGAAAACGAGCAGCCAATCAACTCCTGATCTGCGCTGATAGGAGTATTCTCAGGGGAGGACTGGGCCAGGGGGCAGGGGAAATTGCCCCCTGGGCCACTCTGATCCCCCGTAAAAAGCCTGCACCGCTTCTGCCACAGACATGCCTAAAGTTTTCTGGTGAAGAGGATTCTAAAGAAAATCCCTGCCGCTGACCTACTGAGTGCAGGTTGAAGACAAGGACAGAGTGCAGGCCCCCCCCCCCCCCCAGCATCGATGGTGTAAACTGTGTAAAAGCAGAGGCCGGTTCCATGCCCCACTGGAGACTCTCCTTCAGCCCCAACCGAGCTGTCCCAGCTCCCCCCAACCAACCCTGCTGCCCAGGTCAGGAACCCGGATTCAGCTGGTGAGTAGAGAGTACCTAGTTGGAGCTTTAGCCTGGAATGGGGGTCAGTAAGAGGGAGAGTGGGAGGGAGCCGAATCGCTGCACCATGGGCCTCTCGTTTGTACTTGCCCCCTGGGCCGAAAGTTGCCAGTCAGCCCCTGAGTATTCTGGTGGGGGGCCATCCCCTTGTTAGAACACAATAGCTCATTGGGGAAGATCAGTGAACTAACGTTGCATGGTTAGCACAGTGGCTCCGACAGGAGCTGTCAGGCTTTTTTTTTCGTGCAACTCGCTGGGTTGCACGAAAAAAAAACTGTTAGTGTGTACCCGGCTTTAGGAAAGGGATAACAAAATAACATCCAAAAAATTGTATTTTTTATTGAAAAGACAGGTAAAACGCTGTAAAAACAGCCTACGCGTTTCGGACGTTAGTCCTGACAGCCTTGTACATGTCTATTCAATAAAGGAATACTATTTTTTGGATGTTATCCTGAGTGCTGACCATCCCTTTCCTTATTCTGGTATGTCGGAGGTGTTGGCACCCTCATAGTTAGTGAGGTTGAAAAAGACATCAGTCCATCCAGTTCAACCTATGATGTGTTTGCTGTTAACCGTACATTGTATACCCCTGTATGTTGTGGTCTTTAAGGTGCCCATCTAATAGTTTTTTGAAACTATCGATGCTGATACCACTGCTTGTGGAAGAGAATTCCACATCCTTACTGCTCTGACAGTAAAGAACTCCCTACGTACTTTAAGGTTAAACCACCTTTCCTCTAGTTTTAGTGAGTGGCCACGTGTCTTATTGTATTTCCTTTCTCTGAATAGTTTGTTCTTTATGCTAGGGTCGCCAGTACAGTATTTGTACATTGATATCATATCCCCCCCTCAATCGTCTCTTCTCCAGAGAGAATAAGTTCAGTGCTTGTAGTCTTTCCTCATAGCTGATGTCCTCCATTCTCCTAATTATTTTTGTTGCCCTTCTCTGGACTCTTTCCAGTTCCAGCACATCCTTCCTGAGGACCGGTGCCCAGAACTGGACAGCATACTCCAGATGTGGCCGGACCAGAGTCTTGTAGAGCGGGAGAATAATCTCTTTATTTATGGAGTGAATCCCCTTTTTTATACATCCCAGTATTCTGTTGGCTTTGCATGCCACTGCCAAGCCAGTTGTCTACCAGGACCCCCAGGTCCTTTTCCATCCTAGACTCCCCAGAGGTTCCACCCCTAGTGAGTATCCCCCCCCCCCCTCGTGGTCTGAGCACCGGGCGGAGCTGTTATATGGGAATTTTGTAGCGCTTACATATCTGTTTTCCCTTAGTTTCAATGTAAGTCTTTTATATTGTGCTACTATGCAATGCATATTAGCACATTATACCTTTATGTTGCAGGTATTTTTTTTTTAAGCTTTACTACCACTTTAAACAAAATTGGAAAAGCACTGAAATGCGTCGAAAACCACATACCGACAGCTGTGGTGTGTATCTATCCTGAATAAGATCATGAATTACATTCCTCTGCATTCCCATGGACAACACGTCTACCTTTCCCTTGGTTTTACAATCAGCCATTTTGCTTTGTGGAAAATCAAGCTTTTCCATAAAAAGGCAATCCATTGCACATTACCTTTCAAAAAACGTGTTTTTCTCTCCTTCTGTCTCCGCCTCCATTACCGAGCTTGGAAGCAATTAGCAGCAATGCACAATTAGGCGCAATAACATGAAAAAGTGACACTAATTATCCCCCCCCCCCCCCCCCCATTATAGGACCGAGTCATTTATAGCACTCTTTGTTTTATCCACTTCATGAAAAAACAGTCAACGGACTTCATGAAAATTCCTGATGGCTGATCACACACACTCCCAGATAAAATATGGGTCAGTTCGTCAACTGAGAACAACCGATTGGCACTGTCTATTGTTCTGGATCATTCCCCCTCGTTGTCTCCCATGAAGCACAGGGCAGCAGCTGCCGACATGATGCAAAATGAAATTTTCATTCACTGGCCTGGTTTTTTTTTTTTTTTTTTTCCTGTGTTTTATCCACTACAGATGTTCTGCTCTTCAAGCCATACAGACTGAAAGTAAGGGACTAAAATACATAAAAAAAAAAAACAATCTGTAAGAAAGCATACAATGAACAAACATGAGTACATTATTCTTGCACATGGCACTTTTTTTTCTTCTACAGTTTGCCAAAAATGATCTTTTCCAGGGACCATCGCCATACTGGATTAGAGTTAACTGAAACATTTTCTGTGCAACAGATTAATATTTTACACTGACCAAAAAGAAAGATGCAGTATTTCGAATAGCATTCCACACAGTTACAGTGCTCTAATTTATTCACTGTTTTTAATTAAATGTAACATTTAAATAACATGTAAAAATGTATAGTATATAACTTGTTTTCAATTAAATGTAACGTAAAATTTCAAATTTTTGAAATTTACAACATAAAAGGAAAATAGTCAGGTTAACTATGGATATGCTAACTGAACATTTCCTCCAAATAGTTTACACTTACACATCCCCTTTTCTGAGTAACATTATACACATTATTTTAATTAAATTTAACATTTAAAAAGAAAACGTTCAAAATAAAAAGAAAAGGGTCAGGTTAAAAGGCGCAAGTACGCAAGTCTGCTTGATTTCATTTGATCCTAACATTTCCCTAAATATTTTACACTGGCCAAAAAAATAAATATATTAAATATACAATTTAAATATTCATATTTTCAAGTTTGTAATAAATGTAATATTTTAATAAAAAATTGTAATAAAAAAAAAAGTTGACTAAAAGGGCACAGGTTTGCCAAACCAACATACAACCAAAGGCACGTTGTTATTTGTATTTAATTAATTACTGTCAAGATGTTAAATGTTTTTTTCTCTTTTCTTTTCTTTTTAATTATTTTAATCATTTTATTTTAATATTATTATTTTTTAATGACTAATTACATAAAAAATATATATATTTTGTATATATATATATATATATATATATATAGTATATATACATAAACACAAACATATGTGTGTGCCTGCCAGCCATGTGTTCGCATACCCTCCCAGAGAGGCTCTCAAGCGAGCAGTAAGGGAGGGTGCACATATTTATCTGCACAACTGCTGAACAATTTAGGCTGACAGGCTGAGCACGGCACACCAATCCTCTTTGTGTGCAGAAGACTCCAATGCTAAAAATAAATAAATAAATAAATAAATACATTTTTCAAAAAAAAATGCGCAAATATCTGCTGGGCTACATTCAAGCATGTCTGTGTTCTCTCTGTGTTGGTGTGTCTTCCTGAAAGCTCACTTAGGAGAGTGTTAAGCGTCTGCCTCCTGCTTCCTGATTGGTGGATCCATTCTGTGTCTATGACAGAGCGTGGAGCAGGGTTTTTGGCTCTGAGCCATCTCTGCCTTAAAATGGACGTTTGGAAACAGAATAAGAGCAGGATGATGATGAGAAATGTCCAGCCAGGCTTCTGCACATCGACGCAAGCCTGTTCTTGGCAAATTTTATTAAAACATTTAGGAAATTGTAGATTTATTTTTAGTGGAAGTCTATTACAGTGATAGGGCTGCTAGGATGGAAATATTTGTGCTGTCTGAATCTACAGCCTTAAAGACACACTCCATTAAAAAATTGTAAATTAAAGTGGGTGTAAAACCTAACATAATATTTAGTTTACTTAATTTTTGTATATGGTGCTCAATTGTAATTTTATATTAAATTAAATATTATTTTCACCTTTTAAAAATCCTTTGTTACAAGTTGGTGCTGCTTTGATTAGTTTACTAAATTATTGTGTATCATTGTAATTTAAAAAAAATATATATATATATAATTTTCACTTATTTTTAACTCATTAATACAAATTGGTTAAAAATCTCTGCAACCACTTCTTATCTACATGTACGCCAATCATGGCTGCATCCTATTTTTTGGGACAGGTTTTCTGGTGACAACTGTGGATCATGCCTACATAATGTGTGTTGTAATGACCACTTGTAGCCTCCTTTAAAAGCCTATATGGCAGATTGACAATAAACTAGACAAGACCCTAAACATTCATTCCTTTGATAAAGAAATGAGTATCGTAAACATGTGCAATGTTATTTTCTTATAGAAAACATTGTTTTTACCTTTTGTTGCATTTAAAGTGATTCTAAAGCTGGCCATACACTAGCCGAAAAATCGTTCAAACACATTTTCGAGAAACGAAAAATCGTCCATGAGAGCAGACAATCGTGCCATCATGTAATGACCTAATTTTGAGCGATAAATTGTTCAATGGACGTTTTTCGTTCATTTTGTCACATATACCAAGTGCAAACAGTTTGGCCGAGAAACACATTAACCTTTCAATTTATCGTTCATTCGGCAGAATTTTCCAAACTGTTCCTTCGATTCTTCGGCTCTGAAAAGTTAAAAAAGATTTTCTATTTGTGCCCGTTAACTGGACGAAAAACGAACGATCAGACCAAATGACAGATTTTTTAATTATTTTTTGGCTAGTGTGTGGCCAGCATTAGGGTAATCCCCTGGTTTTCCCATGGTGAACCTGGCTCCCCACACCTGTGGAGTACCCCCATAGCAAGCCACTTGCTACGGGGGCACTCTTAAATGCTCCTTCCTGAATATCAATGAACACACAGAATGTTGCTCAGCCCTGCCCCCCGCTCCCTCCTTACTGCTACCTCTCTGTCCAATGAGAAAAGAGAGAGCGGGGAGAGCTGCTGTTCTCGTGAACATCGCTGGATCGAGATCGGGCTCAGGTAAGTATAAGGGGGGGGGGGTCAGGGTAAGAACTCAAATAAAAATGTGTTGCAGCACTAAATGATATGATACAGTGAATACACATGCAGTGGAATATCTCTGTAATGGGATAGTCGCTTATCAAATGTCCAATAAAAAAAGTCCTTTTGTGTTTAAGCAGGAAACTGTTCCGATGTGGTGATAAACAATACAAATCACTCGTGAAAAAGAAAGAAATCCTCCACCGTATAGAGGAATTACAAGCTCACCAGAACTGTAAGCTGTCTAAATTATAGGACAGCAAACAAACATGTATCCATCGATCTTTAGTTCGTGGAAGACTGGAAATCTGGAAGCTTGAGAGCAGTCAGAATGAAGTCCTCCTCATCCTAGGTGAGTGATATAAAAAGCCTCATATAGGAATCCAGACAGAAAGAAAAAGGCTCATGGTGCAGTATGAAGACCAATCAATTGAATGAAATTCCTCCAAAACGTATAAAAATTACAAGTAAAAACGCTGGCAGTTCAGCACAATGTTGAAATATAAAAACTCACATGTAAACGCCACCACTGTCAAGGGTTGGAGTGGCGGCGTGGACCTTGGGCGTATAACGGTAGCTCTACGGCCATTTCACGTAATCACGCATCATCAGGAGCTGCTTGCAGAAGGTTTCTTACCTAATGCATAGAATGTATTAAGGTAAAAAAACTTGTACCTTTAGAACTACATTAAGTGCTTGCTAATCTCCTCCAGCCTCCTTGCAGCAGTAGCTGCATATCATTGCTCAGGGCAGACTTCCTAATGGCCATAGCAGTTGAACTTGCCTCTGTTAAAGCGGAGTTCCGGCCTCAAAATCGAAAACATCGATTTTAGGCCATCCGCTTGCTAAGGGCCACCTGAAAAAGAAATGGATTTTTTTTTTTGGTCACTTACCTTGATATTGAAGAAAATATATTCACCTTCCTTCCACTTCCTCCCTCAGCGGCCGCGGCCCACGTCGTCACTTCCGGCTTGCGATGACTCCTGGGAGCTGAACGTCATCGCTCCCAGGAATCAATGCGCCTGCACCGGCCCCGCTCGTCATCACTTCCGGTGTAGGCGTGGCATTCCCTGCTAAACAGCTTCTGGGCATGCCCAGAAACTGTGCAGGCATGCTGCGCTTGCACCGGAAGTGACGAGTGGGGCCGGTGCAGTGCATTGTGGGACTCCAACGTCACCGAAGAGGCCACAGAAGAGGACGCGCTGGCTTCAGCTGCCCACACCTGAGATGGCAGCGCTGGAGAAGAAATTTTAAAGGTAAGTATTTCTTCTTACAGGTAAGTGCGACCCGAGACAGTTCAGAGGCTATCCATTGTGGAATGTACTAGCCCTGACTGTCCCGGGGGTATTCTTATCTAAATTTGACCCCCGAGGCCGGAACTCCGCTTTAATGAATTTTGGCAAGACTGCTTATTGTTTCTAATGGTAGTACATGTGAAAGGGTGACAAACCAGAAGAGCAATTAGAAGCCAGAGACAGACAGTCTCTTTGAGTGTTGGCACCCAAAAACAAGAAGTGCTAAACAAGGGCCTTCATGTCAGAATTTCCAAGAATTTTTAATTAAAGCTGTAGATAAAAAATTCAAATGCGCAAAAAAATTGAATAGGTTAAAGGTCTTATGACATTTTCGTGATTGGTTTTACAAAAGAAGCAAAATGTGTTCAAAAATTCAGGAGAATGCAGCAAAATGTAATAAAACACATTAAAGAGGAGCATAAAGTCAAATTAACCGATCCCTCTTTTTACAAAGCATCATTTTAGTAGGTGAATAATTAACCTATTAAAAAAAAAAACGTAATTTCACTGTACCCCATCTTCCACATCACTGGGTGTAACATCACCCCCTTTCCAGGAAGATTCCTCAGGAATACAAAGCAGGCAAAATCTTCAGCCCATTTCAAGAGCATCTTCTCGCGGGATTTTGCTGTTCTGTGTTCCCCAACATCAAACCGGAGGGGGTGTGACCTGTTCTTTCCTAGGTGCCACTGGTGAAAGGCAGGGGCGAGGTAAGTATAGATCCTAACTTTTAACGGTTAATGGTTTAACTTTTTAACAGTTATATGATGTTTACCATTTAACACCCCAATATGATTCTGTCCTAAAGCCACTTTTCAGTTTTTACCAAGATTTAATGAAGGAAAGCTAGAGAAGGAATGTTTTATAGATCACAAGTTGTTTCCAACTTAAGAACATTTGCAGACTTTTGCCACTTTGTCATCATGTTTTGTACAATCCATCACAGTCACATTTCCCATTTTGTGCATTATAAACAACTGGAAAGAGACTTGGGAAATAATGGAAGCAAGAGGCATAGGGCGAAGAAGAAAAATGTAGGATTTATGACTTACTGTAAAATCCTTTTTTGGAGTACATTAAAGGACACAGAATTAAGTCTTCAGGTGCATTGGGTTATGTCTTTTGCATTGGCCTTTTGGAGACTGGGCACTGGCAAACAAAAGTTGTAAGGATAACCCAATATTATGGGCCATACACACTATAAGATTTTCTGAAGACTTTTTCCTTTAGACTTACCAAAACCATATAATATGAGGTCAAACCTAAACACTTTCAATTTGTATGCAATCTGGCAGGCCCTTGAACTACATAGAAAAGGTAAATCTGAAGGAAAAAGTCTTCAGAAAATCTTATAGTGTGTATGGCCCTTAACACTTTCAACTCCCAAAAAAACAGAATGAGAGGGGCTTGAGTCCGTTAGTATACTCCAATAAAAGGATTTTATGGTAAACCAAAAATTCTGTTTTCTTAATCGTACATTAAGGGACACAGGATAAAGTATTCAGGTACATTGGGGTATCCAAAAGCAGTTCAACTGAGGGGTGGGCAACACAGCATTGAAAGGCCACAATACCCAACAGGTTAACAGAGAAGGCTCAACAAACTGTTTTACAGAAGCAGGCATTAACTGAAGCCCGAGCATTCACTTGGCGAAACTTAACAAACGTGTGAAGAAATGACTAGATGGCAGCCTTCCATATCTGAGAAACAGATGTCTAATGTTGAAAAGGGATAATCAAATCTCCCAGAATTTAGATCAGAATATTGATCAAAAACTATCTTTCGTCCATAAACCAAGAGGGTATACAGAACTCCTCCCCAGCCCAATAGGCTAGCATGCATCGTGAGAACTTTCTAAACCATTGGGAAGAAAGATTTTCTAATTCCAGCATCAAACCCGTGGCCCACATTGCCAAGGCTAGCCTGGTCCTGATGGTCAGGCATATATGGATATTCCATAGACTGCATCCTCCTGACCTAGACAGCCAGAATGTGGCGTTGTAACAATTTGGAATAAAACAGGGCATATAGGACTGCCTGGAAGGACCACTTTAAGACCGAAAACCCATTGCAAAAGTAGAGGGTTTGTTAGCTCCTCTATTGTCGAGTTCAAACATGGTAGTGGAAAGTTTGGAGTTTGCCCAGAGGAAGGAAAACCTTGGACAGGCCCTGTCTAAAATCAGGCCTGAGTATAAGGAAGAAATCTTGCGAGCGACCCTGAGGCTCTAAATCGATCAGTTATTTGCCGCAGACACTCCACATCTCACAATAGTGTGCTTAATTGAAATAAATATATTATAATATATTTACCACTTTATTAGTACTATTGGCACTTTAATATTATGTCACATATAAATATTTTGGGTTTTTAATAATTTAAGCACAAATTAATTAATTTAATAATTTTTTATTTGCGCAACACTATATATTTATTTTAAAATCAGGCCTGGATACACCATGTGATGAGACAGTTCCATTATTAAATCTGGAGATTTAGGATCTGCCCAAATCTCTGTAGGGTCTGCACATTCTGTTGGACATTGGCTTACCCTCACTTGACTGTTTCCTCAGAGGAAGGTTGTCTTTATATCCCACTATGGGGATGCCCTGAGAATGAAGCAGAGTATAAACAGGAGATAGCACCTTGTTGAAGACCCAAAGAACACTGGACAAGCACAGGGCAGGGCAGGGCAAAAAATTGGTAGCATCACAGCAAAATTTAGGTAACGTTGATGTGCCTGAAAGATGGGGAGATGTAAGTAGGCATACTTAATGTCCACAAAGGCCAGAAGGTCTCCCAAATGGAGGGAAGCAAAGACTGACCTAGTGTATACCATACTGAATTTCTGTACCCAGAAGAACGTTTATGAGAGCCTTCAGCTCTAGCATGTGGTGGTTCCCCCCGCCTTGACTTTAGGGACAGTGGACAAGTTTTAATAGGAACCTTTAAACCTCTCCTTTTGCATGATAGTGCCTTGGTAGAAGAGTTTGTGCCAAAGCAGAATGAAGGTATGCCAGTCTTTGCAGAGATTTTGGCAGGCCAGCCAACATGAATAGAGGTGAAGGTAGAGACCAAAATTCCAGTTTCTTTCCACTAAATACAGCATTCTGGACCCAAATATCTGAAATGTCCTGAGACCAGAAGCCCAAAAAGGCCACCAGACATGTTCCATCTCTGCGAAGCTGGGGCGCCCCTCATTTCAAGGAGTACATGTTCATCGACTTACAGGACTTGTGTCTAGAACCTACGAGAGAACCAAGGTGCCAGCTTTGCCTTGGAGGCTTATTAGAAATGAAAAGGGCTCTTTGTAGCTTCTTACGTAGAGGGTTTACCAGTCTAAGGCATAGCCTTCTTTTTCTGTGGCAAAAGGATGCTCTTTCACCGGTAAAATCCTTTATACGTTTTTTAGGGATTTGACAAAGAGGTGTCCCCCGTCCAGGGGCATACAAAAAAGGTGTTTCTTGCACTGATGTTCCACAGACTAACATTTGAACCAAAGTGTCCTCTGCCTGTGCACTAAAAGAAGACTCATTCTGGATATCAAGTGAAAAAATCCACCAACGCACTAAAGTAGGGTCACTGGCATGAGCGCCAGATGTTGGTGGACAGGAGACTCTGTGAGGATAGACCAGGGATGCTGAGACATATCCTTGGATCAGACACTCAAGGTTTGGCAGACAGACATGGCCACAATGACAGGCTGTAGGACAGGGCCTGTGAGGGACTATTAGACCTTGGAAAGGACTTCAAGATTTTTATCCACAGGATCTTGTTGTTGTGTTGTTTAAACATGAAATGGCCAAATCCACTATGGGAAGGACCACGTTTTAACCACTTGCCGACCGCCGCACGACTATTTACGTCGGCGGTCAGCCCCTAACAGGCAGAGTGACTTAGATCTACGTCGCTAGCCTGTGAGGGTCTAGGGAGCGAGCACGCGCCGCCGGAGGCGCGCTCCCGCGTGGTCACGGACCCCCCCGCGCGTGTGACCGGCGGACCCGATGTCCGCCGGTCACTCGCGATCGTCGGATGGAGAGGGAGAAAGGCAGGCGGCTGATGTATACAAGCCGCCTGTCATTCTCCCCTGTGTAGAAACAGTGATCATACGGTTCTACTATGTAGGACCATTGATCACTGTTCCTACACCTCAAGCCACAGCCAATCACAGTTAGAATCACGCCCCTAGGGATACACATAACCCCTCCCTCTCAAAAAGTTAACCCCTTCACTGCCAGTGTAATTTTACTGTAACAGTGCATATGTATAGCACTGATTACTGTAGAAATGTCACTGGTAACCCCAAAAGTGTCAAAAATGTCAGTCAAGGGTCCGATCTGTCCGCCGCAATGTCGCAGTCCCGCAAAAAAAATTGCAGATCGCCGCCATTACGCGTTAAAAAAAAACAACAAAAATTACAAAAATCTTTCCCTTAGTTAGTAAACGCAATAACTTTTGCGCAAACCAATCAAAATACGCTTTTTGCGATTTTTTTTACCAAACATATGGTAAAAAAAAATTGGCCCAAAATGTTAAAAAATTTAGATTTTTACTTTTTTTTGGGGGGAATTTCATATAAAAAAAATGTGAAAAATATTGTTATTTTTGCAAAATTGAAGCTGTTTTTTTTTTTATAGCGCAAAAAGTAAAAATCGCACAGGTGATCAAATACCACCAAAAGAAAGCTCTGTTTGTGGGAAAAAAAGGACGTCAAATTAGTTTAGGTACAGCATCGCACGACCGCGCAATTGTCCGTTAAAGTCACGCAGTGCCGAATCGCAAAATAGGCCCTGGTCAGGAAGGGGGTAAAATCTTCCGGGGCTTAAGTGGTTAAAGAAACCCCTCCTAAACAGGATATTGCTGAGCAAAATACTTGAGGAGGACTTTAATACGTGAGGATTAAAGATTTTTACAAAACTGATTGCAGCGGCCAGTGAGCAGGAAAAGTTTTAAATAGCCTGTGACTTTTAAGAGCTCAGGCAAGTAATCAAAGGTGTGGCTGCCATAGGTCAAGGTCAAGTCACAGCCCTCAGGAGGGGTGCGCAAAAAACTGAAAAATGTGTCGAGGCATTCCATAGGAGTGTCTGTGACACATTTTAAAGTGTAAACCACACAACGTAACACCTGAAGGGGGAGAGGGAATAAGCTCAGAAGGGTGTCCTGGATAATACAATGGGAGGAAAATAATGGTGACCATGTGGGGCATTAAGCCCATACCAGCCAGACTTTAACTCTCTGGTGGGCATACCCCACTAGTTTTCAGGGACAGGAAGAGGCAGCATGAACCTGGACCTGTAAAGCACTCTGCAGCTAACTCACATGTTGCACCTAGCATGTCTAGAAGACTGCATAATGCACAGTCTAGTGCTCAGAGACATGTTAGAAGCCAGCCCTGTGTCTTCCTCTCAGCACAGTCAGGGTATGGCCTCCAAGGTTATGCCGAATACTGGCTGATCCGGAAATCTGCAAAATGAGTCCAAATGGCTCTGCAGCAACTGGGGAATAGATGTATGTCATAGTAGAAAAAAAATTATCTTGCAAAAAGGTAGAAGACGTAGCTGGCTTCCCCCAGAAGAGAGAAGATAAGAAGATACTTGCAAAAACTGATGCAGGCTGGGAGTGGGATGGGTCATAGTGCGCTGTGCTTACAGCTTTGTGTCCAATTACCCGAGGGCAGCAGCATATCCCAATGTACCTAAATACGTCATCCTGTGTCCTTTAATGTGAAAGAAATTATCTTTTTCATATACACAAATACACCTTTTATAACATTCAAGACAGTTTGTCTGTTCTTAAAGAGGATTTAAACATGAACTGGATGGCATACAGTGGGGTACTTTGACGCAGTAGTGGGCTTGAGCACGATATGGCCATATGGTGGGACCAAACCCCCATTTTTATTTATGGATTGTCTTCAGATTTGGTAGTTATTTCTTTTGCATTTGCGCGCTATTCTTTTTTTATATACATGTCTTTTGGTTCATAGCTGCAGCAGCTTTAGAAATACATGGGTATGCTCCCCCAAATTTTTTGCCTGTTTATTATGTATTCGGTCTGACCAGACTATCGAGGTTGAGCAACCCTCCCCACCCCCCCCCCACACACACCTGTACTCAATCAGTGTCCACCATCAAGTGGATATAGGAGGAGTCCCCTGTAGTGCATATGCACATCCTTCCCAGCAAGGAGTATTATCTCCAAGGGTTAGAAGGGCTGGATTCATCTCTTTTTCATGGATAGTGTAGGACCCACTGATAATGGGGTACTTTGACGCAGTAGTGGGCTTGAGCACGATATGGCCATATGGTGGGACCAAACCCCCATTTTTATTTATGGATTGTCTTCAGATTTGGTAGTTATTTCTTTTGCATTTGCGCGCTATTCTTTTTTTATATACATGTCTTTTGGTTCATAGCTGCAGCAGCTTTAGAAATACATGGGTATGCTCCCCCAAATATTTTGCCTTTTTTGCCTGGCATACAGTATAGTTTGCCAAAGTAGTGTGTGTCATAAACAATTGCCATGTCTTTTTTTTCTGTTTAAAAGGCAAGACAATTCCTTTAAAATCTTACCCCACCCACCAGACAGACTGCCACCTTGGAAAATACTTACCTTCAGCTCTACTAATAAGTTCCTTGGCCCTGGTTTGTGGCCCTACCCCAGTGCTGCAAAGTCTTTGCAAAAAAAAAAAATATCCAATTCCTCCTGCACACATGTGCCGCTCAACATATTCTTTACAATGACTGGCCCATATTTATGGCAACCCCAGCCATCTAGAGAAGTATGGGAATGAATGGAGCAAGCAGGCTGCATGCGCAAAAGGAGATGGATATGACCTGGACCTCTTTCTGCAAAGAGTGTGAGGCTCTAGGCATGGCCGCACAGTGAAATATTTGGAAGCTAGACTGAAGTTAAAGTGACTTTAAAGGCTCTAATGTTCTTCCCTAAATTAAAAAAGAGGTTTATACTTACCTGCTCTGTCCAAGAATATTAAGAGTATATTGTGACAGGAAGTCAGGTAAATCTGTGGGTGTTGTCACAGACGGGAGATACATTTCTGCCTTGTTTAGACAATTCACCAATTACTATCAGGTGTCGGCTGCCGAGGTAACCAGAAAGGTTTAAGGACGTTGGAAAGCTTCAGCTATTCAGAACGAGGCAATTAAGGCCTCTATAAGTTATCCAGAGGATGACTACTGATGCTGCCTCCTGAGGCTTTTTGCGTTAAGGAGAGCAGTAAGCTGAGAAAGACTTCTGAAGGTGAGGTGGTGTTGACTTTTTCTGTGTGAAATGAAAAACAAATAGACTATTGGTTTACTGCTGTATGACCAGCAGTGTCTGCCCAGCGGTAGGTTGTGACAGACTCCATAGGTAGGTTCCTGTGTTGTGAAGGTAGACGCCCCAAGTGGCCAGAGTTTATTTTATTTTTTGTTTGATTTATGCTGTTTGGATGCTTGCACTTGTTCCAGCAAATTGGAAGAATAAACCATAGACTGTTGTTTTAAACCACTCCTCGGCTGTCTCTCTGTGATTAGCGAACCCACCCAGTGGGTCACCCACACCCGCTACCGAGCCAACCCCTTACACATGGTGGAGTGCCGCCGGCAGTTAAAATAAACCCTGGCCACTTGGGGCATCTACCTTCACAACACAAGAACCTACCTATGGAGTCTGTCACAACCTACTGCTGGGCAGACACTGCTGGGTTGTCAAGGGTTGCATAAAAGAAGTGTGCTCGATTACCCCATCAACACAGACATTGCTGATGCGGGCATCCCTACTGCCGGGTCATTGTCTTCTCCTGGCGTGGGGGGGGGGGGATGAAGACAGTGATAGTGATGATAGCTATAGCAGCTGCTAGCGATAACTGCAAGAGAATCTGCCAGGCTGGTTGTACCCAAGCTGATCAATCGATCAACTTCATACATTCCATCTGCCCATTAACGGTTCAAATTTCGTCCAGTTGATACTGAACTAGCTGAAATTTTGAAACGTGTATGGCCGGCCATAGCGTTGTCATCCTATAACAGTAAATGCCTGAACAAATTAATTTCAAAATTATTAGAAAGCTGTAGATTGAAAAAAAAATGAAAATGATGTGTAGCACCCTCCTAGGTAGGTGCTAGAGGGAGTATAGTTTTTAATCCTTTCTGCTTACCAGAGAGATTTCAGGTAAATATATATTGTTCTCTGCCAATCAGAGAGCAGGATCTGCTAGTGAGGTCTGCTCAATGTTCTCAGGTGCAACTCAGTCTGTCTGCAGAGTGTTTCACACTGGTCTAATAGGGAGGCATATTGGACAGTGGGAGGAAACCTGACAAATGAGTGCATAGGCATTTGGTACAGCCCTGGTGATTTGGCAGAGGAGACTGCCTTGATGCATGCTGGGATACTGTATAAATGCCAGAAGCACCTGTGCACGGGGGTCTTTCAGGTAGAGCGGAGTCCCAGAGGGAGGGGGCATGTGCCTCCTTCTCTGTAGAGGTGCCATGCTGCCTCAGGTGGTCAACCTGAGGGCCTAAAGAACTAGAAAGCAACTGAACCTGGAGGTCCTGTGAAGCTGACTGGGAGGGGAGACACTGGAGGATCTGATTCTGCAGTACAGTGAGTACAGATCTGTGTCAAGGGGCCTGACCTGAGGAAGGCCACCCCTGCAGCTAAAAGAGTCAATGGACGGGTGTCAGTAAAGGGGATGCTACTGAGTATCCTGAAGAGAATGTACATCACCAAGTCTATTGCTGGAGAAAGAACAAGCAGACTTAACCCTTTCCATACATGTGGCAGTATGGTCAAACAAGTGTGACTGCTTCCACAAGCAACCTGGTGAGGCCAAGTGAGAGTTGTCCTTATCAAATGTACATAATTCCAGTCAGAGTAGCCACAATAAATACTAAAAACCAACTTCCCTGGACTGCTTATTGAGCAACAAGCTATTGGGAGTAAGGATAAATGTGTAAACTGTACCCTAAGTGACTGTTTGTTGGTAATCAGAGGAGGCCCAACAAGTCATACAGTAAGTAAGTCCTACGGGGACAGTGCTACATATGTTTGAAATTAAAATGCTTTCGATTTGACATTTTAGTGATTGGTTTTACAGAGGAAAAATGTGTATAAAGAATCACTTAAGCCTAAGCAAAATGTAATAAAACACATTAAACATGTACACCACATTGCAGTTTTAGAACACCATGATATGATTCCAGCCTCTACCTCATTGTGCATCAGCATGGCCATCTGTAGTCTCCTTTGGGAGAGCATGAGAAAGGGTATCATCACCCTATAACAGGGAGGGTCTAGACAAGGGTCTTCATGGCAGGATTTTCAGGTATTATTTTAAAGCAGTACTACATTCTTTCTCAATCAACATTGACTATTTTTAATCCGTATGCTGCTAGCATTAGTTAATAGATAGGAAAGTATATCATATTACCTTTTTTTTTTACATCTCTTCAGGAACTTCCTGGTTTCTGGCCTAGGCAAATAAAGTCATACATCCCCAGGAGTCCTCAGTAGGGGAAGAAGGGCTTTCTTAACTAAGCATACCCTAATGCCTGCATGCCTGAGATAAGGGCAGATGGTTTCCAGGAAGTAAATGCTACATGAATCATCTGCCCTTACCCAAGATGGCCATGGCCATAAATGCCAGGGGGTGTTTTTCAAAGTGATTTCTTAGCAAAATAAAGCATGGAGACGTGAATGGGTGGGAGAGATTGCTTTAAATATTAACCACTTCCAGCCCAAGGACATCATATGATGTCTTGGACTTTGAGTGGAGATGTCTGAATGATGCCTGCAGCTGCATCTTTTACAGCCGATGGTTCCCTACACCGTAAGAAGAATCATAGTGGCAGTTCAGCCGCTTAATTATTCTTACAGGTGGTGGGAAGGGAAGGTTCCCCCCCAGATCGTATTTTTTTTTTTCTTTTTAATCTCAATCTTTCCTGCCTAGAGGAGAGATGTGGGGACATGTCTATAAGTCCCCAAGTCATGCCCTATTCCTGTTACAAGTGATGTTTACATTCTTTGTAATAAGAATAAAAGTGGTAAAAAAAAAAACATTTAAAGGGAAAGTGTAAAAATATAAAAAGAAAAAAAAAATGTAAATCGCCCCCCGTCCCCCTGTGCTTGCACGCAGAAGCGAACGCATATGTACGTCGCGCCCACATATGTAAACGACGTTCAAACCACACGTGTAATGTATCACTGTGAACCTTAGAGCGAGAGCAATAATTCTAGCCCAAGACCTCCTCTGTAACTCTAAACTGGTAACCTGTAAAAAAATTTAAAGCGTCACCTATGGAGATTTTTAAGTACCGAAGTTCGGCGCCATTCCACGAGTTTAAAGCGTGACATGTTAGGTGTCTATTTATTCAGCGCAACATCATCTTTCCCATTAAACAAAAAAATTTAGCTAACTTTAGTGATTTGTTTTTTAAATTATTTAAACCGTTTTTTTTACCAAATACCATGTGACATAAACAGTTGCAAGCACTGCCACTGCCATTTTATTCCCTATGGTCTCTGCTAAAAAAACATATATGATGTTTGGTGCTCTGAGTAATTTTCTAGCAAAAAAAGTGGGATTTTTGTACTTACCGTAAAATCCATTTCTCTGAGTTCATCGACGAACACAGCGCTCCATAAATTATAACTAGTGGGTTATATTGCCTACTCCAGTAGTAGGACTAGGCAGAACAAAAAACACCTGGCTACGCCCATGGGCCGTCCTCAGCTTGGTATATAACCCCTCTCTAGATAATCAGTTTAGTTGCAAGCAGTATTAGAAGTATCAGAACTCCATAGAGGGGTGGGTACTGTGTCCGTTGATGAACTCAGAGAAATAGATTTTACTGTAAGTACAAAAATTATATTTTCTCTTTCATTCATCGACAGACACAGCGCTTCATAAAACTAGTGGGATGTCCAAAAGCAGTGCCAAAAGGAAAATGAGGGGTGAGGAAAATAACCCAAGGCTAAACATAAGAGCCCTTAACCAGGACACAGGAACCCCCGTCTGAAAAATAAAAGTTTAAAGAAAAACACTACTCAAGAGGGAACAGCCTCTCCTAAACAGCAGCCTGCAAAACTTTGCATTTAAAAGAAGCATCCGCAGATGCCAAAGTATCTACCTTATAGAATTTTGTGAAGATATGCACAGACGACCAAGTGGCCACCTTGCAAACTTGCGATATTGAAGCCTGAACACGGAAGATCCAAGAAGCACTTGGTGCCTGAGTAGAATGCGCCGTGACAGGAAAAGGTGGAACCTGATCTTTAATGGAATAGGCCTGAGTCACCGCCTGTCTGATCCATCTGTAGATGGTAGCCGAAAAAGACTCAGTTGCTGCCAGATACACCCGAATCGCACCAACCACATCCAAGGTATGCAAAGCAAGTTCCTTGGGATCAGCCGGCTTGGGACACAAAGGAGGCAACACAATGTCCTCATTCAAATAGAAGTCAGAGACAACTTTGGGCAGGAATGATGGACAGGGACAAAGAACCACTTTATCCTTATGGACCTCGAAATAGAGACTGTGACAGGATAATGCCGCCAATTCCGATACCCTGCGGACCTAGGTAATAGCCACCATGAATGTCACCTTCTGGGATAACGTAGGCAAGAGGATCTCTCAAATATTCTCAAATGAGACACTAAATTGAAATTCCATGGCACCAAAAGAGACCGTACAGGTGGAGCCACATGTCAAACCCCCTGAATGAAGGTACGAACTAAAGAGTGAGTGGCTAGGGGTCACTGAAAGAAGATTGCCAATGCAGACACCTGGCCCTTGTTGGTACTCAAGGCCAACTTCTGATCAAAGCTCTGTTGAACAAAAGTTAAGATTCGAGCCATAGAAAAGTATCGAGGACAAACGCCAATCAACTCACACTAAGAAATGTACGCTTTCCACGTACGATGGTATATCTTGCCGGAAGAAGACTTCCTCGCCTTCACCATAGTAGGGATCACTGATCCAAACAGACCTCTGTCCCTCAGTACCTGGCTTTCAATAGCTAAGCCATTAAAACCTGCGACTGTAAAGCAGGATGGTAGATCAGCCCTTGGGACAACTAGTCTTCTCTGAGAGGAAGCCCCTAAGGGACGTTTACAGCCACCAGGATGATTGGAAGATCCTTGCTCTTAATTCCTCACAGGAACTGCGGAAGAAGCCTTAGCCTAGGATTATACTGGCCTTACCGTGGCCTTGGACGCCTGCGGTGTCTATCGGAGGACCCTGTGACCTCGTCACGAACTTCTGTATCCTTCTGTGGAGCCGAACCCACTAAAGGCACTGCATGTAAGACTGTGCAAACAGAACTGTCTTGAAGGTGGATACCATCAGACTCAGAACCTGTATGCAAAATGAGAGAGAGAACTATCTGTGTGACAGCAGCCGGTGAATCACAGCCTGTGGTCCCTGAAGTTTTTGCAGAGGAAGCACCACCCTGGTCAGAAATAGAATCAGACATAGGTAAATGAATTCCCTGGATGGGGATAGGGGGGAACTTAGGTAGTTCAGACATCACCTGAACCTTTGCAGGAATTAAATCCGCACAAGGAGACTCAGGACCAAAAGGACCTGAAAAGGACAATCTTTGTCCTGCTTTCTGGGTATCCCTAAAGAAACATTTTGCGGATCTCCTTGACGCTGACTGAAGAAGTCCACGGGGTCGGAAACCAGCAAAGATGTCCCCCCACCACAATAATGGGTGAGGGCAGACCTGCACGCTGAAAGAGTCTTGTCTGCTGGTCCGGGGAAGCTAGCTCTAGGCTTACCCGACCAAGGTTGCTTGGAACTTCCCGGGGGAAATTTTAAAAGATCTATTTCCCTATTCTCCGTCCCAGAAGCACAAAATAATTTTCTATGGATTGAGGAGGGCCCCCATCTGTGGCGAGCCTCCTTCTCCTTCCTTGACTTTGGCAGAAAGGTACTCTCCCCCCCTCCTCCGTGATACCCTTAATGATGTCATCCAGAGTAGCCCCAAACAAGAGATCGCCTTAAAAGAGCAGATCAAGGAGAGCTTTGTTAGAGGCTTGGTCTGGGGACTAATTCTTAAGCCACAGCATGCGCCTAATCACCACCGCTGAAACAGAAAGTTTGGACAGCATAGGAGCTGTATCCAAAGCTGCATCACAAATAAACTGCAGCCCATGGACCAACTAAATCAACATAAGCAGTGGGGACCTGCTCACCCCCAGGCCCTGATGCAAAGGCTTGGCCCATTCAGTTAGGATCTGAGACACCAGGGCTGAGGCAAAGACTGGCCACAATGCCGGACCAGCCACAGTAAACATGCTGCGTGCCACAGTCTTCGCTTTCTTGACAGCCGGGTCCTTAAAGTATGGGGATTCCTCTACTGGGATCATGGTTGCTTTATTCAACCTGGAAACAGGAGGGTCCACAACTGGTGGACTAGTCCACTTTTTTAAAAGTGACTACTCTAAAGGGTAAAATACAGCAAAATGTTTGGGGACCACAAAGGGTAATTTTAGTTCCTCTCATTCCTTACAGGAAAACCTGTCAAAATAAGGAACATAAGGAAACACCTTTGGAGCACAATGCGACTTATGCGTACCAAACGACACAGCCACGTCTGTGGCTACATCGGCCGCATCCTCCATCTTTAAAGGATCATGCACTGCAGTAAAAAGTGCATCTACCAGCGGCTTTTCATTCACTGCTGCGACCATGGAGGAATCATCCTCACAATCGGATCGATCAGGGGATGTGATATTAAGTCTCCCTGGATGGGCCGCGTCCATCCGGCTCAGAATCAGATGAGACAGATTGAGCAGGGGAAGGCAGGGGATGCTTTCTCCTGGGCCCTTGCCCACATGCCATTTCCACCCAGGACACTAAAGACTGCAGGACCGCCGTCAGTGCAACCATGGGAAGCTGGGGTTTTGCGAAGAACCTGCCCCCTCCATGAGGGGGTCAGTGGGGGAGATGTGACCCTGAGGCTCCATAACGAAACGAAGACCTTGCAGTACAAAAACAATCTTTTGGCACCACTAAAGGATAACAGGGACACCCAAAGACTTACCCTACCGACCAGAGGAGCGCTGAAAATTCGAACCCAGCATCATCATGGACGCTATCCTGTCACAAGTTAGCCTATAGTTTTGTCTGTATATTCTTACCTCCTTGCTGCAGTGCTTCTGTTTTGCCTCCCTTCACATGTGGTGTTTGGGCTTCTCTGTTTCCTATGGGCGTCGCCTGCTCCACTGTGGGTTATATCCTGTTCCTGTCAATTACTTCCTGGGTCACCTCCCTGTTTGCTTCCCTATATATACACATGCTCAGTGCACTGTTCCTTGCTTGAGCAACTTCGCTGTTCTCTGAGCTCCCATCCGTGTTTCCCTTGGCTTTTGTATCTGATCTCCTGTGTACCGACCGGGCTTTGCTTCTCCGTCTACGTTTGTCTGCTGCCTGTCCTGACCTCAGCTTGTCTCTTGGATCTCCTTATAGTCTCCTGTTTAACCTGCACACACCACATTCTCAGCTGGGCCTACCTGGGGGCCGCGACCTGGTTCCAGTCTGCTGCAAGTCCATCCCCACCATCAGGGGCCCTGGTGAAGAAGCAGGCTGGGGCTTAGACTCCACGCCCTGGGGAATCCTGAGCTGGGGATCTATAAGGGCTCACTACCACAGACCCGTTGACAGTTTGCTCAAGCCATGAGCTCGTCGGAGACACAGCAGCCACTTCAGGATCAACTTAAGAGTTTGGAGCAGAGAGTTAACGTTCAGCAGGCTTATCAAGAACAGATTATGCAGTGTCTGCAGGCTCTTTCTTCCCGTTTGGATCAGCTGCAGATTGTTCCTACTCACTCTTCCTCCGTTCCAGCTCCTGTGTCCGCCCCTGTCGCTTCCGCTTCCGCAGTCCCTCCAGCAGAGGTCAGTCCTGCAAAACTCCAGCTGCCTCCGCCATCTCGCTTCTCTGGGGACCCCAAAGCTTGTCGGGGATTCATCAATCAGTGCTCAATCCACTTCGAGCTAGCAGGCCATTACTTTCCTACTGATCGTTCCAAGGTGGCATACATGATTTCACTCCTGTCGGGACCAGCTTTGGCTTGGGCCTCGCTGCTGTGGGAGCGTCAAGATCCTACCATTTCCAGTCTCTCTGCCTTCCTTAAGCTTTCCGTAATACCTTTGATGTGCCTGGCAGGGCCTCATTTGCTTCTGGAGCCCTTCTTCGTCTTCGTCAAGGAAACATGACTGTTGGTCAATATGCAGTTCAGTTTCGCACCTTGGCTTCGGAACTGGCATGGAACAATGAGGCTCTTACTGCATCATTTTGGCAAGGTCTTGCAGATCGTATTAAGGACAAACTAGCTGGCAGAACTATACCCACCACCTTGGATGGCTTGATTTCCCTTAGCATCCAAATTGATGCCCGCTTCCAGGAGTGAGATCTGGAAAGGACTGTGTCACGTCACCCCCCACTGGGTCACCTTGCTCCTGTTGTCCAGAACATTCCGGAACAACCCATCTCTCCTGTAGTATTGGCTTCTGAAGAACCCATGCAATTAGGCCGGACACGCCTCGCTCCACAAGAGAGGTCCCGTCGTCTGAGACTCGGCCTGTGTCTTTACTGCGGAGCTGGTGGTCATATGATAAAATCTTGCCCCGTCCGTCCGGGAAACTCTCGGGTCTAGGTCGCTCAGAGGGAGGCGATCTAGACCAGAATCTGAACTCTGCCACCTACCCTCGATTTGTTATACCCGTCTCTATTCATTGGGCCCTAAATTCATATCAAGTTTCTGCATATGTAGACTCTGGAGCAGCCGGGAATTTCATTGAGCAGTCTTTGGCCACTGAACTGGGCATTCCTCTAGTTCCTTTGGCTATGTCTCTAACTGTTTCGGCAGTGGATGGCTCGACCTTGGCCTTCGGACCCCTACGCTTCAGAACAGCCTCCATCACCATGCATGTCGGTGTCCTTCATCTGGAGGAAGTCTCCTTCTTGATACTTCCCAAGTCTTCTAGTCCCATCATTCTTGGACTTCCATGGTTGAAGAAACACTCACCTTATCTCGATTGGAACTCTGGCCAAGTGTTATCTTGGGGGTCGCAATGCCATCAGACCTGTCTCCCTAAGGTGTCTCCACCTCTCCGTGTACCTGTGGCTGAGGTCTCTACCTCTCCAATTTTTCCTCGGCAGTATCTGGCCTTCCGAGATGTCTTTTGCAAAAAAGCTGCTGACAGTTTGCCTCCTCATCGTCCCTACGACTGTGTGATTGACCTCCAACCCAAAGCTTCACCACCCCAAGGTAGAGTCTACCCTCTCTCCATCCCAGAGACCCAAGCCATGTCCAAGTACATCCAGGAAAATCTGCAGAAAGGATTTATACGTAAATCCAATTCTCCTGCTGGGGCTGGGTTCTTCTTTGTGGAGAAAAAGGATGGTACACTCCGGCCCTGCATTGATTATAGAGGTCTCAATGCCATCACCATTAAGAATCGGTACCCGTTACCCTTGATTTGCGAACTTTTTGACAGGCTACGAGATGCTCATATTTTCACCAAGTTGGACCTCCGTGGAGCATACAATTTGATTAGGATTCGAGAGGGGGATGAATGGAAAACCGCTTTTAACACCAGAGATGGGCACTATGAATATCTCGTAATGCCTTTTGGCTTGTGTAACACCCCAGCTGTCTTCCAGAACTTTGTTAATGACATTTTTTCTGATCTCCTATATGTTTGTGTCATCGTGTATCTGGATGAGATACTCATCTTTTCTCCAGATTTGAACACTCATCGCCAGCATGTTTGTACGGTTCTTCAACGTCTTCGGGACCACCGCTTGTATGTGAACTTGGAGAAGTGCCTCTTCGAGCAAACCCAAGTTCCTTTCCTAGGCTACATAGTCACAGATAAAGGGCTGCTTATGGATCCTGCCAAACTACAGGCCATCTCCAACTGGCCTCAGCCTTCTGGTCTAAAAGCAACGCAACGGTTCTTGGGATTCACCAATTTCTATCGCCAGTTCATTCCTGATTACTCCTCTCTGGTGGCACCCATTACCTCTTTGACTCGGAAGGGTGCCAATGCCAGAACCTGGCCTCCTGAAGCTGTCGTGGCTTTCCACAAGCTCAAATCAGCCTTCCTATCGGCATCTGTTCTCAAACGTCCTGACATTCTTCAGCCTTTCTTCTTGGAAGTAGATGCTTTGTCCTTGGGAGTGGGGGCCGTCCTTCTCCAAAGGCATGACAGTAAGCTCCGCCCCTGTGCCTTTTTCTCTAAGAAGTTTTCTGATGCAGAGAAAAATTACACCATCGGGGATCGGGAGCTTCTGGCTATCAAGCTGGCACTGCAAGAATGGCAACATCTACTTGAGGGGTCTCCTCATCGTATTCTGATCTATACAGATCATAAGAACCTCCAGTATCTGCAGTCCGCCCGACATTTAAATCCCAGGCAAGCACGATGGGCTCTCTTTTTTGCCAGGTTTAATTTTGACATCACCTTCCGGCCCGGCTCCAAGAATGCTCGTGCGGATGCCTTGTCCAGAACATTTGACGTTGCTGACTCAGAGTGTCATATTGAACCTGAACATATTATTCCTGCCTATTGTTTCCTGGCCTCCACTCACCTTCAGTCTCCACGTATACCTCCCAGAAAGACTTTTGTGAGGCCCTCCCTTCGCCCCAAGCTTCTCAAATGGGCACATGACTCTAAACTCTCTGGACATTCTGGTGTGCAACGCACCTGTGCCTTCCTGCTGCGTTACTACTGGTGGCCCTCACTCCGGAAGGATGTTGAGGAATATGTCCAGGCTTGCTCCATTTGCGTGCAGTCTAAGTCTTCTACTTCAGCTCCAGCAGGTCTCCTGTTACCTCTACCTGTTCCAGATGTACCGTGGCGCTGCATCTCTATGGACTTTATATCTGAACTACCCCCATCAGCGGGCTCCCCCGTTATCTGGGTGGTGGTGGACAGGTTTTCTAAAATGTGTCACTTAACTCCACTTCCAGGCCTACCCTCTGCTGTCACTTTGGCTTCCATCTTCATTAGGGAAATCTTTCGTCTCCATGGTATGCCCTCACACATTGTCTCAGATAGAGGAGTTCAGTTTACGGCCCGCTTCTGGAGAGCCCTGGCCACGTCATTTGGAATCAAGTTGGATTTCTCCTCAGCTTTTCATCTGCAGTCAAATGGTCAAACGGAAAGGGTTAACCAGAATGTGGAACGGTATCTTCGTGCCTTCATTTCTGCCCATCAGGATGATTGGGTAGACCTTTTACCCTGGGCAGAATTTGCCCTCAATAACCATGCTAATGCCAGCACTGGTGAGTCTCCCTTCTTCACAGTATTTGACCGCCATCCTTCAGTACCATTTCCTGTTCCGATCTCTGCTGAGGTGCCAGCGGCCGCAGAGGTGCAACGGTCTCTCAATTCTATCTGGGCAGATGTTTCCAAGAATTTACATCTAGCGGCCTCCAGGTACAAGGTAGCTGCAGATCGTCATCGCCGTGTGAGCCCCAAAATTCTCCCTGGTGATAAGGTTTGGCTCTCTACCAAGAATATCCGTCTCAGGGTAGCCTCTATGAAGTTTGCTCCCGGTTTCATTGGTCCCTTTACAATCCTCTGCCAGGTTAACCCTGTCGCTTTTAAGCTCCGTCTTCCGTCACATCTAAAAATCCCCAATGTTTTCCATGTTTCTCTCCTGAGACCATACATCATCAATAGGTTTTCTCGTCCTATTCGTCGTCCTTCTCCAATAGCCAGTACTTCAGATCAGTATGAAATCAAGCAAATCTTGGATTCCAAATTCTCCAGGGGGAGGCTCTTGTATCTAGTGGACTGGAAAGGATATGGTCCTGAGGAGAGATGTTGGATTCCTTCCACTGATGTTTCTGCACCTCGTTTGGTGAAACTTTTTCATCAGAAGTTTCCTCTCAAGGCTGGGCCCAAACGAGTGGGGAGGCCCCGTAAGAGGGGGGGGGAGTACTGTCACAAGTTAGCCTATAGTTTTGTCTGTATATTCTTACCTCCTTGCTGCAGTGCTTCTGTTTTGCCTCCCTTCACATGTGGTGTTTGGGCTTCTCTGTTTCCTATGGGCGTCGCCTGCTCCACTGTGGGTTATATCCTGTTCCTGTCAATTACTTCCTGGGTCACCTCCCTGTTTGCTTCCCTATATATACACATGCTCAGTGCACTGTTCCTTGCTTGAGCAACTTCGCTGTTCTCTGAGCTCCCATCCGTGTTTCCCTTGGCTATTGTATCTGATCTCCTGTGTACCGACCCGGCTTTGTTTCTCCGTCTACGTTTGTCTGCTGCCTGGCCTGACCTCGGCTTGTCTCTTGGATCTCCTTATAGTCTCCTGTTTACCCTGCACACACCAGCGGTCTCCACATTCTCAGCTGGGCCTACCTGGGGGCCGCGACCTGGTTCCAGTCTGCTGCAAGGAAGCCTGGTGAAGAAGCAGGCTGGGGCTTAGACTCCACGCCCTGGGGAATCCTGAGCTGGGGATCTATAAGGGCTCACTACCACAGACCCGTTGACATATCCCTATTCATATGGTAGGAGATGGTGTCGCGCTAATCCAAATGAACAAACAATGCTGACAAAAAAGAAAGAAAAGTCCCAAGTGCAATAATGGAGTCCACATAAATCCCAGAAATGGAGGGGTGCAAACAGGAAAGTCCACCACCGAACAGAATCACAAGGTACTCTTACCAACTTGACAGACCCCACAGGGTCAAACACGCCCAGAGTGTTGATAAGTCTGTGGCAGGGAGAAACGAATCACATCTGTACACCTCCTCCTAATGTCGAACGGATTGGACTCCCAAAAACTCCTTCGTGCATTCTCTGCCAGGATCACCTAACTCCGTCTTCCCTTTTCTCCTCCTCGGGAAGACAGGGTTAGGTGATCCTGGCAGAGAGTGCACAAAGGTGTTTTTGGGAGTCCAATCCGGTCGACATTAGGAGGAGGTGTATAGATGTGATTAGTTTCTCCCTGCCACAGACTTATCAACACTCTGGACGTGTTTGACCCTGTGGGGTCTATCAAGTTGGTAAGAGTACCTTGTGATTCTGTTCGGTGGTGAACTTTCCTGTTTGCACCCCTCCATTTCTGGGATTTATGTGGACTCCATTATTGCACTTGGGACTTTTCTTTTTTGTCAGCTTTGTTTGTGCATTTGGATTAGCGCGACACCATCTCCTACCATTACACTGAAGATATTGTTTTCTTGTCTTTTTGTGTCAGCTGCTCTTCTTTTAAAAGGTTTATACCATTTGTTATACATTTTTATGCTAATAGTATGATTATAGCGCAGCAATTTTACTTTATTTATCCCTATTCATATGTCCTAGACACAGGAGGAGGAAAATAAGAAAGAAGAGGAAGAGGAGGGGCTTCGGCATCCCCACGAGGCTTCAGTTGTCTCCAGCATCTCCCAGACTAAGGGAAAATGGTCCACATGACATCATTCATCTACACAAACATGGCCACCAACTAGAGACCAGCCAGATTAAGGGAAAATGGCCACCATCAGCTACAAACACTGAAGCATGCTGCAAGGAGCTTTCCTGCACCCTCTGCAATGCTGCACCCTCTGCAAGGGGACCCCCCTTAAGGTAGGACACACGTTTAGGGGAGACTCTGCTGTGCAACAGCACTGCACTGGGACCCTCCTGCACTATACCCAGACTGCAAACAGCAAGGCATGCACCTAGGGGTCTCCTACACTGGGACCCCTCCAGACTACCAGGGCGGGACACCCACTATCCCAGGACCCTTACAGAGTGGGGATAGCGGGAGAGACCCCAGGGGTCTCTGCTGCATTCTTTGCCCTGGGACCCCCATCAGACCCTGGGTCTAAACAGGGGGGAATGGGAGTGGGGGAAGTCCAGCTTAATGAGGGATTTAAGGATGGGAGGAGGAAACCAGCAGGAAGACCAGACCATCCCTGGAGGTTACCCGCGTCCGCCCCAAAGAAAACCACCAAAAGGGGAGAGGGGGGACTGTACTTACCCTTCCATAGTGCGGGTAACGCTCAAGACAGAACTCCTCGTCACCGAAGTAGGGGAGCTGTAAGCCAAGGGACCGCTGTGACTCAGACCCAAGCCCAGTCGTCTGCGACCCTATGAGATGTTTAACTCACGGGCCAGCCTCTGTCCGTGACGCTATGTCGCGGCCGACCTAGCGCATAGCTGCAATGTAGGTATTGGTAATGATTAAGCGATCTTAGAGTCGTGAAACGCGTTTACCTGTCCTGTGTCTATGTGAAGCTTTGTATGGATTATATTCCACAGGGGAATAAACACTACATTCTTCAACTTCTCCTGAGTGCGGTCACTTTTTCTTTGAATCATAGCGCATAGCATTGGCAGTTGATTCGTAGATCTCCCGAGAGAAAAAAACAAAAAAGATGTAAGGAAGGAGAAAATTGCTAGGACCAAAGATCCCAGCCGGGAGCCTAGGTCCTTACTCCTGACTAGACAGATTAAAACTGATTACCTAGAGCAGAGAGGGGGGTTACATACCAAGCTGAGGATGGGGGGGGGTGGGGTTTTTGACCCCACCTTCGGCTGGAAGAGGCGCCGATTGGCGCTCTTCTGGGGGTCATCAGGGGGGAAAGCAATGCGACACGACACTCCCCACTTTACTGATGTCCGGTCTGTGATTGGTGCAGACTCCAGCCTGGACCAATCACAGGAGGACATGGATCTGGTGACGTGACGCGTGTAGGCGGTGCACCGCCCCGGCGTCACGATCACCCTCCGTTCCCGCCCGGCAAGGGACCCTTGAAAAAGTAACTTGATTGGTTACGCAACGCGTCGGGACGCCGTGGTGACATCACTTCCTGGTCTACGGCCGAGACCGGAAGTTGCTGAGAGAACACAGGAACCGCATCGGCGGCTTTGTTTGACCTATACGCTCGTACTTATCCACTGAAATGTGAGTTTGAATTTTATTGTATACCTGGAAATAAATACTGTTAAAACTTACTACGCTATGAGACCCTCTCTCCATCTTTTCCCCTAAACCACCTGAGTGTCTGAGTAACAACTTTACAGTAATATCTTAAACCAGCTTATGGGACTAGGACCTTGATTCCCATATCACCGGTGGAGATTTTGTTTCTTCCTGGGAAAGTGTTTCTTTCCCCAAAGGTCTGCAGGTTGACACGAGACACCTGATACGCCTATATGAAAGATAAGTGAGGTGAGCGGCCATTACACCTGTTTTGAGGATTCTTTGCTCACTCACATTGGCACTGGGATCACTAGATATCGCCTGCTGTATTTGCACCTATTATGAACTTTTCTTTTTAATATTTGGAGATCTATATTGGACTTATTCACTTAGTAATATGGACCATGTTCTTTGGATATTATTTATTCCACTTTACATCACGTTTGATTATTGTTATCTCTTCTTTTAAATTTTTAAAAAATATTCTTTGTCACAGTGGTTCGCCTATCATAGGGCATTGTGTACTTTTCATTTTAAGAATATTGTTTATTTCACTTTTGGATGTAATCACTGCTATTTACATCACTGTGATTTTTTTATCACTTTTTCACTACACTTGGAAGTACTTCTCTGGTTCACTCTTTATAGGGCACATTCCCTTTATCTTCTTCTAATTGAGTTTTGGAGCTTGTGATCAGTTCTTCCACTCATAGAACCTGTGCAACTCGCTCCTTTGTTATAGGGCAGTTTTGCCTTTACACTTTTTTTTAAAGCTGTTAGCAGCTCACTCTTCATTGGGCACTTTATAAGTTCGTTTATATCAATTGTTTCAGTTCGAGCTTTTGACCAGTTCTGGGTCTATAGAACCTGTACAATCGCTCATTATCTGCACATATCATATTTTACATCGTACTACTATTTTTCCCAGAGCAGGGATCATCTTTTTATTCAATTCTCTGATCACCGTTTACATCAATCTAGTACCTTTGCACATTTTGTTTGCACCTGGCACTTTATTCCACCTACAGTGGGTACGGAAAGTATTCAGACCCCCTTAAATTTTTCACTCTTTGTTATATTGCAGCCATTTGCTAAAATCATTTAAGTTCATTCTTCTTCCTCATGAATGTACACATAGCTCCCCATACTGACAGAAAAACACAGAATTGTTGACATTGTTGCAGATTTATTAAAAAAGAAAAACTGAAATATCACATGGTCCTAAGTATTCAGACCCTTTGCTCAGTATTTAGTAGAAGCCCCCTTTTGATCTAATACAGCCAGGAGTCTTTTTGGGAAAGATGCAACAAGTCTTTCACACCTGGATTTGGGGATCCTCTGCCATTCCTCCTTGCAGATCCTCTCCAGTTCTGTCAGGTTGGATGGTAAACGTTGGTGGACAGCCATTTTTAGGTCTCTCCAGAGATGCTCAATTGGGTTTAAGTCAGGGCTCTGGCTGGGCCATTCAAGAACAGTCACTGAGTTGTTGTGAAGCCACTCCTTCCTTATTTTAGCTGTGTGCTTAGGGTCATTGTCTTGTTGGAAGGTAAACCTTCGGCCCAGTCTGAGGTCCAGAGCACTCTGGAGAAGGTTTTTGTCCAGGATATCCCTGTACTTGGCCGCATTCATCTTTCCCTCGATTGTCGTCCTGTCCCTGCAGCTGAAAAACACCCCCACAGCATGATGCTGCCACCACCATGCTTCACTGTTGGGACTGTATTGGACAGGTGATGAGCAGTGCCTGGTTTTCTCCACTCATACCGCTTAGAATTAAGGCCAAAAAGTTCTATTTTGGTCTCATCAGACCAGAGAATCTTATTTCTCACCATCTTGGAGTCCTTCAGGTGTTTTTTAGCAAACTCCATGCTGGCTTTCATGTGTCTTACACTGAGGAGAGGCTTCCGTCGGGCCACTCTGCCATAAAGCTCCGACTGGTGGAGGGCTGCAGTGATGGTTGACTTTCTACAACTTTCTCCCATCTCCTGACTGCATCTCTGGAGCTCAGCCACAGTGATCTTTGGGTTCTTCTTTACCTCTCTCACCAAGGCTCTTCTCCCCTGATAGCTCAGTTTGGCCGGACGGCCAGCCCTAGGAAGGGTTCTGGTCGTCCCAAACGTCTTCCATTTGAGGATTATGGAGGCCACTGTGCTCTTAGGAACCTTAAGTGCAGCAGAAATCTTTTTGTAACCTTGGCCAGATCTGTGCCTTGCCACAATTCTGTCTCTGAGCTCTTCAGGCAGTTCCTTTGACCTCATGATTCTCATTTGCTCTGACATGCATTGTGATCTGGAAGGTCTTATATAGACAGGTGTGTGGCTTTCCTAATCAAGTCCAATCAGTATAATCAAACACAGCTGGACTCAAATGAAGGTGTAGAACCATCTCAAGGATGATCAGAAGAAATGGAAAGCACCTGAGTTAAATATATGAGTGTCACAGCAAAGGGTCTGAATACTTAGGACCATGTGATATTTCAGTTTTTCTTTTTTAATAAATCTGCAACAATGTCAACAATTCTGTGTTTTTATGTCAGTATGGGGTGCTATGTGTACATTCATGAGGAAGAAGAATGAACTTAAATGATTTTAGCAAATGGCTGCAATATAACAAAGAGTTAGAAATTTAAGGGGGTCTGAATACTTTCCGTACCCACTGTATATTACGTATTTATTGCTTTATTGAGCTTTTAAAGAATATTTTCCATATTGTATCTTTGCAATTTTTATATAATATTGTTTACAGTGATGTATGGTTCACCATTTTAAAAAGGTTTCAGCGCTGGTTGTTCTTTTATACTTATACATGACGTATTATATTAGGTACCTATTTACTCAGCATAACATAATTTTTCATTATCACAAAAAAATTAGGTATGTTGTTTTTTTTTTTTCAATTCTTCAAAGTGTATTTTTTCAGAAAAAATTACGTTTAAAAAACGCTGCGCAAATACCACTTGACATAAAAAATAAATATTCTCTAGAGATAAAAAAAAATATAATGTTTTTACTTGGAAAAAAAAGGCAGAAAAGGTCCGATCAGGTGCAGATTTTAAAGTACTGAAAAGTATAGGTTAAAGTTCGAGATTTTAGTGATTGGGTGCACATCTATGTAAAGAAACATCTGAAAAAAAAACAGTACAGACCATATTGCCTTGTTCTTTTTCTGTCTGGCAGCTGCCTAAAATTCTTAAAGGAAAACATGCTGTTAATTACACCCATCTCTGCCCTCCGTGTGTTCTGTCTTTAATTGTGACCCTCCAACCCTCCTCTTTGCTTATCTGATTTGGATATTCTGTATAATAGTTAGACAATCTAATTATATGACTATGCCTCTTTCTGTGAGCCTTCATGAAGGTTATTCCAGCTCGGAAGAAGAATCTGCTCTGTACTTTTACTGTGTATAAACCATCAGCACAGAGGTTGCAGATTGTAACTCAGTTACATCATAAAGTCTTGTTTGAGCTGCTGTTAGACTGTGAATTTTTATGTAAGCAAAGAATTCATATCCGAAATAAAGAAAACAAAGCAGGATTTATACTCCTGACTTGGTGCAACAGGGCTTTTGGAACTATTATAATACAAGACAGATGTCACCACTGGCGGTATCCTAAAAAAACCCTGACATTAATGATTTCTCTGATGTCTCGCGTTTTTGCAAAAATAAAGTTTTCTAAGAAAAATGTAGACAGCCATTAATGATCTTTTAAAAATGCATCTATGGTACCCTTAACAGGGTATTCCAGGTTAGTATTCGTGATGATCCCAAACCTTGCCTTCTGGGTGTCTTGGATGATCTTCAAGTGGAAGATGCATCTAAACAAGCACTAGCCAGGGCCCTATTTCAGGCCTGTAAATTGACTCTAAAGCCCCGTACACACGCACAGATTGTTGGCCAACCGATCGGCCGTCTTTTGTCCAGTGTTGTTTGTTGGCTGAAATGTGCTCTAGACTTGCACTGGACTTTTGTTGGCCAACAAAAACCAACTTCAGAAATGATGTCATGTTCTGGTTGACTTTCCCTGTGTTTTTTCTTCTCTGAGCATGCCCAGTCTTGCTCATCTGATTTTTGTCTGCCGAAATCTGTACTGACTGAGGAACAATCGGCCGTTCTTTGTTGGCCAACAAAAATTTTATAGCATGCACACCAGATTTTTTTCGGCCGAAAATTCGCAGTTGGTTGTCCGAAGCATCATACTAACAAGCCTACAATCGGCAGATCGGACGTTGGCCGACAATTTACGGCCAACAATCTGTGCGTGTGTACGGGGCTTTAGACAATGGAAATCAGCTGATCCACCCTCGTGGAAGGAGTGAATTACCCAAATGGGTGATATGCTACGTCTTGAAAAATACATCTTCCAACATAGAGGGTGCTCCGGCAAATATCATAAATTGTGGTCCCCATGGCTGGATACGCCAGGGCTATCCCTGTTTGATTTAATCTTGGATAGAATTCTCTGAAACAACTCTTACCCTGTTTATTTTGATGTGGTTATATTGACTTGGGTTTCTATTACAGATTCAGGCTGCATCATCAGAATGATAGAGTTACTATTATATGTTGCAAACACATTTTTTGAATATGGAACTGCTTTATGGCTATGGATATTAACATTTCTCTGGAACATGTCAATGTTTTCCCATGTTTTTGTTCTCAATTAAAACCTCTGAGTTAAAAAAAAAAAAAATTGTGTGTGTGGTACTGGTCCATTGACATCAACGCTTTCCAAATCAATGACCTTCTACAAGTATGCAGATCAGGGGCTGTGGCTTCACTTTCTGTGATTAAAGCCCCGTACACACGTACCGATCGTCGGCCGACAGAACGTCCTACAAATGTTCGCGGCTGGTGTGTTTGTTGTTTGTCTGTTGAAAAGTGCTCAAAACTTGCCCAGGACATTTGTCTTCCGACAGAAAATGACGTCACTACGTTCCACGCACGTTCGCCGCTACAAAAGAGGAAGTGAGTGTTTGGCCGTGACCCTTCTGGGCATCTCGCGCTGATTTCGGTAGCATTTGTTTGGTTGACGACATTTCGCTATTTTCCGAGACATCGTTCGAGAATTTATTATGGCGACCGTGAATTCGTCCGTTGCTGTCGTTAGTGTTGGAGTTTTGGCTCTGAGACGACGTACGAGCAATAGGAAGAAGAAGCGGACCTCCTGGACGAAAAATTGGTTGCTTAACCGTGATCAATTTTCTCATATGTCCTTGCTGAGGGAGTTCCAGGAAAATAATCCTGATGACTTCAGGAATTATTTGAGGATGACGGATCCCAACTTTTACCGTCTTCTTGCCCTGGTGTCCCCCTATATTCTGAAGCAGGATACTTGTATGCGGCTTTCAATTACTCCTGAGCAAAGGTTAATTGCGACTTGAGGTATCTTGCAACAGGGAGAAGCCTGCAGGATCTGAAGTTCACCACAGGCATCTCCCCCCAAGCTCTTGGAGTCATCATCCCTGAGACCTGCTCTGCCATCATCAAGGTCTTGCAGAAGGACTATATCAAGGTATGTTTGATTTTTTACATTACATTACATGTATTACTAGTTTCACCCGAATTATGATGTTTTTGGATGTACAGCAATTGACACAGGCCATTATTTGTAAACTACCCTCTGTCCGCATGCACATAGTAGTAAAGATGTAGATTATCTTTAACCATTTGTAAAATTACCCACTAACCACCCCACCATTCTCTCCTATGTGTCCCTAAACGCATTGCCTGTTAACAGTATGTCGAATTTTTCAAATTTTATTGCTTTCCCTCAAACAATTATTCCTTGGCCAATGTTTTAGTACCTAGTTAATGATTTATCTAAAATACATCAGTCCATCCATTCCCACCTATGATTCTGTATGTTTATGTAATGATGTTAAAACCTTCACTGACCACAAGCCCTTATTGATGTATAAATGCCCAGTTTTACTTACCCATCCCCCACCCACATGCTAAATCTCAAAGTCAGCATATACCAAAGCTCAAGTTCAGAGGTCTTCAAACTATGGCCCTCCAGTTGTTCACGAACTTCAATTTCCATCATGCCTAGTCATGTCTGTGAATGTCAGAGAATTACAAGGCCTCATGGGATGTGTAGTTCTGCAACAGCTGGAGGGCCGTAGTTTGTAAATCTCAGCTCTAGCTGGTGAGTATAATGGGCCATACACACTAGAAGATTGTCAGAACAATTTATCCTTCCGATTTACCAAAACCAAATAATATGAGGTCCAACAAACACTTTCAAATCCTATGCAATCTGGTAGGCCCTTGCACTACATAGAAAAGGTAAATCTGCACAAAAAAGTCTTCAGAGAATCTTCTAGTGTGTATGGCCCTTTACAATATAAGAACAATAGGAGGTTGAAAATAAATGTATGTAGATGTTACATCCCCATATCCAAACCTTTGCCTTCCTGTTGTTTATTTTTTTAGCAAGTTGCATAAGCATTTAACAGACAACTGTGTGTGTAATTAATAATGTGATGTGCTCAAGCACTAATTTTTTTTTTTTTATTTTTTCCCCACAGTTTCCTTCAAACGCAGAGCAATGGCTGGAGATTTCTGATCAATTTCTGGAGAAGTGGAATTTTCCCAATTGTGGGGGTGCTATTGATGGGAAGCACGTCCGCATTGTCCCCCCTCCGAATTCCGGCACATTTTATTATAATTATAAAGGTTTTTTTAGTATAGTCATGCTAGCCATAGTTAATGCAAACTATGAGTTTATTTTTTTGGATATTGGCAAAAATGGCCGCAATTCGGATGGGGGAGTTATTGATCAGACGGAGTTCGCTCGTCGTCTAAAGAACGGCACTCTGAACCTGCCATCCAGGGAGCAAACTGTTGAGGGTATGAGCTTTGTGTTTATCGCAGATGAGGCTTTTGCGCTTGGGGAGCATCTCATGAAGCCCTACCCTCAGAGGAACCTCACCCCAGACCAAAGGATTTACAACTACCGGTTGTCCAGAGCTCGCAGAGTTGTGGAGAATGCCTTCGGGATAATGGCCAACCGGTTCCGGATATTCCTGACGTCCATAAACCTGGCACTGTACAAAGTGGATAATGTGGTCTTGTGTTGCTGCATTTTGCACAACTTCCTACGCAGGAATGCACAAAATTATGTATTGCAGCAACTGGATACTGACCCTGCTATGCCAGGTACAAGTGGAGAGGCCCAACCTTCTAACCAAGTGGAGTCCATGACGTCAATGGAAGTTGGACGGTCAGCATTGGCATCACACAGGGCCCGTCAGATCCGCCAGGAATATCTGGACTATTTCGTGGGGAGAGGAGCTGTGTCCTGGCAGCAATCACTGTCACACACCCATTAATCTTGTTAAAGATTGGACACACAAGATAAATGTCAGAGATATATTATTTTTCAACACATTAAAAAAAACTTGCAATGATTCAGTATTGTGGATTCTAATCATTTGGGCACATATGCCAAACACAATTATTTGGGTTAATCATGTGTTATATATGTGTGACTTTGGAAGGGTTAATACATTCATCAGTGTGTTTCTTTACTGTAGTCTCTCACCAGCTGATCCAAAGTGATGATGGCCATGTGTTATTTTTGAGCCAGTGGTGTAAATACAAGGGCCTTCTGCACCCCACAAAATTTACACAAACCCTGTCACATTGAGAACTAGGTCACACCCATGGTTCATCTAATGTCACCTTACATTGGTGGTTCTTGTCCAGAAGTTGCCCATAGTATATATTTAATATAATACATTAGGGTATTAACAACGTACCTACACCTGTTATGTTGTGTTCATTTATGACATCCTTCTCACTGCCCACCAATGTTAGGATATGTCAGTGTTATGTGAAACTTGATCATTGTTCATCTCAAAGTGTTATATATATAAGTAATGGAAAGTGAACTAGAGCAACGAACAAGCAATACACTATAGATTACACTGATCTCCCTACACTGCCAATATCAATGCCATATTGAATCCTAGGACTGCTAGTACCTTGAGTGTTGAGTCACACTTATGCAATGTGGGAAGTCTGCGACTTTGCATCCTTCCTGCATCGCATAAGGGTGACCCACCACTTACCTTTTCCACAGGATTTTATTACACAAGTCTGAAGAACTGTGCCATCCAATCCTGATACATCAGAAATAAAGGGTCATGTGCGACTTGTGTGCGTGTTCAGTGTGAATGTAGCCATACAAAGTGTATGTCTCAATTCGCACTACACTCGCACAAAAGTCGCACATGATGCATTTATTCAGCTGCATCAGGATAGGATTGCACAGTCGTTCACACTTGTATGATCCAATCCTGTATGAAATGTCAGATCGCACTGTGATATGCGTATAAACGGTTGGGATCTTTAACATTTCATTGACACCTCCAGCAACTCGCATATGGCAGTGTCCAAAATGCTTTCATTAACATGTAAATGTGGGAATAGGACAGCCATCATACATGTAATGCTTCTTTACACAGCTTTAGATCTCGACCCCCCCAACGAAAGTCAAATAAAGAATGGAACACACATTGTTGAATGTACAAAATTTTTTTTTCAAAACATTCACAGGGTTAGGGTTAGGGTTAGGGTGTTTTCAGGTTTTTTTCCCAAACGTGGGTACACTCTTAACAACTGAGTGCCATCAAGATATCATAAAATATTAAAAAACTTTTGTAAGAAAAGGAACCAATAAAAACATAAAAAATGTCTTTAAAACTTTTTAAAATTTGGCAATCATGTCGACAAAATCTCGCATTTTTGATTGCAATGCCGTTGCTGTTTCCTTGATTTGCTCGAGGTCTGAGCAACATTGGAGTGCCTCACGGGTTAGTTTTGCTAAAGTGCAAGTAGGTAAATCATGATCTGTAAAAAAATATACAACTGAGTCAATGTGAATCACCTACATGAGGTCATAATCGAGAAACATTTGGTGTCCAGGTTATTTTTAATTACTCTCGAGTTAATACCTACCCTGTTCTTATGCTCTTTTGCCTTAGGCTCTTCTTCTTCCTCCTGTCCTCCTCTGATCCTGTTGCTGATGATTCTGCCGGTCTCCTGAGCTTACTATATATTCATTAGGGGTGTGAACGCATGATGACGTCATTGTGAGGGCATGGTCGTAATGTATATATATTAAGCTGCAGAGACCAGAGACGGGCAGAATGCACGGCAACAGCATCAGATGAGGACAGGAGGAAGAAGCAGAACCTAGGGCAAAAGAGCAGACAACATAAGAGCAGAAGATTGCACAGCAGAAGAGTGGAGAGGAGAAGATCCAAAGAGCAGAGTGGAGAAGACCGGATGAAGATATTTAAGAACATTTCATAAACGTCTCCTGTCGTTATTCACATACACTTCCATTTATGTGGTTAATGTGTAGGGGTACTATGTACCCCATACCCATTCACACAGTGATTGGTGTCCGGGATCTGGGGGCCACCCTTTGTTGAAGGTTGCTTCCAAAGTCCTAGGAACCCCCTGGCCGCATGACCCCCCAAAACCACCAGACAGGGTTGTGGGGATGAGGCTCTTGTCCTCCTCTACATGGGAGTAAGGTGCTTTTGGGTGTGCGGTGCAGAGGCCCCCTGGCCCAAAGCAACAAAACCCCCCCATGTTGAGGGCATGTGTCCTGCTGTGGTCCAGGGGGTGTTTGTTCCGCTTGCTCGTTCTCTTTCCTGGCCTGACAAGCTGCATGCTTGTATAAGGGTCTGGTAGGGGTTTTGGGGGTAACCCACGCTGTTTTTTTGTTGTGGGCATACCCTCAAACTCAATACCACACACAAAAGGCCTGGTTGTGAACTTGGGGGGACACCCACGGTGGGTTCTTCAATTTTTTGGTGTAGTTCCCCCTCAAAAATCTTCACAACGCAAGTGGCCCCGCAAGTCAGAGCATCCTGATCCGACTTACGGTGCGACTTCCATTCAAATAAAGAGGCTCCCATAGGGAACTAGTGTTGTAAATTGGAGGCTAAAAATAACACTGATAAAAATCATTCTGAAAAAACCTACGTGGGCACACAATTGGCTCTTGGACACTTGGTCCGGGATCCTCAAGATTTTGGGAAGTGGCTTCCACGCTGCTTGGCAAGTTGCCAGGAGATCTGGGTTCTGAGCTGGCTGGGGATGCCACATCCTGACATGATGCAACATCTGCAATGTAAATTTGTAAGGGAATACAAGAATATAAGGTTAAACAATCATTGCAAATACACATATTTCTATGATCCCACTACACAAAAATCTGTGACTACCAACCTTCTTGTTGTTCTGGTGTCTGGTCACTTGTTGGCTCCACCAGAATAACCTCAGGCATAATGTCTTCATCTACATAATACAAAACATTGGCCATATCATAAAAGTCACAAGAGGTACATTTGTTAAGACATGGTGCCCTGCTTGATAGCTCTTTCAGTAACAAATATGAAGACATGTACATGGTTATCTACGAAAAATATGGTACATTAATGTTTGACAGTGCATAGGAACCAATTACCTTTAGTCGAATCTTTGCCACCATCTGGGCCCATGTCCTCCTCTTCTTCCACAACTGCCGATGGAGCTGCCAAACCTCTCCTCCTCCTTTCCCATTGTTTGGCACGGAGTTTACGTTTTTCTCCTATTTAAAGGTTTGAATAATAATCTGTGATTAATAGGAATGTTTGCTGAGAAGATTCGTGCAGGAAAGAACGTTCGTTGCAACACAATACATATATTTTTAACTATGGCTTCCTGACTTTTAATGTCATATACTAAAACATCAACAATAGATCGATCTAATCACGACATGACAACTAAAATGAGTAATCTAACTTTTTACATAGACATTATAATCTAGACATGTTAATACAACATACACCAAATTATAAAAAACATATTGCATGATTAAAAAAAAAATAAATAAATAAAACTTACTTTTTTTCAAAATCCGATGGATTTGGGAAAGCTGATCCTGCTCACGGTGTTTCAGGTCAGACCACCGTTTACGAATCTGATCTTTCGATCGCTCCACACCGAATTTTTTTACCAAACAGGCCACCACCTTATCCATGATGCCATCTTTCCTGGCATTGGGCCGATCGTAATTTGCCAACTTGCCATCATAGTCCATTTTTTCTAAAATGGAGACCATCTCCACCATTTCTGGCTTTGACATGGGTGTAGCCCTTGATTTTCTGGTGGCCCAATCACTTCGGCCCACACTAATTGAGCTCCCAGATTGTTGAGACATTATTCTTGATTACAAGATTTTTCCACTGCTTCAGGTGTGAGTGTCGCATGTAGGCCTGATCTTCGGCACGTACACACCCCTGCACAAGCCCGCCACTGGAGGAGGAGTTGACACCTGCGCTGTATTTAAAGGACGCAAGTTCGTTCGGCCGACGATTCGCTAGCGGACATATCGAGGGTTGGAGCACGATCGAGCGGCGAATCACGACTTTTCCCCACAAACAAAGGTACGACTCTTTTAATAGAAAGTGTGTGTTTTGGGCCCTATACAGCTTTTATTAGGAATATCTTTATTATGTGCCAAAATACATGCTATTTTAATATGTTTTGTGTTGTGTTGTGTCTTGCAGGCATATACTGTCCTGCAATATGGTGGACAATTACACCACCCACAACTTTCTCATCAGTTTCATTGATGAGTACAGGCAACTGCCGTGTTTGTGGCAAGTGAAGTCGGCAGAATATAAAAATAAGAAACTAAAAAAACAGGCCATGGAACATTTGGTGGCCTTCTACAAGCCCGTCTGTCCTGGGGCAAATTTTAATTATATACGCAAAAAAATAAACAGCATTCGCACTGCCTACAGGCGGGAGGTAAAGAAAATAGAAGATTCCACCCAGTCTGGAGCAGGTGCACGGAATGTACATGTACCACGGCTGTGGTACTTTGATAACCTGCGGTTCCTGGCAGACACCTTGGAATCCAGGCCGTCAATTTCTACGCTGCCTTCGACTTCGGCAGAGGGCTCAGTGTCTGTAGATCCAAGCCAGGATGAGGATTTCCTGGAGGAGAGTTTTACTCAGGTATGGCATTTCACAATATATTGTCTGCTAAAATGTAATCATGTAACAAAATTATAAGCTAAACCATAATTGACCCTTTATGTAAACGGGCATAGCAAGGGGTTGGCATGACAGGCAACCGCCAGGGGCGCAGGCCAAGGGGGGTGGGTCACAAAAACATTGGCATTGTTTTAGTGTTTATTTTAACAATCCACTCAGCCTGCACACCCCAGAACCCCCAGTTTGCAGGCGGATTCATGCAGGTGTAAAACATTGAGAGCTGCTTCATGCAGGTGTAAAACATTGAGAGCAGCTGAGCCAAAAGACCAGGAGACTGAGACTGCCTCTCACTGCATCCCCAGCACACCTCTGGTCTTACAAACACTGCTGCATCCCCAGCACACCTCTGGTCCTAACAAACACTGCTGTAGCCTCAGCATTCCTCTGGCTCAACCTTTTTTAATACAAAACTAACAGCTCCTGCAAATGATCCATCCATCCTTGCTTCCATGTCTCTGGTCTCTCACTCTGGGTCAGCAAGGCAGGTGGCTTCCTTATTCCTGTTTCCCTGCACTGCTTCACCCTCAATGCCCTACATCAAGCACTCTGCAAGTTCAGGCCCCTCTCTCTCTGCAACCCCCTCCTCTCTCTCTCACACCCCCTCTTTCTCTCCCTCTCTCTAGCTCTCAACCCTCTCTTTCTTTTTCACACCTGAGACAATGATTGCCCACTAGAGAGCTCTACACTGGGCAAACAAGGGGCAAATTAGAAACTTTTAATGCCCTTTAATTTTTTTTTGGGGGGGTGGGTTACAGTTTTACATTGATCTTGGGGGGGGGGGTTGTTGCCAAATACAGCTCCTCAACAAGGGCACTGGAGACCCTAGATACGCCACTGTATGTAAAGTCTGCTATTTGTTCACAATAATATAACAAACATGACTTTTTATATACACTATAACATTCTAATCAATTGTTCATTTCATCAACAGGGAAGTGTCACTGAGGAGGAGCCAGGTTGCAGCCAGGAGCCTGGGGAGCCTGCGGAGCCTGAGGAGCCTGTGGAACTATTTCCACCACCACCTCCTCCTGCCAAACGGAGGCAAAAGAGGAAGCACGTGGATGATATCACAGACAAATTTATCCAGGAGGCCACCATAGCCCTACGTCGGAAACCGGAGGCCAATGAGTCCTTCGGCAACATGACGGCAAAAATTTTGGATAAGGTGGACCTCAGGCAGTGTCAGTATGCCAGAAAAATTATCCTCGATGTGCTGCAAAAGGCTGAAAACGGGATCCTTAATGAGCACAGCCATGCATGCCAGGAGCACCCGTGCCCTCCACCTCCACCTCCACAACACCCACCACCTCGCCAAATGCCACATGGCCAGTGGCAATATGGCCAGCAGGATCTAAACCTGCCCTCATGGCAACCTGATTTCAGTTACCAGCAACTTTAATTTTTGTAACCCCCTATTATTTATTTTACCCCTGTTTGCCAGTTTCTAGTTTAATTTTGTCCAAATGGACCTTTTTTATGTTTAGTTATACGGAAAGTATTGATGTTTTCTTTGGGTTTTTTTGCTGAGATACAAAAAATAAAGAAAATGAAAATAAAAAATGGCCTATCTGAATTTGTTAACATGTTTAATATTGTGCATAACCTGAAAAATATGTTTTAGACATTAATTCAGACAAGAATAAAGTGTCATATCAATAGTTAGATCTTTGCTGTTTACAAAATAATAATGGTGAAGAGTTCAAATTATTTAATTATAAAATTTGATAGAACAGATAGAATAGACAAACATTATCTTCATCATAACAGAACACATGCCTTTTGATTAGAAAAGTATGGCATTATGAGCAGCATCTTCCTTCTTCTCACATTTATCAAGATGAGCATGTGCTCCGCATTTCACCTATTTCTTGGACTGCCGCGAGCCGAAAGTTCTTTCTGAATAAAATGATGAGTTTACTAGAGAAAATTCTTCCGGGAACTCATTTGGTTTGATCATGCGTGTTGGGATTTGTAGCTGTGTGTCGGCCGAATTCTGTACTGACAGGCGAACAATCGTCCGTTCTGGTGTCCGCAGACAAAAATTTTCATGTTTGCAAGAAAGACTTTTGTCCGCTGATTGTGCGCAGACAGCTGTCGGAGGCACCATACTAACACGCGTACAATCGGCAGATCTTTCGTCCGCCGACGTTTGTATGCCGACGATCGGTACGTGTGTACGGGCCTTTAGTTACTCATGCCCAAAAGACAGCCTGGTAACTAGTTTGTTTCAGAAAATGTCCACAATGGCAGCCCACAAAAAAAGCTTAAGGTGACAGAACCTACCCACAACAACCCTACCCCACCCACAAGAGTCCTGACCTATCCAAATCGATCTGATAAGAAGAAGCTTCTACACTTTCTGATACTGTCAAAGCTTGCTCACTCCTTTCCTCCCATATGTTGGCCATTGAGTCAACGTTTCATAGTGATGGGCCATTAGAATTGTGGGAGGGGAAGAATTCCACAGCAGATAGAGAGTAATATGAAGATATTACCAACAGCGCATGTCTCAGGGAAGGAACAAGATTGGAGGTAATCCCCTTTTAACCAAGCCAATAGGGGGATAGGTGTAGTATGTAAATGTCAAGAGCTGCAATGTGCATATGGGTTATGCTATGTCAAATACACATTTTGTATCAAGTATCTCCGAAGGGTTAAAGTGCATATAAACAGTGCATATGGTGATGGATCAATTCCTATCAGTGCAATACATGAAAAACACATACAGTGCTCATTAAACCGTGCATCAATAATCATATACCAAAAAAATGAATAGGGATATATATGGAACAAAAAACAAAGGTATATGTGAATGAATATATATATAGAGCAAAAAAATACCATACGGCAAGTGGGTCAATAAGGCTTAGGGTAAGTATCCAGCAGGGGTCCCCTCCGTCCGCGTCCGGATGGTCCTGGATTTTCCTGTACTCTTGTTATCTGTATTCTCGTTATTTCATTTTAGAAGCTTTTCAGGTCCTGCCACAAACCCAGGCTCCAACAACCTCTTCTCCAGGCTTCAGATTACTTATAGCCACCTATTGGACACACAGAGGTGTGTCCAATAGGTGGCCATAAGTAATCTGAAGCCTGGAGAAGAGGTTGTTGGAGCCTGGGTTTGTGGCAGGAATGAGGGCAGGAATGATGGACAGGGATGAAAAACCACTTTATCCCTATGGACCACTAAATGAGGACTGCGACAGGATAATGCAGCCAATTATACCCTGTGGGCCGAGGTAATAGCCACTAAGAATGTCACCTTCTGGTATAACGTAGGCAAGGGGATCTCCCGAATATTCTCAAATAGAGGTTTCTGGAGAACCGAAAGTACTAAATTTAAATCCCATGGCCGCAAAAAGAGACAGTACAGGTGGAGCCACATGTCGAACCCCCTTAATGAAGATACAAACTAAAGAGTGCGTGGCTAGGGGGTGTCTGAAAGAAGATTGCCAGGGCAGAAACCTGGCCCTTGATGGTACTCAAGGCCAACTTCTGATCAACGTCCTGTTGAAGAAAGGTTAAGATCCGAGCCACAGAAAAGGATCGAGGATGAGCACCAATTGACTCACACCAAGAAATGTACGCTTTCCACATACGATAGTATATCTTGCTGGAAGACGACTTCCTCGCCTTCACCATAGTAGGGATCACTGATCCAGACAGGCCTCTATCCCTCAGTACCTGGCCTTCAATAGCTAAGCCATTAAAACCAGCGACTGTAAAGCAGGATGGTAGATCAGCCCTTGGGACAACTGGTCTTCTCTGAGAGGAAGCCCCCAAGCGACGTTTACAGCCACCCAGATGATTGGAAGATCCTCACTGTTGATTCCTCACAGGAACTGCGGAAGAAGCCTTGGCCGAGGATGATATTGGCCTTACCGTGGCCCTTGAATGCCTGCGGCATCTATCAGATGACCCCGTGACCTCGTCACGAACTTCGGTATCCTTCTGTGGAGCCGGACTTGCTAAATGAGCTGCATGTAAGACTGTGCAAACAGGACTGTCTTGAAGGTGGATACCACCAGACTCAGAACCTGTATGCAAAATGGGAGAGAGAACTATCTGTGTGACAGCAGCCGGTGAATCACAGCCTGTGGTCCCTGAAGTTTGTGCAGAGGAAGGACCACCCTGGTCAGAAATAGAATCAGACCTAAGTACTGTAAATCAATTCCCTGGACAGGGATAGGGGGGACCTTAGGTAGTTTAGACATCACCTGAACCTTTGCCGGAATTAAATCCATACAAGGAGACTCAGGACCTAAAAAACCTGAAAAGGACAAGCTCTGTCCCCCTTTCTGGGTACCCCCACCAAAAGAAACATTTCACGCATTTCCTTGATGCTCACCAAAGAAATCCACTGGGCCGGAAACCAGTGAAGATGTCCCCCCACGCCGCAGACCTTCATGCTGAAGGAGTCTTGTCTGCTGGTCCGGGGAAGCTAGCTCTAGGCTTACCTGACCAAGGTTGCTTGGAACCTCCCAGGGAAGATCTATTTTCCTTATTCTCCGTCTCAGAAGCATGAAAGAATTTTCTATGGGCTGAGAAGAAAGGCCCCCATCTGCGGCGAGACTCCTTTCCTTTTCTTGACTGTACTTGGATGAAGGTACTCTTCCCCCCTGTGATACCCTTAATGATGTCATCCAGAGTAGCCCTAAAAAAGCGATCGCCTTGAAAGGGCAGATCAATGAGAGCTTTCTTAGAGGCTTGGTCTGCGGACCAATTCTTAAACCACAGCACGCGCCTAATCACCACCGCTGAAACAGAAAGTTTGGACAGCACAGCAGCTGTATCCAAAGCTGCATCACAAATAAACTGCAGCCTATGGACCAACTGGTCCACTAAATCAACATAAGCAGCGGGGACCTGCTCACCCCCAGGCCCTGGCGCAAAAGCTTGGCCCATTCAGTTAGGGTCTGAGACATCAGGGCTCAGGCAAAAACTGGCCACAATGCCAAACCAGCCATAGTAAACATGCTACTCGCCACAGCCTCCGCTTTCTTGTCAGCCGGGTCCTTAAAGGACAGGGATTCCTCTACTGGGATCATGGTTGCTTTATTCAACCTGGAAAACCTGTCAAAATAAGGCTCATAAGGAAATACCCTTGGAGTACGATGCGACTTGTGCATACCAAATGACACAGCCACATCCGTGGCTACATCAGCTGCATCCTACATTTTTAAAGTCTCACGCACTGCAGTGATAAGTGCGTCTACCAGCGCTTTTTCAATCACTGGAGGAACCATCCTCACTATCGGATGGATAAGGGGATCAGGGGGTATGATAATAAATCCCCCTGGACTGGATACCACGGTATCAGGCTCAGAATCAGATGAGACATCCTGAGCAGGGGAAGGCAGGGGAAGCTTCCTCCTGGGCCTTTGCCCACACGCCACTTCCACCCAGGACACTAACCATGGGAAGCTGGGGTTCCGAAGGACCTGCCACCTCCTTGAGGGGGTCAGTGGGGGGGAGATGTGACCCTGAGGCTCCATAAGGAAAGGAAGACGTTGCAGTACAAAAACAATCTTTTGGAACCACTAAATGATCCCCTCAAGGCTCTGAGTACCTATCAGCAGAGAGAGATAACAGGGACCCATAATGCGTAACGCTCTAGACAGAACTCCTCACCACCGACGTAGGGAGCTTTCGGCCAAGGGACCGCTACAACTCAGACCCAAGCTGGGTCGTATGCAACCCTGTGAGACGTTTAACTCGCGGGCCAGCCTGTCCATGAGGCTATCTAGCATAGCTGCGGCCTGCACGCGCTCGCTGGCTGGGCTGTGATAACCACCGAATCTAGATTATCCAGCCTGTCACCCAGCCCAGCAGTTGATTGTAGATCTCCCAAGAGAAAAACAAAAAAGATGTAAGGAAGGAAAAAATTGCTAGGACCAGAGATCCCAGCCAGGAACCTAGGTCCTTACTCCTGACTACACAGATTAAAACTGATTACCTAGAGCAGAGAGAGGGGATATATACCAGCTAAGGACGGCCCATGGGTGTAGCCAGGTGTTTTTTGTTCTGCCTAGTCCTACTTCTGGAGGAGGCAATATAACCCACTAGTTATGATTTATGGAGCGCTGTGTCCATTAAACGAAAGAGAAAAACTGTGTGTATACCCAGCTTAATTCAGATCTGTTATCCACACTGCATTATTGAGGCAAATGGGAAGCTGCTGACTTGTAGTTGAAGTGCGATTCAAGCAATGCTCAAAGACTTTAAGGGGTGGATTTACTAAAGACAAATAGACTGTGCACTTTGCAAGTTCAGTTGCTCCAAAGCTTAGAAAATGAGAGTAAGCTTCACTTTGCAAAAAATACCCAATAACATTGCAAGAAAAAAAAAAAACCTGAATATTTGCTTGTACATGACTGGATGAAGGAAGTCAGCAGAGCTTCCCCTCATTTAGTAAGCTCTGGGGCAACTGCACTTGCAAAATGCACAGTCTATTTACCTTTAGTAAATCCATCCTTAATTGGCAAATTCACTTTCAACCCCAGAGGTAACGGACTGCCCCAGAAGTAACTGATGGCAAATTTACTTTCAACCCCAGGGGTAATAAATTGCCTACCATGAATTGTTATTTTAAGGAGGGCAGCATTATTGTAAATCTCCTTCACTCCACACCCTTTTATTCAGCCACGCTAGGCAATCTGTGTCAATCCTCAGAGATCTCTAATTATTATATATATATATATATATATATATATATATATATATATATATATATATATATATATTATATATAAAAAATACAAGTTACAACAAATCATGCAATTTAGTAAATAGAAATAAATAAAAAAAATATTTAAAACAATATGTTAAAATAGCATTTCACACGGTCCGCATTTGCCGACGGACTCTGTTCTGCTCAGTGGGAATCGGTCTGCCGATCCCCGCTGAGTAGACGGATGGCACCTCCGTCTCTGCTCTGTGTGCGGAGATGGAGCTGTCAGATCCCCGCTGTTCTCTATGGGGGAATCGGATGAGAACAAACTGCCTGTCCGTTCTCATCCGATCCCATCCGTCCGGATTTCACGGACAGGATCGGAATCAGATAGCAGCGGGTGTCAGTGGAGATGTCCCGCTGACATCCGCTGCCCCATAGGGATGCATGGGGCATCCGATCAGGTTCGTCTGAAAAACTGATTTTCAGGCGGATCTGATCGGATCGTTTGTGTGAAAAGGACCCTAGGTCCCTGTGTACTTGTAAGGCTTCCCTATGTAATAATTGTATTTATATTTTATACAGTTACAAATTTATGTGTATCTTTTCTTAAGGTATGGATCCAAAGCCATAAACATGTAGAAGAAAAATAAATCAGGAGCATCTTGTTGCTATTCCCTCCCCAGCAGTCAACGGTGAGAGCTGGTGCAAATTCAGCACCCCTCCACAGACTCCCAATGATCTTACAGTAGGGTGGGCACGGACAGTAAATTATTTGGGTTGTCTGGCCCAGGGATTAGAGCATTAATAGCCCCTCCCTGATTATGAAATCGAGACAAGACTGTACATGTACAGACCTCAAAAACAGATTTGCTGTTAGAAATGACATAAAAGTTCTAGAAAAAAAATCCAAAACATTAGAAAAAAAAAAAAAAAAAAAAACAATACTTAGCTTAGACCTTGGTTATTGGTTGCTTCCTGGGTGGGGTCAGTGAGTCTCACCACTGCATCCTGGGAAAACTGAGTGTTACAAATGATGTAAAATGGGCTTTTGGACAGCGCTGGAGTGAGGCTCAGGGTTGTCACCAGCAACTGCAGGACATGCCTGGTAGCTTGGGTCTGAACAAATATTTGTCCTTTCTTTTCTAGCGTGTTTTTTTCTGTCTAAAGCCTTATACAGGCCATAGATTATGCAATTTTTTTTCCTTCAACCTGCACAGTCAGTGTTGATGGGAGAACTCCTCCTGTCAAGCTATTGTGTTATCCTGGTGGGGCAAAAACCGCATGCTAAAAATCCGACATGCTGGTTGTACAACTAGCCTGCCCATACATGGATTGAATTTCGGCCGGTCCCTGCAGAACCAGCCGAGATTCGATCCACCTATGGCTGGCTTAAGTTTAGTTAACAATGTTGTAAACCCCCAGAGGAAAAAAAAAAAACCTGTAAGACAAAGACATGAGCTAGTATGCATCGCATACTAGCCCATTATGAAATACTTACCTTAGAACAAAGCCCTTCCAGTAGCGTTGGCTCACCGCTGAGACGGCTGACATCTTCCCCGGGGCTTCTTGTGGGTTTGCGGGCTCCAGCACTGACATCACTCCTGCATATGCGTGCGTGAGCTGCCTATATGCGATATGGACTCTGAAGGTCCAGCACGGTAAGTCAGACCTTCAGAGCGCATGCACTGATGATGTCCTCGGCTGCATGCTTTCTGAATATCTTCTAAACTGTGCAAGTTTAGGTGATATTCACAGTACCTACAGGTAAGCCTTATTATAGGCTTACCTGTAGGTACAAGTGGTGTAACAAAGTTTACAATCACTTTAAAAAGTTTTTTTTTTTTTAAATCAGCACAAGGGACAGTACTTACATTTAGCAAGAAGTGCCCCTATGTGTTTAAGCTGACTATCGCCATCTACCCTCTGGACCCCCCCCCCCCCCACCACCACCCCCTCTCACAACACTGACTGGCCCATCTTTCATTCATAGAATGCTTTTCATTTATGGAAGTTATAGTACATCATTTCTGAATGGAGGAGTGGAAAGGACAGGCATAGTTGGCACCCTTGACGAGTGCCTATGACAGGTCCAGTGGCTTATATTACCCCCAAAGCAGCAGAACATTACTGCTGCGGGGGGGGGTGTATGTGTGTGTCTGTTGGGGGCACTCAGAGGATGGAAGTTTTCAACTAGGACAACAGCTGGTACCAGCCCAAGGAACACGTCTTATCATTTATTATAGGTATTGCACCGACAATTTACCCAGCGCTTTACATATATATATTTTTAGGCAGGGAGTGACATCATCAGGCTGGACAGAGCTAGAACGCCATGTTGGAAAGTCGGATCTGATGTGACTTCTGTACGATTTTAATCCTTTTACATGTGAGTGTATTTTAAAAGTGTTTCTACTAAAATATAATAGCGCTCTACACTATTGGGATTTCTAAGCTTCCTTTTGGCTGCCTCTATTTCTGGGAGATTGGGACCACTAATAGTGGGGTCCTGGAATTGAGGTGAGAAGATACACGAGGTGGAGTGAAGGGCACTGAGGTGGTGATTTCACATTACAGCTATATTGGAAGAAATTGGACATGTTTTCTTGAGATTGCATGAAGATTATATGGTGTATGGGACTTTTACATTGAATATTGATGCTATATGTTGAACTTTTTGATGATCACATGAAATTGAAGGTGCAGACTCCCTGGGAACCTGCACCTTCAATAAGTGGCTTTGCCAATACTGTTTAATCCAACATCATTCAGTTTTGTTCTACCATCTTTTCAGCATTGCATTATTGCCCCTGTCATGGTGGCTCTAAGGACAATCCTCCATCTTCACCTTCTCCAGATATTTTTTTAGTATCCTTGGGTAGATTATTGGAATGGTTCTGTTCTTTACAATCAAATAAGGACTCATGCAGTGAATGATATTCATAATTATGGTGAACACTCTTTTGCATTTTTGAAAGCACATTCCATCAGGTGCTACTGGATATGTTTACAGCCTATCCAGTGAAAAGTTAGCAGTGACTATAGTCGTTTTTCTGACCAGTCACTCTCACTCACTGGATTGTATGCGAATCTGGTTCATAGGTTTGGGTGGGATTCTTGGTGTGTGTGTGTGTGTGTCTATTGGCACTTTTCCACTGCAAGTACCGGCTAGTACCGGCTCGGGCTCTACTCGGCCCTGCTTGGCCCGGTTTGCTTTTCCACTGCGGTACCGCATGGTATAGTGTCGGAACGGTTCGGTACGGTACGGTATAGGTTTGCTTTTCCACTAAAGTAGTACTAAAGTTAAGTGGGTGGGATAACAATGGGGTGGGTGTGATTCTCTGACCAATCAGTGGCTAGTAGTGACTGCATGCAAAGGATTGTGGGATATGGTACCAGTTTGGTACCTGTTGGAACCACAATCGAGTAGGTACTGTTTTTTCAGAGCCGTACCGTACCGTACCGTTCGGTTCCATGCAGTGGAAAAGCAAACCTATACCGTACCGTACCGAACCGTTCCGACCCTATACCATGCGGTACCGCAGTGGAAAAGCACAAAAGCGTGCCGAGCCGGTACGGTTCTATGCAGTGGAAAAGCGCCATAAGTTTGTATGTTGTCTGTTTTTATTGGTTGTCTGTCCGGGTCCTCACTGGTCTGAATCATCTGCCAAATTTTTGGCTTATGATCACAATTGTTGTATTTAAATTCATTTTTATCCACCAATAAAGATTTTTTCAATTTTCTAATTAAAACCAGAGTTGAGCCTCCCTTCTATGCAACCTTTCTGAGGTAGTATTCCTCTATTCCCTCAATTTCCCCTTTTTTCAGTGCCAGTTTAACCGGTTGCGGTGGCTCCCTGGCTATATAGGGCCGTCTTGTATCTATATTGACGGCTTAGATGTTTTGCCCCATTGCTTTACCTCCAATGGGGACCCTTTCCCACACACATTTTACCTCTTTTCTCTAATACTTAAAATCTGGCCTGTTAGTGTGCCCAGAGGACTGGAGTTGAGAAACACTAACCTACCAGCATGTTTTTGGAATGTGGAGGAAATTGGAGTACCTGGAGGAAACCCACGCAGGGAGAATATCCAAACTCTAGGGAGGTAGTGCTGTTGTTGGGATTTGAACCAATGACCCTAGTGCTGCTAGGTGAAAGTGCTGACCACTTAGCCACTGTGCTGCCAACGTAAGTCCATGTGCTGATTAAAAAAAAAAAACTAAGCTTAGGCTTTTTTTTTGTTTTTTCCTTCTTTGGGGAGGTCCCAGATAAGCGTACTTTGTGTTTTGAGAAGGTGAATGTAAGGAAATGGCATCCCCTGATTACTTCCTGTAGCAGTAGATGGTTCTTGGTCCAGCATAAGCCTCCTGTTCTGGTCTATTTCCATGTAATGCCACTGGCCGTACCCACACCGCTGGCTGGTTGAGGAAATAAACTCTAGCACAGGGGTGATTCAGTGTGCCTATGACATAAACAAGGGGCAACAGCAATTCTGATCATTGACAATAATGTACAAGATACTGAGCAAAACACTACTGCTGGTGGCATGTCCCAATGATTCAGGATCCCAAAGATTTTCCTCAGGTTTTTCCCTGTCAAGACTTTCAGAACTTCACTGGTCAGTGTAGGACATCAAAATGAATAAACCAAAAAGGTCCACCATCTTTGGTCCACCAAGAGCTGCAATAATCTTTGGGGGATGTGGGCTTGAAGATTCCACCTTTATTGTAACAACCAACAAACTTGTGGTAAGTGCAAAATACTGAATTCAAAAAAAAAAAAAAAAAAATCAGTCTAGGGGATTATCAGGCATTGCTTTATTCCAGATGCTTAATACACAACTGTATGTCAAAAAATAACATAAAGTGACTTTATAACATGACTTGACAGGCATGGTTTTACCTGTCAGTAAATGAAACACAGACACATGAATACATCACATTCTTCAGTACAAATGAATAAATAGATCGTAGACTGGAAGCTGCAGACAATCGCTTTCAGTGCACATGACTGGGAAGTCGCTTCTCTACATTCCCACCTTCTCAGCTGATAGGATACAGCAAAATGGCCACCACTTTGTTGCACACCACCAGCCAACATGTAATGCCAACTCCACCTGAAACACAGAGAGTTTATAATTAATATAAGTCATGTCAGACCCAAGCAAAAACCTCAAATGCCCTCCCCCACACCCCACAACCGTCCTCTCTCCCTACCATTGGCTCTGTCCTCCACCCTCATGCTATTTACCCAACTTCACCCATATTAACTGTAGCTTGAGGGCTGCTGGATTCCTCACCTTTTCGGGTCCCTCTAGGTTACCGTTAAACGTAACACTTTACTTTCCAGCTGAGTCAATGGACAGTCTAGGGGTTGTTGTTTTGTTGTTTTATGTTAAATAAGCAGGGCTTTTTTTCAGCGGAAACACGGGGGAACGCAGTTCCGGCACCTCCAGTCTGAATGTATGCAATGGCAATGGGGTGCTGGGGTCAGTGGGGCGAGCTGAATAGCCTATTAATGCTGGCTGCAGGGGGATCTATTGTTGCTGGGGTGAATCTATTGTTGCTGGAGGGCATTTTATTGTTGGGGGGGGCAATTATTGCAGGGGAGGATTTATTGTTGCTGGGGGGGCTATTGTTGTTGGGGGTCTATTGTTGCGGATTGCAGGGGATCTATTTTACTGTTTTTTCTATTGTTGCAGGGGAAGATTGATTGTTGCTGAGGGGAACTGTTTTTTGGGGGGGGGGGGGTTATTGTTGCTGATTCCAGGGGATCTATTCTACTGCTTTTCTAGTTATCATTAACAAATTCTATACAAATTACCTAGAATCACAACATGATACTTGGTTCTGTATTCTCTAAAAGGGTGGGGGGATACTGGGAGGTGGGCAGAGGGTGGAACCAAAGGACAGTACTCGGAGGTGGGTGGAGACAGGGGGTGACTCAGAAGAGGGGAGTACCTGCACCTATTCTCAGAGAAAAAAAGCCCTGTAAATAAGGATGGGAGAAGGGAAGAGTGAGATACTCCGAAACTTGAACTATTCACAATCCTGAGGACTTCTATCTGAAGATGCAGCCAGACTGCAAATTTCCCCTTGCCACTGGATGAAATGTAGACACGGGGTCTCTGAACAAAAGACTTGGTTGCACACTATCTTCAGGGTACTCGCCTAGCACTCCCTTTCACTCCACCAGCTGACACCCGTCCTATGACTACTCTACTCTACTCCGGGGTGGCCCCCTTCCTGGCCAGGCCCTTAGACACGATCCCCTGTACTCACAATAATGTTTTTACAGGTTCTCCAGTGTCTCAACCCCTCTAGTCAGCTCTTCTGGACCTCTGGGTTCAGCTCCTTCCTTCTGGCTCACCAAACCGACTGCCTGTGGCTATACACCAACTGCTTGCGGAAGAGAAGGCAGCAGTCACCCTCCTTCCGGGACTCTGCTCACCAGCCAAAGACCCCGAGCACACGTGCTCCTGGCTTTTATACCACACCCCACAATGCACCGAGACAACTGTCTGTGCCAATCACTGGGGCTGTATCTAAGCCAGTGTGCCCCTTGGTCATGTTTACTCCACTGTCCAACATGCCTCCCTATTGGACCAGTGGGGACACTCCCCAGACCAGATGAATCACACACTGAGCACCATGAGCAGACCTAACTCACAGATCCTGCTCTCTGTTAAGCAGAAAGCAATATAGAAATTCCCTGCTTCTCCTCTGATAGGCAGACAGAGCCAAAACTATACTCACCTACCTAGGAGGGTGCTACATAACTAACTATATGGTCTCATAATAAATGGCTCTGGTCTAGTCCTGACTACTACCTCAATCTCACTTTTTTCCTTTAGCCCGCTTAACAACCAATGGAAAGCTAAACTTTTGATCATGGATAACAAGACCTTATGCTTAAAGTGGAAGTAACCCCTCCTGTCATTTTCAGCCAAGGAATCTGCCACCTTAGCCTCTGTTTGATCTTCAACTGCCATGATGCTGCACATGTGATCAGTTATGACACCAACCAATGGATGGTTTTACAGTTTGGTTGAGAGCACAACCAATGTGACAGATGGCATTCCTGGCATGCCGGGAATGTAAATGTTTTTTTAAACAATTGAATCCATGGGGTTACTTCCGCTTCAAGGTGGTTGTAAACCTCACACATGAAATATGAAAAAGTATATGTCTCTACAGTGTGTACTTGTCCCAATTAAAAGCAATATGTGTCAGTTCTGTCTGCTGCTTCATTCCTCTGCTATCAGCATGAGTTAGGTCTGACAAGTGTTCCTGACACCAAGAGTAAAAGGTGACAGGGGAGTGAGTTCCAGCACACAGTCTAGGATTGGTAGCCTCAGTTCTGTTATTGTGTGCTGTGTGGAAAGGGGGATGTCCCAGAGCTCTCCAATGTGTAATTTCAGTTCACCCCCTGTTTTCTGAAAGCTCAGACAAGCTTTATAAATTCTGGGCTGAACTAATGCAAAGAAGAGACAACTAGGGATAAAAAGGTACAACTTATGTAGGAGGATATGTTTCATCTCTGTGTATCACCTGAAGTCAGTCCCTTCACTGGGTATATATAGGAGTTCACAACAACTTTAAACCAAAATAATCTCAGACCCAGATAAGGATGCATATTACCTTCATAGAAGTGAATATACAACCTGTGCAGCAAACCTCTCTAGAGAAGAAAAACTGTATTGTTCAAAGTTGTACTCTTCCTAAAGGAGAGTTCCACCTTTTCCAATACAAATAAATAAATAATAAACGCACACATACTGCAAAAAGCAAAAATGGGCATTATTTTTTTGCTTTGAAGCCTGCAAAGCACTAAAGCCACAATCAGTGGGTGCATATTCTTGCCCCAGTACAGGTCTGTATTGAGGCACGAACCTTTAGTTATGAAGCTGGAGCCTTACACATTTCGTCGCAATCGGGCGTCATCTGAGATGCCTCTGATGACATCAGAATGTGAGGAAACGTAAGGCGGGACCTGTGATGTATGATGTAAGAAAGCTGGGCGCCGTGGCCATTTTGAAAGTTTGCTTGATGCTCATTTTTTACATTTCTTCACACATGTAAATTTGTTATCTACTTGTTAAAATGTTCCATGATTTTAAGACACAATGCACTATGGTACTCTATATTCATCCTCTCATGAGGTAATTGCCTAACAGGTTTGAAGTTGGCATCGATGGATGGGCTCTTTACGTATGGTAAAATCTTCTATTGATTTGAGGGTATCATTAGGATTCAAGTTGAGGTTTGATCCACGTCTTTTATGGGAATTCTGATATCAACATTTTTAAGGCGTTTGAGGCCTGAGTTCACATATGTGTGGCCGCGGGGTCTGGTGCGTTTCTGTTCACCGGTTCCAGTGCAACTTTCATTCTGAATTTTTGCCTGAATCCACACCTGAACCGGACCCAAAAACGAATCCACACCGAACATGTGTAAACCGGCTCTATTGAGAGTTGGTCACACTCGCATGTCATGTGAACTGGATGCGGTAAAATCCACATTCAACTCGCACATATGAGAACCCAGCCTTAAGCTGGATACACACTATCCAACTTTTGTGGTTAGATTTCCTTCAGATTTACCTTTTCTATGTAGTGCAAGGGCCTGCCAGATTGCATACAAATTGAAAGTGTTTAGGTTTGACCTCATATTATATGGTTTTGGTAAATCTAAAGGAAAAAGTCTTCAGAAAATCTTATAGTGTGTATGGCGCATTAGACCTCTCTATAATATAAGGGGCCTACATCATCTGGAAAGCAGATTTGCCTCATCACTGTGCTGCTGTGTGTGTCCATTTCTCATACTGAAGCTAGTGCAAGGATTACCTATATCTCAAAGGATTTTGATTCATTTTGTAATTTTTTATTTAATTAAGCACTGCATATTTTCTTATTACACCCTAAATATGGCCATAAAAATTAACTTTGTTTTTAACTTTGTTTTTAACTGCATTATTATTGTTACAAAATGCCACTGAACGGTTTATTATTAATGGCAATATTTGGCTATGCCCAGGGTTCCAATCCTGTTCACTATACAAAAAAAAAAAATTTACAAGAAAAACTATTTTTTTCTTTTTTAATATCTGAAGTTCAGCTTTATCTACTTTAAAACCTGTAACATTTGAAAATGTAACTAGGTGAAAATAAAAAATGACACAGCATAAACACAGCAGTCTGTTTTTCTCCCTTGAAAATGGCTTTATTTCTTGTTGATCCTGCCACTAGATACTTGATTATTCTACTCCCTGCAACAGACCAAGCTGTCCAGCAAAAGTGGCCGTTATAGGGATTGGAACAAACCATATAACAAGAGGCCCCAGTGCAAGAAACCATGAAGGCTCCCCGAACCCTTGGCCGGGGCCCTTTCCTTCAAGCCTGGGGCTCTTCCCACTGATCCTGTGGCCCTTTATTCTCATTGCGGGGCCCTTTATTACTGTCCCGCAGCGGGACTCTTTCACAAGTTCTGCAGTGGGCCACCTTCCTACCATCTTGGGGGCTCCCCATGGTGGTGGAATGCCAGGGCCCATTTACAAGTGTGACCTTTGTAGTTTTTATTTTTTGGTATTTTAATTGTATTTTTTTTTATCATTTTATTTAATCTTTTTACAATGTCACTGACTATGACTCTGTTCCTTCAGAAAAGGAAGGAGCTGGTAAATTACATATTTACAGACACCTTCCTGGTTCTCTATTGTGACACATCCCCTGCAGCAGCTGGCAGGAGAGGGAAGGGAGCACAGTAAGGGGGGGGGGGGGGGACAGGGGAGCACACAGGGGCCCAGAGACAGCAGAACACAAGTGAACTGGATAGGAGGAGTGGTGGGGGCAGCATACAGAGGAACCAATCTCCTCCATTTTCCTCCTGCAGCTACAGGAGGAAAAAGGAGGATAGTGATTTCTCTACATGCTGCTACCCGCCGCCCCTCCTATCCAGGTGTACAGGGGAGCTGCACAGGCCCTGGAGCATGGGGCCCGGTTGCAATTGCAACCCCTGCAGTTACGCCCCTGCATATAACACTGGCAGGGGGATTTATAACAGTCCGCTTGTAATCTTATGGTTGGTTTAAACCTTTTTTTCCCCAAGTAAAAAAAGGACCAGGTGGTGTAATTGCTTAAAAAGTGTTTGATTGTGATTTCGAGGATGTGCCTTACAGGGCCCAATGTACCATATTTGGTGGGAATGCCAAAGGATTATGGGTTTCTGAAATGGGATTTACTCCATGCTCCGGCTAATTACTGGCCTTCAAATTGCACAGCAACCTCAAACAGTTTTACTTACTGAACCCATTGAGGGTATTCTGTGATGTTCACAAAGACTGTTTTTTTATTTTTCTGGTGGGCAAAATTACTTTTGCAGGAGCATGGTGCAAACCCACAGTCTCTCGGACACAAGTTAGAAAGAAAATATTGTGGATAATGATCCATGAAAAAATTGCTGGGATTATTAATGATGCATCCAAAAAATTTGGATGGGCCCCTATATATCCGAAATTAAGCACACCCTCCAACTCGAGCAGACATAGCACCAAGTAAAGATACTCAGACCTAACTCTCTTCTGGTCTCGTTTGAGTTGGTTGGGATTGGGTGTTAAGTGCTAGAAATAGGTTTTATTCTGTTTATTGATTACCTAAAAGATAATTTAAAACTGGAAGCCCATCTAAGACCATCCTGTCCACAGAGTGACACAGTTGGTTACATTTATTTTTTAATTCTCTCTAGCATTCTCTAGAATTGTTAAATTGAATCTTTTAATACAAAGCCGTGTGTGTTTCTTGTGCTTCTCAGCTCCATCAAGTGGCCATAATGTGGTATTTTACTACTGCCTATAATAACAGAGCATTTGTTTAGAAGGGAAAATAGCCTAAAGAACGTTGGTTTTTGCCCAATTCGCATAGAACAAAAGTACATTCAAATTTACTGGACAAAATCGCTATACAATTTTTTTTTTTTTTAAATAGACCTTAAACTATCACACTTGAGAACCCCGAATACGGTCTGGTAAGTACGTTTAGGATGCAAATTGTTGAAACACCTGGCAAAATAAAAACTTTTCCTAGCTAGGAGCAAACCTGGGTGGGACTTTGAACTGCAATGGTTCTGGTAGCTGAAGTACTGATCTGGAAGCCAACAAAAAGCTGGTTGACTAATTTGTGGTTGGAAGTTATTTATTTTTATTGCAGCCACAAACCATTACAGAGCGGTATCCAGAGCCAGAAAAAAACTCACAAGGACTGTTTTATGATCAGGAAGAAAGGTATAAGGATATACATAGTTACATAGTTAGTGAGGTTGAAAAAAGACATCCGTCCATCCAGTTCAACCTATGATGTGTGTGTGTGTTAGTACATTGTATACCCCTGTATGTTGTGGTCTTTAAGGTGCCCATCTAATAGTTTTTTGAAACCATTGATGCTCCCTGGTGATACGACTGCTTGTGGAAGAGAATTCCACATCCTTACCGCTCTTACAGTGAAGAACCCCCTACGTACTTTAAGATTAAACCGCCTTTCCTCTAGTTTTAGTGAGTGGCCACGTGTCTTATTGTATTGACCCTTTCGTTAGGGTCGCCAGTACAGTATTTGTACATTGATATCATATCCCCCCTCAAGCGTCTCTTCTCCAGAGAGAATAGGTCCAGTGCTTGTAATCTTTCCTCATAGCTGATGTCCTCCATTCCCCTAATTATTTTTGTTGCCCTTCTCTGGACTCTTTCCAGTTCCAGCACATCCTTTCTGAGGACCGGTGCCCAGAACTGGACAGCATACTCCAGATGTGGCCGGACCAGAGTCTTGTAGAGTGGGAGAATAATCTCTTTTTTTCTGGAGTGAATCCCCTTTTTTATGCATCCCAGTATTCTGTTGGCTTTGCTTGCAGCGGCTTGGCATTGCATGCCACTGCCAAGCCTGTTGTCCACCAGGACCCCCCAGGTCCTTTTCCATCCTAGACTCACCTAGAGGTTCCCCCCCCTAGTGAGTAGCTTGCTTTCTGGTTTCTGGCACCCAAGTGCATTACTTTACATTTCTCAACATTAAACCTCATCTGCCATGTAGTTGCCCACCCCATTATTTTGCTCAGGTCCGCTTGTAAGGTTTCCACATCCTTCATAGAAGATATTGGTATGCTTAGTTTAGTATCATCTGCAAATACTGAGATTGTACAAGATATCCCCTCCTCTAGATCATTTATGAATAAATTAAACAGGATTGGTCCCAGGACAGAACCCTGGGGGACCCCACTTTCCACACACGCCCAATCCGAGTACTCCCCAATAATCACCACCCTTTGCACTCTCCCCTGGAGCCAGTTCTCTATCCAGGTACTCCCCTTATGGTCCATACCTACCTTCCTTAGTTTGAACAGTAAGCGTTTGTGGGGAACGGTGTCAAAGGCCTTTGCAAAGTCCAGATACACCACATCCACAGGCTTTCCTTTATCTAGGTGGCAGCTCACTTCATCGTAGAAGGTTAATAGATTGGTTTGGCAAGAACGATTTTTCATGAATCCATGCTGATTACTACTAATAATACCATTTTCATTACTAAAGTCTTGTATGTGGTCCCTTACCACCCCCTCCAAAATCTTACAGACTACAGATGTTAGGCTGACTGGCCTATAGTTACCCGGGATATATCTCGGCCCTTTTTTAAATATTGGTACCACGTTGGCTTTTTCCCAATCAGCTGGCACCATACCCGTCTGTAAACTATCCTTAAAGATCAAGAATAATGGTCTGGCAATCACCTGGCTGAGCTCTTTAAGAACCCTCGGGTGCAAGCCATCCATTCCCGGTGAATTATTTAACACTTCCGCCTTTTCCCTGTCCTCTTTGGCCATATTTCCTTTGTCATCTTTTATGGGGCCAATGTGTTCTGGCCTCGCTTTCTTACTGTTTATATACTTAAAGAATTTCTTGGGGTTCTTTTTACTCTCCTCCGCTATATGTCTCTCGTGTTCTATTTTAGCCGCCCTGATTTTGTCTTTACATTTCTTATTACACTCTTTGTAATGCTTGAATGCTGCAAACGACCCCTCAGCTTTGTATTTTTTGAAGGCCTTTTCTTTAGCACTAATATGCATTTTTATGGTGGAGTTTAGCCACCCAGGGTTTAGTTTAGCTCTTTTAAATTTATTTCCCTTTGGAATGCACTGGACAATCCCCTTGTTAAGTATGCTCTTGAAGCACTCCCATTTTTCCTCCATGTTCTTTGTTCCCAGGGTTCTATCCCATTTGATATTTTCTAGCAGCGAGCACAGTTTTGGGAAATTGGCTCTTTTGAACTTCAGTGTCCTTATATTACCCTTGTGTTTCCCATTACTGTAATTAATACTGAAACTTATTGACCTATGGTCACTGTTTCCTAAGTTGCCCCGTATTTCTATATCCGTGAGCAGGTCTGTATTGTTGGTAATCAGTAGGCCAAGTACCGCATTGTTTCTTGTCGGTGCATTCACCATCTGACCCATAAAATTGTCCTGCAAAACATTTAAGAATTGCCGAGCCTTGGCTGAATGCGCGGTTCCTTCTGCCCAGTCTATATCTGGATAATTAAAGTCCCCCATTATAACGACATTTCCCATCCTTGCTCCCAATCCTATCTGTAAAAGGAGGTCCGCCTCCCCTCCCCCTCCTCCCTCTGGTTGGGGGGCCTATAGCATACGTCCAATATTACCTTCCCCACCGTGCCTTCCCTTTGAAGTTCTACCCATAGGGATTCTACCTCATCCATAGCTTCATTATTAATATCATCCCTCATATTTACCTGTATACTGTTCTTAATATACAGACATACCCCTCCCCCTTTTTTACCTTCTCTTTCTCTGCGATAAAGGGAATACCCCTGAATGATCGCCATCCAGTCATGAGAGCTGTCAAACCAAGTCTCTGTTATCCCCACAAAATCTAAGTCCTCCTCAAACATCCGCTGCTCCAGCTCTCCCATCTTGTTGGCCAGGCTTCTGGCATTGGTATATAAACCTCTTAATTTTGACCGGTTACATATATCCTCATTTGATGTTTTTAGGCTGCTCTGGAGATTTTTCCCCATACCCACCCTGGGTTTAGGAGCTCTGAACACCCTACCGCTAATGCCCCCATTTCTGCCCTCTGAATCTTGCTTTCCACTGGCTAATTCTACATCTGTACCCTCCCCCATCACCTAGTTTAAAAGCCCCTCTAACTCAATGGCCATCTTCTCACCCAGTAAGGCTGCACCCTCCCCATTTAGGTGCAATCTGTCCCTACCAAAGAGCCGGTGGCTGACTGAGAAGTCGGCCCAGTTCTCCAGGAACCCAAAACCCTCCTTACTACACCAGCTCCTCAGCCACTCGTTAACTTCCCTAAACTCCCGCTGCCTCTCTGGTGTGGCTCGAGGTACAGGTAGTATTTCGGAAAATACTACCTTGGAGGTCCTAGTCCTCAACTTAGCTCCTAAGTCCCTGAAATCGTTTAGGACTCTCCATCTTCCTCTGCCTATGTCATTAGTACCCACGTGTACCATGACAGCTGGGTCTTCCCCAGCCCCACCCAGTAATCTGTCCACCCGATCAGCGATGTGCCAAACCCGAGCTCCCGGTAAACAACAGACTGTTCGGCGCCCACGGTGTTTGTCACAGATTGCACTATCTGTCCTTCTAATGATTGAGTCCCCTACCACCAGCACCTGTCTTTCCATTTCCCTTTCTCATGGCCTATATAGGGATATAAGGAGTTGACCCACCTTTTGCAGCTATAACAGCTCCACCTCTTCTGGGAAAGCTGTCCACAAGGTTTAGGAGTGTGTCTATGGGAATATTTGACCATTCTTCCAGAAGTGCATTTGTGGGGTCAAGCACTGATGTTTGACGAGAAGGCCTGGCTCGCAGTCTACGCTTTTATTCATTCCAAAGGTGCCCTATCGGGTTGAGGTCGGAACTCTGTGCAGGCCAGTCAAGTTCCTCCACCCCAAACTCGTTCATCCATGTCTTTATGGATCTTGCTTTGTGCACCGGTGCTCAGTCATGTTGGAAAAGGAAGGGGCCAACCCAAACTAAATGTCTTGGTATGCTGATGCTTTAAGAGTTCCCTTTACTGGAACGAAGGGGCCAAGCCCAACCCCTGAACAAAAAACTCCACACCATAACCCCCCCCCCTCCACCAAATGATTTGGACCAGTGCACAAAGCAAGGTCCATAAAGACATGGATGAGTGAGTTTGGGGTGGAGGAACTTGACTGGCCTGAGTCCTGACCTTAACCTGATAGAACAACTTTGGGATAAATTAGAGTGCAGACTGTGAGCCAGGCCTTCTCGTCCAATGACAGTGCCTGACCTCACAAATTTGCTTCTGGAAGAATGGTCAAACATTCCCATAGACACACTCCTAAACCTTGTGGACAGCCTTCCCAGAAGAGTTGAAGTTGTTATAGCAGCATAGGGTGGGCCAACTCAATATTGAACCCTACGGACTAAGACTGGAATGCCATTAAAGTTCATGTGCGTTTAAAGGCAGGTGTCCCAATACTTTTGGTATTATAGTGTATATTGTAATACAAAAGAGCAGATAATTTAATGTGACACTAAAATCTGGTTGAAAAATATATTCAATTGTATATTTCTAACCCAAAAAGGTACCTTCTATTCCGCTCAGCCCCTTCAAATCTCCACATTTCTTTTTTTTCTACTGATGTAATCCAAATTCCTATGTTCATGTGCATGTAGGAGTGTAACCACATTCTCTTGCTTTCTTGCTTATGCTTTGATGTTGACGTAAAGTACAAGTAAAGGCAAAACTTTTTATAACACCTTTCAGGTTTTTTTTTTTTTGTCATCTGTGTCCCATTGGGCAGATTTCCCCTCACATCATGTCCCATAGGCAAAACAGGAAATGAGAGAAAATCCCTCCAAAGTGAGATAATCCCTGGTTGTCACCATAACTAGTGTTCCCATTGAAAGATTTCCCCTCTATTCCTGTTCTGGAAACAACCCAAAATCTGGGATTTTCTTTTACTTTCAGTGATAATAGTAAACAGGACAAATAGAGAGGGTGAATCTCCCTAAAAGGGGCAGTGACACCAATAAAAACCTTAAGATGTTCCATTCCCTCTACTCCATCCCGAACAGAAAAAAAGGTTTGCTTTTAAATCAGTAGAGCAGTTCTAACAGGTCTTAACAGTCTAAATTCTAAGGACACAGACCTACATCCTGATGTTCTTTAACCGGTTGCCGACCGCCGCAAGTACATATACTGCGGCGGTCAGCCCCGGCCAGGCAAAGTGACGTACCGGTACGTCACTAGCCTGGGAGCCAATAGCGGGCGAGCGTGCGCCGCCGGAGGCGCGCTCCCGCCTCGGCTTGTTCACGGACACCTCCGTGCGTGTGACCGGCGGACCCGATGTCCGCCGGTCACTTGCGATCGTCCGCTGTGAAGGGAGAAAGGCAGACGGCTAATGTATACAAAGCCGCCTGTCATTCTCCCCTGTGTAAAAGCACTGATCTAACGTTCCTGCTATGTAGGACCGTTGATCCGTGCTGTTACCCACAGCCACATCCCTGCACAGTTAGAAGCATGCCCCTAGGGACACACTTAACCCCTCCCTCTCCAATAAAGTTAACCCCTTCCCTGCCAGTGTAATTTTTACAGTAACCGTGCATATGTTTAGCACTGATTACTGCAGTAATGTCACTGGTACCCCCAAAAGTTTTAAAAATGTCAGTCAAGGGTCCGATCTGTCCGCCGCAATGTCGCAGTCCCGCAAAAAAAAAAAAAAAAAAATCGCAGTTTGCCGCCATTACTCGTTAAAAAAAAAAACAACAAAAATGGCAAAAATCTTTCCCTTAGTTAGTAAACGCAATAACTTTTGCGCAAACCAATCAAAATATGCTTATTGTGATTTTTTTTACCAAACATAGGTAGCAGAAAACAAATTGGCCAAAAATGTAAAAAAATTTGATTTTTAATTTTTTTTTTGGGGAATTTCATATAAAAAAAATGTGAAAAATATTGTTATTTTTGCAAAATTGTCGCTTTTTTTTGGATTATAGCGCATGATCAAAAACTCACACAGGTGATCAAATACCACCAAAAGAAAGCGGTTTGTGGTAAAAAAGGACATCAATTTCATTTAAATTCATGCAGTGCCGAATTGCAAATTACCCCCTGGTCAGGCAGGGGGTAAAATCTTCCGGGGCTTAAGTGGTTAAACCTTGCATTTTGGTGAGAGGTAAGTGCATTTTTGCATGCGGGGGTGCCAGTGAAAATGAATGTCAATGCACAGCAACATGCATACATAGCACATTGCTGTACTGCAAGATAACATGAAAAATGGCTCATGTTAACAATTGGCACAATGCACAGGCATAAGTTTAAAGGGATCCTTAGACTTTATATTAAAAATATACTGAATTTGCACACATGTATATTGGCAAATATGGGAATATAACCTAGTGCCAAAATAGTAGTGTAGCACTGCTACCTTAAGGACTGCTGGATTTTCACGCTTTCGGTTCCCCCTGGGTTACCGTTTGCAACTTTGACATTCAAATCTATCACTTTATTTCTTGGCTCAGTCAATAATTAGTCCAGGGGTATGTAGTTGTTTTGTTTTTGTTTTATAAATTAGGGATGGGAGAAGGGATTAGTGGAATAGTCCAGATGAACTACGCACAAAAGTTTGGAGGACATCTATCTGTTGATACAGCCAGGCTGTTGATTTACCTTGCCACTTAGGTGGATTTAAGGTTAAGTCTCTTTCCAGATGACTTGATGAACTAAAGTTATCTTCAGAACACTCTCCTAGTATCCCCTTTCTTGACCACTGATGCCCATCCACTGACTATCCTTCTCCGGGGTGGCCCCTCTCAGGTCAGGCCCCTTGACACGATCATCTGTACTCACGATACTGTTTTTCTAGGGTCTCCAGTGTCTCCCCCTCAGTCAGCTTTCCTGTTCTTCTGGCCATTAGGATGACCTCCTGATGCCACGTGCCACTGCTACAGAGGCGGAGGCAGCCGACAACCTGCCTCTGGGACTCTGCTCACCAGCCAAAGACCCCACAGCACATATGCTCCTGGCTTTAATACAGTATCCCAGAATGCACCGAGACAGCCTGTCTCTGCCAATCACCAGGACTGTATCAAAGCCTATGTATCCATTGGTCAGGTTTCCTCCCACTGTCCAACGTGCCTCCCTATTGGACCAGTGTGAAACACTCTCTAGACTCAATGAATTACATACTGAGCACACTGAGCAGACCTCACCAACCGATCCTGCTTTCTGCTAGACAGAAAGCAATATAGATTTGCCTGCTGCTCCTCTGATAGGCAGACAGAGCCAAAAACTATACTCTCTCACTAGCACCTACCTAGGAGGGTGCTACAGTAGACATCAAGCATCTGTACATGGCTTCCCCGATTTCTAACCTCCTTCAAGGACACATGAATTACTAATTAAGGTTAGAGAGTGGGCAAGTCTAGAGAAGCCCACTGGTTATATATGGCACAAGTAAGAGCTGTAGCCTTGGTTAACTTGCCTTGGATGGATGCTGGTGGGGTAATTCATCACAAGTATTACAGGTACTATATAGCGCCGTCAATTTACACAGCGCTTTTCATATACACTACAGTATATACAGTATTTTGTACACTTGTATCAGTCCCTGCCCTCAAGGAGCGGTATCAGGACAATATCCCCCCGGCAATATCCCCCCGGAAAACATCCCCCTGGACATAATCCCCCCGGGACAACATCCCACGGGCAATATCCCCCGGAAAAAATCCCCCTGGACATAGGGTTAGGGTTAGAGGGGGGATATTGTCCAGGGGGGATGTTGTCCAGGGGGGATTATGTCCAGGGGGGGATTATGTCCAGGGGGGATTATGTCCAGGGGGGATATTGTCCGGGGGGATATTGTCCGGGGGGATATCGTCCTAGAATCCAAGGAGCTTACATCCCAAAGTCCCTAACTCACGTTCATACATACACATACTACAGTCAATTTAGACAGAAGCCAATTACCCTCCCAGTATGTCATTGGAGTTTGGGAGGAACCAGTGTACCTGGAGAAAACTCACACAGGCACAGGGAGAACATGCAAACTGCAGGTAAGTAGTGACCTGGTTGGGATTCAAATCTACGACCCTAATGCTGCTAGGCAGAGTGCTAACTATATAGCCACTTTGCTGCCTTTTCTATTGCGTAATCCAGAGGTGAGATCTCAACCCAAAATTCCTGCTCTGATCCCACCCAAGCACACTAGAAATAAAAACGAAATGTAATTCTAGTTCCAGAGTTGGTGTTATTGTTACCTGCAATCCCTGTGGGAAAGGCAACCAGGCGTTCCAGAGGTGCGATCCATTTACTGGGAAGCTCAGTGATAGGTTCAGAGTAATACTTCCATATAAGACAGATCATCAGAGCAGCCTGGGGAAAAAGGACACAGGTCACCATGTTATAAAAAGAAAACAGAGTTTACTTTATAGGAAGACATACTGTTTTTTTTGGTGAATAAAAAGTTTAAGTAGGCCATTCTCAAGCACGGTTCCATGGAACCATAAGGTTCCTCCAAAGGTTTCCTTTTGAGCTGTGGCTGATTGACCTTCCATTTGATGGTGTTTCCTTAACTCCATGGCCAACACCATTTGGTGGAGTTAGCTGCACGGCATCCATGATCTTTTTAGCTAGTTGTAATGGTGGCATTCTGACCACCAATGTCAAGACAGCATGTTTTCTTGGCCACCAATGTGAGAATCTTTTTTTCAACCTAAAGTGTTACTAAACCCACAACAGTAAAATCAGTCTGTATATGCAGTAAAGCATGCTTGTTATACTCACTCTGAAACCTAAGGGGCTAATCCTCTGCATTGTGTAAAAAGGCTGTTTGATCCTGTCTTCTCTGATCCTCCTCTTCTTCCAATGTCCCCAAACCATCTCTTGATAGAACAGAGGCTAGGGGACAAGCTGCACATGCTCAGTTTGGTGCGTATTGCTAGAGTTTTTTTTTTTTTTTGCTTGAGAAAGTGCATGTGATCAGCACAGAGCCAGTCAGCACTGTCCAGAGATCCTGCAGCCTTATAGGACAGTCAGAGGAGAATGAAATCTCTTCCTACAAGCTGTAACCAGACACCAATAGAAGCCACAAGACTGCTATATATTGCTGATGACAAAAGGTATTTAGCAGTTTATATTTACTAAAATAATTGTATTTCCATGTTCTGTGTACTGTGGGAGACCAGATATAGTGACTGCAGGCTCCTGGGTTTAGTAATACTAACATTATAAGACCTCTTCCACGCGGGTGCCTGAGACAGTTAAACATAAATTCTGTCACTTCCCCCTTATCGGGAAATCCTATCACAGATGAATGGCTGTACACAGCTATACGCATGGGTCTCCTAACTTTCTAAACAAAGTGAAAGTTTACTGTTCTTTGGATTTTAGGGGGGCCAGAAGTGTAGCCAATGGGAGTAGGAAATGTCCTGGCATTAGTGGGTGTAAAAAATGCCCCATCTTTAGTATCAGGGGGAGGAATGGTGCCCCATCATTGGTGCCAGTGGGAGGAATAGTACACCCAACATTGGTGTCAATGGAGGAATAGTGCCCCAACATTGGTGTCAATGGAGGAATAGTGCCCCATCATTGGTGTCAGTGGAGGAATAGTGCCCCATCAGTGTAAGTGGGAGGAATAATGCCCCATCATTGGTGTCAGTGGGAGGAATAGTGCCCCATCATTGTTGTCAGTGGGAGGAATAGTGCCCCATCATTGGTGTCAGTGGGAGGAATAGTGCCCTATCATTGGTGTCAGTGGGAGGAATAGTGCCCCATCATTGGTGTCAGTGGAGGAATAGTGCCCCATCATTGTTGTCAGTGGGAGGAATAGTGCCCCATCATTGGTGTCAGTGGGAGGAATAGTGCCCTATCATTGGTGTCAGTGGGAGGAATAGTGCTCCATCATTGGTGTCAGTGGAGCAATAGTGCCCCATCATTGGTGTCAGTGGGAGGAATAGTGCCCTATCATTGGTGTCAGTGGAAGGAATAGTGCTCCATCATAGGTGTCAGTGGAGGAATAGTGCCCCATCAGTGTAAGTGGGAGGAATAGTGCCCCATCAGTGTAAGTGGGAGGAATAGTGCCCCATCATTGGTGTCAGTGGGAGGAATAGTGCGATATTTTCTATTTTTTGCTTATGCCTGTACACTATATTCATGTTTAGGAAAGGATCGCCGTATACCCAGAGTACAGCTGTGCACAGCCATCCATGACTATGGGAGGTTGTATGCATCATCTGGGCTTTCCAGGTTGGAGAACAACCTAAGAATTTTGAATGGGCTCAAGCAGCTGTATGCAAGAGGCACATGGCCAAGAATGGTAGGTGTCACAGATTCAAACATTATTTGTTCGTTATAATTGCAAGTATTTTAATACATCTTGGAATGTATCTGCATATACAAGTACTGTCGTCTGGGATTCCCTGCCGGGGTGCTCCTGGCTCCTCTCCCCTCCCGAGTGCTCCCCGCTTGCTATGGGTGCCCTCGTACGTGCTCGATCCAGAGCCGTGCTGTGTGTGTCAACAAACACAGCGTGGCTCTAAACTGCCCCTGCTCCCTCCTCACTAGCTGTGAATGACAGCAGAAAAATAAACACAAGGGCGCACCGGTCTAGTGCATTATCCTCTAAAAAAAGGTTTCCTCTAAAAGAGGCTTGGCCTCTTCCTTAGAGCCTTCAGAACCTTCAAAACGCATAAGCCTTTCCAGCATCAGGGGACGGTACAGCCTTTGATCTCAATGCTGATGACAACGTACCTATTTGATATGCTTTTACCAAGAACTCGTTTGTGAGTATTTTTATATCTTTTATTTGAATAAACCTTTTAGAGGATAATGCACTAGGCCGGTGCGCCCTTGTGTTTGTTTTTCGTTTGCAGTGGTCTTAGACTACCCTGGTCTTGTAAGGGGCTGCAAGGCCGAAGTTATCCAGTGATGCCGAGTTGAAAGTTCTCAGAAGCTGCATGATTGTGGCTGAGGTGGATAGAGGATCACACTACTCTGAGCGCAGGAGATAGATGCTTTGCACCAAATTTTTGGTTTGTTGTATATGTGAACGACAGCAGCAGGAGCAATTGGCTGTCTCTCAGCCCATGAGGAGACAGGGAGCCGAGAAAGCTTCTGCACACGTGCACAACGCTGGATCACGATTGGCCTCCGGTAAGTATTTAGGGGAGTTGCATACAGAAGGTCTTTTTATCCTAATGCAGAGAATGCATTAGAGAATAATGCCTCCAAGAAAAATAAAAACACACAGTGTTCATATTTATGTTAAATGCAAAACAAAAAAATGTAAAAGGCGATCATTTTTTTGATATTTCCTTGAGGTTTAGAGTCACCTTTTCAGGTTTGATTATTTGGGTATAATGACAGAAAAGAACCAAGTCTACTGTATTTCTGACACTTGTTGTTTACAAGTTAAAATGAGTATTTTCTGCTGGAAAATTACTTAGAACCCCCAAACATTATACATTTTTTTTAGCATAGATCCTGGAGAATAAAATGGAGATCGTTGCAATACTTTATGTCACACCGTATTTGCGCAGGGGTCTTACAAACAATTGTTTTGGAAAAATACACTTTTTTTAAAATAAAAAAATAAGATATCAGTAAAGTTAGCACAATTATTTTCTATAATGTGAAAGATAATGTTACGCTGAGTAAATAGATACCCAACATGTCATTCTTTAAAACTGCGCACGCTCGTGAAATGGCAACAAACATTGGTACTTAAAAATCTGCATAGGCGACGCTTTAAAATTTTTACAGGTTACCAGTTTAGAGATACAGAGGAGGTCTAGGACTAGAATGATTTCTCTCATGCTAACGATTGCGGCGATACCTCACATGTGTGGTTTGAACATCGTTTACATATGTGGGCGTGACTTGCGTATGCGTTCGCTTCTGCGCGCAAGCTCGGAGGGAATTTCCATTTTTTTATTTCTTATTTATTTTATCTTTTATTTTTTACACTGTCCCTTTTAAAAAAAAAAAAATTCTGATCACTTTTTTTTCTATCAAAGGGAATGTAAACATCCTCCCTTGTAATAGAAATAAGCAGGACAGATCCTCTCTAATGTGAGATCTGGGATCAAAAAGACCTCACATCTCACATCTACCCTTAAAAGCACAAAAAACAAGCACGGAAAAAAAGGGGCCCTTTAAGGGCATTGGGAGGAAGGCCATAGAGTCGAGTGGGGACCATCTTGTCCTTACTCAACTTTCTGCCCGGGACACGGACGGACCGGACTGTTTTTACCAATACCGATGGAGAAAACAACGGGGGGGGGGGGGCGCTGCTGGGAACACTTTTATGTGAAAGAGGACCGCCCGCTCTGTAAGAAAATACCGGGGTTATGGCAGCTATTTGCTGCAATAGCATCGGTATTTAACGTCAAAATATCGACGTAAAACTGCAGCAGGCAGTGGAAGATACAATCAGTGCATCTACCAGTGCCTTTTCAGGCGCAGAAGAGGAATCATCCTCACTATCTGAGAAATCAGGGTGTGTGGACACAGAACCAACAGGGTGACTCGCGTCTGTGGCAGCCGAATCAGATTCAGGATCTGATGAGACAGATGAGGCAGGTGAATGTGGGGGACGCTTTTTGGTAGCCCATTTCCCCAGGACCAAATCCACCTTGGGCACAAAGACTCCAGGACCACTGTCAGTGCAGTAGGGGATTGTTGGGACCCTGAGGGCCCGGCAGCCTCAGAGGGGATCAGCTGGGAATATGAGGCAAAAAGAGATGACCGCACTCCGATATAAATCAAAAATAGGAGTAAATTTATTCCACATCAAACAATAGGCAACTGGAACAACACACTGTGAATGCAGGACACAAAGGCAGACGCGTTTCACGACTTAGAGATGTCGCTTACTCATTGCCAATGTTACTCACTTGCATTATTCAATAAAATACTTGAAACAGAAAAAAAAAACAACAAAAATCACAAAAATCTTTCCCTTAGTTAGTAAACGCAATAACTTTTGCGCAAACCAATCAAAATATGCTTTTTGCGATTTTTTTTTACCAAACATAGGTAGCAGAAAACAAATTGGCCTAAAATGTTAAAAAAAATTTGATTTTTACATTTTTTGGGGGGGGAATTTCATATGAAAATATGTGAAAAATATTATTTTTGCAAAATTGACGCTATTTTTTTGTTTATAGCGCATGATCAAAAAAAAAAAAAATCGCACAGGTGATCAAATACCACCAAAAGAAAGCTCTGTTTGTGGGAAAAAAAGGACGTCAAATTCGTTTAGGTACAGCGTCGCACGACCGCACAATTGTCCGTTAAAGTCACGCAGTGCCGAATTGCAAAATAGGCCCTGGTCAGGAAGGGGGTAAAATCTTCCGGGGCTTAAGTGGTTAATAAACCTTTTTAGTGGTAATGCACAAGGTCGGTGCGCCCCTCTCTTGCTGTCTTTTAGTGTTTTTTAGGATACCCTAGGTCCTGAGGGGTCGGCAAGACCACAAGTGATGCCAACAAAGACCATGTAAAATTATTTATCCTTTGTCACGTACCACTCGAGCGCAGGAGAATTATTATGTTTAGCACAAATTGCACTGAACTCCAGCAAAAATCCGCATGAGAATCGCACCCATTCGCACGGGATCAGTGTGAACCCAGACTAATGATGTATTCATAAATACAGAGCTGCGTTCATTTGTGTCCTTTATATCTGCCTGGGGTTCTTTCTACCATGAAAATGGCTGCACATGAAAGTTACATAACCAGCAAACATTTCAGCTCCAGGACAGGTATGGGCACATTTTTTTAGGAATAATATTAGCAGCTTTTTGTGTAATGTAAACCTTTTTTTTTTTTTTTTTTTTTGTGTGTGTGTTTGGGCTTACTTGTCCTATCCATGGAAAGGGGTGTAGGGAGCAGAAAACAGGTGTGCAAGCTTCCCCCCAGGAATGTCAGCTTGTGATGTACACAAGCCACCAATAACGAGGGAGCTAGGAGCAGAATTATCATTTGAAATGCTGTTTTGTAAGTCAGATCTTGCCAAGGGCAAAAAAAAAATTTCACCCGCCCCAATGCCTTTTATGCTTGAATTCTTTAACATTAGGGAGGGGCAGCTGGCCTGGGCATGAGCTGTGTGCAGCAGAGGGGAATCTACTACTAGACGCATTTTCCCAAACAGTGCTGTAGGTGTGGCAGGCTGCACGGAGCCCGGGCTCCATGTAAACCGGGCAGAAATGACACACAGCTATACTGCAATGTGTGACTTATCACTCCAGGGCGCTCATACACATACACTTTGCAAACACAGATCCTGTTCAAAGCATGTTTCATCAAGTAAACTGTTTACTTATCTTGCTAAAAGAGGTAAAACAAGGTGAAAACTCACTTTGCAAAGATAGAAGTCATCATACGCAAAGAAAATTAAAAAAAAGAAAACAATATCCTTGCACATGGCTGCATGATGTCAGCACAACTTCACTTCATTCACCATGCTAAGTTAAAATTCACTTTGCAAAGAAACAAATTCCACAATATAGTTGAGACGTTGTCCTATCTATTCTACTATTACATTTACTATAAAGTGGAGTTCCACCCAAAAGTGGAACTTCCGCTTTAGTGCCGGTTCACACATATGTAATGCGGGAACCCTACAAATCCACTGCAGGTTCCCGCAGCGCACTCGACTCACAGGCATTTCACACATGTGCGATATTTGTACATTTAAAGTTTTGAAAAATAAAGACAATTTTTGACACAAATCTGGTACTGAACATGTTAATTTTTGTTTAATGCTTAATGGCTGGCTGGCACCCTGTGGTGGGTGGCACCCTGTGGTAGGTGGCTGGCTGGCACCCTGTGGCAGGTGGCTGGCTGGCACCCTGTGGTGGGTGGGTGGCTGGCACCCTGTGGTGGGTGGCTTGCTGGCACCCAGTGGTGAGTGGGTGGCTGGCTGGCACCCTGTGGTGGGTGGCTGGCTGGCTGTCTGGCACCCTGTGGTGGATGGCTGGCACCCTGTGGTGAGTGGCTGGCTAGCTGGTACAATGCCTGTGGCTGGCTGGTACACCGCCTGTGGGTGGCTGGCTCGCTGGTACAGTGCCTGTGGCTGGCTGGTACAGGGCCTGTGGATGTGGGTGGCTGGCACCGGGCTGCTGTGGGTGAGTGTATGGCTGTGATACACTCCCACGAGACTAGTCCCGAATCCAGACGAGGCTGTCCAAGGCGAGGGAGGCGGCCTAAGAAGGCAGAATGACGTCACAAAAATATTGGCAATATCAGCCAGTTCCGGGACAGATACCGATATATCCGGGAAAGTGCATATCGTCCCCCGATATATCGCCCTTACCGATAATCGGTCTATCCCTAGTCAATACAAGGTTAACGACATCCCCAGATCAGTTTGCATATCACAGTGCGAACTGTCAATTCAGACATGAATCCGATTGCATAGTTGTGAACACCCATGCGTTCCGATTCTGATGCGGACCAAAAAAAAGGTCCTTCGCGACTTTGGTCCGAATGTGATGCAAATTCAGCTATACAATCTGTATGGCTGAATTCACAACACACAGACATCACGTAATTTGCAGAGCAGTGCGCTCCGAATGACATGTGATGTCTGCATATGTGTGAACCGACAAGTGATTGTAAAGGTTTTTTTTCTTTTGTTTTTTTTTTTTTTTAAATAACAAACATGTAAGCCCCCGTTCACACTGGGGCGACGCTACTTCGGACCGCGACCTCCGAGGTCGCGGTGCGAGCAGCGCGCCGCGACCTCGGAGCGGCCGCCACGGACTTCATAACATTGAAGTCTATGGCGGTCGCCTCCTGGTCGCCCCAAAGAAGCTCCGGACCCTTTTTCTGAGTCGGAGCGACTTGTGTCGCTCCTATCAGAACGGGTCCGCAGCTTCCCTATGGGAGGCGACCTGCGGCGACCTGTGAGGCGACCAGGTCGCCTCACAGGTCGCCCCAGTGTGAACGGGGGCTAATACTTACCTGCTCTTTGCGAGGGTTTTGCATGGAGCAGCCCCGATCCTCCTCTTCTGGGGTGCCCTGGCATCGCTACTGGCTCCTCCTCTTAATCGGGTGCTCCCAGAGAGAGAAATGCTTTTTATGGGGGCACCTGTGAAGGCACACTCACGAGTCCCGCTGCTGCGTCCATTGACACTGACAGCAGGACTCGGCCCCGCCCCCTGCTCTCGTGTCACTGGATTTGATTGACAGCAGCGGGAACCAATGAGGACTCGAGACAGCGGCTGGAGCTGCTGGGCCCGTGCTCGTTGCTGGAATGTTCGTGTTCAGTTAAGAATAACAGGGGGTCTGGGGGGCAGCTGAAAACCAGGATTTTCACCTTAATGCATAGAATGCATTAGGCATGCATTAAGAATCTTGAAACTTTACAACTCCTTTAAATACTCCTGACATGCCACACTTGGGGGGGGGGAAGAGTGGATACTTCGTTTTGACAGGTACCCGCTCCCACTTCTTCTCAGGCCACCTATGCGGCTCGAGCGGGAGTTCTCCCCTACCTCCCTGCAATCTTCTGGGACACGTCACAGGTCAGAGGATTGCCCAGTCATTCAGGACGTGCAGCCCAACTCGCACATGTGCAGTGTGCACCCGGCTGTGAAGCCGAATGCTGTCACAGTCAGGTGCCCACACTAGTGATGCTGAGAGAGGAGGGAAAGGATCAAGGGTTTGAGCGGCCGCATCACTAAACTGTGGGTCAGGTGAGTGTGTGTTTATTACAAGTCAGCAGCTACACTTTTTGTAGCTGCTGACTTTTAATAAATGCAAAAATGGCTGGAACTCCGCTTTAAAGTGTTACTAAACCCAGCACCCTGCATTCACTATATCTGGTCTCCCACAGTGCACAGAACATGGAAATGCAATAATTTTAGTAAACATAAACAGATAAATACCTTTTCTCCTCAGCAGTATAGAGCAGTCTTGTGACTTCTATCAGTTCCCAGTAAAGCTTGTAGGAGGAGCTCCCCTGGCCATCTGTCTGGACAGTGCTAATTGGCGCCTTCACCATAGTAGGGATCACTGATCCAGACAGACCTCTCTATCCCTCAGTACCTGGCTTTCAAAAGCTAAGCCATTAAAACCAGCGACTGTAAAGCAGGATGGTAGATCAGCCCTTGGGACAGCTGGTCTTCTCTGAGAGGAAGCCCCAATGGATGTCTACAGCCACCAGGATGATTGGAAGATCCTCGCTCTTGATTCCTTGCAGGAACTGCAGAAGAAACCTTAGCCGAGGATGATACTGGCCTTACCATGGCCCTTGGACGCCGGCGGCATCTGTCAGAGGACCCCGTGACCTTGTTGCAAACTTCGGTATCCTCCTGTGGAGCCGAACCTGCTAAAGGACCTGCATGTAAGACTGAAAACGGAACTGTCTTGAAGGTGAATACCACCAGACTCAGAACCTGTATGCAAAATGGGAGAGAGAACTATCTGTGCAACAGCAGCCGGTGAATCACAGCCTGTGGTCCCTGAAGTTTGTGCAGAGGAAGGACCACCCTCGTCAGAAATAGAATCAGACCTAGGTAAATCAATTCCTTGGACAGGGATAGGGGGGGCCTTAGGTAGTTAAGACATCATCTGAACCTTTGCAGGAATTAAATCCACACAAGGAGACTCAGGACCGAAAAAACCTGAAAAGGACAAGCTCCGTCCCCCTTTCTGGGTACCCCCAAAAGAAACATTTCACGGATCTCATTGACGCTCATCAAAGAAGTCCGCGGGGCCGGAAACCATCGAAGATGTCCCCCCATCCCAATAACGGGTGAGGGCAGACCTTCATGCTGAAGGAGTCTTGTCTGCTGGTCCGGGGAAGTTAGCTCTAGGCTTACCAGACCAAGGTTGCTTGGAACCTCCCAGGGAAGATTTAAAAAACCTATTTCCCTTATTCTCCATCCCAGAAGCACAAAAAATATTTTTCTATGGGCTGAGAAGGGGGGCCCCCGTCTGCGGCGAGGCTCCTTCCCTTTCCATGACTGTGGCAGGAAGGCACTCTTCCTCCTCGTGACACCCTTAATGATGTCATCCAGGGCAGCCCCAAACAAGCGATCGCCCTGAAAGGGCAGATCAATAAGAGCTTTAGAGGCTTGGTCTGAGGACCAATTCTTATGCCACAGCATGCGCCTAATCACCACCGGTGAAACAGAAAGTTTGGACAGCACAGGAACTGTATCCAAAGCTGCATCACAAATAAACTGCAGCCCATGGACCAACTGGTCCGCTAAATCAACATAAACAGCGGGGACTTACTCATCCCCAAGGCCCTGGTGCAAAAGCTTGGCCCATTCAGTTAGGGTCTGAGACACCAGGGCCGCAATGCCGAATCAGCCATAGTAAACTTGCTGCATGCCACAGCCTCCGCTTTTTTATCAGCCGGGTCCTTAAAGGACGGGGATTCCTCTACTGGGATCATGGTTGTTTTATTCAACCTGGAAACAGGAGGGTCCACCATTGGTGGACTAGCCCACTTTTTTGTAAAAGTGACCCCTCAAAAGGATAATGTACAGCAAAACGTTTGGGGACCAAAAAGGGTAAATTTGGTTGTTCCCATTCCATTGTCGGCTGCCTCTCCTGCACCCGCCTCCATGCTGAAGCCGCCGCTGACAGCTGATGCTAGGTAAGTATATCGATTTTTGCTTTACAGGATTAGATAGATTAGGTTTAGAATGTGGCAGAGAGCAGGTTTAGCGTTAGTTAGGTTTTGCCTGAACTTGTACTTTAAGGAAGACCCATCTTGAATTGACTCCCCATTTTTACTCCTCTCTTGGTTGTTGGGTTACTACTGAGGAATTGGAACTTTGCCTTAGTCCTCTTTCTCTTTACTCTCTATTTGACTTTCTATATTTTATTTCTTATCTATGGGATAATTTGCATTAACGTATTTAGGCAACAATATTGTCATAGTATTGAGCCTTTCCTTTATCTTTCAAATGCTTGCACACTGCTCATTACAAGTTGTCAATACTTGTTTTATTTTGCCCATATTAATGGCCTTTGTTGAGGCACCTTTCAGCTGTTCAAGCCTTTTCTTTTGTCTTGTTGATGTCCTCCCAATTGTTTTTTTTTTTTTTTGTTTTTTTGGTGTGCTATGATTGTAAATTGTTTAATTCAAGCACAGTGCATGTATCTTCTTTTAGGCCCCGTTCACATAGGGGCGACGCTACTTCGCACCGCGACCGCCACAGACTTCATAACATTGAAGTCTATGGCGGTCGCCTCCTGGTCGCCCCAAAGAAGCTCCGGACCCTTTTTCTAAGTCGGAGCGACTTGTGTCGCTCCTATTAGAACGGGTCCGCAGCTTCCCTATGGGAGGCGACCTACGGCGACCTGTGAGGCGACCAGGTCGCCTCACAGGTCGCCCTAGTGTGAACGGGGACTTATAATAAATAAAAATAAAATTACAACAATAAAAACTGTTATTGAAAAAAATAAAAACTAACGATTAGTCTTGGGAACCAGATATTTTCCTTTGTTCTTCTCTTATGGCCGGAATACATGAGTAGAATATCGCCCGATCATTCGACCACCGACTTATGAAAAAGTATTCGTTGGTCGAAAACGTTGCCAACATACACGGCCGAATATCGTCCGCTCGTTGACTGCCGACCATCGAAACATTGTCCAGCGTGATGATGTTCTACAGATTTCAAATGAACGACCTTAACACCAATGTATAGAATATCGTTCATTCGCAAACGAGACGACAGAATTTTTCATTTTTTTTCAAACGGTATTTTCCGTTCACAATATCGATATCGCTCATTGATGGCTGGGCATTAATTAGTAGAATATCGGCTGATCGTTCGCTGAACGGAAATTTTCGGCCGATTTTCTTATCGTGTATTCCGGCCATTAGTTGTTGTTATTTAAAGTGAAGGTGCTTTGAAATGATAAACTCACTCATGGTTTATTTATTGTATGTATGCACACCCTTTGCATACAGGGACAGGCCGAATTTTAACCAATCTATGGGCAGCTTTAGGTTGTCTTGCATGTTTGGCACCTAACTAAGATTTTCAGGAGACAATAATAATTAGGTTAAGCCAATATACAGCTCCAATGGGGTCTGAAAACCCTTCAATTGCATCTTTTCATGTTATGTGAGCTATTTGGTTCTTTCTAAATGCAGTAAGAATATGTACCTATAACTGTAACAATGATATAAAAGGTACAGCTGGTCACACATTGTTGCCTGGGCATCCCCTGATCCAGGCGGTGCAGACTGGGTTGTTATATTTTAGATTAAGTCTTAGATAATGGAGAAGTAAACACATCAGAAGCAAATATTTACTTTGCCTATTAAATGATACCCAAAGGAGAGAAAGCGTGACTGGTTATAGCATACTGTCACATGGGTCAACAGCAAATAGTGACTGTTTCTTATTGTCACTCTAGAAACACACCAGGCATGCAGGATGGGGACATTACAGAGGGTCAAAGGTTGTGCATATATATATACAATTAATAATATATTATAATTAATAATTTCAAAGCACTTTCACTTTATATAACAACTAAAAGAAGAACAAAGAAAAATATTTGTCTACTCCTAAGACTTATCATTACTTTTTGATGGCAGTGATTGATTATGGATTAGAGCAGTGGTCCTCAACCACCAAGCCACAGCCAGGTATCTCTATTCTGATTGCTCTAACTAATGGCGGTGCCAGAGTGATGCTTGGGTATGCCTAGTGACTGTCCTTACATCTCTGCTGCCATCTTTTGTGTGTGAGGCTCATGCATCACAGGGAAGATTGAGAGACAGATGTTCCTTATTCTCCCACCCTCCATCCTGACACGTCCATGAATTTCCCAGGCTCCCACCGGACACAGGTGTGCCGGAGACACAGGTGTGTGTGATTGTTAGGGGGTCTGCATGTTTCCCACTGGACATAAACCAATTAAACTTTGGGGTATCTGTTACCAATTGCTTTCATGATACTGCATTAAAACACGTGAGGGCAGCTATATTTTCTCATTATTTGCATATGGGCCATTTTCTGATTAGTACCGCAGCTCTGTGATTGTGTCTTATTACATAGTTAGGCTCAATTCACACTTGTACAACTCCAAAGTTGTGCCGACTTTGGAGTGCAACTTTGATGCAACTTTGGATGGGTGTGACTTGGATACGAATTTGGCTTTGACCAGTGAAAATGGACAACTGTTGCATTGTATAACATTCAGGTATGACTTTAATGCAACCTTTGAGGGTTAACATTGAAGTCTATGGCCCTTAAGTTGCATTAAAGTCAGAGCAAAGTAGTGCATGAACTACTTTGAAGTCAGTCATATATGAATGGTTATCATTGGAAAACATAGGGAACGGCTTGTCATGCGACTTTTATGTCCAATGTTGCATAACAAGTTGAACAAACGTGAATGGAGCCTCAATCTGGTTGAAAAAAAAGACACTAGTCCATCCAGTTCAAACAACATAGAAAAAAAAAAAAAAAAACACACACACAAATAGAAAACCTCCATATACACAATCCTATACCCACAGTTGATCCAGAGGAAGGTGAAAAAACACTACTCACTGAATTTGTTAATTCTCTTCGTTTTCTAAGCCTGTAGACTTTACCTTACACATTAGTCTTCTGTAGGGAACTGTGTCAAATGTTTTTGCAAAATCCAAGTATATTACGTCAACAGCCATCCCAAGGCTTTACTTACCTCTTCATAAAAAGAAATCAGGTTTGTTTGACAACTTCTGTCTTTCATGAATCCATGCTGTCTGTTGCTTAAAATATTTTTTTCCAGCAAGAACTCATCTATGTGGTCTTTTATTAAACTTAGTATCTTCCCAACTATATAAGGTAAACTAACAGGTCTACAGTAACTAGGTAAAGACTTTGATCCCTTTTTAACCACCTCAATATTGGGAATTTTCACCCCCTTCCTACCCAGACCAATTTTCAGCTTTCAGCGCTCTCACACTTTGAATGAGAATTTCACACAAATAGAGCTTTCTTTTGGTGGTATTTAATCACCACTGGGGTTTTTATTTTTTGTGCTACAAATTAAAAAAGTCGGATTTTTCTCTTTTAAAAATACGTTTTTTTAGTTTCTGTTATAACATTTTGCAAAAAGGTAATTACTCTTTTTAAATTTTGACCAAATTTATACTGCTACATTTCTTTGGTAAAAATAACCCAAATGAGTGTATATTATTTGGTCTGTGTGAAAACGATTGGCCTCATGGCCACGCTGCGGGCACTTGTTCTGAGTGACGTTCCTGAATGTCTACTCAGGGAGACGAAAGGCCCACCGGCTGTATATGTAGAGTGGCCGGGTGGGAGGAAGTTAAATATAGTTAAATATAGGCACTACATTTGCCTTTCGCCAATCCAGTGGTACTATTCCAGTCATTAAAGAGTCCCTAAAAATTAGAAGCAATGGTCTGGAAATGACAAAGCTTAAATCTTTTAGGATCCATGGGTGGATGCCATCTGGTCCAGGTGCTTTATTCATCTTTATTCTGTCTAAATATTTCTGGACCATCAACTTTGAGCCATTGTGGATAATATGGGGCTGTGTCAATACCATCCTCGTTATGGACATGAGCTCCCCATGCCCCTTTGCATACACAGAGCTAGAGAAAGTATTTAATAAATTTGCCTTCTCTTTGTTCCTATATACCCACCCGAGATTATTTTGTAAAGGGTCTACATGCTTGGACCTGACTTTTTTATTCTTAATAGATTTGAAGAATTTCCTGGGATTTGTTCTACTATCTTTTGCAATCTGTTGTTTGATTTTAATTTTTGTGGCCTTTATTTCTTCTTTACATATTCTGTTATATTCTTTGTAACATTTAAACGATGATAGTGTTCCTTCATTTTAATATTTTTTAAAAGCTTTTTTTTATCATTTATAACTTTTTAACTTTGGTTGTGAGCCATATATGTTTTTTTTAGCCTTTTAAATCTTCTTGCTCATGGGAATATACTTTGCAGTTCACATACATTATTTTTAAAGAATTTCCATTTCTGTTCTGTGTTCATCAATGCCAATATTCCCTACCAGTCTACGACTTGGAGAGCAGCCCTTATCTTTGGAAAATTTGCTCTCTTTTAAGTGTTTTTAAATTTCCAGTATGACCTTTTTGCTTACAGCTTACATTATTAATTATTTTGTGGTCACTGCTACCTAGATGTTCTTTTATATGAACATTAGTAATAAGTACTGCAGGGTTTGAGATTATGAGGTCCAGCAGAGCATCATATCTAGTTAGGGCCTCTATGATCTAGACCCACCCAAGTCTAGGGTTGCATTATTATTATGATCTGATGCATACTGACATCTAGTGGTAGTTTAGCACCACTTCAACTTGATTATCTTCTGTATTTGACATCTCACTCAGTTCTCTACTACTATTTAGAGATAGTTAGTTTAGTCCTAGCTAGACCCTCCAACTTCTTCTTTGCTCTCTCAGCCATCATTAGTCATTGCAGGGAAAGGGGATAGAACATCAGTGTCTTTTTACACTTCAAAAGACTGGAAAACATCTTCTGTACTCCATTTATTGAAAATAAAACTGCAGTGGAATCAACTTTTGTGTCCTATTGGAGAGTTAAAGGAAAAGTTCCCCTTCAAGAGAATGTTACACCCGTTTTTAGGGTACGACATTTAACGTGTTCCCGCTCCTGCACCCCCCCCCCCCATTACAGTGGGCTCTTCTTCCCAGACCCGCTCTCACAATTTGAAAAGAGCGTGGCTGCGCGGGTCTCTGCCCTCCACACAGCCTTTAAGGCTGATGACTTGTAGTTCTCAATAAAATAGGAGCGTGAGAATCCTCGTAGTTCATTGAATCTTCCTGGACTGATGTAACTGCCTGCCCATATCAGAAATACAGGCAAACAGCCACTGACAGTCTTCAGGTGTCTGACATTGGATCGATGATCGGCTCATCAAAAGATCAGTCAAAAGACTGGAAAAACATCCTCTGTACTACACTTTTCTGAATTTACATTGTTGAATTCCACATCTGTGTCTTTTTGAGTTACAGTGCATCTGGAAAGTATTCACAGTGCTTTGCTTTTTCCACAATTTGTTATGTTACAGCCTTATTCCAAAATGGATTAAATTCATTATTTTCCTCGAAATTCTAAAAACAATACCCCATAATGACAACATGAAAGAAGTTATTTGGAAATCTTTGCAAATTCATTAAAAATAAAAACAAACAAATCACCTGTACGTAAGTATTCACAGCCTTTGCTCAATAAATGGTTGAAGCACCTTTGGCACCAATTACAGCCTTTTTGAGTATGATGCTACAAGCTTGGAACACCTATTTTTGGGCAGTTTCTCCCATTCTTCTTTGCAGGACCTGTAAAGCTCCATCAGGTTGGATGGGGAGCATTGGTGCACAGCCATTTTCAAATCTCTCCAGAGATGTTCCATTGGGTTTAAGTCTGGGCTCTGGCTGGGCCACTCAAGGACATTCACATAGTTGACCTGTAGCCACTGTTTTCTTGGCTGTGTGCTTAAGGACGTTGTCCTGTTGGAAGATGAACCTTTGTCCCTGTCTGAGGTCCAGAGTGCTCTGGAGCAGGTTTTCATCAAGGAAGTCTCTGTACATTGCTGCATTCATCTTTGCCTCGATCCTGACAAGTCTCCCAGTTGTTGCCACTGAAAAACATCCCCACAGCATGATGCTGCCACTACCAAGCTTCACTGTAGGGATGGTATTGGCCAGGGGATGAGCAGTGCCTGGTTTCCACCAGATATGACGCTTTCCATTCAGGCTAAAGAGTTCAATCTTTGTTTCATCAGACCAGAGAATTTTGTTTCTCATAGTCTAAGAGTCCTTTTTGGCAAAACGCCAAGCGGGCTGTCATGTGCCTTTTCCTGAGAAGTTGCTTCCATCTGGCCACTCTACCATACAGGCCTGATTGATGGAGTGCTGCAGAGATGGTTGTTCTTCTGGAAGGTTCTCCTCTCTCCACTGAGAAATGCTGGAGCTCTGTCAGAGTGACAATTGTGTTTTGTCACCTCCCTAACTAAGGCCCTTCTCCTTCGATCGCTAAGTTTGGCTGAGTGGCCCGCTCTAGGAAGAGTCCTGGTGGTTCCAAACTTCTTCTATTTATGGACGATGGAGGCCACTGTGCCCATTGAGACCTTCAATGCTGCAGAAATGTTTTTCTACCCTTCCCCTGATCTGTCCCTCGATACAATCTTGTCTCGGAGGTCTACAGACAAGTCCTTTGACTTCATGGATTGGTTTTTGCTCTGACATGCATTGTTAACTGTAGGACCTTATATAGACAGGTGTATGACTTTCAAAATCATATCCAATCAACTGAATTTACCACAGGTGGACTCCAATCAAGTTGTAGAAACATCTTAAGGATAAACAGCGGAAACAGGATGCACCTGAGCTCTATTTTGAGTGTCATGGCAAAGGCTATGAATGCTTATGTATGTTTTTGTTTTTTATTTTTAATACATTTGCAAAAATTTAAAACAAACTTATTTCACATTGTCATTATGGGGTATTGTTTGGAATAAGGCTGTAACATAACATGTGGAAAGCTGAAGCAAGGTAAATACTTTCCGGATGCACAGTAAGCTACTCGCAAGTTCTGCATACTCAACAATTGATCATACTGTGTGCACAGTCTGGGTTTAATGCAATAGGTCACTGTAAACGATCAGCCGACTTCAGACATATAGCAATTTGAAAGATGGTGACCAGGATTCTTGTAATCCCTGGCAGGTAATATCAGTTTAGGGATTCTTAATGCCCGAGTAACCTAGAGATGGTATAGTCAAGACTTGATCCCAGAATATCACATGATCCCAGTAATATTTTTACACATTTTGTGTAAAAAAATAACCAAAGGCTGATGGCAGTCTAAACAAGTATCAAATGTAAATACTATCTGATGCTTAAGCATCAAAAAAATGTCCTTTACCCTGCCTGGCTTAGCTAAATTTCCTTTATTAGCATTTCACACACACCCTCCCAGACACTGCAGCCTATAGTGGGAGGATTTAACAACTTGACCTCCGAAAGATTTACCCCCTTTATAACCAGACCATGTTTTTGCGATACTGCACTGCTTTACTTTAACTGACAATTGCACGGTTGTGCGACACTGTACTCAAATAAAACGTATGCGATATCTAAATTTATATGGCAGCATAGGAAATCAAGAATACAATATTCAATATTAAAGCAGAGTTCCACCTAAAAAAAATACATAAAAATACCCCCGGGACAGTCAGGGCTAGTGCATTCCACAATGGATAGCCTCTGAACTGTCCCGGGTTGCACTTAGCTGCAAGAAGAAATACTTACCTTGAAAATGTATTGTCCAGCGCTGCCATCTCAGGTGTGGGCAGCTTGAAACCAGCGCGATCCTCTTTTGCCTCCTCTTCGGTCCCACGATGCACTGCACCGGCCCCACCGTCACTTCCCGGGGCTGCAGCGTCATCCCTGCACAGCTTCTGGGCATGCCCAGAAGCCATTTTGCAAGGTATGACGGCGCCTGCACCGGAACAGACGTCGGGGCCGGTGCAGGCGCATTGATTCCTGGGAGCGATGACGTTCAGCTCCCAGGAATCATTGCAAGCCAGGAAGTGACGACTCGCCGTGGCCGCCGAGTGAGGAAGAGGAAGTAAGGTAAGTATACTATCTTCTAAAACAAGGTAAGTAAAAAGAAAAAAAAATATTGCGATAATCCATTTGTTTTTCAGGTGACCCAGAGCAAGAAGATGGACGGAAGTTACATTTTAGGGTGGAATTCCACTTTAAGTAAAGATAAAGCACACGGGGGATTGGTGGCACCAGATTTAAAAAGATACTATAATGCTGTAGTATTATCACGATTGGTGGAGTGGGGGAAAATAGAAAGAGAAAAATCATGGATGAAAATTTAAAATTCACTGAGCTAAACAAGGTTGGGAAGTAATTTATGGGTACCACACAAGTATATAAATTTGGGTGTAAAGACACATGAGTTGACTAGAAGTGTATTTAGGATTTGGGATTTCATTTATAGACAAGCTAAATGGGAGTACAATTCACCGGTAATTTCACTTGCGGGGAAAAACTATTTTATGCTTGAGAATAAGACACATTTTGGAGAATAGATATTAGATAAAAATCCACAGATAAAGGATATCATGGAAAAGGGAAAGATATGCTCATATCAAGTTTTGAAACACAAAAAAGGAAATAATGATTATAAATGAATGGCGGTATTCCCAGTTAAGACACTTCGTAACATCTTTACCTCAGCCGATTAGGTCAGTAGAGGAACTCCATCCATTTGAAAATCTGTGTAAGGCACAGACGAGTTTAAAACATTATATTGCTCAGATCTATAAAATACTGATGGAGATGCCTGGACCGGAAATACCACCATTCATTGAAAAGTGGGAAAAAGAATTGGGCACCAATTTGGAGAACCAACAACTAAGTAAAGTTTTGAGAGCAGTTCATAATTTGGCAGTTGCTATAAACTCGAAAGAAATTACCTATAAATGTTTTGTTAGGTGGTATATAACCAAGCAAATAAATATCAACCAGAAAAATCTCCATGGTGTTGCAGAGGGTGTGACCAGAAAGGTGAATGGCGCATATATGGTGGGGTGCCCCAAGATAGGGGGGTACTGGCAAAGAGTGTGGCAGTATATAAGAGATTACGGACATAGTGATTAAAAATGACCCATGGGTATGCCTATTCCACAAATCAAATGAACCAACAAAACATTATAGGAATACAGTGGTGCCCCATTTAATAAATGCAGCAAAGGGAGTAATCCCAAAAAAATTGGCAAGACCCAGAAATCCCCACGTTAAAAAAGTGGTTTAAAAGAGTCGAGTACATTCAGGAAATTGAATATCTAAGTAGTAATGAAGAAGACCAACTAGAGAGAGGTTTAATATAATCTGGGGAAAATGGGTAGAATTTAAAAGAATGAAGAAATATGCGGAGGTAATGGGGTGAATGGAAGTAGAGGGAGGGAAGAGAGAGGGGGAGATGGAGGAAGTGTAAGAAGATGAAGAGTAAAAGGGTAAAATATGAAGGGGAGGGAATGGGGGAGGAGGGAGGAGGGAGGAGGTTGTGTTTTCTGTGTTCTTTTGTACACAAATGTAGTAATTGTATACGATTTGAAGCTTTTGGAGATACAAAAAATAAAAGACAAGTAAAAAAAAATAAAAAAAAATGTGGCACCCTGTAATACCATTTATGCACCCTGTGATGGTGTAATCTCTATCTAATAAGACATTGTAGATGGACTAAGAGAAAACAGTAAAGGGCAGATGCACATATTATTATTTCCTATATTACATATATTTTTTTAATGGGAGTCCGTAGTTCACTTTTAATTTACAAAACTGAATGGTCAATACAGATTACACGGTTAGAACAGCATTTTTTCATGAGAGACCCCAGATCGCTCTATTAAGAGTACCTGTCACTGCCTATTACTGTCACAAGGGATGTTTAAATTCCTTGTAACAGCAAAAAAAGTGATAAAAAACAAAAAAATTTAGAAGGACAGTGTAAAAAAAAAAAACTCTAAATGTGCAGAATATCGGCACCTAATATCGTCTACTGGCCTGAAGGGTGGCTGGAAAATCAGTATTGGATCGTAAAAAAACAATATCGGCCGATCCCTAATATACAGTATATATATATATATATATATATATATATATATATATATATATATATATATACACACTGAACAAAATTATAAAACGCAACACTTGTTTTTGCCCCCATTTTTTGTGAGCTGCACTCAAAGATCTAAGAAAACCGGGATTCATTCGTGAAGAGAACACCTCTCCAAACTGCCAGATGCCATTGAATGTGAGCATTTGCCCACTCAAGTCGGTTACGCCGACAAACTGCAGTCAGGTGGAGACCCCCGATGAGGACAATGAGCATGCAGATGGGCTTCCCTGAGACGGTTTCTGACAGTTTGTGCAGAAATTCTTTGGTTATGCAAACGGATGTTGCAGCAGCTGTCCGGGTGGCTGGTCTCAGACGATCTTGGAGGTGAAGATGCTGGATGTGAAGGTCCTGGGCTGGTGTGGTTACACGTGGTCTGCGGTTGTGAGGCCGGTTGGATGTACTGCCAAATTCTCTGAAACGCCTTTGGAGACGGCTTATGGTAGAGAAATGAACATTCAGTTCATGGGCAAACAGCTCTGGTGGACATTCCTGCAGTCAGCCTGCCAATTGCACGCTCCTGCAAAATTTGCGACATCTGTGGCATTGTGCTGTGTGATAAAACTGCACACATTAGAGTGGCCTTTTATTGTGGCCAGCCGAAGGCACACCTGTGCAATAATCATGCTGTCTAATCAGCATCTTGATATGCCACACCTGTGAGGTGGATGGATTATCTCAGCAAAGGAGAAGTGCTCACTAACACAGATTTAGACAGATTTGTGAACAATATTTGAGAGAAATAGGCCTTTTGTGTACATAGAAAAAGTCTTAGATCTTTGAGTTCAGCTGTGTGTAAATCCAGGAAGTGGTCAGCAGCTTCAGCTGCCCACAGTTAAAATGGCTGCAGCCAGACTTTGTGGAGGGAGATTTCTGCAGCATTTTTGGCAAGCACAGAATTACAGTTTATATAAAATAATATGCAAAGTGGTTGGAGGGAAGCTTCAGAATGCAAATATGTTTTTATTACAAATGATGTGAGCAGACTGCAGTTCCTCTTTCAGAAGAAAGCTGTTTAACACAACCTGACCGAGATTTCTAGTTTTGAATTGCTGAAATGGACAAATTGTTTTTTCAGTAAAAGCTTCCCAAGACCTTCATGGATAAAGTGTGATAAAATCTTAATTCTGCCTAATGTGTGTTGTTGCTGGTGTAAAAATCTAGCAGTCTGTGGGTCCTCGGTGTTTGTTTCTCTGTAAAGTTCATTAGCACTGGTGTAATCACAGGAATTTCCCCCCAAAGTATTCCCACCACAGACTGGCAAATCCTTTGAAAGATTTTTACCTTTACAGCTAATTCTGGGGGATTAACTAAACTTCCCGCCCCATTATAATGGTACAGGAAACTGTCAGGAGCAGCATGCGCCAGGTTAGCAGAGAAGATAGACCTGTGCCACCAATATCAGTTTCTATTTTGGAAAGCAATTCCTCCTGGTGTACATCAATTGCTTAAAGTAACTCAGGACAAAGTGAAAGGTTTGCTATTATGTCCCCCCACCCAGCAGAAAAGGAAGTCATGTGCGAGATCCAGGTGCTTCAGTCAGAGTTTATACAGGCTCAGGGCTCCCTGCTCCCATGTGACAGTGCTGGGCCAATCAAGTGTTTTTACGACAGCATGATCCTAAAGCCTAGTACACACAGGCCTAATGTGGGGCGACATCGTCCGGTTTAACAAAAAATGGCCAACATTTGGCCCGTGTGTATGGCAGCCGGGCCGGCTTTAGCGGGTGAGCATGCTGGAAATCCAGAAGTCGACTGCCTCCCGATCAGCCATTGGCTGAGAGCGCTGCCTGGAGTGTTCTAATAAGGGGGCCTTGCTCCTGCCAGAACACAATAGAACAGCAGGGGAAACCGCTGTACTAACATTGGATTGCTAGTACAGGGGCTCAAACCAAAGCTGTCAGGTTGTATTTCCTTCAACCCATTGGGTTGAATGAATAAAAACTAGTGATGTGTACCAGGCTTTAGGCTCAATTCACACCCAAGCGTAGCGATTTACTGGCATTTTTCTCAGACTAACACCTGGTGCATAAAAAATTGCACACACGCAAACTTTAAGAACACAAAAAGTGCACAGGGTGTGCGAAATGATCCTCCTCCGAAGAGGGTAGACCCTTACCTCGATCCCCCGGGGCGCAAGACTCCTGACAGGGATTGAGGTACTCACTATGGCCTGCCCAGCCGAAACCAGGAAGACCCCATTCTCTGGGAGGACTGCCGAAGCAGCCCGCCCCAAGTACTAGGTGGGGCTCCCCCAAAGGGAGACCCCATGAGAGAGGGCGAACTAAGCCAAAAGGCCATATCCACCCCCTCCCAAGACTTTCAAGGTAGGCCCGAGGACCCACACCCTACTCATCGTGAAAAGTGAGATAGGAAAGGTCACAAACTACAAATAAAAAACACACAACACACAAGCGTGGGGAAGGGGAAGTGGAGAAGTGCAGGTAGTGTCAAGGTGCAGGATCTTGACAGACCCCTCGGCCAGGAATAAAAAAATTCCCGGGAAAAAGGCCCGTCCCAAGAGGCAGGTGTGAAAAAAAGTGTGTGTGGTGCAGTGACCAAGGTGCCAAAAACTCAAGGTGAGCTGCCCCCCACCAGTGAGAATTTTGGCACCCCTGGGCTGCCACCCCGGGGGCACGTACACCATGGGCTTTTTTCGGTCCCGGCCTTCTCTGCAGCTTTTTTTAAAGCATTTTCACAGCTTTTTTTAAAGCATTTTCACCGCTTTTAACAAGCATTTTACAGCTTCAGGCATTTTTGCTCAGCCAATAGAAAGCACTAGAGGGAGGAGAAATTTGCTTAATTTATTTGTTTTCTAACAAATTCCAAATATTCCTAACAATTCAAATTCGGATTGGTCGAAAAACGATCAACCAATTTAAATTCTGTTTAAAGAATAGCTGGTTGGTAAGCAGTGGGCCGGAAATCCAGTCACTGTGTCCTTCACAACCAATGACTCATCAGCTGTCAGCGGGCTTCCCCACTGAGAGCTGAAATGTAAACAAAAGAATGCCGGCAATAGAAGTCAGAAAAAAAACAGTGTTGGGCCCCCCCCAATCCATACCTACTCTGCCCTCCCCACTCCAAAGAACCTTGTCCCCACATTCAGATAAGTCTCCTGCCCACAGACCCCCACAACCACCGCCCAGGGTTGTGGGGAAGAGGCCCTTGTCTCCATCAACATGGGGACAAGGTGCTTTGGGGTGGGGGTGCATACGGGTCTGGTATAGATTTTGGAGAGGACTACATGCCATTTTTTTTTTTTTTTCTAATTTTGGCCCCACGCTGTTTTTTTTTTTTAACTTTTCTATTGCCGCAATTCTTTTGTTTACATTTCAGCTCTCAGCAGGGAAGCCCGCTGACAGCTGATGACTCATCAGTTGTTAAGGATGTGGCGACCGGCTTCCAGGACCCCTGCTTAACAAGCAGCTATTCTTAACACAGAATTTGAATCTGCTGATCATTTTTCGACCAATTTAAATTCAAATCGTTCTGAAAATTTGGAATGCGTTAGAAAATTAATAAACTAAACAAATTATAACAAAATCAGAACAATTTTTTCTGTTCTGCACATGTTTATTTAGGGGTGGAGAGCTGCTGTTTAAGCAGAAAACGAGCGACAAAGCGCTTGTAAAACGCTCAAGTCACATGTTTTCAGGTGAAACTTGTGTGACTGTGGAAAGTCATTTAATTCTTGTGTAAATCCAAAGCTTATCTAACTACAAGAACAATTTATATATTGCATTACCATTTCTGTAATGTGATAGCTGCATTTGTTTTCTTTTTTTTTCAGGCTTTTTCCTTTATTTTCACCTGGTGATCCTACCTGTCCTAGGGTGACAATGTTCACTCACTATATGGTTTCTACAGAAGAGCACTGTTGTCAGCTTAGGACAAAAAATGTATAGGACTACACAACACTCCCTTCATTTTCCAAAGTTTAAGGACAAATGTTCTGTAGTCCACAGAAAGGGCTATAAACTATGCAAATGTCAGCAGATGTAGGGAGTACAAAAAGATTTCAGCTGACAAGATTTTGGGCAGGATCGATGGTATTTTATTTCATTTATTGAACAGATTTATTTAAAAGACCAAAAGAAGCCAACATAAGCATCATGCACACTGGGATAAAAAGTCTCTACTTTTTACAGGCATACAGCATATGTTTTATGCTTTTATACGTAATTCTAAGTTAGCCAACGTGGTTATATACTTCAGGCGTGGAACTTCATGCAAAAGGTTCTAACTATGTGGTATGCCCCACATATACATTTTATCCCATCCAGAGCTGGCCAAACGTTGATAAAGCAATAAAACTTTTAATTTTATTTATTGGTGGAAATTGCAAAACAATCGATGACACAGAACAGTGGATCGGCCCAAAGGAAAAAAAAATGTGATGTAGTGTGGCTTGGGATCTTTAAGCAGTCACGCAGATACAAACCGGATGTTGGTTCGTTGTGCCTCCTAAGATCGGCATTTGGCAACCTTTATGTTATGGTATTTGGTTATGATTATTATTATTCTGCTTTTTTGGTTGTTGGTAACCTCTTGCTGACTGCTCTATAGCCGAATGATGGCAACAGCAAGGTCCCACATATAAAAGAGGGCACCTATTGATGGGCGCACATCGAGCCCGCTCTGTAAACGTTGTGTCCTTCAGACACAGCTGATCACAGATCAAGGTAAAGGACCAATCACAGCGGTCCTTTACCATGTGATCAGCTGTGTCCAATCACAGCTCATCACATATAAACAAATGGCAGGTATCGGCATTTCATTTTCTCAGTGCTCTCACTGTCTGAGGAAAGGAAAGTCGATAACCGGCTTTCCTGTGACAGGGCCGATTTACGCTGATAATCAGTGCCCTGATAATCAGTGCCCTGATCATCAATGCAGCCTCATCAGTGCCAATCAGTGTTGATCAGTGCCACAAATCAGTGACCATCAGTGCCACATATTAATGCTGCCTTATCAGTGGCTGCTCAGTGCCGCCTATCAGTGCCCAACAGTGCCGCCTATCAGTGCCTAACAGTGCAGCCTATCAGAGCAGCCTATCAGTGTACATCAGTGATGAAGAAAAATTACTTATTTGCAAAATTTTCTGGAATATCTGGAAAGATAGGGGAAAAAAGGCTCTTTAATGAATAAGGCTTGAAGCTTGCTCACTCCCTCATTTGGCAGGGGTGATAGCCACTAGAAATGCTACTTTTAGTGTCAAAAAGTTCTATGAGATTTCCCCCAGTGGTTTAAAAGGTTTATGGGTTAGTGCCTTAAGAACTGTGAAGAGGTGCCACAAAGCCACACTGATGGCCCCACAGGGGCGATTTCTAGAGAATAATTTAAAGAATAGTTTGATCAAGGGATTTTCGTTAAGCGGCATGTAAGAAAATCGCCAATGCAGTGGCGTGCACCTTGAGGGTGCTCACAGCTAGCCTTACCTCAGCCCCCTCCTGAAGAAAATCCAAAACAATGCCCAAATTTTGGATATTCCTGTTAGGAGACATTTTAGTTGTATATTTTTTCCAAATCTTGGTGTAAATTTTTCTTGATACAGGTTTTCTGCTGTTCAGGAGTGTACGGTATTTATAACTTTCGCAGAGAGGCCTTTCTTCAATAAAATTTCCAGTTCAGGATCCATGCTGACATTTTCAGTTTAAGGAGCTACGGGTGGAATGCACTTGACAGTGACAGTAGGTCGTTCTGGGCCGGAAGAACCCAAGGGGCTCCTACATCATTTTTTCTTAAGCTGAAAACCAGGCCCTTTTTAGCCAGTAGGTGGCTAACAGTATCACTCTTGTTCCTTCTGCTTGTATTTTTCGGAGTACCTTGGGGAGTAGCTGAACCTGTGGAAAGGCATAAGCTAGATTGAAATGCCATAGGAACCCCAGAGAATCCACTTCTAGAGATTATTTCTCCTTCCTCAGGGAGAAGAATTTCTCTGCCTTTTTGTTTTTTGCTGTGGCAAAAAAATCCACCACCGGTGTACCCTGTTTCAGTGTCAACATTGTGAAAGTTTGCCAATTCAGGTCCCAGTTGTCTCCAGCTCAGGAGATCTGCTAGAGTATTGTTTGACCCCTTTGATGTAAACAGCCATTACTGACTATGTTTCCGCCCAAAATAACAGAGTGAGAGCTGCCCTCATCAGGGTTTTCGATCTGGTGCCTCCTTGGTGGTTGATGTAGGCTACAGTAATGGCATTAACGGACAGTACTTGCACATGTCTCCCTGTTACTTCCTTGAAAGCTACCAACACCCTGTGGACTGCTGTTACTTCTTTTAGATTGGAAGAAGCTCTTGATAAGTCTATTTCCCAGGAACCTTGGCGGACTTGTTGACTTGTGAATGTGAGCCCCCCACACCCTATTGCACTCGCATCTGTAGTGATGCCAATTTGAGTGGGAGGAGTCCAGAGTCTGCCCTCCGACAGTATGTCTTCCCTCATCCACCACCACAGAGACCTCTTGATGATATGAGGGATGGAAATCTTTTTCTTCAAGGACTCTATTCAGCCATCCCAGTTGTATAACTTGTGAAACTGGAGTGCCCTTATGTGGAGTTAGGCCCGCTGCACTGCAGGGATAGATGCCGACATTAGACCCAGGAGGGACATGCTATGCATGATACGCATAGTTTGCAGATCTTGTTTTCCGGGCAAGATGATCCTTTGGAGGACCAAGTTTATGGTGTAACCCAGAAAGATCAACCTCTGAGAAGAAACTATGATTTTTCCAAGTTGGGTTTCCACCCTAGTGATACCAGGAACTGTTCGGTTGTCTGTAAACTTGTCAACATAAAGACAAAAACAAAGGAGCGCCACTCTAAGTGCGGCATGTATAAAAGGTCTGTAGATTTATTTAGACAATTGGCAAATTACAGAAAGTAGGACAAAGGAGCACATGTCAGACCCTCCAGGGGTCAATACGGCTGTGTCACAAGGAGGGCGTGTGGAGCCAGAAGCATCCGAGCGGGTATAGAACGAGGCAGGGGGCTTACAGCCCGGCGCTCAACAAGGCAGCAGGCACAAACCACCAGGATCCTGATCGGGCGTGATGTCAGCGCTAGTGGTGGGAGGACTGGGCATGGATAACGCGTTTCAGAGCCGCCCACGGCAAGACATTTTGACAAGTCTTTTTTTTATATATGTGTTTTTTTTTAATATTTGTTTTTCTATATTTTCTCCCAAACCTGTTTTTTTTTTTTTTAAACTTGTGTTTTAAACATGTTCTATATTTACAATATGCAGAACATCGGTACGAGCGTGGTTTCCCATTTCTGTCGGTTCTTCCCTCCTCCCTTCCTACTTGTTACTCCGCCCCCTGTTACTATAAATACAGGTGGTGTGGTATCAACCTATCAGCTTTGAGAAAGGAGCTGTGGGCGGCTCTGAAGAGCATTAGCCATGCCCAGTCTTCCCACCCCCCGCGCTGATGTCACGTCCAACCAGGAACCCGGCGGTTTGTGACTGCTGTCTTGTGGAGCGCCAGGCTGTAAGCCCCCTGCCCCATTCTATACCCGCTCAAGTGCTTCTGGCTCCACACGCCTCCTTGTAACACAGCCGTACTGACCCCTGGAGGGTCTGACATGCGCTCCATTGTCTTACTTTCTGTAAGTTGCCAATTGTCTCAATAAATCCACAGATTTTTATACATGCTGCACTTAAGAGTGGCGCTCCTTTGTTTTTGTCTTTATGCTGACTAGTAATTCCTTCATTTCCTGTGAGCTGCCTTCTACCCGTGCTTGCCAGTGTTGCTGCAGTCAGTCCGCTGTCTATCTTACACTTTCATCACTCAGGCTGTCGCTTTGGATCCACCTTTTCACCATCCACTCTTTTATTTCTTTTGTAAACTTGTCAACACTTCTGATCCCGGTCGACCATAGATTAGGAAATCGTCCAGGTATGGAATAATCTGAACCCCATTCAGCTTTAGCTCCTGCATGAACTCTGCCATAATCATGGTAAATATGCAAGGCGCTGAAGCTAGTCCAAAGGGAAGAGCCTGATCGTGATGGTGTAGGATTCTTTTGCCGTCCTTGATGGCAAACCTCAGGTACTTTTGGTGGTAAAGATGAATAGGCACATGCAGATATGCATCTTTTAGGTCCAGGGTCACTAGGAAAGATGACTGCTAATAAAGATCGTGTTGAAAATATGTTCTCCATTTTGAATTTCCAGTACAGAGTTGTCTTGTTTCCCCACTGGTTTGACTTTTAGAAAAACATAGGAGTAAAAACAGATCTTCTAATGCAAAGGATGTACTTCCAATATTACATTTTCTTCTAGTAGCTCCGAGACTGTCTTTTTTGCGGGAGTTTTGAGAGAGTTGTTGTTAAAATTTTGCCTGGGGGTCTTGATGCAAATTCAGTTTTGTATCCTTGTTTGATAATTTGTAGCATGAACTTGTTGTTTCCATTGTGGGAAAATATATTTCAGTCTTTCTCCCACTTCCCTGCTGGCATCATTGGGACTTGTTGGTTGCTGCTACACTGGGGAATATGACGTTGGTTTTTCCTCTACCTTTGTTGAACACCCATTTATGCTGATTCTGGGGTTTTTCATTCTTTGTCTGAGTGTCGTGTCTGTTTTGACGAAAAAATCCTCATTGCCTTTTCCTTTGGCATTTTCAGGGGAAACGCTTTTGTTCTATCTGCTGATCTCTCTAGGACTTTTTCAAGTTCAGACCCGAAGAGCAGGTTGCCATAGAAAGGGATGCTGCAGAGCTTGTTTTTAGATGCATAATCCCCTTTCCACATCTTGAGCCATAATGACCAAAAGCATAGAGTCTAATCCTTCTTCTGGATCGGGAATTTTTTTCCAGGTGCAAGCAGAGCTGCTCTAACCAAAAGCATATGTTTCTAGCAACACAGGTATTGGCTATATTGGGCTGGAATCCTGCTTCCCCTGATTAATAGGCTTGTCACAATGTAGCATAAATTTTCTTGTCCATTTGGTCCTTAAGGAGGCCCTTGTCTCCAAAAGACAGGTCAGATTTCTTTGAAAGTTTGGATAGTGAGGCATCTAGCTTAGGACATTTGATTGAATCCCTTATCGATCCTCAAATGGGAACCACCTTTTTAAAACCTTTGGAAAAAAAAAAGTTTACCTTCTAGATTTTTCCATTCTTTATCATATTTTTAATGGAAAATGTTATCTGTTTGGCCTCCTGTGATCCTCTGTACAGCCAATTTTGTACAGAGTTTGTAGGTAATGTCTCTTAGATCTCTTCAGTTATGTAAATAGTTTTAAGCAATTCTTCGATATAATCTGCTGGAAAGAGGTGTCTTAACACCTTTTGAGGCTAACACAGGCTTGAATCGTCTTCCGATTCAGAACTATCCTGGAATAGGAGTTCTTCTTTCTCCATATCTGAGTCTTAAGTATCCATCTTTGCCGGAGGGGCAAGTGAGGGTTTTTGGGTTCTCTAGAGGTAATACGTACGATTAGAGTTTTGTGCTGAAGTATTGGGCCTTTCTTCTTCTTTATCACCCTTAATGGCTGACTGTAGTGATTGTAACGTAGAGGTCATTGCAGAGTTTTTTAACCTAGTGGACCAGAAGACGCGGCCGCCCACACCCAACATGGCCTGCCGCCAGTATTTGTGGCAGAAATGCTGTCACTAGGTGCCATCTCTGTTGGCAAGACCAAACCAAAGATGGCCGCTGCCCTGCTTCGGTCATGGTGCCATTGTGGTGACATCACATCCACTGAGGCGGCCATCTTGACCGTTTGTACCACGAGGGGAAATGGTCAACAAGCATCACAGGATGCTGCCAGAGTGAGGAGAGAACCGGGACCTCCCAGTGTGTCCGCGTGCACCCGTGGAAGAGGGGACTAGGCAGAGGGCTATCCTATACTGGGACCTCCTGGTCAGCTTCACAGGTGCAGGGGGGGATGGGAAAACAGCTCCAAAAATGTTTTGACAGAAAAATGTTGACTAGAGGAAAGGGGAAAAAAATCCTGTGAGCCATGTCCACTTTCCTATGTTATCCTCTTTCCTCTTTGGAAACCCTGCAGCAGACCACCTAGCCTGCCCCACACAGGTGGAAGGCGAGAGATATTCAGGGATGCCTGCCCCAAATATATGAAAAAAATAAAACAACAAACTGGGGATGATCATCGTTTTCTGTGCCCATGTTTGCAGGACGCAGGAAACACAAGAACTGAGGGGCAGCTTGTGGGCGGCCTTTTTAAATATATCTGTGCTTGTGTTTCCTGTAGGAGGTGGAGCCCATCTCTCATGTGCCCGTCCTGGAGGATGACTTGAGAAAGTGCTTCTATAGATTTATGGCCATTAAAAAAGTGTCTCCTTACACTGGAAATCAGGCAAAAAGTTTCCCCTTATAATAATGGTATGTAGGAGCGGTGCCTCCTTACATTAGTGGTCAGTATAATGCCCTCTGCTGCAGGTTACCAGAACTGGAACTATACAAACACCATCTGGTGAGAAACCAATCCACCCCTAACAATCTCTAGAGGAACCTCTGGGTTTAACGGGAACCCTTGTTGAGATAAGCTGGTACATAGAATGACCGAAACGATAATAGATACATACTAGTGGGGGAGATTTACTAAAACTGGACAGTGCAAAAGCTGGAGCAGCTCTGCAAAGAGACCAATCAGCTCCCAGCTTTTATTGTCAAAGATTAACTGAGCAAGCTGAAATTAGAAGCGGTTTGGCTACCAATGCACAGCTACACCAGATTCTGAGTGCTCCAGTTTTAGCATTTTATCTGTGCTCCAAACACATTTGATATTTTTTAATGACTATACATAGCTGGAATGTGGACTTTTTGTATAATTTTCATCAATTTCTGCAGACAAAAAAAATTATTAAAAACAAACTGCAACCGTATCTTTGGAAAAGAAAATGCACTTACCTGTAGCACATAAAATACAATACTGACAACCCATTTGACCTTGGCTAGCTGGCCAGTTCTGGCTTTTACTGTTGGGAAAAACAATACAAAAAAAGCTCAAATAAGTAAAACATAAGAAAATAAGGCTTCATAAAATCATTCACTAAAAAGTTTGAAGTAAAACGAAGAGCAAAAACAGAAAATGTATGTTATCCAGGATGCCAACATAATTACCATTGCTTGGTCTGTTTGTCCCTATGACCTCTTTCAATTGCAAAAAAAAAATATCTGGTGACCCTATCAGCAGATTCACTTCCTTCAAAAGTAGGACAACGGTCTGTCTTTGCTATGAACTGCAGCTTTGTCCCCCTTGTACTGTTGTGCCTTACATGACCAGTTGGCCATACATTATTTTTTTTTTGTTCTAAAAAAAAAAAATGAATGGATTCTTCCATCATCCACAAACCAGGCAGATGAAGGAATTTCCCTGGTAGGACATTTTATTTTAGGGAGCCCTACCTGCCAGCAGAACGTAAGGGTCACTGCTGGCGGCTATAGTGATCACATGCAAAAAATCCAACAGGCTGGTTGTTCTGAAGTCGATCCATGGATGGATCGAATCATGGACGGACCCTGCCAAACTGGCCAAGATCCATTAATACAAAGCTTCCTCTGACTGGCTGAGTCAGAGAGGTGGGCTGATGAGGTCACAACCTCTGGAACACCCGGAAAACAGTGGGGTATGCTGTATAAAGTCGCAGCTACAAACAATTTATATCGCACATCCAGCGGCCTCACAGGTTCAGGAGGCACATAGTTCATTTTGGGCCTGCTTGGTTTTCTTTAACCAGTTCCAGGCCGCCCACTGCGTATATACTGCGGCACGGCGGCCTAGCTGCGCAAAATCACGTACTGCGGTTTGATATTTAGCCCACGTGGAATAATTCCTTCCTTCCCAGTTCAGTAATCTTTCCTCTGATAATGTTGATTACGATTAGACAAAATTAGACACAGCGGGAGCCACAGCAGGAGTCGATACGATCTGACACAGCGGGAGCCAATCAGCAACAAAAAGGCATCATGTGTGAATTTTTACACAGCACAACACACGTCGCCACATGTTATGCATAGAGCTGAAAGAAATTCAATATTGTTAAGGACAAGTTCACACCATGAATCACACAGGAACGAGCTGTGGGTTCCTGTGTGATTCACATGCAATCCGGGTGCAGTGCGATTGCAGCCTGTTCATTTGAATGGACTGAAATAGTGCCAGACCGCAACATAAGTAGCGCATGCACTACTTTTGGAAATGCAATGCAACTGGATTGCATGGTAATTCTGTAAAGGCACTGCTATTGCGACCTGCATTTGGGATGTCGGTAACATTGCACTGACACTTGTCGTAGATCACAAGGGCAGTGCATTTTGAACCCAGTGTAGGAAACGCGCATGGAACAAGGGATTCCCACACTGCGTTCTGGTGTGAAATTGCCCTTTTGGGTGTAAAAATAATAAGGCCAGTCATAAGACAGAATGAAAGAAATTCGCTCAATTCCCGAATAAACACAGACAATGTTGAAAGGGGAATCCCTCCTGCGGAGCCATTGTGTTCTCCCGACGGGGGGCAGGGGAAACCGACCCCGCGAGGAGAACGCAATGATTATTGCTAGCGGCTGTGACAACCACTAGCGATAATTGCATGTAAAATCAGGCAGGCTGGCTGGTTGTACCCAGGTTGATCGCTCAACTTGGGAACATTCAGCCTGCCCATACATAGTTTCAAATCTTGGCCGGTTCCTGCTTAACCGGCAGAGATTTGAACCATCCATCACTGACTTAAGTAAGCAGTGTGATGCTTTGTTACAACATAATGCACACCAGTGCATTACTCACATGCCTTATTCACAGCATAATGCACAGCCGCTAGTGTCAATGAGCTATGAATGTCCTTAACGAGGGAACAGACAGTAATAAAAACTTGATAAAGGTCCTGACACTGACTCCATACTTGACTTTGAAAAAATATCAACATTTTTATTTCCAAACATAGTAATAAAAAACAATGCTGCATTTACATCAGAACCAAATATTTTAGCATATCAGTTGCGTTTTTACATGTCTTTTGAAGGAGACCAGTTTGCCGATTATTAATTTGATTTATTAAAAAGAAAATAAAGGTCAATGCACCAAAAGGTGCAGCGTGCAGAACTTTTATTTCTGATGTAGCATTGTGGTGCCCACACAACAGCCAGTGGCTTTTGAGAAGTTCACACATTTGATCTATGCAGGAGAATGCCACAAAATGTACAAAACGTCAAGAGCAAGGGCTTTAAAAGAACACCATAGGATAGGGAATGCATGAAAGTTCTGTTTCTGTAAAACCAACAACAATAACAATAGAAAGTTCCAAACAGTCACAATAGACAAAAAAATCACTTTGTTTACAGCAAATATTACAGTATTTGCTCATTCAAGTTCTTCATAAAAAATTTCCTGAGGCTCCTGCTCGAATGTTCACATGACGATTCCTGCGGTTCTTCTCACCTTCTCCATACTGGATGACAAAGCTTTGTTTACATGTAGATTGCATCGAACAAGCGATATTTGCACAGTATTCAGATTCTACAGTTTAGACACTTAACACAACAAAGGGCTCTCCATGGTTTAACCCACAAAGGTGTTCTTTATGTAGTATAATCAAAACAGGGACAGTTTCAGGGCCAGCACAATAGAAAGACTTAGAGGATTCAACCAATATTATAGGTATAATACCATAAAGACCAAAACTGCTCATAGGCTTATACGTTGAGTAACCTAAAGCCAATTTCTGGGCAGGATATTTTTTTTCTTTCTACACCTCCTCCCAACCCTTCTAAAGAACCACCATTTATTGTTTTGTGCTTATCTTGTATAGTTCATATTCCTATCGCACACCTTCCTGGTTTGTAGGCTTGTGTATGTTGGGTGTTGAAGCGATCACCAGTTGGCAACTGGATTAGTTACAAGTAAATACATACTCGCCAGCACACCAAGGATCTTGCAAAAGCAGTCCAAAACGTTTATTCAAGTTACGATCACATCAAAAAATAGTGCAACGTTTCGGAGCCGCACAGGACCCCTTCCTCAGGCATGTGACATGCCTGACGAAGGGGTCCTGTGCGACTCCGAAACATTGCACTATTTTTTGATGTGATCGTTACTTGAATAAAAGTTTTGGACTGCTTTTTCAAGATCCTTGGTGTGCTGGCGAATATGTATTTACTTGTGCTTATCTTGCTCCTCCAAGGAAACATTATTTGTGAAAGTGGGGGTGTTATTTTAGATGACTGCAAAAAGAGCAAACACCGCAGCCTTGCAGTGGGATAAGCAAATAGAATTCTGGGGTGCATGAATAGAGGGATCTCCTATATAGATCTGTAGTTATCCCTAGAAGGATCACCAACGGGAGGAAGGAGATCTCGATTCCCCGATATAGATCTTCAGTTATCACAAAAGGGTCACCAGCAGGAGGAAGGAGGTCCGGATTCCCTTATATAGATCTTTTGTAATCACTAAAGGGGTCACCAGCAGGAGGAAGATCTTGATTCTATTATATAGATCTTGAGGTATCACTAGAGGGGTCATCAGCAGAAGAAATTGGGTCCTGTTTCCCCTTATATAGATCTGTAGGCATCACTTGAGGGGTGATCAGCAGGAGGAAAGGAGGCCCTGATTCCCCTACATAGACCTTTAGTTATAACTAAAGGGGTCACTAGCAAAAGGAAGGAGGTCTTGGTTTCACTACCACACCAGTGGTCTTCAAACTGTGGCCCAGGGACTGGATGTGACCCCTTGCTTGCTTTTATCCGGTCCTTGGTGCACTATTTAATTCACTGACACCAACGAAGGTGCACTTCCTCCCAATGACTCCAACGATGGGGGCACAATTTTTACCACCAACACTGGGGCACAGTTGCTCCCAATTATACCAACGATGGGGCTCAATGACACCATAGGTGGGGCACATCAAAGTGACACCAACAGTGGAACAAAATTCCTCCCAATGACACCAACAATGGGGCACAATTCCTCCCAAGACACCCAACAATGGGGCATATTTCCTCCCAAGACACCCAAGAATGGGGCATAATTCCTCCCAATGACACCAACAATGGGGCACAATTCCTCCTAATGGCACCAACAATGGGGCATAATTCCTCCCAATGACTCCAACAATGGGGTACAATTCCTCCTGATGGAACCAACAATGGGCATAATTCCTCCCAATGACACCAACAATGGGGCATAATTCCTCCCAATGACTCCAACAATGGGGCATAATTCCTCCCAATGACACCAACAATGGGGCATAATACCTCCCAATGACACCAACAATGGGGCACAATTCCTCCTGATGGAACCAACAATGGGGCATATTTCCTCCCAATGACACCAACAATGGGCATAATTCCTCCCAATGACACCAACAATGGGCATAATTCCTCCCAATGACACCAACAATGGGGCACAATTCCTCCTTATGACACCAAAGACGGGGCATTGTTTACGCCCACTGATGCTAGGACATTTCCTACTCCCTATCCCATGGCCACAGTCCGTACCCCCTAAAGGCTGAAGGACAGTAAACTGGCCTTTGGTTTAGAAAGTCTGGAGACCCCTGTTCTACAGAAAATGCTGCCTCAAGCACAGTTAGTTTACAGCATTCCCTGATGAACTAGGCAGAAAATAGAAGGGGGCAGCCTAAAGAAAATTACCTTTACTGAAGCTCTACTTCAATAAATTTCACCACCTCGCTCTGTGCAGCCCACCTAGAATAATACTTACCTCTTTACACCAGGAATCTTATCTCTGACAAGCTCCTTTGGCTCAATTCATTCCGATGAGTAAGCTGCACCCCTGGGGGCTATTAGCAGTCCCTCCAAGTATGGCTAAGCCATAGGAATGTCACACATGTGCTGTATCAGGGGGGCCACAGCAGGGACATTGTCAGAGGAAAGATCACTGAACTGGGGAGGAAAGTATTATTAAATGTGGGCTAAACTTAGTGAGGTGGGGGTATTTTTCAAGGAACAGCTGCCCTAAATTGTGAAATTTTGGGTGCCTTTTTTATCTATAGGTGTCCTGGTGATGAGGATCAAGTCCAAAGATATTAGATTGTCAGCTCCATGAGGACAGGGACTGATATTACTGTACAATACAAATATAAAGCGATGCGTAAATTGACGGCGCTATAGAAGTACCTGTAATAAATGAATAAAGATATAGGTGATCAACCTAGGACAGTGTTTCTCAACTCCGGTCCTCAGGGCACACTAACAGGCCAGGTTTGCAAGAAAATTGAAATACATCACAGGTGATATAATTTGCTGCTCAGTGATTGCAGTATTCTAGTCTGCATCTCCCCAAGGTAATACTTAAAACCTGGCCTGTTAGTGTGCCCTGAGTACTGGAGTTGAGAAACACTGACTTAGGATGCAATGCAAGCAGTCGTTCTAGAGCCCCAAATGTGTACAATCACATCTTCCATCCCAACTGATATCAGATCAACAATTTCTCAGCCTAGAAAACCAACAAGGGTCTATAAAATCACTTTTTCTACCCATCTTCACCCTGATTGATGGTAGAGCTGACCACTGCAGTGGGATAGCTGCACTTCTTCAACATTTTTCCTGACTGGTGAAGTAGAGATTTTTTACCATACGGAGTATGGAATAACAGCTGAAGGATCAGAGATTTTAATATGATTACAAGCACTTCTAAAAACCCAACATACCCCAATGTGGTAATTTGTGCATGAATTTGTCGCAGCGCTGGCTTTTAACAGGACAAATATGACAATTTAAGTCTAATCATCTGATAATCTGATTATTTCTGTAGTCTGAATAAGTCCATGAAAAACTAAAGCATATGCTGGTATTTTTCTAAATCACATTCAAACTCTGTTTTATTAAATCAAAAAGGAACAGACTAGCTGAAATGTTTTTCTTTTGTTTTTGGTGGTTGTAATGCCTGTGGTGTGATCCACTATATCAAAACACAGCCATTAATGTCTAAATCGCTGGCAACAAAAGTGAGTACACCCCTAAGTGAAATTGTCTAAAGTGGGCCCAATTAGCCTCCCCATGTGATTCGTTAGTGTTACAAGGTCTCAGGTGTGAATGGAGAGCAGGTGTGTTAAATTTGGTGATATTGCTCTCAATCTCTCATACTGGTCACTGGAAGTTCAACATGACACCTCATGGCAAAGAACTCTCTGAGGATCTGAAAAAAAGAATTGTTGCTCTACATAAAGATGCCCTAGGCTATAATAAGATTGCCAAGACCCTGAAACTGAACTGCAGCACAGTGGCCATACAGCAGTTTAACAGGACAGGTTCCACTCAGAACAGGCCTCGCCATGGTCGACCAAAGAAGTTGAGTGCATGCGCTCAGCGTCATAGCCAGAGGTTGTCTTTGGGAAATAGACGTATGAGTGCTGCCAGCATTGCTGCAGAAGATTGAAGGGGTGGGGGGTCAGCCTAAAAGTGCTCAGACCATACGCCGCACACTGCATCAAATTGGTCTGCATGGCTGTCCTCCCAGAAGGAAGCTTCTTCTAAAGATGATGCACAAGAAAGCCCACAAACTTTGCTGAAGACAAGCAGACTAAGGACATGGATTACCGGAACCATGTCCCGTGGTCTAATGAGACCAAGATAGACTTATTTGGTTCAGATGGTGTCAAGCATGTGTGGCGGCAACCAGGTGAGGAGTACAAAGACAAGTGTGTCTTTCCTAAAGTCAAACATGGTGATGGGAGTGTCATGCTCTGGGGCTGCATGAGTGCTACCGGCACTGGGAGCTACAGTTCATTGAGGGAACCATGAATGCCAACATGTACTGTGACATACTGAAGCAGAGCATGATCCCCCTCCCTTTGGAGACTGGGCCGCAGGGCAGTATTCCAACATGATAACGACCCCAAACACACCTCCAAGACGACTGCTGTCTTGCTAAAGAAGCTGAGGGTAAAGGTGATGGACTGGCCAAGCATGTCCCCAGACCTAAACCCTATTGAGCACCTGTGAAGCATCCTCAAACAGAAGGTGGAGGAGCGCAAGGTCTCTAACATCCACCAGCTCCATTATGTTGTCATGGAGGAGTGGAAGAGGACTACAGTGGTAACCTGTGAAGCTCTGGTGAACTCCATGCCCAAGAGGGGTAAGGCAGTGCTGGAAAATAATGGTGGCCACACAAAATATTGACTTTGGGCCCAATGTGCACATTTTCACTTATGGGTGTACTCACTTTTGTTGCCTGCGGTTTAGACATTAATGGCTGTGTGTTGATTTATTTTGAGGGAACAGAAAATTTACACTGTTATACAAGCCTTACACTCACTACTTTACATTGTAGCAAAGTGTAATTTCTTCAGTGTTGTCACATGAAAATATTTAATAAAATATTTACAAAAATGTGAGGGGTGTACTCACTTTTGTGAGATACTGTACATTGGGTTATCCTTACCACTTTATTTGCCCATTTCCCAATCTCCAAAAGGCAGTAGCATAACCCAATGCACCTGAAAACTTAAGTCTGTGTCCTTTAATGTACTCCAAAAAAGGATTTTACAGTAAATCATAAATCCAATATTTTTCCACACACATGAACTTTAATGGCATCCCAGTCTTATTCCATAGGGTTTAAAACTGAGTTGGCCCACCCTTTGCAGCTTTAACGAAAGGCCGCACTGATACAATGAGTGTTGACACATAAAAAATTTAAAATAAAACACATAGATGTGAAGGGGCTCTAAAGGAAGGTACTTTGCCTTAGAACTACAGTCAGTATAGGCAAAACTTTTTTGTTTCATTTTGAATACAGTAAGGGTGGGTTTTAACCCCCTGTCAGTTTTTTGTTTAGTCATCTGTGTCCCATTGGGGAGATTTCCCTTCACTTCCTCTCCCAATGACAAAACAGGAAGTGAAAGAAATTCCCTGCAAATTAAGGGAATTCCTTGCCCCCCCCCCCCCCCCCGGGGTCACCCGAACTAGTGTCTCCATTGGCAGATTTCCCCTCAATCACTTTTCTGAGGACAACCCAAAATGTGGGATTTTCTTTTACTTTTAGAGCCCATTCACACTGCCGCGACTTGTCAGGCGACTTGTCAGCCTGACAAGTCGCGGTCGGTCGCGGTCCATTGAGTAGTACAGGACCCGTTCTAATAGGAGCGACACAAGTCGCTCCGACTTCGAAAAAGGGTCCTGTACTACTTTGGGGCGACCTCGGAGCAACTTGCATAAACTTTCATTATGTTAAGTCCCTGCAAGTCGCGCCAAAGTCGCGGTGCACGGGACTTCACAAGTCGCCCCCCGAAGTCGTGTCGCCTCAGTGTGAACCGACTCTAATGGTGGCACAGACAGCAATAAAAACCTAATGAATGTTCAAATCAATCTCCACTCTATCCAAAATTGAAAAAAAAAAAGTTTTCCCTTTAGTTTTTTCTTTTTCGTTCAACCCACAGGAATCTCCCCCCGCTGCGCTATTGTATTCTGACAGCAGGGACTCACTCCCATCACAATACACAGGTCACTGAAGCAGCTAGTCGAATACTGGTTTTCCATCAGCCCCGTTCAACTGAATGGACTGGACTGGCTTCTCTTGAACAGAGAGGGATGCACACACATCAAAATTTGTCTGGTTCCTGCAGAACTGGCCAAATTTTCATACGTGTATACCCAGCTTTAAGGTTCACCTTTGATGCAAAACGTAATTTAATACAACCCTGCACCACATTTTTAAAACCTCAAATCAAAAAATCCAACATAAGGAGCACAGCAGTTGTGCAGTCCTGGGACCTCAAGGCAGAGGTCTCACCAATAGATATTGAGAGATATAACAAAACCATCAGCAGTTTTGTTGCTCTAGGACCTACCAAAATTATAATATGCATTTTGGATGGTCTAATTCTTTCAAAATCACTTTTTTTGGTCAAGTGCAAAACAGATGTAACAGCACCAAGTTCCCATGCAATCGGCAATCTATTTACTTTGATGAAAGTAAAGGTTCAGTCTTGGTAATCTTTACCAAGCTTTACAGCAATTTTAGCCAAACCTCAGGATAACTCCCCAGGAGAATAAGAACTTGTTTCTGTTAAGATGCCTTCAGTCTGAAATCATTGCATATTTCTAGATGTGTATTTCAGGTGCTAGACTAAGCGAATAAAAGTTTACTTCCAAACTTATGCATGGTGCCGAAAGTAATCATGGAAACATTTGCTGAGAACAGGATTGAGCCTCAGCTCAATTATTGTGCTAATAGTCCCTGCTGCCCCTTTGTTTCGAAAAACTCTTGCAGAAGTCCAGAGTACTTGGCCTTAATTACCGCTCTATAGGGAGGTGAGAAAGAAAAAAAAAAAAGCAGACTAATCACATGGCTGATAAAGGCCATTTGTCCACCCGGGCCTGGCCATCACTCAGACTTTAGTTGCTGGCACACAATAAAATGAAAGTGCACACGTGTGGGAATGGATTCATAAAGCCCAAAAACTTACATTAACTTGCCAAACAAAAATGTATGCAAAAATATCACTTCCCATTAATTTACTGACTAAGTTTCACTTGCAACAAAAAAAGTCTAGTACACTCGATGAGATTATCGGACGAATAAACGTCCGTTTTTTTTTTTTTTTTTTGCATGCTAGTCTCCATATCGAAAACGAGTAGGGTACTAAGTACTAAAGTACGAAAATTCTCGTACGACAGAATAAAAATTTGGAAGTGATGTAATGCGTTTCTATTGTATTTTCGGACAAAAAAATGTGCTGATTAAACAAAATTCGTACATTCTGGTATCGTACAAGAACATTCGAATAAAAAAGGAAGGTCGGGACTTTGAATGAAAGACATGACCAGGCTGTCAGGGACAATATAATTGCTTTATTAATGTAACAAGTATTGAACATCATCATAAAATTGTTCACAATAATGGTAGAGCGTAAGGATATATCATAATGCTGCTTATAAAATGCAAATATTTATATATTATATTTCTTATTTGCATTTTATAAGCATTTTATAAGCAGCATTATGATATATCCTTGCTTCAGTCACATTTTTACTATGTACAATTTTACTTATATTACTTTTGGACATCCACTTTTGCTGCTTATATGCATTTTTTGCATTTTTTATATTTTATTTCACGCAGTTAGACCACACCCTCCGATGTGTGTCCTCTCCGCTTTTTTGCCAGCCTGCCCTGCGAGCCCTCGGCTCCCGTGGGAGACCCCTGGTGCCATGTCTCACCTCCTATGCCAGCACCTACTCCATGTGCAACGTAAGCTTTGGTATATTGGGGAAACCATTTTCCCCCTTTCTCGTTTGTCCAGTCTTCATTTTATATCATTGTTGCTGATCCTCATACAGTAATACATATACATTTCTTTAGATATGAACAAACATCTACTCGTTATACATATACATTTCTTTAGATATAAACAACCATCTACTCCTGATGAAGTGGTACAGTTGGTCCACGGTACGCGTCGAGTCCCTTGATGTTATGATCATACTACTATTCTATTATAGATGCAATTTTGAGTCTACGATGTTGTGATTTTCATCCAACGACTACATTACTCTTGCTTTAACACCTATTGTATTTATATGAACACTGGATCTGAGGATGTTTTACCAGCCTTTGTTTCTCTGAGTCATTATGCCCTACCATGATTGTGAACAATTTTATGATGATGTTCAATACTTGTTACATTAATAAAGCGATTATATTGTCCCTGACCGCCTGGTCACGTCTTTCATTCAAAGTCCCGACCTTCCTTTTTTTATTCGATTGAATAGGGATGGAGACGGATGGCCCATCCCACCATGCGTTTCATTCAAAGTCCCAAACTTCCCCCCTTTTCTTTACGTACGAGAACATTATTCACGTTTGTCCTTTCGGAAATTTTTGGACGAAAGCTGTGTACCAAGGATCAGATTATCATATGATCGCATCGGAAGCGGTATTTTTTGTACGATATTCTGATCGTGTGTACTAGGCTTTAGGCGGATTAGAGTGGAAATAACCAGCAATTCTGATCATCAGAAGCAAATGTTAATGCCCCAAGGTTTTCTTTAACACAATGGAAAATCTCTTTGCAACTTATGACTGAAAGGGTTTCCTTTTCTACAGAACATACAGTAGATGTGAAGAGAATAAAGCTTTCAGTGCATGAGACACATTTGTTGGTTGCTTGAAACAGGGAATGAGATCTCATTGGGTCCCAATGGCCCCAAACATTTGAAGGGTGCCCTTGTGTTACACCACAAATCTTTCACGGTTAGAAATCCGCACATCTCCGGCTAGGCACAGGTAAAAATAAGAGGTTAAGAAACCATCGCTGCATCATCATGCTCTTTTGTCAGCCCTGACTCTATGATTGAGTTCTTATACTAAAGCCTACATAACTTTGTGGATGAAATGAAGATTGGGGTCAGAATGAGCAGACGAGGAGCCTGCACCTGGAATTGGGAAGGTTCCGGCATTCTAGTATTGAATTGTATTGTAAATGTACCGCTTGCCCTAATTTTGTAAAGCGCTACACAAACTGTTGGCGCTATATAAATCCTGTATAATAATACCAACATTAGCAAAATGTTAGCAGGTCTTGGCTGAGATGAGGGTATGACAAGAGGTGAACTGCTTCTTCCTTAGGTTGGCCGAAGGTGGATACAATTTCAAACTAAAATTCTTAGGAAAATTTGTATGAAAATTCTCAGAGCATTCTTGGAACATTTGTGTGCCATTCGATTAATTTAATTTGCTTTTAGAATGAATGGACTTAACTGAACGAAAACCACATACACTGTTAGAAATTCGTTCATTCGAAAAAAAAAAAAAATTCCATTCTGTTCCTTATAGCAGAAATGAAGGTCGATTGACCCACTAATGATTCAAAAAATGATCAAACTTTCTTAGAAGATTCCTTTCCTAAGAATTTTAGTTCAAAATTCTGCCCATCTTTGGCAAGCTGTACTCTCTCTGTAGAAAAAGAAAATATCCTACAGTCTTAAAAATGACACAACAGTAAGTACCTCCCAAAGAGCTAGTTACTGTCCCCAAGAAGTCAGGAAAAGCCAGTAAAAGATGACGGAAATAGGCCTGACAGGGCTAATTATGATTAACCCAAATACTGAGATTTGCCTTCCCGAGGCTGCACTGTAAAACCCCCAAATTATATTTTCACTTGTAGATAAGAAAGGGCAAATTATCAAGTGGTAGCCATTTTAAAAATTCTTAACTTGCCTAACCCAAGAGCAATTTTTTATAATTAATGAACAAATTCCTGATTAGCACAATTCATTTTCTCAAATCACCATAAATCAAGAATTGCGTGAATTTAGACAGACTAAGGCAGGGATCCTCAAACTATGGCCCTCCAGCTGTTGCAGAACTACACATCCCATGAGGCATTGTAAAACTCATGGGAAATGTAGTTCCTGAACAACTGGAGGGCCATAGTTTGAAGACCACTGGGCTAAGGTTTTAAGTATTATTGAAATGAGCAGAATGGTATATGCTAGGTTTTCTATGAATTGGATTTATCTATCCCTAAACTTTTGACATACTATACAGTCCTAGATACCTATATAGTGCCCACACTGGTCCCTGGGGAGCTTACAGTTTTATGGTTTTACCACAACCATGATGAAGCACACCACCAAAAGATAATTTTGACTAAACACAAGGAAACTAGCTAGCATGTTTTTTGGTTATGGAAGAACACAGCAGCAAACTACCATAAACAAGAAACAAGGGGGGAGGACAAAATCTCAATGCAGACAGAGTCTGAGTAGAAGCCAAACTTGGAGCCAACCCCCCACATCTTTTGGCAATGTCCAAAAATAAACTCTTCTAGGATGAGGTTGTGGATTTGTGGATATTAAACAACTCACATCAGCAGATATGCACAATAATCCTGCTGCCTGCCTCTTACATCTATTGGCGTATAACACGCACTTTTTCCTCCTAAATATGGAGGAAAAAGCAGCTGTGCGTGTTATACGCCGATATGAAAAAAAAAGTCCAGAAAGCAGCGCCGAGAGGTAGAAGGGGGCAGGCGGGGCCGAGGAGAAGGAAGGACGCGCTGTCATCGGAAGTCCCGCCTCCTTTGCCAACGTCTATCATAGGCGCCGGGACTTCTGATGACAGCGCGTGCGTCCTTCCTTCTCCTCGGCCCCGCCCGCCCCCTTCTACCTCGTCGCTGCTTCCTGGACTTTTTTAAAAAGTGATCCTAATAGTGTCAATGGCGCTGGCGAAGCTGCAATTACTGTCACTGCGCTGGCGAGGCTGCAATTACTGCCAGTGCGCTGGCGAGGCTGCAACTATGGACACTGCGCTGGCAAGGCTGCAACTATGGGCACTGAGCTGGCGAGGCTGCAATTACTGTCACTGCGCTAGCAACGCTGCAATTACTGTCACTGTGCTGGCGAGGCTGCAATTAATGTCACTGTGCTGGCGAGGCTGCAACTATGGGCACTGCTGGCGAGGCTGCAATTACTGTTACTGCGCTAGCGAGGCTGCAATTACTGTCGCTGCGCTGGCGAGGCTGCAATTACTGTAACTGGCTGGCGAGGCTACAATGGCGAAGCTGCAATTATGGGTACTGCGCTGGCGAGGCTGCATGTTTGGGCACTGCGCTGGCGAGGCTACAATGATGGACACTGCGCTGGCGAGGCTTCAATGATGGACACTGCGCTGATGAGGAGGCTGCATTCGTGGGCACTGCGCTAATGAGGAGGCTGCATTTGTGGACACTGCGCTGATGAGAAGGCTGCATTTGTGGGCACTGGTGAGACTGCATTTGATTAAAAAGAAATGTTCGGAGTTCAAAGCTGTTTATTTTCAATTTCAGCTTTTTTTCCTGAAATTTCTCTAATAAAATTTAGATGCGTGTTATACGCCGATAAATACGGTATAAGTCATCCTTGACTATTCACGTGGCGAATGCCTGTTTACCGCTTTGATGGAAACAAACGTGCCAACCTACAAAATCTCTGTGGTTCACCAAGGTCGACAAAATGCGAGACATGGAAGATCTCCACCCTACATAATAAGAAAAAATCTTTCAGGTCAACTTGAAGACCCTGGTAATATTTTGTCTATACGGATGCCTTCCTAACGTGATCACACAATTTGGGTGACTATGCTCGTCTCCCACTCCCTCCCAGGGAGGGCTAAAATGCCTTTCTCTGTTTCGATCCATTTTTGCATCCTACTCCCCTGTAACCCCCCCCCCCCCTCCCCTGTCTCGCACCTGATAACACCAGTCCAATGCCTTAATATGGAAATGCAACGCTCTACATCTTCTTTTTGAAGTGTTCCTTCTATCCGACAATCAATTTAGAATCAGGGTGTAGTTCTGGTCTTCTAGACACCTAATTAGGAGATAAAAGCTCAAACCTGCCTTAAGACTCGTACACACTTGACGAAAATCGGACAAAATATCCTCCGATTTTTCTCTCTCATGCTCAGCGGTTATAACCGTTTTTAGTTGACAGTGCATAATGTTCACGAAATTTCTTGTACGATTTTTTTTTTTTTTTTGGGAAATTTGTTCCTAGACTTCCAGGTCGTCAGCAACTTCAGATCATGCGTGGTCTTTCGTATCCGATTTTTCGCGGACATACTGCATACACATTAAACGAAAATTGGTCATCTGGGGAAGGACCATAAAAATTTTGGTGTTTGTCCCTCCATTTTTTTTCGTTGAAAATGTCGGCATCGGCTTCTGAAAGTTGTGTACACACTAGCCGAAAATCGTACGATTTTACCTCGGACGGGAATTTTCGGCAGATTTTCTACTAGTGTGTACCCCACTTTACCCCTTTTCTGGTACTGTCCTTATGGAGTCACTGTGGCCTACAACTTCTGTATATTTCCCTATTTGATGGATACGATTTAGATATCTCCTTGTGTGTTGTTAAAACCTGCATATCTTGGTAATGTGACTCAACTTTATAAATAAAATTTAAAAAAAAAACTGGAACCCTCAAATCTTAAAAAGGTAAGAGTAAACTCTGAGCAAAATGATTTAACAAAAAAATGCACACATGAATATTGATTAAAGAGGTTTGTGCAACTAATTCAGAACTGTTCGTCCCCGTTCACACTGGCCTCACAGGTCGCCGTAGGTCGCCTTCCATAGGGAAGCTGCGGACCCGTTCTAATAGGTGCGACACAAGTCGCTCCGACTTAGAAAAAGGGTCCGGAGCTTCTTTGGGGCGACCCGGAGCGACCGTCATAGACTTCAATGTTATGAAGTCCGTGCCGGCCGCTCCGAGGTCGCGGGGCGAGCAGCGCGCCGCGACCTCGGAGGTCACCCCGGGAAGTAGCGTCGCTGCTATGTGAACGGGGCCTTCAACATTATCCTTAGAAAAGGAAACAACTTTAGTCTTGTGTGTCAAAAACTAAACATGAATTTAGCAACCAATGGTTTATAGTGTCATGAATGTTCTCATGTATCGGTACTTTTCTATACTGTATTGTATGGTTTTAGATTTGTATGGTTTATAACCTTATTAAAATGATTGGGAAACTAAAATGAAACATGAAATTTTGGCTGGGGTTCCGAAGGGTAGTGAATGAAACCTCACTCAGCAGAAGTCTTATCTACCCAAGATTTATCCATTCAGAGTCTTGATGGGCATATATTTTCACTTGCACTAGATGTCAGCTATACAATACCTTTGACTTTGGAAATGCTAAATGACAACTGAATAACTTTAGGGCAGACATATTTCGGTTGTTATTATCAAAAGCAAAACTGGCTATATTTGAAACATTCAACCAATTGCTTATTGTTCTACTATAGTCTGCAAAGATTAACACCATTGCAGGTCTTTACTTGCAATACACACATGGAAACTTATAAGATTCAAAAATGTGTGTAGGTGCAAACGTCAGCTGGAAGAAAGATCTTTTGGTAGTCCTATAGTATCCAAAAATATCTACTATCAAGTCTCACAATTAACAAATTTACACTGCATATTCTTGTAACTAGTGGGATGGAAATTTAAATTAGAACTGAAGACAAAATTAAAATAAAATAAAAAAGTTTTTTTGCCATCTGTGTCCCCATCTCCCTCCACTTCCTGTACCAAAACGGGTTGTGAGAGGAAACCCCTCTAAAGTGAAGGAAGTGAATTAAAAGTGAAGTCAAGTAAAGTGAAGAAAGGTAGTCACCAGAACTAGTGTCCCCATTGGGAGATTGCCCCTCTATTCCTGTTCTGCAGCTGTGCTCCTACCTGGTGATAGGGAAAACGTGCTTTTGGCAGCCTCCAAGGATTTGAGCTTAGCAAAACTTGCCTATAGTCTGAATCCCCCCAGATATTTGGCAATACGGGGCATACAGTACTTCTTGCCAGTACGGCATTGACTTGTAGGTAGCAATCATGGACTAATATTAAGGCCAATTTTCTAGACGTTGTTCTAATGCCTCGTACACAAGGAACGATTATCGGCCGACCGATCGGCCGTCTTTTGTCCAGTGTCGTTGTGTTGGTTGAAATGTGCTCTAGACTGTGCACTAATTTTCTCGGCCAACAAAAACCAACTTCAGAAGTGATGTCATGTTCTGGTTTACTTTCTGTGTGTTTTTTCTTCTCTGAGCATGCCCAGTCTTGCTCATCAGATTTTTGTCTGCCGAAATCTGTACTGACTGATGGAAAATCGGCCGTTCTGCTGACGGCCAACAAAAATTTTAAAGCCTGCACACCAGATTTTTTTCGGCCGAAAAGTCGGAGTCGGTTGTCGAAAGCATCTTACTAACAAGCCGAAAATCGGCCGATCGGACGTTGGCCGAAAATTCACGGCCAACTATCGATGCGTGTGTACGAGGCATTAGACTCATTGACTATACTGCAGCCTAATGGGAACCCACTTTCTTTCATTACTTTCCCCTAAGGAATGCTACTGCAAACTGTTCACAAAGCACTTATTTAAATAAGCATTTTGCATTTCTTTTACTATTCGTATACTAGTCGCATGCACCAGTTTGGCAACAAATTTCTGAGATCCCACCCAGATTTTTGGTCACATTAAATTTTCTTTCCAGTTCACTGGTGCTGCTTTTATAAATTCCATCCAAGCCACAATCAGAAGAACAACTGAAATTACAATCATTCTTTGATGTTTCTATTTGATTTTTTGCACAATCTAAAAATGTAAAATTGCGTAGTTACACACCAAAAACCACATTGAAACGTAAAATACATTTTCCAATCTGCCATTTCCTCCGTGATTGGACTTAAAATGCTTTGCTTATTTCTAGATATGATCAAAATTTTGAAATTACAACTGAACGTACAATCAATCCTTGGTAATCTGTCCATTAGATTACATTCAAGATCTAAAAGATGAAATTGTTAAGGTACACCACACACACACTACAATCACATTAAAATAGAACATTTTCTAAACCTTTCCTTTTTATCCTTGAGTTACCTTTTCCTTTTTTTGTAGATCTGATAAGAATATTGAAATAATCAGACTGAAATATGCATGGGCACTTAAAAGTAGAAATAAATTCAGAGAAAAAAAAATAGCTAGAAGGAAAGTTGTTTAGTAGTTGTTTTGTATGTCTCTTCTGCCATGAAACGGGTCGCAAAGATGGCAGGTGCCATATTTGTATGTACTGATTCTACAAAGGAAGACAAAAACCACAACTCCACTTTTCCAACATTCTATGTCTGAAGGTATGGGGGAAAAAAAAAGGTAAACTGTACTTATAAGGCCTCTTTCACAAAGAGCGCACTATAGCGTACACCCGTGCAGGGCCATGTTTACCCACATGGGGAATACACAAGTGTTCCATGCAACCCTGTGCAAGCCGTCCCATTGATGTCAATTGGGACACAGCAGCTGCACAGGCACAACCGCTGCTCCCAATATGATACCTGTGTGCGTGTCCCTGAACTCACACTGTCTACATTTAGGTACACGCACCTGCACCCACACAGATGTAATATTGAGAGCAGCAGCTGTATCTCTGCAGCTGCTTCTTCCCAACTGACATCAACAGGACTTCCTGCACGGGCGTATGCTATAGTGCATACTGTGTAAATGAGGCCTATTGCCTCGTACACACGCAACGATTATCGGCCGACCGATCGTCCGACTTTTGTCCAGAGTGTTGTTGTGTTGGTTGGAATGTGCCTAGACTGCACACGAATTTTCTCGGCCAACAAAAATCTACTTCAGAAGTGATGTCATATGCTGGTTTACTTTCCGTGTGTTCTTTCTTCTCTGAGCATGCCCAGTCTTGCTCATCAGATTTTTGTCTGCCGAAATCTGTACTGACTGACGGAAAATCGGCCGTTGTGGTGACGGCCAACAAAAATTTTATAGCCTGCACACTAGATTTTTTTCGGCCGAAAAGTTGGAGTCGGTTGTTGGAAGCATCATACTAACAAGACAAAAATCGGCCGATCGGACGTTGGCCGAAAATTCACGGCCAATTATCGAAGCGTGTGTACGGGGCTTAACTCTGCACATAACAAAGTGAATGGCTCCTGCTGCTATCAATGCGCACGCGCGAGTCATGCTGCGCCTTGTGAATGGTCCGGTAGTCTTCGGGGACATGTTATGTGTCCCAGAAGACTGCAGGGGAAGGAGGGGGGGCGAACTTCTGATCTGAGCCGGAAGCGGGAGTGGGTACCTGTCAAAACTCCCCCTTTCCCCCCCAAAAAAAATTGCCAAATGTGGCAGTTCAGGGGGGAGGGTGCAATCAAGCATAGCTTCCCCTTTTTTTTGGTTGAGCTTTGCTTTAAGGACCTGATAGAAACACCCTTGTAAAAAGAGCTTTAAAGCGAACTTTGGCCCCCTCTTCAGTGGCTCCAACTCCCTCCATTGACACCATTATGGCGTGCACACATATCTGCATATCTGCCAAAGGGCTCTTCTTGGCCCTTTGGTGCTGTAAGAGCTCTTCGGTACATCTGAAAACACGCAGCAGATTTTCTGCATATGCGCAAAAAAGGGATAGGTTTGGGACTTACATAATGCTTTCCTTGCACATGTGCGAGGAAACCTATGTGTGTGCAGGTGCGCAATAGGGCTCATTCGGGACTCTAACCCCCGAGGCACATCTCCACAATCCGTGAGGAGGGGGACAAAAACATAATTCTTGCCTAACCGAAAACTGCGGAAGTGCTGTTTTGCCGCACAAAAAGAATCTCTTAATTGAAGAAAAAAATATATATATATCCATTTGTAAGAGAGGGAGGGGGAAAGAGGCAAGTCATTTGGCGTTGCTATTACAGGCGTTTTTATAGGCGTTTTTTCAGGCGTTTTTTGTGCAGGCGTTTTTAGATTGACTAGAGACCAATGGAAAACACCTGTAATCTGCCCGAAAAGAAGCTCATGTACTTTTTTGAGCATTGGGCGTTTTGCTCACCGCGTCAAAACGCTCAGATGTGAACAGGGGCCATTGAAATGAATAGGATTTGTCTTGTTGGGCGTTTTGAGAGCTGATCCTAGAGCAGAAAAACGCCTACATGTGAACGTAGCCTTAGTGTAAGGAGAAAGTCCACTTTAAACTGGAACTGAAAGCAAAAAAAATTGTGAACAGACATGCTCTTTATTGTAGAAGAGACATGCAATGTCTCTTCTGCAATAAAATACACCTACCTGCCTGTTCGCAGTCCCCTGCAGAATGAGCACTGAATTGCGCATGCGCAGCTCAGTCTACATTCCAGCACACTAGCAGTGTGCCAGGATGACTGCACTCCCATGCATGCGCTGGAGTAACATCACCTTTCACCAGCCAATGAAAACAGCCGAAGATCGGCACCTGGAAGATGCCAGCAAGGGACCTCGCAGGTATCAGATCCTTGGAGCATTGGTAAGTATTTATGCCTTTAGTTCCGCTTTAGGTTTATCAGTCATCAGATTCACATGCAGCAAATGTTTGCTAAATAAATAAAATAGACGCCCCTTTAACTTTGCTTACCTTCCAAAGTGCCTGATTACACCAGCCGGTGTGTGGCAAGATGACAGTGGCGCCGATGCATCAATTTCAGTGCAGCACACAATTTACTTTTTTTCATTTAAACTTTAGTGAAAAGTGTCACAAAGCTTCAGTATGCACTGGACCGGCACCACCCCGTTCCCCACCACCACTCTTTTGTATGCGCAAATTCACCCATCAGTCCCTGCCTGGCATTCGGGTCTGCGCACGCACGAAGATGAGGAGGGTTTTGGAGTTCCCTGTTGCCAGTCTTTGCACGAGTTAAAAGCCCCACACATACGCAGATGACAAGGGGAACTGGTGCATGCATCGATGTGCCCCAGGACCCAAACCCTGCAGCACATCTGTGGAGGGGGACAGTGGGAATGTCTCACCTAGCCGAGAAAAGTGGAAGTGCTGTTTTGCAGCACAAATAAAGTATGTTGTACAGAGAAAAAATTCCCATTGGTAAGATAGGTAGGGGGAGGCATGGCAGCTCAAGATGTTACTGAGGGTGAAGGCCTGCTTTAAAGTGGTGGTAAACCCCCATCTCAGACTTGTACCTTTAGGTATGCCTATAATAAGGCTTACCTATAGGTACTGTAAATATCTCCTAAACTTGCACAGTTTAGGAGATAATTACTATATAGTGCGCCGATGACTTCATGGGCGCATGCGCTCTAAAGGAACGGCCGCCTGTGCTGTTTTTTTTTCAGAGCCCTGTGCCGTGACCGGCGGCTCCCATACGCATGCGCGGGAGTTATGTAATGCGCCTCCGGCCTGTAGCACAGTCGGAGTCTATGGACCTGGAAGGAAAAGGGGTGAAGATGGATGCGGCCTCCAGCGGGGACAACAAGGGCTTAGTTTGGGGGTAAGTGTCACTTAATGTGCTAATATGCGATGCATACTAGCGCATTATGCCTTAACTTTTCAGGTAACAAAAAAAGAAATCACTGACTTTACTTCCTCTTTAAGTTCGCTTGGCCGCAGCATAGTGCAATGTGGTGGAAGTAAGAGCAAAGAAAATGTTTCTATGCCGCACATTGCTGCAAGACCCTGTGAAACTGTGAATGACAGCTTAAGCCACGCCAGCACCCCCCCCCCCCAAAGCATTTTGCTCCACCCTGGAGCTATACAGGGCCGTCTTTAACACAGGGCAAAAGGGGCAGCTGCCCTGGGTCCAGTCATTGTTGTGGGGCCCAAAGCAGCTGCCCCTACCTGCAAATAGTTAATAAGTTGTTTTGGGAGGGCCCAAGAAAATATTTGCCCAGGGTCCAATCAATATTAAAGATGGCCCTGGAGCTAGATCATGAGGTTCCCCATTATTAGGCTCTGGGGGCAGAACGAAACGCGTTGAAAGCATGGCGTGGCTGAAGCCCAGGCTGAGGCTGTCATTCACAGTGTCGTGCAGTGATGTGTGGAGCATAGGACTTTTCTTTGTGCTCACTTGCATTACTGGAGCTGGGATGAGCTCAGTCCTTGCCAGCACTCCCAGCGGTGTAGCACAAGAGAAGACCCAGCTGGAGCCTTGAGCGGCACCCATCATTTGGTTTTTGGTCACAGTGCAATGTGGTGGAATATGTTGCACCGTGCTGACCCTTTAAGTTTGCTTAACTCCAATCACTTTACGTTCATGGCAATCAATCCTTGACCCGGATAGTAATTATACAAGTAAAAAACATTAAAATAAAAAATCTTTCATAAAAATTACCATTGGTTTTAAGTTTATCAGTCATCTTGTTGATTTTACGCTCCAGCCTGGCGTATCTTGCAAACTCATCCATCATGCTAATACTGGAGAGCTCCTGTCTCATACTTTGAATGTCAGACCTCATGTAAGACTCCTGCTCGGCATCCTCCTGCAGTAACCTGGATACCTGAACAGAAGAAGACAGTCTGAGAGAGAGAGAGAGAGAGAGAGCATGCAAAAAAAAATTCCAACTACTTCCACCCTGGAGTTTGTGAACAAATGTCTGCAAACAACAAATCACTCCACAGTGGTTGCAATGTATAACTGTGTGCAAGCTGTGTATCAGAATGAGCTGTCTGTGTGGCACGATGGTGGCAGAGCTGTCTTCTCTTGTCCTTGGGAAGAGAGCACCCTCCATATTTGTAGAATAAAAATGGCACTTTGCTATCACAGGCTTAGGAAGTGAGTGATGCTGGGTGGACTCTGTCTGACCTCCCCTGCAGATGGTCAGTATAGATAGATTGAGGATTATTATTATTAGATGTCACACATATCATCTTTTTTTTATTTTTATAATTATTTTTCCCTGGTCATCCTAACAAGGAACAATCTGTAGATCAGAAAAGGTTAACTAAGGTTAAAAAAGGAGAATGGAGCAGTGATCACAGTGATCAGGACAAGGACTGCCTCCACTACAAAGACATAATCAGCTTAGGTTCTCCTATCTGCATTAGATGTAGTGCTAGGCATGCCACATTTATACACACACACACATATATATATATATATATATATATATATATATATATATATATATATATATATATATATATATATATATATATATATATATATATATATATCTTCCAGGGCTGCATCTTTTCTTCAACTTCTTATTTTTAGAAACATGTCTATAAATATATATATATATATTTATATTGTTTACAGGGCTGAATCTATTCTAATCGATCTTTCATTTTTAGAAATCTACTGTGTGTATATAAAAATATATATTTTTGGGGGGATTTCTAGAGTGACATCTCCTTCTGATTGGTCTATTTTAGAAATATTCTATATATATATATATATATCATTTTTTTATTTTTAGTACTGCATCATTTCTCATCGATCTCTTATTTTTAGAAATATACTAATATATATATATATATATATATATATATATATATATATATATATATATATATATATATATATATTAGTGGGGGGGGGATTTCTAGAGCTGAATCTCTTTCTAATTGATCACTCACTTATTTTAGAAATATGATATATATATATTTATTTTTTTCATTATTATTATTAGCACTGTAATATTTCTAATCAATCTCTTATTTTTTAAAAATACACTATGTATTTATCCAAATATATATTTGGGGAGATTTCTAGGGATGTGTCTCTTTTGTAATGGATCTTTTTAGAACTATATATATATATATATTTTCCAGTATTGCATAATTTCTAATGAATCCCCTATTTGTAAACATTTGCCCTATATATATATATATATATATATATATATTTTTTTTTTTTTTTTAATTCTTAGGGTTTGCCTCATTTTTTCTAATAGATCTCCTTTTTTTTTTTTTTTTTTTAGAATTTTGCCCTATATTTTCTTCTTTGGAGTTTCCAGGATTGCATCTTTTTCCAATCAATCTCTAATTTTTAGACATTTGCCCCATATATATATATATATATATATATATATATATATATTTTAATTCTTAGGGTTTGCCTCTTTTTTCTAATAGATTTTTTTTTTTTTAGAATTTTGCCCTATATTTTTCTTTTTTTGGAGTTTCCAGGATTGCATCTTTTTCCAATCAATCTCTTATTTTTAGACATTTGTCCCATTTATATATATATATATATATATATGTATATATATATATATATATATAATTTTTTTTTATTCTCAGGGTTGCCTCTTTTTTTTCTTCTAATCGATCTCCCATTTTTTTCTAGAAATATGCCCTATATTTCCTTTTTTTAAGAAATATGCCCTATATTTTCTTCTTTTTTTAAGATATCCCCTATATTTCCTTTTTTTTTTTTTTAAGATATCCCCTATATTTCCATTTTGTTATAGAAATATGCCCTATATTTCCCTTCTTTAGAAATATTCCCTATATTTCATTTTTTTGGAAGGGATTTCCAGGATTGTGTCTTTTTCTAATCCATCTCTTATTTTTTAGAAATATTCCCCTTTCCCTCTTCATTGTTTGTGTTATTCCTATGGCTGCCTTTTATTATTATTATTGTCTGATCCTCTCCCTGGGGGGACGATTGGTTTATTTTGCCGGTTTACTTACAATCGAGGAAAAGGCAGCAAGCTGGGTTTTAAAGAGATTGCACACAAACACGGTGCTGAGCACCAGCAGCCACGCACAGCTCTCCGCCATGTTTTTTTCCTCTCTCTCCCAGCCTGCGATCATCGCATCACAACACAATAGCAATCACCCAAACCCCGCCCCTCGGGAACTGGCGAGGCGATCCTGGAAGGTGAGGGGGGGGGGTGTCGGTTAAACGGGACGAGGAGAACGAACGAACGAACGGCGCGATCCTCACAGAGAGGAACGAATCGCGTCTCCCCCGTTTCCCTTTAATTGCAGCGCACAGGAAGCGGCAGCGGATACATTCGGATAC